>NC_091471.1:336843064-337457663 GCF_036971445.1 Narcine bancroftii | reverse complement strand
TGACCCGCTCTCTCCCGGCCGGCCCACTGACCCGCTCTCTCCCGGCCGGCCCACTGACCCGCTCTCTCCCGGCCGGCCCACTGACCCGCTCTCTCCTGGTAGTCCGCTGCCTGATGTCTCGGACGTCTATGCATGCTCCCATAAATGCAGGTCTGAAATGAACTTTAGATGAAATGACTGGAGCTGGAGATAAAATGAGATGATGGTAAAATAGTGATGCTATTAGATTCACCATTTCATTAGATGGGTGATGTGTGGCTGGGAGGAAAATTGAGAGATAATTTAATTTATGTACATTATCCATGGTTTTGACAGGACTGATATGGGGTGGCTGTTGGTCTTTCAAAATAAGGCTTGATCATTCATGAATAAGATTTTAAAAAGTATATATCAAAGGGTACTGAATCTGGAACTCTACTGAAGGAGGGTGTGAATGCTCAGTTACTGAATGTATTCAAAGCAGCCACTGACAGACCTTCAGATATTAAGTGAGAGGAGATTAGTGTAGGAAGTGGAATTGTGATAAAAGACCAGCACTTATACTGATCCCACTGTCCTACTCTCAGCTGTCCCCAGGTGTCTCGTCACTGTGTGCTGTGAGCAACCTGGCCTGTGGATTTGTCCTCAGTTTGAACACTGCCCTGCTCCCCCCCCCCCCCCCCCAACAACAACAGCCTGCCACCAGCCCCCAATAATAGATAGCAGTGATTTGTAAGGGATTACTTAATGAAGTATGTGAGTGGAAAGGAAATGTTTGAAATCCACTGTTATAGAAGAGTACTTGCAGACTGCCAAAAACTCATGAATCCTTGATAAGTTGATGTTCTGGTAAACTTTTACCTCTCACTTTGTTCGTTTTAGATTGGTCACAGTGTTTGAGCTACCAAAAGAAAACAGAGAGACACGCCGAGAGCACTTCAGTTTATACAAATCTTTATTACCAAATCTTAAGCTGATTTCAAACTATAATATGCAAGCCCTTCCCAATTATACTTATCAATGCGGGACTGGTCCCAACTGCTGAAGCGAGGCAACGACCGCACACTTGTAGTAGGTTGTCGGGGCGCCGGTAGCAGCTTCTCCACCTCCCCCGACCGGGACGTTGGTTGGACTCTAGAAGTTCTTCTTGCCGAGAGACGTTTCCACCCCCTCGGAGAGTCTGAAACTTCAGCAGCGGGACCACGGCTTATATTACCCAAAAATTGTTTACTCATAGTTTATCACTTTGAATAAATGGTTTACTCAGCTTCAAGGTCTCGCCTGACAGTCTGCGACCAACAAACCCATCAAGCAGGAAGATTAATCAGATAACTGCATCTCTGGGCCCCATGGTGGAAATTAGATTATGTCTGCTGATTCATACATTATTCTCAAAGTAGGTTACTGATAGTCTTGCATAAGCAAAAGCGTGGTCTAAATCCACAATTACATTCCACCCCTTGGTCGCAATCTGTCACTTACGAGACCTAACAAGCATTCGAGCGAAAAAGAGAAACCAAAACTACAATAATCACTAAAATAAGCAATAATGCGAGCAACCAACGGAGAATATTGTGGCCCAACCCCCAAATGTACCAGCTAACCATGAGAAAGGATTCCAACCAAGGTTCAAACTATCCTTGTGGGCCACAATACCCAGACGCTGAAGCTCACGAACAGAAACTGTCCGTCAGTGTCCCTTTTTATCAGGAAATTTACACTCTCGAAGGAGAGTGGCAATCCGCTTTCCCAGAGGCGCACTTGATGGATGTAACCTCTCATCCCAACTAATGGGTGGTCCCAACAAAGACAGGGTATTGGCCAACATGCCAAACCCATCGTCTTTGGAAGTCCATCCTGGAATCAAGAACTGCTCAGGGCTCACCTTTTTCTTTCGGCAAATCATCTCGAGACCAATCCTGCCAACTACGCCAATTGATCTGGTAGACTTGTACCTCTCACTTTGTTCATTTTAGATTGGTCACAGTGTTTGAGCTACCGAAAGAAAACAGAGAGACACGCCGAGAGCACTTCAGTTTATACAAATTTTTATTACCAAATCTTAAGCTGATTTCAAACTACAATATGAAAGCCCTTCCCAATTATACTTATCAAAGCCTGGACTGGTCCCAACTGCCGAAGCGAGGCAACGGCCGCACACTTGTAGTAGGTTGTTGGGGCTCCGGTAGCAGCTTCTCCACCTCCCCTGACCGGGACGTTGGTTGGACTCTAGTAGTTCTTCTTGCCGAGAGACGTTTCCACCCCCTCAGAGAGTCTGAAACTTCAGCAGTGGGACCACGGCTTATATTACCCAAAAATTGTTTACTCATAGTTTATCACTTTGAATAAATGGTTTACTTAGCTTCAAGGCCTCGCCTGACAGTCTGCGACCAACAAACCTATCAAGCAGGAAGAGTTATCAGATAACTGCATCTCTGGGCCCCATGGTGGAAATTAGATTATGTCTGCTGATTCATACATTATTCTCAAAGTAGGTTACTGATACTCAGCCTTGCATAAGCAAAAGCGTGGTCTAAATCCTCCATTACAGTTGCTTCCAGAGAAATGTCCTTTCATATGAAGTTGTTACAACTCCCCTCATCCTTGCATAGGGGAATTGAAATGTGTGACTTCCACGATGCTTCCAATACCCAGGCATGGGTCATGATCAAAATCGAGGAAGATCCACTTCTTTTACCCAGATACAGCTCAATGGTCACAGTGGTTCAATAATTTTCCTGATAACGAGAGTCAGCAAAATTGTCAATTTCACACAAAGCCACTCTTTGTGTTTATCAGATGACTGCCTAATCAATAATGAAGTCTGTTTCTTTAAGTGCCCAAACACATGACTCATGATCACATGTCTCTCTGTAAGTGCCTCATCTGTTTTCCTGAATAAACAACCATTACAGCACAGAAACAGGCCAACTTGGCCCTTCAAACTGAACACTTTCTCCCACCTAACCCCACTGCCCTACACTCAACCTGTGACCCTCCATTCCTTTCCCATCCATAGACATAATCCAACTTCTCCTTAAATGCTAATATCGAGCCTGCCTCCGCCACTTCATCTGGAAGATGGAACCACTCTCTGAGTAAAGAAGTCCCCCCCCCTCATGTTTCCTCTAAACTTTTGCCCCCTAACTCTCATGTCCTGTCATTTGTATCTTCCCCTTTCTTAAAGGAAAAAGCCTCTCCACGTCAACTCTATCTATATCCCTAATAATTTTAAATACCTCAATCAAATCTCATCCAAAGAACAAAGACCTAACTTATTCAACCTTTCCTGGCAACATTCTAGTAAATCTTTTCTGCACTCGCTCCAATTTGTTGATATCTTTCCTATATATTGGTGACCAAAACTACACAAGACTCCAAATTTGGCCTCACCAATGCCTTGTACAATTTTAACCTATCATCCCAGCTCCTATACTCAATGCTCTGATTTATAAAGACCAACATACCATAAGTTTTCTTCCCCACCCTATTCACATGTGACTTCACCTTCAGGAACTTTGTGCCATTATTCCTAGATCCCTGCCCTCTTCAAAGCCCTACCATTCACCATGTATGTCCTATTGTGATTAGCCCCACCATAAAGTAACACCTCACACTTATCTGCATTAAACCATCTTTCAGCCCACTCTTCTAACTGGCCTAAATCCCTCCGCAAGCCTTGAAGCCCTTCTTCACTATCCACAGTTCCACCTATCTGCCTACTTACTAATCCAATTTACCACCCCATCATGCAGACAAATAATGGACCCTGAGGCAAACCACTAGTCAGCTTCCAATCTGACAAAAAGTTATCTACCACTACTCTTTGTTTATAGTTATGACTTAATTGTGCCTCTGAGTCTGTAATCTGTGAATGGCTTGCAGACTGTTTTAACCTTTAAAGTGAAACAGGAGCTTGTAATAGCATGTGAGTTTTATTCCAGCTACAATTTTCCCAAGTTCTTCTATTAATTGTGTTAATAAAAGTAGCGTTTTGATTGCAAACTCTTGTGTCCAAACTCATCTCTCTCAAACCAGACACTTTCTCAACACAATGAGCAGCGTGGGGACCGACAGCCACGCCACCAGCCCCCAACGATCAATGGCGGTGATGTTAGTGAGCCACTCAGCGACAAAGATCACTGTCAGCGTTACTCGCCATTATCACCCTAATTTCAACTTCACAAACAAGTCCCGGGGAAATATTTTGGAGCCATTTTTGAGGGAAAAAAGTGGGTCTAACATGCCTTCAAATAAGGTACACTAGACGCCGATGCTGTTATGTTAAACGTCCTGCCTCTTTTGCTCCTGGAATGCTGGCTAGCTGTGGGGAAAAAACACTGACCCAGCATTATGCCAGCTTTGTTCAGTTCAGTGTAAATGACCAAAGCCGGCTTAATGCTGGATCTTCCTTACGGCAATATCGCAGGATTCCTGTGTAAAAAGTGCATTGGATATATTACGGGCAATTTTCCTTCAACGTGCAGCATTCGAATTTGCAAATCTTAAAGTTCATTCTCCTCAACTTTTATACTTTAACAAATGTAAAGGGAGAAAGGCACACAGGATTACGAAGAGGGGAAGAGAGAGAGAGACAGGCAGACAGACTAGAGCACCAAGAACATGGAGATGGAGAGAAACACATGATTTCTACACAGACTTTCTGGGATTTTACTGTAATGACTATTCTCTGACATCCTGGCATTGGCAACCCACACTGCAAATCTTTGTTTCTGTTCGCGATTTTAGACAGCATACCGCCATTGTGGTATGTAAAGAGGCGGGACGTACAGCACCACCGCGTTGACGTGGACTGTGATGTGTATCATATGGGTCTGACATATCCTTCAAAATAAGGACTTAGGAATGAAGCTACTCACTCTATTTGCACTTAATTAACATGTAATCCCTCTGCTGTCACTGCACTGTGATTACAATGTGCACTATTTATAGAATTTATAGACAAAAGGCAAAGGAGGAAAAACCCAACACCCAACCCCAACCCACCAATTTTCCCCTGCAACCGCTGCAATCGTGTCTGCCTGTCCCGCATCGGACTTGTCAGCCACAAACGAGCCTGCAGCTGACGTGGACTTTTTACCCCCTCCATAAATCTTCGTCCGCGAAGCCAAGCCAAAGAAGATTTATAGAATAGCCTGAGCAAATCTTCCTCAAATTTGAAAATCATGTGCTTTACATGTCATCCCACATCATTGCCATTAGCCAGTTGGTCCCGGAATGCCTGCAGTGGAGTTTAGGGAAAAGGACAAAGGGTCTAGGAGGAAAAAAAAAAGTCAGAACTGGAAAGGCCCCCCCCCCCCCCCCCGCCCCATTCCAGATTTGAGCTTTTTACACACCATGCGTTCTGGAAGAATTTCCCAGAATGCAGCGAATATGTAAAAAAACCTAACAGAGAGACCAAGGAAAGAAAGTGGCAAAGAAGCAGGTAAAAGGAGAGAAGAAAAAAATGAAGAGAAGAGACATTGAAAGAGAGAGAGAGAGGCAGGAGAGGAGCAGGAAAGAGGCAGATGCAGCCTGTGTGTACGATTGTACGTGTGTTGGGACGAGTGATAGCAGCAGTGTGTGCAATGAGATAAGGCGAGCTGTGCTTGCAATGAAGTACTAATGACCAACCACACAACTTCAATGTTGCTCTGGACTGAGACTTCCTCAGCAACCTCATGGCAATCACCTGGAGAGTCTCTGCAACAATTCCATCTCTGGGCAGAATGATCCAGCCGCCTCTCCAGGCCCCTCATTAAACCTGGGAATATGCTGTTGCCCTCTGGAAGTAAATTGTCCAAGTCACTGTCACTTTCTACTGGCTGGAACAGTTGTGGCAGTGCTCTACATGCACACCATTCCTGCTGGTTGATAAGGTTGTGTAATGTAATCTAAAAGCAATTTCTCCAGGACTTTGAAAATAATATTATTGGAGTCACCCCTGTGGTAAAGCACTCATTCCCCCACCTAGAACCATTGGGCATAAAATAAGCAAAGGTCATGACTAATCCTCCAATGTGTTCAACACTCAAACAAAATGTTAGTATAAATCTAGAGCAATGGACACTGCTGAACTTAGCACAGGGACTATAAATGTCTGAAAAATTTTAAATTTAATCTTTAAAAATTTAGACAGATGGCAGAATAACGGGCCATTTCGCCCCACGAGTCCCTGCTGCCCAATTTACACCCCCAGTATGTTTTGAATGGTGGGAGGAAACTGGAGCCCCCAGAGAAAACCCACGCAGACAAGGGGAGAATACAAACTCCTTATGGATAGCACAGTCATGATCGCTGATGCTGTTAAGGCATTGCGCTAACCGCACCGCAGTAACGCCATCCACAATTAATTTTGCGAATTACTGCTGAATGCAAATACTCTTGAAGACGTTGCATGAACGAAGAGAAGCTGGAGGGTTTCAGCGGACCAGGCAGCTTCAAAAGAGAGAAATGGTCAGTCAATGCTTCAGGTCAGGAATCTTCATCGAGACTCGTTAGATTGCATAAACATTTCCAGACAGGAAGATAGAAAAACCAAGACGATATAAAACACGGAAGATTATAATTAAATCATTTTACCATTATGGGCCAGCTATTCCCCTTTCCGTGCAATGAATTATGTTTGTGAAAATACCATGCCAGAATACTTTTGAGGATATAAAGCTGAAGGAAGTCTTTGGGAGATCACACATCAGCGGCCTGGTTTTACCCCATCAGAGCCACACCCTTTCCTCATGCTCCCTTGCAAAATTTGAGTCTGATTTGTCTCCTCAGTTCTTCAGCACCAGGGCGTGGACTCTTCCCATTGCTGCAGCCTGATCATCCAACTGGTCTCAGGTAGTTTCTCTTATTGCCTGAAGCTGTTCGACTTGATGTTGTGGCCAGAAGCCTTTGTGGTTGAATGAAGAACTGCTACTCCTCGAGTCCTTGCACTTCACTGGAAGGTGATGTGCCTAAGCTAGAGAGGCTACAGAAAAGATTTACAAGTGACTGGCAATCTTGAGTTACAATGAGAAACTGGAATGGCCGTGGCTGCTTTCCCCTGTAACACTACTCACTGTAAAGTCTTCCTGCTCTTCTATTTTCTGCCTCTGTCTGCCTGTTACAGTTGACTTGCTGGGCTGCTCACAGAAAAAAAAACTTGTACTGTCCTAGGTATAATGTAGCAAACTTTAAACTGAAACTGGGATGACCATATCGAGGTTTAGGTGAGGAGCAGAGATAAGGTGGATTGTCTCAATCTTTTTTCCCAGGGTAGGGGACTAAAAAAGAGTCCAACCCAGTACAAGCCCTTCAGCCCATGATGTGCTGACCTATTCCACCGCCACCTTAACCCTTCCTGAACTTCACAACCCATGAGCTTTTATTTTTCTTGCCATCAATATAGTTATTTAATAATCCTTTAAATGTCTCTATTGTCCCATCCTCCACCACCATCCCCAGCAATGCACCATCACTCTGTGTGCAAATAAAACTTGCCCCTGATAACTCCCCCAAACTTTCCCCACTCACCTTAAACAAATGTTCTCTTGTAGTGAGTTGTGAGTGAGCGCAGCAAAGAGACTGAGACAACAGGCTGTGAGCTCCGGTATCACAACTGCTTTACGTAGAATTTTGCACTGCATCCTTTAAGTCTGACCTCGGTCCCGATGATGCAAGCACGTACGCGGCCTTCTGGTCTAGACCAGAAGAGATAGTCCTACGACGCCATCTTTGCCATGGCTGCCCCACCGACCACGCATGACAAGCAGGGCCGGTTCGCCGCTACAAGCACGTGCATCACCACATTCTGGTATTTGCTATTATTGCACCCAGAAAAGAAGGTGCTGGCTGTCCACCCGATCTAATACCCTCAAAATCTTCTATACTTCCATTAAGTCAAATTTACTTTTTTTAAATTTACACATACAGAACAGCAGATCTGCCATTTCGGACCATGAGTCCATGCTGCCCAATTTACACCAATTAACCTACACCCCCCCCCCCCCCACCCCTCCCCAGGTATGTTTTGAATGGTGGGAGAAAACTGGAGCCCCTGGGGAAAACCTATGCAGACATGGGGAGAATGTGCAAACTCCTTACAGACAGTGTGGGATTCGAACCCCGGTTCCGATCGCTGGCGCTGTAAGGGCATTGTGCAAATCGCTACACCAACCGTGCTGTCCCCTAAAAGTAAAATGCCAAGGATTGAGGTAAGATTTAAAAGGGACTGAAGGGTGTGTTTTTCACACAGATGGCAGGCAAATGGAACCAGCTGCCAGAGGAACTGGGTACAATTACAACATTAAAAGGGCGCATGGCAGGAAAGGTTGAGATATCAGAATCAGGATTTATTGTCATCAACAAGTCATGAAATTTGATCTTTTGGGGCAGCATCAGTGCAAACATACATATTAGAACCATCTTACAACATTACGATAAATTTTTAAAAATTATAGTGCACAAAAAGTGTCTTTGGTTCATTGATTATTCAAGAATTTGATGGCAGCGGGGAAGAAGCCGTCCTTGTGCCGCTGAGTGCTCGTCTTTAGGCTCCTGTACCTTTTTCCAGATGGTAGCAGAAGAGGGCCTGGCCTGGGTGGTGGGGGTCTTTGAGGATAGAGGCTGCTTTTGCAAGACGTAGCCTCGTGTCGATGTCCTCGACGGAGTGAAGTCTGGTGCCTATGATGTCGCAGGCCGAGTTTAACAACCCTCTGGTGTTTATTCTTGTCCTGAGGGTTGGCGCCTCCATACCAGGCAGTGATGCAACCAGCCAGAATGCTCTCCACGGGTTTTTGAAGGCTTTTGGTGACATCCTGATACGAGCCCAGGGCCAGCAAATGGGATTAGCTCTGAAAGACACATTGGTCAGTGTGGATGATTTGTGCTGAGGGCCCTGATTATGATGGATTTTAGTTGCATGTGTTTTTCCTCTATCATTTTGCTCTTTCTTTCATTTATTTTCCTGTTGCTTTAAAATTCTAGAGACAGTAAGATTTCACAGCATGGATGCCATTTTGGGGGGAAAAAATAGGCTGACTTGTGGCTAGAAAATCATTAAATCTATGAATAATACTGTAGCTGCAGGCCACAATATAATCAGCTATTACTGTGCAGAGAAACCTAACCAGCAATATTTCAAAGTGGCAGACCCAATCAACATTTCTGATATCCTGCTCCAAACCCTTTCACAATGGCATGCTGTGAATTCAGTAGTTTCAGAATTTTCCAGAAAACTAAGGGTAGATGGTAATCTTTTGCATAGCCTTTTGAAATGATACTTTTGAATTTTCCTTCCAAAGCCTTTCTTTCCTCCCACAAATGCAGAGTCCATATTTTGCTGAAGTTTTGGGAGCAATTAAACCGTATGGAGAGGTAGAAAGTTAGAGGATGTGGCCTCAGGGTTCATGGGAGATTTAAGACAGCGATGAGGAGCGTTGGCACCAGAACAGATGTTGGAGGGGGGACTTAGCGTGTTAGGGGGGGTATGGTACAAAGCTCATAAACTTGCTAAGTGGTGGGGGGGGGGGATGCTGTTGCCATCATCCGCCCATATCCGATGTAGGTGCCAAGAGCGCTGTTTTTATGGTGTCAAGCGTCATTAGCCACTAGTGACGTGGCCTGGGGTGGGTGGAGAGTCGCTAGGGTGCATCAAGCTAGACGCTAGTGATGATTGACACACGTCAGTGATGTCGGAGGGGGTGGGGCATGTCTGACGGCAAACGATCATGTGGGGGGGGGATGCCCACGGATGCCGACCCTGGCGATGAGGGGGAACTGCTTCCCCCCATAGTAAATATGATGGCATTCTCTGCCCAATGAAGGGAGGTGGCTTTATTTAAAACACAGATGTATATTTTTTTGCACAATAGGGGAATTAAGTTTAGTGGGGAGGAAGAAGGTGGGTGGAGCAGTCTACAAATGGATGAGGCATAATATTTTTGAATGGTTTACAGGCTCGAAGGGCCAAATGAAGAACTCCTCCTCCTATTTAAGTTTTTATCTCAAGCAAAGGCCTTAACTGCATAACATACTTTCTGGCAGCAATTTATCTCAAGTAGTGGACAGACTTAAGTTCAAAGTTCAAAGCAAGGCCTAAATTACATCACCTGTTAAAAAAGCAAATCCGGTGCAGAAGGAGACAGCAAAGCTTTAATAAGCTCAATGCCTTCTGCCCCCATTTTCACAACCTGAACAAGGAGGAGCCACTGTGCACCCCCATTATCTCCTGATAATCCTCTACTGCCAGCTTTGAAGGATGACTCTCAGGAGAGTGAATCCAAAGAAATCATCCAGTACGGATGGAGTAGGAAGCTGAGTACAGAAAACCTCTTCTGACCAATTTGTCAATGTATTCATGGACGTCTTCAACATCTTACTCCAGCAGCCACCTGTTTCAAACAGGCCTCAATCGAACCCAAGTAACCTGACTAAATGCCTACAACCAGTGGCCCTCACATCCATAGTGATTTGAAAAGCTGGTGTTGAAGCATATCAGTAATGTGACAGCAAAGACACATACATCAGGATGCCCTTTATTGGCTACAGTTCCGCATTTAACACCATCATCCCCTCAAAACCTATTAGCAAGTTCCAAGACGGATGGCATAGTTGGCGCAACGCCTTTACAGCGCCAGCGGTTGGGATCTGCGCTGTCTGTAAGGAGTTTGTGTGTTCTCCCCCTGTCTGTGTGGGTTTTCCCTGGGGGCTCTGATTTCCTCCCACCGTTTGAAACATACTGGGAGGTGTTGGTTAATTGGGTGTAAATTTGGCAGCACGGGCTTGTGAGCTGAAATGGCCAGTTACCGTGCAGTATGTCTAAATTTAAAATTTAAGACCCGGGCCTCAATAACCCGCTGCATGATTGGATCCTGTATCTTCTCACCTCACGTTCACAATCAGTGAGGATAGGCAAGAGCATCTGCTCCACAATCTCCATCCGTACCGGAGCCCAACAGGGCTGCATTCTGAGCCTCCTTCTCTACTCACTTTACACCTATGACTGTACAACAGCAACACCATCTACAAATTTGCCGCTGATACCATGGTAGTGAGTTGTATAAAAGGGACCGTTGAGTCAGAAAACAGGAGGGCGATTGAAAATGTGTTTGAATGGTGCACCAACAACAACCTCTCACTCAATGTCACCAAAACCAAGGAAATGATTGTGGACTTTAGGTAGGGAAAACCAGAGGTCTACAAGCCAGTGACCATTGAGGGATTCAGAGGTGAACAAATTAAAATCCTGTGAGTCAATATTTCAAATGATCTTTTCTGGACCCAACACACTAATGCAGGAACTGACATAAGATCAGATGTACGTAGAATCAGTGTAAGGGAAGAAATGGCAAGGGTAAAAAGACATTGTTGGCAGATACGTATATAAAGACCTCCAAACAGTAGTTGGGATGTGGGCAACAAATTATGAAGAAAGGTTTGGTATGACATTGAAAACCTTGGCAAACTTGGAAAGTGTGCTGACTGTCTGCATCACAGCCTGGAATGGGGGTTTTCTCTGAGTGTAAAGCCCTCCAAAAGGTAATGGACACAGCCCAGGACATCACAGGCAAAACTCTCCCCACTATCGAGTAAATCTACATGGAACGATGCTGTCAGAGAGCAGCAGCGATCATCTCGGATCCACACCTCCCTGTGCACACTCTGTTCTCACTGCTGAATGAATGTATCAGCATCACAAGACTCGCACCACCAGGTTCAGAAACGGCTGCCACTCCTCTTCCATCAGACTCCTCAACGATAAACTCAATTGGGGACTCATTTAAGGACTCTTTGTACATTATTTATTATTGAATATTCATTTTCCATATTGAATTTGTTTGCACTTTCTTGTTTACATTTTTTTCTTTTGTATAAAAATGTTCTTTGAGTACATTTTTTTTGGACTACCAATAAATAGAAATTCTGGATGGCTGGCAGGAAAAAGAATCTCAGGGTTGTATGTGATGCCAATGTATGTACCTCGACAACAAATCTGAGCTTCGATCTTTGAACTTCTATTTTAATGCTTTGAATTTCTCCTCAGGATTCTGTTGACTTAAATAGTGCTAGTTTCCTCATTTTCAAGTGTACTGTATATACATATTACCCTTTATTATGGTCATCACGAAGTCAGGGCTAAAGAATGGATGTCATTGGGATCTGAATGTCCAAGGATATACCATGTACCCAAAGGATAGGCAGGTAAGCAGAGGGGAGCGGCGTGGCTCTGTTGGTAAGGAATAACATGAAATCATTAAAAGGAACTGACATAAGATCAGATGTACGTAGAATCAGTGTGAGGGAAGAAATGGCAAGGGTAAAAAGACATTGTTGGCAGATATGTATATAAAGACCTCCAAATAGTAGTTGGGATGTGGGCAACAAATTACAAAAGCAAATATAAAAGGCTTTACAATATAACAGTAATCATGGAGGGTTTTCTTTGGCTTGGCTTCGCGGACGAAGATTTATGGAGGGGGTAAAAAGTCCACGTCAGCTGCAGGCTCGTTTGTGGCTGACCAGTCCGATGCGGGACAGGCAGACACGATTGCAGCGGTTGCAAGGGAAAATTGGTTGGTTGGGGTTGGGTGTTGGGTTTTTCCTCCTTTGCCTTTTGTCAGTGAGGTGGGCTCTGCGGTCTTCTTCAAAGGAGGCTGCTGCCCGCCAAACTGTGAGGCGCCAAGATGCACGGTTTGAGGCGTTATCAGCCCACTGGCGGTGGTCAATGTGGCAGGCACCAAGAGATTTCTTTAGGCAGTCCTTGTACCTTTTCTTTGGTGCACCTCTGTCACGGTGGCCAGTGGAGAGCTCGCCATATAATACGATCTTGGGAAGGCGATGGTCCTCCATTCTGGAGACGTGACCCATCCAGCGCAGCTGGATCTTCAGCAGCGTGGACTCGATGCTGTCGACCTCTGCCATCTCGAGTACCTCGACGTTAGGGGTGTGAGCGCTCCAATGGATGTTGAGGATGGAGCGGAGACAACGCTGGTGGAAGCGTTCTAGGAGCCGTAGGTGGTGCCGGTAGAGGACCCATGATTCGGAGCCGAACAGGAGTGTGGGTATGACAACGGCTCTGTATACGCTTATCTTTGTGAGGTTTTTCAGTTGGTTGTTTTTCCAGACTCTTTTGTGTAGTCTTCCAAAGGCGCTATTTGCCTTGGCGAGTCTGTTGTCTATCTCATTGTCGATCCTTGCATCTGATTATGGAGGGTTTTAACATTCAAGTAAATGATGTTGGAGAGAGTACAGAGAAGATTGACCAGGATGATTCCTGGAATGCAAGGTCTAGCGTTTATCGCCTCTTGGACTGATTTCATTGGAGTGTAGAAGAATGAGAGGGGATCTCATAGAAACATTTTGAGTGTTGAATGAATTGGACAGAGTAGAAGTGAATAAGATGCTTCCCTTGGGGAATGAATCCAGGACAAGACGGCACAGTCTTAGAATTGGAGGGTAATTGTGTAATTTATTGCCATGGGCAGTTGTGGAGGGTCTCTCATTAGTTGTATTTAAAACAGAGATGAGGAGAAATTTCTTTAGCCGGAGGATCCTGGATTTATGGAATTCGTTGCCACATCTAGCTGTGGAGGCCGATCATTGGGGGGAATTTAAGGAAGAGATTGATAAGTATATAATTAGTCAGGGTATCACGGGATATGGGGAAAAGGCTTGAAATTGGATCTAAATGTGAGAATGTTTTAGCTCAGGGTGCAGTTGTAGGGCAGCCTTGATGGGCCGAATGGCCTACTTCTATTCCTTTCTCTTGCGAAATTGAGAAAACCAGGTGGGGACTGGATCTCAAGAGAGCGAATTTGTACAATGCCTACGAGATGTCTTTTCAAAGCAGCCTGTTGATAAGCCCACTAGGGCAGTGGTTATCGGAACTTTCTTTCTTTCCACCAACACCCCACTTTAAGTAATCCCTATGCCATCGGTGCTCTGTGATTAGTAAGAGATTGTATGTGAGTGGGAAGGGAAGGTTGAGAATCACTGATCTAGACCCAATTGCTACTGAGGTATGTTGCTTGAGAAAAATTGTCATTGGCCCATTTCCTTTGGAGTTCTGAAACCGTGCACATAACGAGTCAATTAGGTATGATTAAAACAGTTTTTTTTTGTAGTGGCAGCTACACTGCTACTGAAGGAACACACAACCAGATGGGTTGAGCTCAGTGAGCAGAAACTGGTTTATTGCTGGCTGCCGGGCTGGACTTGTACTCCAAGCCCAGACCTGGCTGAGAACCGCGCTGGGGGGCTCCGACGTCACTCAGACGTTACGTGATCCCCCAACGTGGCTTCTGAGCCTGGTGCTGAGAAGAAGGGGAAACCCCCGACAGTGCCATTTTGGGTGGCTGCCCCACCGCGTGGATTACAAGTGGGGCCGGTTCATCTGCCTAGTGGCATGCCGCCACACAGCACCCCCTCCCCCCCCCCCCCAGAACCGGCACCAACGTCCTTTATAGCTGGACGGCTTTGCTTCTTGGGCTGGGCCACAATCACCGGTTCGGTGGGGTCGAGGTAAGCTGGCTTTAGCCTGTCCACAGTAAACAGCTCCCGCCTACTGCTGATGTCCAGCGTGAACGTAGACACTGAATGCTGGACAACCCTGTATGACCCCTCGTAAGGTCTCTGCAGAGGTGCCACGGGCGGGACCCGCCAAATAAAAACATACTCTGTGGAGTGCAGCTCATTGGGGACGTAAGATGGCCATGTGCCGTGTCTGGGCAGTGGTGGGGGTGCGAAGGAGTCCAAGTGGGCCTGGGGGTGGGACAGTAGCTTGTGCGGAGACCACTGGGGGTTGTGAGGCGCATTGATGAATTCACCGGGCAGAGCCAGTGGTGCACCGTAGACCAGCTCAGCTGATGATGCCTCCAGATCCTCCTTGGGCATGGAGCGGATGCCCAGGAGCACCCAAGGCAGTTCGTCCACCCAGTCGGGACCGGTGAGTCGGGCCATAAGTGCCGTCTTAAGGTGGCGGTGCAGACGCTCGACCAGCCCTTTGGCCTGCGGGTGATAGGCCATGGTGCAATGTAGTTCTATCCCCAACCTGTTGGCGAGCTGTGCCCAGAGCGCAGAGGTGAACTGGATGCCCCGATCGCTGGTGAGGTGATTCGGAATGCCAAACCGGGCGACTCAACCGTGCAACAGTGCTCAGGAGCAAGAGTCCATGGAGGCGTCCAGCATCGGGATCGCCTCGGGCCAATGAGTGGTGCTGTCTACCACCATGAACAGATAACAGTTGCCCCGGGAAACTGGTAAGGGCCCGACTATGTCCACGTGAATGTTGCTGAACTGTTCCTGGACGTGCTCAAACTCTTGCACGGGCGCCCTGATGTGCCTGTGCACCTTGGACATCTGGCAATGGGTGCATGTTCTGGCCCAGTCCACCATCTGCTTCCGCAGCGCATGCCAGACGAACCACTCTGCCACCATATGGACCTGATGGGCAGGTGTGAAAGGTTGTGGATGTTAAGGAAGACTTGCCTGCACCACTGCTGGGGAACCACTGGCCGCGGGGTGCCCATGGAGACATCACACAGGACGGTGCCTTCACTGCTAGGAGTCGGGAGGTCTCGGGACTGCAGGCCCATGATGGCAGTACTGAAGGCTCGCGTCTCCTTGTCGGACTTCTGGTCCCGGGGAAACTGGTCCAAATCGAGGCCGGGTGTCAGCGCGCAGATGGCCAGTCGTGAGAGTGCATCGGCAACCACGTTATTCTTCCCCACCTTGTGCCGAATGTCAGTGGTAAACTCCAACATGAAGGAGAGGTGACACTGCTGGTGGGTCAACCAGGGATCCTTTGCCATCGCGAGCACCTGAGTGAGGGGTTTATGGTCAGTGAAGATGGTAAAAGTCCTCCCCTCCCCTCCAAGAAACAGTGGAAATGCCACACCGCCAGGTACATGCCCAGTAACTCACAGTCAAAGGCACTATACTTGGAGTCTGGTGGGCAGAGAAGCCAGCTGAAGAATGCCAGCGGCATCCATTGTCTATTCACCTGCTGCTCCAGGACGGCACCAACGGCTGTGGCAGAGTCATCGATGGAGAGAGCCATATTCAGGTCGGTGTGCGGGTGGGCGAGCATGGTAGCCGTCGTGAGGATGTCCTTGGTGGCTTCGAATGCACTGCAGGCCTCTGGGGTCCAGGTTAGCGTTTTGTGCTTGGCTGTGATGAGGGCGAATAGTGACTGCATGATGCATGCGGCTCCTGGGATGAAACAGTTATAGAAGTTGACCATACCCATGAACTCCTGCAGCCCCTTGAGGTTGTCCGGGCGTGGGAACTCCTTGATAGTGGTGACCTTTGTAGCAGTGGGCGTGGCTCCTTCAGCCATGATGTTATGGCCCAGGAACTGCATGGACTCTTTCCCAAACTGGCACTTGGCTGGGTTGATTGTGAGGCCGAAGTCGGCCAGCCGGGAGAAGAGGGCACGCAGGTGGGCCTTGTGTTGTGCCAAGTTCCTGGTGGCAACAAGGATGTTGTCCAAGTAAATGAAGACAAAATCCATGTCCCTGCCCACTGAGTCCATGAGGCGCTGGAAGGTCTGAGCAGCATTCTTTAGCCCGAATGGCGTGCGAAGGAATTCAAACAAGCTGAAGGGGGTGATGATGGCCATCTTGGGTATGTCCTCAGGGTTCACCAAGATTTGGTGATACCCACGCACCAGGTCAACCTTGGAGAAAACCCTCGCACCATGCAACTTGGTCGTAAAGTCCTGGATGTGAGGGATGGGGTAACAGTCAGGAACTGTTGCCTCATTGAGTCGTCAATAGTCTCCACAGGGGCACCAGCCGCAGGAGGCTTTCGGGACCAGATGGAGCGGCGAGGCCCACAGGCTGACGGAGCATCGAATGATCCCCAGCTCCAGCAGATGTGAAAACTCTTTCTTCACCACCTGGAGCTTGCCCAGTAACTCACAGTCAAAGGCACTATACTTGGAGTCTGGTGGGCAGAGAAGCCGGCTGAAGAATGCCAGCGGCATCCATTGTCTATTCACCTGCTGCTCCAGGACGGCGCCAACGGCTGTGGCAAAGGCATTGATGGAGAGCGCCATATGCAGGTCGGTGTATGGGTGGGCGAGCATGGTAGCCTTCGAGAGGGCGTCCTTGGTGGCCTCGAATGCACTGCAGGCCTCTGGGGTCCAGGTGAGCGTTTCCCTGGAATGAGCAGGGCTGATGGCAATTCCGAGCCTTGGCTCCCCAACGCTGGTGGTAGAAGCAGAGGTCTGGAGTGGATACCATGCCCCTGGTTATGCTCTTGGTGGCCCCTGCAGAGGCCGGGTGTTCTACCGCAGTGCTAGGGGCAGGCTTGGCGTGGTAATGCCCGTGCCTCGTGACCTGCTGAACCGCCAAGCCCTCCAGGAATCACTCGAGCCATACCACTTGGGCCTTCTGAGCAACCTTTCTCGGGTCGGTAAAGCTCTCTTGGGCCAGTAACGGCCAGATGTCGTCAGGCAGATGATTGAGGAAAATTCATTCAAAGAGTGGGCAGTTGGTGTGATCACCCATGAGCGCAAGCATTTCATCCATCAGCTCCACCAGGGACCTGTCTCCCAAGGTGTCAAGGTGCAGCATCCGAGTGGCACGCTGATGCCTGGATAGTCCGAGGGATCCGGTGAGCACTTGCTTGATGATCCCATATTCGTCTTCGGTGGGCAGGTGCTGAACGAGGTGCAGCACACGTTTGGCGGTGGCCTGGTCCAGGGCAGCGACCTCATGGTAGAATTTGGTCGTGTCAGACGAAATCTGGCAGAGGTGAAACTGAGCCTCCATGTGGCCGAACCATGTCTCCGGCTCCTGAACCCTGAAGTCAGGCAGCTTGACGTCTATAGCACTGATCCCAGGTTCGCTCATGTTGAGTTCAAAGACGTTTGAACCAGTCGGGGTCACCAATTGTAGCGGCAGCTACACTGCTACTGAAAGAACACACAACCAGACGGGTTGAGTTCAGTGAGCAGAAACTGATATATTGCTGGCTGCCGGGCTGGACTTATACTCCCAGCCCGGACCTGGCTGAGAACCACGCTGGGGGGTGCTGACGTCACTCGGGCATCACGTGGTCCCCCAGCGCGGGCTTCTGAGCCCGGTGATGAGAAGAAGGGGAAATCCCGATCGTGCAATTTTGGCCGGCTGCCCCGCCTCGTGGATTACAAGCGGGGCCAGTTCGCCTGCCTAGTGGCATCCCGCCACATTTTCAAACTTTTTCATTTCACCCACATACCACTTTAAGCAATTCCTTACTAATCACAGAGCACCTATGGCATAGGGAATATTTAAAGTGATATGTGAGTGGAAAGAAAGAGGTTGAGAAACACGGACCTAGGGGATCGGATGGATTGGATCGAGTGTTGTGTAATGAAACAAGGTGATTTGAGAGCTTAGGGTAAAGGAACCCTTAAGGGACAGTGATTACGATATGATTGAGTTTGAAATTTAATGAGGAGGAACTAAAGTGGAGTAAAGGGAATTACAGTGGCATGAGAGAGGAACTCGCCAAAGTGGATTGCAAGGGGGCACTGGTTGAGCAGCAAAGGATGGCGTTTCTCCAAGAAATGAGGAAGGTGCAGGATAAATACATACCTAAAAAGAGGACATTTTGAAGGAAAATTTCACAACTGTGGCTGACAAGAGAAATCAAAGACACCGTAAAAGCAAATAAGATGGCATACAAGGAAGCAAAAAATAATGGGAAAATAGAGGATTAGGAAGTATTTAAAATCTTGCAGAAGATAGCTAAAAAAAAACTCACAAGGAGGGAAAAGATGTATGAAAGTAGGCTAGCAAATTATATCAAAGGATTATCAAATGAGGAATATTTTATGGCTCTTGGCCTGTACTCGTTGGAATTCTGGAGAGTGAGGGGGAGTCTCATTGAAGCATTTCAAATGTTGAAAGGTATGGACAGAGGAGATCCCAAAAGTGGGACAGTCTAGGACAAGAGGGCACAACTTCAGGATTGAAGGACATCCACCGAGCAGAGGCATTTGTTGCCACCGGCAGTTATGGAGGCCTCTCATTGGTTGTATATAAGGCAGAGATTGAGAGGTTCTTGATTAGCCATTAGCCAGGGCATCAAAGGTTATAAGGAAAAGGCCAGTGGGTAGGTCTGAGTTGCCGACTGGATCACCTCATGATTGAATGGTGGGTGGATGGGGGGGGTGGGTGCAGTGCTGACAGAGTTGCGGGAGCCCTGCTCCAGCACCTCTGTAAAATAATGGCAAAATAAATGTGGGGAATTTAAACTAGTGGGGATTAACAGCGACCTCGTATTAAATACAGAAGCAGTTGTTGGGGTGGGGTATGGGGAGTGTTATGGGACCGCACATGCCCGAGTCATGTGCACGAGACGTCAGTGGAAGTTATAGTCAAATTCTCCATAGAGTTAACATGGTTATATTCTCTGTAGTGTTAACAGAGATAATTAATTAATCACATAGCCATTAATATGAAAAAGACAATTTGCCAGCATATGAAGCCTGAGCATTGAGACCACCCTCATAGTTTATGAAAGTGAAAGTGATAAGGAAGGTGATCCCCATTTTATATTTTTAGATCTAATTTTATATTTTTGATCAGAAAGGTACAACTATTGCTAAGCATCTGTTGAACTGTTGAAGTAACCATGGGTTTGATGACTCTTACTTGAACCAGAACCTTGTAGCGTTTGTGAATGATGGGGTGAGTGTAACGTTTGGTGTCAAATCTGGTGATGCTACAGTTCTCAAGGAACATTACCCTGATGTGATAATTTGGCACTTTCTTAATCACAGATTAGAACTTACAGAAGGTGATTCGGTGAGAGGAATTAGTCATTTTCAATCATTTATGGACAAATTGGACTCTGTTTACAGTAGATCACCTCTGAATCAAAATGGAGCTGTCTGAATGTGCCTCTCAACTAAAACAAAATAGGCCGTGTCCTGGGCGCCAGGTGGATAGCTGGCTCGTTTCGAACAGTGTGGCAAAATTATGAAGCACTGTTTTCATTTCGAAAAAGCAATGAAGGATGAAACAAGATCTGGGAGTGATGGAAAAACCTATGAAGGTCTGTTGAAAGGACTCTCTTCAGAACAGTTTCTATTGGACTTAGTTCTAATGAATGATCTTGGTTGACTGTCAGATTGTTTACAGAAACGCACTTCAACATGTCTCCAGGTTGATGACCCATATTGGATCAATGCTCTTCAGCTGTTGGTTGCAACATAAACATGTGGTTTTACTTATTGAAAATGAGGACTAGAGCATTTTAAAAATCCCACTGAGGGGAAATTGATGTGTTTCAAGATGGAGCAAATTAGTTCCAATTGGATATCTTACAGAGACAGACCTGGGTTGTCTCCACTGACAGATGTTTAAGATAGACATTGATCTAGATTTGGGAGCTATATGTCTGTCTCTGTTTACAGCAAGTCACTAGGGCTTTACTCACATTTTAAAAAATATTCTGCCCCAAACAAATTAAATTTATGATACTAATGGAAAATCCTTAGTGGTGTGAGCATTGCAAAGTTATCTCAGGTTGTAAAAGGATTAACAATATCAGGACAGCAGCTAATTTGAAAGGGAGACAAGCAGAAACTGCTAATTACTTTTCATCTAGATGACACACACGACAGGTAACTCTGAGTTGAGGGAAGATAAACAGACCGATCTACATCTTTATGACAAGTTACAGTGCAAGCATGTTTGCATTTTCACTTAAAACCCAGTTTCCAGTTTTCAATCTGTAATTGTTAATTAATGCTATGTGTGTTTGACCGCATCGTGTTGTCTGCTTCATCAACTGGCACTGCAGTATGAAAGTAAAGACCTAAGCATTTTAGTACAAAATTAATACAGGTTGAGTACCTCTCTAATCCGACACTCCATGGTCCGGCACGTTTTGAATCTGCTGCCATTAATTTGTGGATCTGCCACCAGGGCGGCACTGTAAGCAGCGCTAATGCACCAAAATCTGCTTACACCGACCGCAGCCTAGTGTTTTGGTGATACAGTCCTGTTCATTTCTTATATTTGGCTGTATTTTAGCCCTTCACGATGTCATTCAGGAGACCACGAGGTGCAGAAGATGGTTCTAGTGCTAATAAGCCTAAACGTAAATCGTTATCAGGACTGGGGACCGAATCCTGCGCTGTCTGTAAGGAGTTTGTACGGTCTCTCCATGTCTGTGTGGGTTTTCCCGGACTCTCCGGTTTCCTCCCACCGTTTAAAATGTGTCGGGGGGGGGTGTAGGTTAATGGGGTGAAAATTGGACGGCATGGACTTGTGGGCCGAAATGGCCTGTTACCATGCTGTATGTCTAAAATTAAATGAAGAAATAAAAACTTTGTTTGGAAGCTTTAATGGTTGTATAATTTCCTGTGTTAAGCTTTGTTCTACCTTTGATAAACACAGCAACGTGCATGTGAAATGAACTGGCAAGACTAAGGGTCTGGCATATGTTTACATAGGGGGTTCCCTTAGAGGTCAATTTCTGTTTTCTGGCATTTTCTGTGGTCCAGCACTGGCCAGGTCCCAACGTCACCTGATTAAAGAATTACAATCTGTACTTGAAATATAATAAACCCAGATGACATTTTAAGAAGTATTAATAATCTTCTCCCTGGTATTTAATTTATGGAGTATGTCATCAGACACACGCTGAGCATTAAATGTATTATTTTATTAGTGGGAGCACCCAGAGTTTAAAGAGAGATTGAAGAATTCATACACAAATTGTGTATTTTTTTTCTTATATAAAATAAGACTGAATACAAACCAGTTAATGATTAAAATTACTGTTGGCAAATCAAGTGGATGAAAGCTCAGTAGCTTTCGAAATGCAAGCAATGACCGATTTATTTTAAGTGCCTTAAACTCTGAATTAAATTAGCAGATGGGAGTTCTGTAAGGTGTCCCATTTAGTCTCACTTTCACTAGGTGGCATTTTAAAATGTAGAATTAACTCAATTTATGCGTTTTTAATTTTTTTTACTTATTTAAAAATAGGAAGTTCTCGGAATGGTATGAAACTAAGCTCTTCAGATTAAGAAGGTTCCAGTTCAATTGTGTTGCCTGAGCTCAGTGGGGGTGGAGGGGAGGTGAATGAACATTGTGCAATTATTCTTTAGTGAACCCAAGAAAAAGAGACAAAATATCAAGTCATGGTGCAAGTTGGAATAGGTATGTGTGTGTGTGAGGGAGGGAGGCGGGGATATTGGCAGAAATCACAGCAAATTCAGCTGCATCACTTTTCAAGTAGAAATAGCCAGCTAAGCTCACTTCCGAGAGTACCATATGGAGCCATAAATTAGTATGAATCACCATTATCAACAGAGCAAAGGAGAAAATTGGTGCGTGTAGGTGGTGCTAACCTTAATTTGTTTTATTAATAGCTCAATAATAAATCTGTGATAAGAAGTTACAATCCTATTTGTATTTGGGTGTTACTTTGACAAACATAAAGATGGGCATCAAATTTAAACAAATACAGTATATGATATGAACAGAGGTGCAATGAATATGGCCATCAAGTCTGTGAGTTTTTAAAAAATTATTCATTTACATGGTCAGCAAAGTAGATGTATTACCATTCCCTAACTTCCCTCAAAAAGGTGGTAATAAGCCATGTTCTACAACCGAGCTTCCGGTGAAGGTATTTCCATTTACAATACAAACATAGCATTTTCCATCTGCTCTATTTTACTTATCAGTCCTTTTCATCATCTATGGAACTCTGGCTTTAATTTTCTTACTTTCTCCCTCATGGGAATATACATAGACCACCTGAATCACCTGCAGATCTAAGACCTTCAATTGTTCAGTGATAGTTTGGCCGGCTAAACTTTGATTCATGTTCAACAAAGTCATATTTGTTCTCATCTCATTGAAATTGTTCTTTCTCCAATTGATTATTTTACCTTTAAGTAGTCTAGATCTTTATTCATAACTATTCTAAACCTTGTGTCACCTATAGACGCCCAGTTCTCTTGGACTGCTCATTTTAAGCTCAAGTTTAACGATGTTACCTTTAGTTTTGGGCCAAAATGCTCATCCAGGATGTCCTCCTTTTTCAAAAATGGTGGCTTTCCCTCTACTGCCATCCACTCAGCCCTCACCTGCTTCTCCTCCATTTCCCACACATTTTCCCTTGCTCCCTCTGACCCAAGAAGCAACGAGGACAGGATTCCCCTTGTCCTCATCTGCCACCCACCAGCCTCTTCATCCAACACGTTATGCTCTGCATTTTCCGCCACCGATAACATGATCCCACCACCAGACAAATATTCCCCTCTCCTCCCCTCTCCACCTTCTGCAGAGTCCCTTATCCACTCCTCCCTTCCCACCAATCACCCCCTGTGACCTCAGAAAATGCTACATGTGCCCACACCTCCTCCCTCACCACCATTCAGGGCTCCAAAGAGTCCTTCCAAGTGAAGAAACACATGACTTGTGAATCTGCAGTGGTCATCTACTGCATCCAGTGTACCTGCTGTAGTCTCTACATTGGAGAGCCTGGATGTAGATTGGGAGATTTCATCATTGAGCACCTCAGGTCTGTCTGCTGTAATAGCAGGGACATCCCAATAGCCAACCATTTCTATTCCCACACCAACATTTCTATCTATGGCCTCATGCACTGCCAAACCAAGGCCACAGGAAACTGGAGGAACAACACCTAGTATTCCATCTCCAAGCAGATTGCTTTAATATTGACTTCTCAAGTTTCTATGAGGCCCCCCCTCTCACTCTCGCTCTCTCACTCTCTCCCTCTCTTCCTATTCCTCTGTCTCCTTTCCTCCAGTTCCCCACCCCTTCCCTCTCCATTCAGATTATTTCCTCCCTCATCACTTCTCAGCTTTTTTCTGTTGTGCTCTCCCACCCATATCCACCTCTTGCTTATTGACCTGTGCTCCTCCCCCTGCCCTTTCTTCCTTCTTCATCCCACCTTTTTTATTCAGGCCTGCTTTTTTCCCTTACCTTGACGAAGGGCTCAGGCCCAAAACGATGGGTATATATCTTTGCTTTCTATGAACGCTGTGAGACATGCTGAGTTTCTCCAGCACTTTTGTGTATTAAAGTACTCAACAATAAAGTTCTCCTAAACAAACTTTTAAACACCTCTCTTTGTTTGCACTTTTTTGTTATTAACGTCCCACTCTATATATGAATGGCTGAAGTCCTGTATTAATAAAATGCTGATTATCCGCTGTCATATGGCTTGGAAATCCCAATGGTTCGATGGCTGCTTCACCAGATGCTCATTCATGTATTCCCTTTAACACTCTGGGGTACTGGTTCCTGCACTCTCTCTAACCCAATAGTTCCCTGGTTTCCAAACATCCTTTAACATTCCAGGGTCCTCAATCTTACATATGACAGCAATGAGAGAGTTTTTTAAAAATATCATGTGGGTTGCATCCTTCCTGGTAAAACATTTATTCCATTTAGAACATCAGTTCATTGTTGAAAGCTTAAACATGGGCAGTTTAAGAAATTCAGGTGATTCTAAATTTAAATTTAGACATGTAGCATGTTAACAGGGTATTTTGGCCCACAAGTCCTGTGGCCCAATTTACACCAGATTTAACCTACACTCCCGATATGTTTTGAAGGATGAAAGGAAACCAGTGCCCCGAAGAAAACCCACGCAGACACGGGGAGAACATGGAAACTGCTTACAGTCGGTGCAGGATTAGAACCTGGGTCCTGTTCCGATCACTGGTGCTAACCACAAAGCCAACCATAACCAGTTCCTTGAACAGTGATTTCAACTACAAATTGAAACTACAATCAAAAAAATGAGTCCTTCATTCCTCTCTTATCTTTTCCATCACTTCAGAAGAGCATGGCGGTTCTGGATCTTAACGTTAATTTAAAAAACACAGAAAATTCTGGGAACACTAAGTGGGCCAGGTAGCACCTGAGAAAAGAGTTCATCTATCCTTTTGTCTCTCTTACATATCTTCTACCCAGTTCTGACAAAGGGACTTTGATCTGAAACATTTGTCCTGTTTCTCTTTCCACAGATGCTACCTGGCCTATTGATATTTCCAACATGTTTTTTTCTTTTTTATTTCAGCTTTCCAGCATCTGCAGTTTTATTTATTTGCATTTCAGCGTTGTTCACCTGTTTTAATTCTACACCAATTAACAATTGAAGAGGACTCAGATTTGAAACTTCCCTGCTGCAACTCGACAAGGATGATTTGGCCTTTGTGTAAGAAGTGCTTACTGACTAACATTTAATTTGTTAGGCACCAATTTTAATACGGGAATACCCTGCTTTACGAAACTAGAGCGTTCCTATGAAACCTTTCGTAAGCCGAAATGGCATAAAGCGAAGACCCATTCACGATTATTGAAGGTTATTTTTGTAAAAGCAAAAACCCATTCAAATTCTTCCTGAATGATCAATGAACCAAAGTTACTGCCTTACTTTGACTTTTCGTGCACTATTCTTATCTATTGTTGTAAGGTGAACTTAGGTTTCTTTGTAAAAACTAATATTCGTTAAATGGGGTATACCTGTCTTTTCTTTGGCTTGGCTTCGCGGACGAAGATTTATGGAGGGGGTAAAAATGTCCACGTCAGCTGCAGGCTCGTTTGTGGCTGACCAGTCCGATGCAGGACAGGCAGACACGGTTGCAGCGGTTGCAGGGGAAAATTGGTTGGTTGGGGTTGGGTGTTGGGTTTTTCCTCCTTTGCCTTTTGTCAGAGAGGTGGGCTCTGCGGTCTTCTTCAAATGAGGTTGCTGCCCGCCAAACTGTGAGGCGCCAAGATGCACGGTTTGAGGCGATATCAGCCCACTGGCGGTGGTCAATGTGGCAGGCACCAAGAGATTTCTTTAGGCAGTCCTTGTACCTTTTCTTTGGTGCACCTCTGTCACGGTGGCCAGTGGAGAGCTCGCCATATAACACGATCTTGGGAAGGCGATGGTCCTCCACCTGTACTGAACACCCTATTCACATGCAGCAGAAGCATCAAAATTCCGACAGATTTCATGAGTAATACTCACCAATAAAACATGTGTCTTACCATGTAACACCTGCACAGTCCTCGTGTGCTTTTCATTACTTTGTCATACAGTTCAGTTTGAACATCAAAGGCCAGGTTATCTAAATGACCTACACAGCAATGAGGAAGCATGCAGGAAGGAAATAGATCAGCTCATTCAACGGTGTCACACCAACCATCTTGCACTCAAAGTTAGCAAAACCAGGGAGATGACTGTGGACTTCAGGAGGAAGTCAGGAGAACATGATCCAGTCCTCATCAAGGGTTCAGTAGTGGAGAGGGTCAAGAACTTCAAATTTCTGGGTGTCAATATCTCCGAGGATCTGTCCTGGTGCCTCCATGTTGATGAAATCATGAAGAAGGCTTGACAGTGGCTCTACTTTGTAAGGTATTTGAGGAGATTCAGTATGTCACTGAAGACTCTCAAAAACTTCTACAAGTGTACCATGAAAAGTATTCTGGCTAGTTTCATCACTGTCTGCTACAGAGGTGCCAACACTTAGGACAAGAAAAAGCTCCAGAGGGTTGTTAACTCAGCCTGTGACATCACGGGCACCAGACCACTCCATCAATGTCATCTATAAGAAGAAGTGTCTTAAGAAGGTGTCTTAAGAAAGCAAACTCAATCCTCAAGGACACCCACCACCCAGGCTATGATTGGGTAAAAGAGCCTAAAGACTAGCACTCAGCAGCACAAGGGCAGCTTCTCCCCACTGCTATCAGATTCCTGAATGATCAATGAACCAAAGTTACTGCCTTACTTTGACTTTTCGTGCACTATTTCTTATCTATTGTTGTAAGGTGGTTTATATAAATGTTTGCTCTGTGATGCTGCCACAAAACAACAAATTTCATGACTTGTTCACGGCAATGGATTCTGATATATTCGTGCTGGTTTATCAGCCAACTTAAATATTGCAATGAATGATCCAAGAGAATTATTTGGACGCAGCTTCACACAATCAGATGGAATAAAGTGAGACCACAAAAAACGCAAAGATGGAATTGGAAATAGGTTTTTCAACTGGAAATCTTCCATGCTGATGTATTTCAACCACATATCTGATTTTGCTTCTTCCTCTCTTGTAATTCTAAGAAAAATTAAATCTGTCTTTGACCTGGAAGCTCAAATTGTTGCAGTATTCATTGTTTTCGGGGAAGACAGTTGCAGATTCCTAGTACATTTATTGGAGGAAAATGTACTTTCTCATTGTGTTCCTGATTAACTTAACTCGAAGAGTAAAATAATGTTCCTTCCTCTTGATAATCCCAACAAATGTAATCATTCATTTGAATCCTGCCTTATCCGATTCCGATGTTATTTTCAATATCAGTAAAATCATCTCTCATCCTCTTTGTGTCAAGGGAATACAACCAAATTTATCCAATCTGCCCTCATAATTTAATCCACTAAATCTCCAAAGATTGAACTGATGGTTTAACTTGCCAGAATAGAACACACAATCAAAAATAATGGGGAAGTGGAGTGATAATAAGTCAAGAGAGATAAGTTAAGAGTTAAATAATTCAGAAAAAATTAAGCACGAGAGAGACAGGAGAGTTGGAGCAGTAAATTCATAGAATAAGGTTCAAGCATGAAGTTATTGATCTTCCTCGGTTACGGGTTGGCTTGAGATTCCAGCAGCAACAATTGCAAAAAAGATCTCAGGAAAGAATGTTCTTAAATAGATAAATGCCTTCGGAACAGGATTTCCAATCATCACCTCCTTGCTGCCTCTGTTCACCATGTATAGCACTTCCTCGGCTACTTCCACTGGGTGGACACCATACGCCAATTTCCTGAAGAAAACTTAAGTCGTACAAAACAAAAAGAACATTAATATCTCTTCAGCTCCACTTTAACTTTGTAATTAATCTCAAATTATGGTCTTAAAAAATGAATGTTGCATGTTTATTCCATTGTTTCAAATTGATTTTTAAAATGATACAGCAAAATTCAAGGAAGAGCAGTTGCAGTCTCCTGATCAGTATTCATGGCCAAAGATTGATTGCATATATTAGACTTTACATAAACTGAAATTCTGTCCATTTTCTCATGCAGTTATTGCATTTCAAAATAACTGGTGCAATTTAAATGTTTTGGAATATTTTTGACAATTAAATCATTTCAGGTTGGTACATAGCACAGTACAGGCCCTTCAGCCCATGATGTTGTGCCGACCTATAGAAACCTCTTCCACCATCACCTTCCTGACCCTCACAGCCCACAACCCTTTATTTTTCTTACAATTCCTTGTGCCTATCTAAATGTCCCCATTGTACCAGCCTCCACCATCACCCCTGGCAATGCACCAAAAAATCTCCAGGTTTAAAAAAAAACTTACCTCTGATGTCTCCCCTAAACCATCCCCCACACACCTTAAACAGATGTCCTCTGATATTGTCACCCCGGGACAAAGGTGCTGGCTATTCTCTGCCTATCTCTGCCTCTCTTAATTTTATGCGCCTCTTAGTTGAGTTGGGAAGATTGGTCAGTTAGCATTGCAATCCACAGAAACCGTTACGATTGGTGTGCAATTACTCCAAAACAAAGTTTCCTAAAACAGGAATGGCTTAAGATCCCTGGGTTTAGCTGATCACAATGTTTATTTCCAAGACCTCAAACTACATATGAAACAGGCAAATATATTAACCATATAACCATTTACGGAGCGGAAACAGGCCATGTCGGCCTTTCGAGTCCGCACCGGTTCTTTGACAACCACCTTACTTCAGTGTGAAGCAATAATCTCACTGGTTCTGCATTTTTTATCAACACAAAACTGTTTAAACAGACGTTCACATATTATCCTGTTGACATTAGGTAAGAATAAATAGGATAAAATGATGGCGTCTGCATATAACAGGAATGTATATGAAAAGGAATACTGTGCAATAAAACAGATTTGTTCACACAATGTCTGATAGGTCTCAATAAAAGTCAGTATGTTCATTAATATGAGAGTGCCAGTTCTGTTCTTCATTGGTGAAATGTTTGAAAATTATTTCAAGGTTTTTTTCGATCTAATTTTGTTATGCTGAATTTATAAATGAACCCAAGAAATTAACCTTGGCCTATGAATTCTTGAATAGCCAGAAATTTGATGGTGAGTGGGGATTTTTGTCACCACTGCAAATTCTACAGCTCAGCAACCCTGTGTACCTCCGATGAAGTATTTGTGACTTTGAAGTCTTTCTCTCAATTGCATCACCTTTGCAGAATAGAAACGGAGAGATCGCATTGAGAAACACAAAGACTGCAGATGCTGGAATCTTGAGGAGCAAATAAGGAGCTGCTGGAAGAACGAGGTGGGTCAGAAAACACCCATGGGTGGAAGCAGTCAACTGATGTCTCAGATTGGGACTGTTGATCAAGGTCAGTCAGTGTTTTGGGTAGGAACCCTTTGTAAGCCTGGGTCACTGTGTTGGGCGAGAACAAGGAGACAGGGCTGGAAAAATGAGGGTCTTCAGTATCGTGCTGGATCAACAAGAAGGATAAAGGCCAGGTGTGGAAAACAAGAATTGGGCTAGCCACCGAATGTCGGGTGCAGCTAGTGCTTTGTTCAAAGTGAAGGCTGAAATAGCAGGGATGTGGGAGTCACAATCAGCAGGACCTGAGGAGCAGTATTTGCAAGTGAAATGTGCATGGAGAACCTAGAGAGAAATCAGGATCCATGAACGGTCCCCAATTTTCTTAAAATGGAAGTTTTTCATAGAAATTGCATTGTGCAGTACATGCAAACATTTCTCTTTTAATCCCCTTTGCTGGTCTCTTCTACTGGGGAGGCCAAACACAAATTGGTTGACAAAATTGCAAAACACCTCCATTGCCCATTTAATCCATAAAGCCAACCAACAGATCCACAAGAGAGCAAATCTCAGTGAGGACAAGTGCCAAACAAGATTGCAGTCATTGCCCCAATACTTCCCTTAATTTGCCTTTCAGTGTTTCTCCTCACCTCCAACAAACTTCTCACTTCCCACAGGAATGCCACTAAAGTTCAGAATTAATGGGAAATTTTTCAACCTTCGGTGACTCCAGTTCAGAACCAAGGTCACAGGGATCTCAGATGTGAAACTGCAGGTGTCTGTGCTCGGAAGCTGAAATCGATGCCTTTGTCAACTCATACATTGACGCTTCTTTAACCTCTGCAAAACAAAGGTCTTCTTACAAACTGGTCCCTACTGCATTACACTGTGCATTATGAAGATTCACAACAAGGTCCTGGAAAGCACAGACTAGTTCCCATACCTTGCCCATTGGCACTGCACCTCAGTGATACATTAATACACCTGTGCTCATCAGCGCCACACCTCACTGACATACCTGTACCCACCATCATGATTTACATTGATGTACGTGGATCTTCCAGCATACTATGTCGTACTTAGAGATTTGTACTGAGCAGCCATGTACCCAAGACTTGTCTACTGACAAGTACGAAAACCTACTGATACACCTGTTTGCACTTGTACTCTACCTTAGTGAGAGATCTGTAGATAGTCATGTGCCCAAAAATGATCCTGCTGGCATTGACACTTAATCTCATTGTTATGCAGTGGAAATGAACACAGAGCACTCACACTAATTCATTGTACCCAACATTAACAAAACCGCGAGCTTCTGTAACCCAGTGTCATACAGAGGCAAGCCTGAACCTACCACCGCTACAGCCCAATGTTACACAATGTAAGATCTATTCCTACCAATTCTACTCCATTGTAAATATTCTGTTCTCAAAAGTGGTGTTATTTCACATCACACCCACACTTGAAATATTGCATCTCAGTTCCTGGCAGAAGTGTAACCCACATTTGCATTGAGAAATAACTGTTCCAATCAGTATTGTTTCCTTGTGCTAATATACAGCCAGACCTGGATACTGTTACTATCAGATGATACTGTACCTGATCTGTATCCCAGTGTTAAAAGAACGACAGGCCATATACAGCAATATTATGCTTGTGACTCTATTGTGAAGCGCGATACTGTCTTCACTCCAGTGCCATACAGTGACTGATCTGCACCCAACATGTGATCCAATGATATTTAGGGACAGTCCTATTTTGACTAGCATTGCACTCTAATATACTGACTGACCTGGATCCACTAATAGTGTAATCTAGGGTGCCAATCTGATCTCGCCTGCATTGAAGCCAGTGTTATACAGGGACGAAGTAGGTGCATAGCATCTAGTGATAATGACAGCCCAGCAGCTATCATTCTTACACTCCAGAGTCAAGAGCTGAATAGGATTCAGGATCTGGGCACGGACCTTTATTGGCCTATGATTCCCTAGGTCTCTGGTCCCCACCCTCAGGTTCAGTCTGATCCCTGGATCTCTGCCCCCCCCCCCCCCGTTTCCAGACCCAGTTACCCAGGAACATTTGTGGGTGGTGCTGATGAGGCTCAGTGGGAGGGCCGCTGCAGTTTGGGCAGAGGAGGAGCAGGGCCTCTGCAAGGTCTTATTGCTCAGATGTTCTACCTGATGCTCCCCGGCGGAATGCGGACAGGGGTGTTTTTTTTAAATCATCCAAGTCCACCCCTTGGTGGGGAGCCAAATGTTGCAGGTACTGAGGAAACAATGGATCAGAACAGGGTAGTGGAGCAGGTGTAAACTCCCACCTCCCTGTGCCCAAGAGGAGCTTTGTAGAGAAGGAAAATGACAGCAGCAGATGAGGTTAGTCCTAGGCATCAAGAGGTAGGGGAGACTTCTGGCAGTCCTGACAGATTGCTGCATGGAGTGCCCGCAGTGAACTGAAGCTTGGGCCAGTGGTCTCCAGCTTGGGCCAGGTTACAGAAGGCCTCACGCCAGTCCACAGGCTGATGGCGACAGGCTTCTGGGAACCATGAATTTGGCCTGGAATTCAAGAAGGTGTGATGGTGAGCAGGCCTCCCAAAAGGCCTCGGGCTTTGGAGACTTGGAACCAGGAGGTGTGGCCTGGATACAGGACCTCAAGCTGAAGTTCGCCACTGGCCTGCAGGCTATGCAGCGACATAGATCACGAGGCATCCAAGGCAGTGACATAGGTGGAGTTGGCAGGACCCTCAGCCACTCAATGTCTCTGAAGGGACTCTCTTTTGCTTCCCTTTCTTGCTTTTGTCAAGGCACTGGATTAGTTGACACCTCTTTTTTTCTGCAGGGCAAGCAAAGGAAAGACTTTGTTTTGTGTATCTCGTGTACATGACAATAAACTGAGTCAAGCTGGCAATGTTGAGTGTGTGCAGACAACATTGGGAATGCAAGAGATGGAGGAGACAGGAGGTCAGATAGTATCCATTGGTCTATTGCCCTGATCTACTGAGTTCCTCCAGCACTTTGTGCGTTGATCCACTTTCCCAGCATCTGCCGACTTCTTGTTTACCTGCATTTGGAATACAGGTTTGCAATCAAGGAAGCACCTCAGATTAATAAGGCTGAAACAATAACAAAGAAAAGCCAACTCAACCTCCAATCAGTCGCTACAGCGTTGCTTCTTAAGAGGACATGAGGCTTCTCAATGAATTGTTTGATTACATTCCCTTTAAGGTGTTAAGTCTGCCCTGAAGTTCCCCATCCCTGTTCTACAGCCTCTTACTGGTTTTATGAGAAATTTGACATGTCCAATCAAAATCACTATTGCCTAGAGTGGTTTTCAAACCTTTTTCTTTCCATTCACATACCACCTTAAGTCATCCCTATGCCATTGGTGCTCTGTGATTAGTAAGGAGTGACCTAAGATGGTATATGAGTGGGGGAAAAAAGATTGACAACCACTGCTTGAGACCCAATTGTTACGGAAATATTTTACTTGAGAAAAATTGTCATTGGCCCATTTGCTTTGGAGTTATGAAACCATGCACATAACGTCCATTAGGGATGATTTAAAAAAAGTGGTTTTCCAACTTTTTCTTTCCACTCACATACCACCTTTAGTAATCCTTACTCATCACAGAGCACCTATAGCATAGGGATTATTTAAAGTGGCATGTGAGTGGAAAGAAAAAGGTTGAAAATCACTGGTCTAGAGATATGGGACTATTATGCAGATGGTTCAGGTAACTCAAACCCTATCAGTGACATTTCATTTTGATTTCTCCTTAATTTCCCCATTTTTTTCCTGTATTTTAAAATCATCACCATCTCTAACTATTCCCGGTTCTAATGAGAATTGTGACAGATTATGTTATTTTTAATTATGTATAGATATGTTTTTGGAAGATAGATTGTGGGAGTATTGTACAGATACAAACACTTCTAAACAGATCTCATTTAAAAATGCAAGAGTTATGCACAAGATGGTGCCTACAAGTCTGCAAAGACAATAAACTCCTGTGCTGGAGATTTTCACAACGAGGTGCAAATGGAAGGGCCCATCTCAGGAAACTGATAAGATCTCTCATGAATTGATTTTGGGAGTCAGCAAGCTGTTTTGGTGGAGTGTGCTGTTTTAGGAAGGTCATGTGGTTATGCAAGCAGAGAGAGTTAGACAAGTTTTTCTCTAAGAGGGACACTGAGAGAGTGAGAGAGAGAGAGAGAGGGGAGGAGTGTTGGTTTTCTGCAGTGGCTTTTGGAAGCTTGTTTGAAACCCCATTTTGAAGATGGGTTGTGAGTTCTGAGTTCAGCCTGTTCAAAGCCTTTGTGATCCATACAAGAGGAGATGCCTGGCTGTATAATGTTTCACCTGAGATAAGGGAAACAGAAAGGGAAATCTGTGGTGACCTGAAAGAAAGAGGTTATCATCTGGAAAACCCTGACGGGGCAGGTTTCTTCAGCAAGGCACTGAAGTGGCTGATCAGAAGGAATCAGTTTGTGTGTGTCCAACGAGCACAAATCTCTCTCCGAAAACCAACAAGAACCTTTCTGAGCGGTAACTATTTATTTTTCAAGCACCAAAGCCAGGTGAAATTCATAAATGTCAAATTCTGTGCACAGTCTAAGAAATGCCTGATACCGGTGAAGTGAGGTTGGACTGTGAATCAAAGAACTTTTCTGAACTTATACACACATTACATACACGTGTGCTTAGAATTAGAAGAGGGTTAAGTTAATAGCAATAAGTTAACGTTTGATCCTGTTTTTATGATTAAAGATAATTAAAAATAACTTTTGTTTAAGTAACCATTTGTCTTGGTGAATTTCTATTGCTGCTAAGTTTTGGGGTCCTCTGGGCCTATCACAGAATTGCTGCCTGACCTAATAGGTATTTCCATATTTTCTTCTTTTATTTCACATTTTTAACTATTTGCATTTGCAACATTTCTTGGCTCTTTAAATACTAAAATAAAACTATGAAAAATGACATTTTAAGCTAAGGTTTTAACCACCTGAAGTCTCAGTCTCAGCTTGTGGATGGAGGTTGCATTTCAACTAAAGAAATGATTGCGCTGAATTATTAATTTTCCCCTCATTTAAACATTAGTAGGTTCATTGGTTATATGGGTGTATTTGGGTGGCACGGCCTCATGGTCTGGAAGGGCCTGTCTTGTGCTGTATCTCCAAAAATATTCTCTTGGGTTCCTTTTAAAACCCGTGAGTAATTATGGTGATTCTTACATTTCCAAATGGATGCTTCCCAATTCCCAGCTTCTGGCATTTGATGATAAGAGCGAATGAATGTTGGGCTCACAGTGCTGACAGTAATGCCATATTCTGTAACCTCAGCCCGCAGGCAGTCAAAAAAGGCTTGAAGAGCATGTTTCGATGCAGCATCTTGAAAGAAAATAAAACATCAACAGAATCATCTAATGTGAGAATCAATTTCCTCTATATAATTTACATCTCATAATTTTTAAGTATTATTTGATCATTCAATTTTAAATCACATTATCTTGGCTGAACACTGTAAGTTGCATCATGTAATTTTGAATTATTCTATTTAAACACCACTAGCTCTGTTTAAGATTGCTACGTCAAACTTATGTAAAACGCATTTCTTCTTTCTTTCTTTCTTTTTTTTTATGATTTAGATTTTATTGAGTTCTGTAAAAAAGTTTCCCCAAACCTTGACTCAGTGTTAAAGTTAAGTAATTATAAGTCACAAAACATAGATTTATCTATAAAATTGAAACAAACATGGCAGCAAAATTATAAATATAATAACCATATGTGCTTATTTATGCCTCTAATAGCAGAAAAAAACAGCCATTCACTAATATTCACAATGTCCACCACTATTTCCCCCCCCAACCAGGAAACCTAGATATTTGCCCTATTTTTGTGTATGGATGTCCAACTTATCAAATGGGTTATAAGACATCTGTTCAAACGCTGCTAATTTGGCCATTTCTGAGGAGCACTCCTGAAAGGATGGTTCCCCCCAAATTCTTTCAACCTCTAAGTATAACTTGTCTCCTTAGCATGGTACTTATCTGAATCCAAGTTTGAGGGTCCTTATCCCCAAATAACCCAAGTGTGTCTCCCAAGACAAAGAGTCTGGGGCAAAAAGGAATTTGAATACCTGAAACTTCACCAATAAATTTATGCATCATAAACCAAAATTCTTGAATTCTGAGACAAGACCAAAGCACATATACTCAATCCCCTTTATCTGCTTCACAGCACCAGCATTCAGGGGTATTTTCAACACTAACCTTGCTGGAGTCCATTAAAAATTGAATTAGGCACACTCTCAAGTCTCTTGACCTAATTTTAATTTTTTTAAAAAGTTTATTTATTTTAATATTTTAAGCTTCACATTATTCATTTGTTTCACTTTCCACGATCAGAACATTCCTATTTGAGATAAAGAACAGAGGTGTTTCAAGCTCAGAGATAGAACCACAGGTCAGAAGCATGCACCATTTTAAATCTGTTTTGCATAGCGTTCATGTGATGTCTTGCATGTGAAATTGGCAGGTACTGATATCCTCTCTTTATTACAATTAATGGACACACAGATCAAATTTTGTGTAAATCTTACAGGCTGCACGGAATGGAAGTCCAAGTTTTCCTTGGATACTGTTGACCAGCACAATTTGACCATGATGTCTGGCAATCATTGATGGAAGAAGCTCTGTGAAATGGAAAAGATACTGTAAGAAATCTGTGTTGAAATTATTGTAAATCCAAACAACTCTCACAAATTTTATTGACCACAAATAATATAAAACACCCCTCTCTGCTACTGGATTCTGGACTTACAAACAGAAAGAGCACAGTCTGCCCGAGTTGATAGCAAAATGTCAAGTACCAGCATGCTGAGCATGGGTGCACCTCAGGGCTGCGTGCTCAGCCGCTCCTGTTCATGCGACTGACCCTTGACAGCAATGCCAGATCCAGATCCAACAGAGTCATCAAGTTTGCAGATGACACGACAGTAGTTGGCCTCATCAGCAACGATGAGTCGCACTACAGGGAAGAGGTGGAAAATCTCATGTCACAGAACGAGAATAACAACCTGAGACTCAGTATGGACAAGACAAAGGAGATGATTGTGGACTTCAGGTGGAATTGAAACAATCACCCTCCACTGTCATGGTCACGTACTCACCTTTGTCAGGAGCAGTGCCGGCCGCTACTGATGACATAGGTGAGTGCGCGACTGTGACACCACCACAAATCAATAACTCTATAGTGGAGAGAGTTCCTTGGAGTCCGCTTAAGATGTGTCCTATCCTAGACACACATCTCCTCACTTGCCAGGAAGGCGCAACAGCAACTACACTTCCTGAGAAGATTGAGGCGGGCAAAGCATCCTATCAACTTCCTACAGGACCCCTACCATCCCACACATAGCATCTTCCAGCTACTCCCATCAGGAAAGAGATAAAGAAGTATCAGACCCAGAACCACTGGCTGAGAAACAGCTTCTTCCCACGAACATCTGATGAACTGCTCATACAATCCCTCTGAGACTACTATATATTTAACAACATTTATATTCATATGTACTGCATATAAATCGCTTGCAAATGTGTGTGCTATGTCTAGATATGTGTTTGCATGTTTTTACACAGAGGTCTGAAGAATGCTGTTTCATCCAGTTGTACTTATACAATCATATGGTAATAATAAACTTGAATTTAAACTCATTTAAATTGAAGACTTTGGTGTTCTGTTCCTTCAAAGCTCCAGCTTCATGGATTTACCTTGTATCTCACCGCTCTCCTTATTGTTTTGAAGGCTTGTTAGTCTGATCCCACTACTATTTACTTCTTGTGATCTCTGCGCTATATCTAAGACCAAATGCCATTTCATATCAAGATGGAGTAATATTTGTAATATGTTTTACATCCCATGAGATCAATCTGAATTTTTCTACACAGTGCCGTCTATAACATTTAGGACATATATGCTTTTTTTCTTTTATTTACCCATGTTCCACAGTTTTAAATTGTAATCAAAGAATTCACATGTGATTAAAGTGCCCATTTCAGATTTTTTTTGTATATATTTTGGTTTGACAATGTAGAAATTACAGTATTTTTTTATACATAGTCCCCACATTTCAGGGTTCCATAATATTTGGGATATAGCAATGGTATGTATTAAAATAGATGTTTAGTACTTTGTAGCCTATCCCTTGCATGCAATGACTGCTTGAAGTCTGTGATTCATAGGAATCACCAGGTGCTGAATATCTTCTCTGGTGATGCTCTGCCAGGCCTCTTGCGGCCATCTTTAGCTTCTGCTTGTTTCGGGGGCTTGCCCTCTAAAGTCTTCTCTTCACCATATGGAAGGCATGCTCAATTGGACTGACTTGGCCAATTTTAGCCTTAAGAAACTTCTGTGTGTTGCATGAGCAGTATTTTCATTTTAGTCATACAGCACAGTAACAGGCCCTTTTCAGCCCACATGCTGCCCAATTACACTCAATTGACATACAATCCCCGTAAGGTTTTGAAGAGTGGGAGGAAACCAGAGCACCCAAGGAAACCCAAGCATACAAACACCTTTCATGAACGCTGGTCCCGAATGCTAGCAATGTAACAGCGTTGTGCTAACCGCTACACTAACTGTGCCACTGTGTGTTTGGGATCATCGTTTTGCTGTAGTATGAAACGCCATCCAATGAGTTTGGAGGTCTTTGCTCGAACTTGAGCAGATAAGATGCTTCTATTCTTCTCACTTCACTTGTTTGTTGTCCCGGGCTGTCCAAGGTCTGGAGGAGGAAGTGTACATCAGGTACCGATTGGACGGCTCTCTCTTTGACCTTCGCCACTTGAACACACAAAGTGCCTCTCCACAGTCATTCAAGAAACCCTTTTTGCTGATGACTGCGTGCTCTTGATGCACAAAGATAATGATCTACATTTAATGCGGAACAAATTCTCAGACGTTGCTATGCTCTTTGGTCTGACCATCAATCTGAACAAGAATGATGTACTCCATAAGTCCTTACCAAACACCAACATCATAGAACCAAAAATCACTGATAACAACACCCAGCTGACAAATGTAAACAGCTTCATCTCGAGTGATGGGTCTCTGGACAAAGAAATTGAATCTAGGATCAGCAAGACTAGCTAGGCTTTGAGGAGGCTGCATACCAGAGTGCTCAATCAACACAACGTTTGCATCTCCACAAAGCTGAAAGTCTACAGAGCTGTGGTTATCCCTTCTCTCCTACATGGATATGGGACCTGGACTCTGTACCGGTCACGTCAAACAACTGGAGAAATTCCACATCCTTGGCATCGTGTCTCCAACCTGGAAGTCTTGGGTCGCACGAAGTCACTGATCATCAGAGCCAGATGTGATTGGTGGGACACGTCATCAGTATGGACAACCACTGTATGTCTCACCAGCTGCTTTATAATGAACTGAAGACAGGAAGGAGACCTCAAAGTTGTCCATGCAAGCACTATAAAGATTCTGTGAAGGAAACCCTATGCTACTGTGGCATCCTGCCAAGAGAACTAGAAGCTGCGGCTGCTGACAGGTTCTGTTGGCGAGCCCTGTGCGATGAGGCCTACACCAGTTTTGAAGCCAGGTGCTACCAGAAACTGGTGGAAGGCCATGAATAGCATCGCAGAGCAGCAGCCACAGTTATTACAACAACCCACTTCCAGTGTCTCCATTGTGCTAGACTTTGCACTTCCAGACTGGGACTGCAAAGTCACCTTCGTGTCCACAGAACACAACAATGTGTCTTCTTCGAACTGAAGGACGATCAATATAATACTTCTCAGAATTCATTTTGCTACTGCCATCAGCAGAGTGATGGAATTGTGTTTTAATCTTTACGTATATAAAATTCTATAGATATTTTTAGAAAAGTTATTTTGTGGGTTTGGACACAGGGGCACTCACAGACACAGAGCCTTACACAGAAACCATTTTGGAAGTCGAAATGTCTGCTACGTTCATTGTTTAGGGGAAGCTGTGTAAATAGTCATAAAGCAAGCAATTGTCCATTAAAATGTTGAAGACAATAAATGTTTACTCAGAGAAACAATTGTGCATGCAAGAAAGCTATTTGCTGGTTGAGCTGTGTAGACAACTTGGAATCACATTAGCTCATAAATCTTTGGAATTTAAACTTCAAAGACAGCAATGATGTCATGTCACATGATTAAAGACATTTTCAGACAACATATTACTGAAATCAGAGATATTAGAGTATCATCACCTAATAAGTGGTCCTTCATGGCATGCGCCGTCGCTAATTCGTGCGATCACTTTATAAGAGCAATTCCCTGTCAGGCACCATCACTGATTAGCACATTCATTACTTTATAAGAACGTCATCGCTCTCCGTCCTCCCAGTCAACACAACCAGTCAGAAGCCTCTGTGAAGCCTATGAACATGACAAAGAGAGCTGCAGAGTTCCCTATGGGTAGCAGTGAGATGGAGAAAAGGAAGCATCTTGCATTATCAATTATGCAGAAGATGAAATTATTGCGGAAGCTTAATAGTGGCATATCTGTGCATCGTCTAACGGGAGACTATGGTGTGGCATCGTCCACCATATATGATTTGAGGAAACAGAAAAAACAGTTGTTGAAATTTTACAGTGAGACTGATGAATAAAAGGAAAACTTTGCTTGGGCAAAAAACGAAGATATTGACCGGGTGCTTATTGAGTGGGTGCAACAATGAAAAAGTGAACGCATGCCACAGACTGGTCTGCTGTAATGAAACAAGCTCGAAAATTCCACAAAGAATTGAACCTTGAGGCTGTGTGAATATTCGCATGGATAGCTGCAAAAATTGAAGAAGCATCACGGTATAAAATATCTTAAAATCTGTGAGGAAAACTATTCTGCAGTTTTTGCACTTGTTAATGCATGGAGAAATGTAACTGAAGCAACATTAAAACATACTTGGCATAGATTTTGGACGTCAACAATGTTTGATGGAAATGAGCCTACAGGTGAAGACTTTGAAGGATTTTGTGTCAGTAACAAGAGGAGGATGATCGCCAACCTCATTACCAAAAGTGTTGCAGCAGAAAATGTAAATGCGTTAGAGGCAGCTGACATCGAAGAAGAGCTGAACATTGGCAATGACACACCGTTGTGCATACCTTGAGTGATGGGGAAATTGCTGAAATGGTGTCACGTACCGATAAGCATGAGGAGAGTCGTGATGAGGACGAAGACATTGTGCGCACGGGTGAAAAAATGCTCATTGATGATCTGGTTAAAATGTGGGATCAGTTCATTGATGGGATGGAACAGCAATAATTTATCAGTGAGCATGAGATTATGGCTGTTTATTCAATTAAAGAGAGGCTGCTTAGACAGAAACCTCTTTTAATTAAACAGATTACACTGGAAAAAGACTTTAAAAAGAGTTCATTCTGACACAGTGTTTGACCTGTAATGTGTGTTTACTGCATTTGCGCTGTTTGAGATGTCTGCGATGACTGAACCAGTTTTATTTTGAAGTTTTACTTTAAAATTTAAAAAAACATGCTAGTGATATGGTCTTTTATAGTAATTATTTATCTAAATTCATTTAATACCCCGCACCCCCTGTTTTGTGTGATTTTGAATCATCAAATTTGCTTAAGTAGACCACCATTTTAAAATGATTCTGAAATATGGAAGATTCCAAACAACAGCAGGTGTCCAGTCCTGATGATACTGGATAAAAGGTTAGGCACCTGTATCTGTATTCCCAGATCTCTCTATTATAACGCACTCGTTAGTGTCCTACCATTTACCACGTATGTCCTTTTTTGGTCTGATCTTCCAAAATGCAACACCTCACACTTGTCTGATTTAAATTCCATCTGCCATTTTTCAGTCCATTTTTCCAGCTGATCCAGATCCCTCTGCAAGCTTTGAAAAACTTCTTCTCTGTCCACAACGCCTCCAATCTTAGTGTCAGCTGCAAACTTGCTGTTCAAATTTACCACATTATCTTCCAGATCATTGATATAGATGACAAACAACAATGGTCCCAGCACTGATCCCTGAGGCACATCACTAGTCATATGCCTCCAGTCTGAGAAGCAATCATCCACCACTACTCTCTGGCTTATCCCATCCATCCATCCATTCTTGAATCCAGTTCACTACATCACCATGAATGCCCAATGTCTGAATCTTCCTGATTAACCTCCCATGTCAAAGGCTTTACTGAAGTCCATAAAGACAAATTCCACAGCCTTTCCTCCATCAACTTTCCTGGTAACATCTTTGAAAAACTCTATAAGATTGGTTAAACAGGATCTCCCATGCACAAAGCCCTGTTGACTATCCATAATCAGTTCCTGGCTATCCAAATAAATTGCATTGATGAACAATTTCCCTGATTGGAGTTGATTTCCTCTTTCTCTCTGCCCTCCATCTACCCAGTTCATTTGATTATCTGCCCCAATGATCTATGCATGTCTCATGGTTTCAAACGTTTATTTTACATTTCATTCCCATTACAATCCCATCGAGTTACTTAATGAGATTAAACATTGAAGATATGATACCACAATCAAGTATTCTTTTCATCATGTAAGGAAATTCTTGCTTGTGATTTTTTTTATATAACTAGCATTGCGGTTTGAGAAACAAGATACCTTTCGTTAAAGAAATGGGTCCAAAATAATTAGCATCCATGATCTTCTTGTCCAGTTCAAAGGGGACATTGAGGGCACCTCCTTTAATTTTCAGACTGCTGTTGTTAATGAGTACATCCACGCAACCATAGGACTCAAGGATTTCCTTGGCTTTCTCAGGGATGTTCCCTGTTTCACTCAGATCCAAAAGCACTATCTTTGGGCTGTAGGTCTACAAAAAGAGGTACCAATTAGTTCCTCACACATTCTTGTTGTATTCAGTTTGGTAAATTAAATGTGTCAAAGAAAGCCAAACATGTAAATGGACTTTCATTCATATCAGAACCATGTCTTAAAAGGAAAAGTTATTGCAGGTTAGTACAGGTTGCATTTGATTAAAAAATATATTCATTGATGTGTTTTAAAGAATTCTTTTCCCCTCCGACCTTATTTGCAAAATGGTAGAGATGCTGATCGCTTCTTCTACTTGGACGTGAAATCTATCAGCATTAAATTCGCCAAAGCACACACAATTCAAGCTAGGATATTTAACTTTTTCTTTTGACTTCTGGTCAAAATCCTAAAAATTGCGATCGAACAGCACCCTGGGATTATTTCTCGCACACGGACTGCACAGATGCAAGAAGAAAGCTCATGAGCACCCACTCAATGCACTTCAAGTAACCAATAATTGCTGGCAACTTCAAGATACTTCTTTAGGTATTTTTTACACCTATATATAAGTAGAAAAGAGGTACAGGTTTATTTTGTGAACATTATTTTCCTGATTTTTTTATACCTTTCAAACATCTGGCTCTGTCTGCATTTTTCATGGAACATATTTCTTGATTTGTATTAGTTTTGTTCCCCTTATTTGTTCCTGTAATCATGCTCTGTATCTTTAGTATATTTTTAAACTACTGTACTCTTAAGTGAGTACTCCATGATTGACTCAAAACATAATCCAGTTTATTTTTGTCTTCCACAGTTTCTGCCGAATTAAATTTGTATTGATTAACAAATTAGGCAACTAAACCATCACAATATCAAATAAATGTTCAGCAGCTTAAGTTCACAATATTTTGAATAAAGGTGAAAAAAAAAGATGAAAAAATATATTGTTTTCAATTTGAAGACGGCAAGTCTGTTTGAAAATGGTGCTAAAATTCTCAGGGCGACAGATGTAAACAACACTCACCTGGCCAGGATCTGCAACGTCAAGCAGGGCCTCTTGCAGAGCTTCTAACTTTTCCAAGTCATTGCCACATAACACCACACGACCTCCTCCACTATGAAATACTCTGGAACATTCTGTCAGATAATAAATAAGCAACAAACTGATACTATGAAAATGGACTTAAACCCAGTTTGCGTTTTTTTCCAAATCCTACATAAACACTGAATTCCAACTTTAAGTGTTGAAGAACAGTCCTCGATCTGAAATACAAATTCAAGTTTATTTTCCTCTGACTGTACATGTACAAGCAGATGAAAAATGTTTCTGCAGACCACATTGCACATTCACACGATTGACATTTCCCAAACACCACACAATAATCACATGCATGCATAAAATATAAATTGTAAAATAAATATATATGAGCTCTGTTTCTTTTCCCACAGATGCTGTCTGACCTACCGAGCATTTAATATTTTTATTTCAATCCTTGTTGACACTAATGCTTCACTTGAGTTGCAGTAGGTCGAATCTTATGGTGTCAGCCTTGTTTCATTATTAGCACCCTCACCTTTCAATCTCACAAGGCAAAGTCCCACAATAAAGATTTCAATTAAGTTGTATAATATCTACAGGAAAATGTTAATTTAGCCTATCTGATTAATGCTGCTGTTTGTCCTTCACACAAGTCGCTTCCTCTAATTTATGGTTTATATTCTTTCCTTCTCTTTCATACATTTGTCTCGTTTCTTCTTAAAAGCCTCAATGGAGATCGTCGGCCTGATAAAAAGATCTTTAACCTCTTTAAACAAGAATGTTTCTCCTGAATTTCTTCGTGAATTTGGTGACGACTATTTTAAGTTTACCTGTATTATTTTTGCCTTATTCAGGGAAGAATAAGGCACCAGGCTATCAAGAAGGCAAATGGAATGTTGGCCTTCATTGCGAGAGGGATGGAATTTAGGAGCTGCAAATGTACAAGGTACTGGTGAGGCTGCATTGGAGCCCTGTGTGCAGTTCTGGTCTTCTTATTTGAGGAAGGATGTACTGGCTTTAGAGGCTGCCCAGAGGTTTACCAGGTTGATTCCAGAGATGAGGGGTTTAGCCTACGAGGAGAGATTGAGCCGTCTGGGCAGGGTCTTAGCAGGGGGCATTAGGGTAACCGTGGAGGGCACAATCTGATGCTCAAAAACCTGCTCAGCGAGGGGGATGGAGGGGGGAGGGGTGCTTACCATGAAACTCCTCCATTGGGAGGCAATGCCACCGTCCCTCCGATGTAGCAGAGAAATGAGTTGCTTATATTGCGAGGACAGTGACGCTAGACGCCATTAGACACTAGTGACGCTTGATACTTGTTAGTGATGCTAGAGCTACAGGTGGGGGCAGGGGGGCACAATACCTCATTTGGGGGGGGCAATGCCCGCGAGTGCCCCTCCTTTGACGCCGGCTCTGTCGGGGGCTGTACTCACTTGAATTTAGAAGAATGACAGGGGTCATTCTTATAGAAACATATAAAATTATGAAAAGTATAGATAAGATAGAGGTAGGCAAGTTGTTCCCATTGGTGAGGAAGACTAGAACTAGGGGTCATAGCCTCAAGATTCAGGGTAGGAGATTTAGGACGGAGATGAGGAGGAACAGCTTTTCCCAGAGGAATTCGCTGCCCATCGAAACAATTGAGGCTAACTCAGTAAATATATTCAGGACAAGGATAGATATATTTTTACAAAGGAGGGGAATTAAGGGATGTGGAGAAAAGGCAGGTAGGTGGAATTGAGTCTATCATCAGACCAGACATGATCTCATTGAATGGCAGAGCAGGCTTTACGGTCAGATGGCCGACTCCTGCTCCTATTTCTCGCGTTCTTATGTTTAATTTATACCTATCTTATCAAACCCTCGGAGCACATCAGAGCCTCCTGTAAAAAAGCACACCTCAATCTGAAATTCCTTTTATGACTATTATAATCCTTTTGCGCGGAGTCTTTTTTTTTGCACTCTCTCCGTTGTCTCTATATTCCAAACTCTGCTCAGTCCTCCAAATGTATTTGTGTACTCCTTTGAGGCTGACATACCAATGCAGCAGTGAGGGAGTGCTGTATGGGTGAAGCTGTTTATCTTTCAGGTGAGATCTTCCAAGGCCCTGTCTGCAAGTCAATTTAAAAGATTTTACAACCCAATTTGAAGGAAGAATTATGTGTTATCTCTGGAAACCTACGCATACCTTCAATCGCATGTCTCATTCTCTGAAATGTTAATCTTTAAAAGTGGTTGTATATTCTGTAGCTCCACTCGGGCTCTGGTAAATATTGCTAACTCTGTGCAAAACTTTTGCATTTAATGTTGTATCTCTTTTACTCATCAGTTCAAGTCATTCTTCCTATGTTACAAATATAACATCTGTGCATCACACTGAGAGTAAAATTTCTGCTGCTTAAACAGGGTTTTTGCATCTTTTATTCACAGAATATCGCAGGTTAGTTGTCAAGAACAGACGCTGCATATCTAAATAAAGGTTATACAACTGTCCAATAGGCATTTTGATCAACCCTATATATAGCTTTAAACCATTTATGCAGATGAAAAACTGTCTGGCTGATACAGATATCAACTGTCAGCAACTTTGCCTGTGTCACTTCCAAGGGTATACTAGAAAAAAATATATATAGACATTACCTCAATTGACAAGGCATGGGAGAGAATTTTGTCTTTAAAGCAGAGGTTTACAAACTGCCTCCCTCTAAACTCACATTTCACCTTAAGTATTCCCTATGCCACAGGTGCTCTGTGATTCGTAAAGGATTGTATGTGAGTGGAAAGAAAAAGTTTGAAAACCACTGTTTTAATCGTACCTAATTGACTCGTTATGTGCATGGTTTCATAACTCCAAAGGAAATGGGCCAATGACAATTTTTCTAAGCAAAATATTTCAATAGCAATTGTGTTACTCAACCTTCCCTTCCCACTCACATCCCACCTTAAATAATCCTTTCTAATCACAGAGCACTTAATGGCATAGGGATCGTTAAAGGTGGAATGTGAATTTGGGGGCAGTTTGAAAACCACTGATCTAAAGGAATAATGTCAGCCTTTCCCAATATTCTGTTCCATTCAATTCAATGGGACTAAACACATGAAGATGAGTAAAACCACCAAGCGACATTCTTCCAAGTGTTTAGCACTTATGACCAAAGAGAATGACACCCCCTGAGTGCGTAACAAACTTTCCCCCGTGTGGCATCAAACCAAACCTCGATGCTGTCAAAATAAACAATCTTTTCTTTCAAAAATCCAATCCAGTCACTAAATCTAATAAATATCCTGCTAATGTTAAGTGAATATTTGCTGTCTGACACAATTTGAATGTAAACCTATTAAGGGGTTGGCTGAAGTGTGATCGACCGGATCAAGCTTTAATTAAATTTCCTCCTTTCTTGTTGGACTCTCTCTCGGTAATGCTAATTCTTCATCAAAAAGAACCGAAGAAATTGCACTAATTAACCTTTGTGTGAGTGAATTAGATTCACGTCTACTTTAGATACTATTTAATTATCATTATAAAGATGTGCAGAATTATTATATAATTACACTATTGAAGTCATTGGGAGTTTCGGTAAGTTTACTCTCAATTTTTATGAAGCTAAAATTGCATCACTTAAACCCAGCAAGCCTTCGTTAGCGAATTGGCTTAGCAAGAGACATGTCTAATTTAGAATGTCCCTAGTTTTTGATAATTTGTGAATGATTATGTGGCAGAAATTCTTGAACTGCATTGAGCTGTCAAAAGATTTTTTAATGCCAATGTTAAACATTCACTAAACCACACATGTCAAACTCAGGCCCGCGGGCCAAATTTGGCCCGTGATATAATTATATTTGGCCCGCAAGATCATATCAAATATGTATTAGAGCTGGCCCGCTAGCCGCCATGCCAGTATAGCGCATGCACAGCTAATACTACAAATCCCAGAATGCTTTGCAAATGCATTGGCATCAGCCCGCTAATCGCCCCCACCTCCTCTCTTTACTTTCATTAGTATCTGCGACCTGTCGCCTAACTCACATGTAATAAACCCCTTACGAAAAATGGCCAAACGAAAGACAGAAAACAGGACCTTTCAAGGCAGGTGGGAGGCAGACTATATGTTCATCATTTTAAAAGACAAACCTGTTTGTCATTGAAGCAAGTTGTTATTTTTTTTGACTATTTGGCTTGTGAAAAAATATACATTTAAAAGGAGCTTAAAGGCTATAGAGAAATATTATTTATTGAATATTTTATTTCTCATTTGTTAATGCTTCTTCTGGAAAGAGTTTAACCAAAACTATTATTAAACATTTATTTTAATAAGAAAAAGTTTAACATTACATATGTTGAAAGAAGAGAAAACATGCAGATGTTGTTGAAAATTTTCAATAAATATTTAGTTTGGCCCACGACTTAGTCCAAGTTTTTAATTTTGGCCCTCTGTGAATTTGAGTTTGACACCCTTGCACTAAACAAAATAAAGCCTCACCATTATACACTGTCTTTTACAATTTAGGAAGGTTCCAAACAGTACTACAATAATCAGTTTCCTCTCCACCACCACCATCCTCCACCTGACAGACCTTGTTCTCACTCTTAATAACTTCTCCTTTGACTCATCCCACTTTCTCCAAATCAAAGGAGCAGCCACGGGTACCTACATGGGTCCCAGCCATGCCTGCCTGTTTCTTGGGTTTGTGGAGCAATCCATGCTGCAAGCCTGCACAGGCAAGGCTCTTCATCTCTTTCTCCACTCCATTAATAACTTCATTTGTGCTGCCTCATGCACGTGATGAGCTCATCAACTTTACTGTATTGCTAACTTTCACCCTGAACTCAAATTCACTTGGTCCATTTCTGGTGACACTCTCCCCTTTCTTAATCTCTCTATCGCCATCTCGGAAAACAAGACATTTTTTTTACAAGCTTACCAACTCCCACGATTAACTTGACTACTTCGTCACACCCAGTCCCCTGCAAGGATTCTATTTTTTTTTCTCTCAATTACTCTGTCTCCATCATATTTGCTCCCAAGATGAGGTCCTCCGGTCCAGATCATCCAGCATGTCCTCCTTCTTCCAAAAATGTGGCTTCCCCTCTACTTCCATCAACTCAGTCATTACCCACATCTTCTCCATTATCTTCTTATTTGCCCTGGTCCCCTCTGCCCCTATTCGCAACAAAAATAGGATTCCTCTTGTCCTCACTAACTACCCCACCGGCCTCCACATCCAATACATTATCTTCTGCAATTTCTGTTGCCCTACAACATGATCCCACCGCCAGATACATCTTCTCCTCGCCTCTCCACCTTCTGTAGGGACCATTTCCTCCATGACTCCCTGTTCTGTAAACTTGTACCTCTCACTATGTTCATTTTAGATTAGTCAGTGTTTGAGCTACCGAAAGAAAACAGAGACACACACAGAGAACACTTCAGATTATACAAATCTTTATTACAAAATCCTAAGCAGATTTCAAACTACAATATACAAGCCTTTCCCAATTATACTTATCAACGCCTGACTGGTCCCAACTGCTGAAGTGAGGCAACGACCGCACACTTGTAGTAGGTTGTCAGGGTGCCGGTAGCAGCTTTTCCACCTCCCCCAACCGGGATGTTGGTTGGACTCTAGAAATTCTTCTTCTTGCTGAGAAACGTTTCCACCCCTCAGAGAGTCTGAAACTTCAGCAGTGGGACCATGGTTTATATTACCCAAAAATTGTTTATTCATAGCCCATCATCCTGAATAAATGATTGTGATAGTACAGATCTATCACCAATGTACATAGTGTATATAGTTACTGTATCTAGACTGTGCTTACAGCGATTGGCTGAGAGCTAAGCCACACCTATTGTTTGGGCCTTAAAGGGTTGTGTCCCTAGCCAGGTCGGATCATTCCGGACTGGTCGGCCACCTGTGAAGAGCTCCGGTCTTTTGCTAATAAAAGCCTTGGTTTGGATCAACAAGTCTTTGGTTCTTTCGACGAGCTCTACAATTTTATTAGCAAAAAGAATTTTTTTTTGAAAGGGATGGAGCGTTTAACTCGGCCAGAAAAACTTGATATCGACCCACAGTCAGCTACAGCCTTCAAAGCCTTTAAGTTCTGGCTGTTGAACTTTGAAAACTTCCTAAGGCTCATTGAGGTGGAGGAGGATAACCAGCGTCTAACAGCATTGCTGTCTATGGTGTCCTTGAGAGTCTACGAGAACATCCAGGATGAGACCACTTACACCGCAGCCATAAAGGTACTGAAGGAACTGTATGATCAACCGGTGAACAGAGTTCATGCCCGGCTCATGCTTGCGTCGAGGAAACAACAGCCCGGCGAGTCCAGCAGGGCATATTTACAAGTATTAAAGGCATTGGGCAAGGACTGTAACTGTGTGGACAAAACTGCTGCCGAGATCACTAGCGACCTCGTCCGGGATGCCTATGTGGCCGGGCTCCGATCGAACGAAGTGAGGCTGCGTTTGCTCGAACAAGGGGTAGAAAAACTAGAGGACGTGGCCCGGATTGCAATCACAATGGAGGATGCAGCCTTAAAGTCCACCGAGCTCTCTAGGGACTGGACCCCTCGTTCTGATGTGAGTAAAGTGCCCTTCTACCCTACCCCTGACGGCCTGTCGGCTGCTGCTACCCTGCCCCGTGCGAACCCGAAATGTTATTTCTGCGGGAGGGACAAGCACAGCAGATCCCAGTGCCCAGCAAGAAAAGCCAGGTGCCAGAAGTGCCTTAAAAAGGGCCACTTTGCTGCAGTCTGTAGGTCTAAAATGGCCGCCAGCAAACACAGTGCCTCGTGTGAAGCCCAACCGCCACTATCCAATTCAAACTCTTCTTCCCCAGAGCTCTCGTCCAATGAGAGCGAGGGCTCCCCTGCACGGCAACGCCTGACGTCACGGAGACGCCGAACCCGGAAGGGGCAACCCACCGTCGCAACCATGGTGATTGCCTGCCTCTCGCCCCCGTGAGGAACACTTGACACTACCGCCGCTGCTGCCGCCGCCACAGCCACCCCCGGGGCCGACGCTACCGCCGCTGCTGCCGCCGCCACGGACACCCCCGGGGCCGACGCTACCGCCGCTGCTGCCGCCGCCACAGCCACCCCCGGGGCCGACGCTATCGCCGCTGCTGCCGCCGCCGCCACAGACACCCCCGGGGCCGACGCTACCGCCGCTGCTGCCGCCGCCACGGACACCTCCGGGGCCGACGCTACAGCCGCTGCTGCCACCGCCACGGACACCCCCGGGGCCGACGCTACCGCTGCTGCTGCCACAGACACCCTCGGGGCCGACGCTACCGCCGCCGCAGCCACCCCCGCGGCCAACCAGGTGCTCACCCTAGCGTCCATCGCTGACGACCGCCAGGGCCCGACCACCGATCACGAGCAACTACAAACCCCACTACTTACCATTCACCCGCCACAACAGCACTTCCGGGAGGTTCTCCAACCTGCTCCTCGAGCGTTGACTACGTCATCCCGTTGCGTGACGTCATCCCGTTGCGTGACGTCATCGCGCAAAACTCGCCTGTCAACTGCTTCAATAACATTAAACCAGCAATGCTCTCATCCCCTCACCAGAGCAATGGAACTGATTAAAGTGCATGGACACTACACCAATTGCTTATTTGACTCTGGGTCAACTGACAGTTTTATCCAGCCAGATCTGGCCCTCCGTTGGGGACTTGACATTATCCCCATTACCCAGAGGATCTCATTAGCGACGAGGTCGCACTCGACTGGGATAAAGGGGTATTGCATCGCCACGCTGGAAGTACAGGGCGTGACGGTCACCCACTTTAAATTATTCGTCCTTCCCCAATTGTGCGCCCCAGTGTTGCTGGGATTAGACTTCCAGTGTCAGTTCCAAACGGTGTCCCTACACTTTGGGGGACCCCACGCCCCCCTCTCGGTCTGCCATCGCCCCACTCCCGAAGCACCCGAGCAACCCGCCCCCGTGCCCCGGGGCCAATCCTGCGGCCTTTCCACACTCCGGATTGCCCCGCCAGCACTCTTCGCAAACCTCACCCCTGGCTGGAAGCCTGTGGCCACCAAAAGTCGGCAATATAGTTACGAAAACAGGCAATTCATTAGGAGTGAGGTGCGTAGATTGCTGGATGAGGGCATCATCGAACCCAGTTCAAGCCCCTGGAGAGCCCAGGTGGTGGTTGTCAAGAATGGGGAAAAACTACGGATGGTGGTCGACTATAGCCAGACCATTAACCGCTTCACACTCCTGGATGCGTACCCCCTGCCACGCATCACGGATGTGGTGAACCAGATCGCCCAGTACCGCATTTTCTCCACTATTGACCTACGTTCGGCCTACCACCAGCTCCCGATCCGCTGCGAGGACCGACCATTCACGGCCTTTGAAGCGAATGGGCGGCTATATCAATTTCTCAGGGTACCATTCGGGGTCACAAATGGTGTCGCGGTCTTCCAGCGGGAAATGGACAGGATGGTGGACCAGAACGGGCTAACCGCTACCTTCCCGTATCTGGACAATATCACCATCTGCGGCCACGACATGCAGGACCATGACGCCAACCTAGACAAATTTCTTCAAACTGCCCGTCAGCTAAACCTGACTTACAATTTGGACAAGTGTGTTTTCCGGACCACACGACTCGCTATTCTAGGTTGTGTGGTGGAAAACGGGATAGTCATGCCAGATCCTGACCGCATGCGTCCCTTAATGGACTTACCCCCCCCACATACCCAGAAAGCTCTCAAACGCTGCCTGGGCCTTTTCTCTTATTACGCCCAATGGGTTCCAAACTACGCCGACAAGGCACGTCCTCTTATCAAGACCACCTCTTTTCCCCTCTCGACCGAAGCCACAGCGGCTTTCGATCGAATCAAATCTGACATCGCTGCTGCGACGCTGCACGCGATCGATGAGTCTGTCCCGTTTCAAGTCGAGAGCGATGCATCCGACTTCGCCCTGGCAGCCACCTTGAACCAGGCCGGTCGGCCTGTAGCCTTCTTCTCCAGAACCCTCCAGGGTCCGGAGAGTAGACACTCCTCGATCGAGAAGGAGGCCCAGGCCATAGTTGAAGCGGTACGTCGTTGGAGACATTACCTCGCTGGGAGGCGCTTTACACTGTTGACTGATCAACGCGCGGTCTCCTTCATGTTCAGCAACACCCAGCGTGGTAAGATAAAAAACGACAAAATCGCCAGATGGAGAATCGAACTCTCCACCTTTAACTATGACATCCTGTACCGGCCTGGTAAGCTCAACGACCCGCCTGACGCGCTCTCCAGGGGGACGTGCGCCAGCATACAGATGAACAGACTACGGAAACTCCATGAGGCGCTCTGTCATCCAGGGGTCACTAGGTTTGCTCACTTTGTCAAGGCGCGCAACTTACCCTACACAGTTGAGGAGATCCGCTCCATGACCCGAGCCTGTTCGGTGTGCGCCGAATGCAAGCCCCACTTCTTCCGTCCGGATAACTCCCACGTCATCAAAGCCACCCGCCCCTTCGAGCGTCTTAGCGTAGACTTTAAGGGACCCCTACCGTCGACCAACCGTAATACCTACATCCTTACGGCCATCGACGAATACTCCCGCTTCCCATTCGCTGTGGCCTGCCCAGACACCACTGCCACCTCAGTGATACAGGCCCTTCACAGTATTTTCACCATCTTCGGGTACCCCAATTCCATCCACAGTGATAGGGGGTCCTCATTCATGAGTGCAGAGCTGCAACAGTACCTTCTGGAGTGTGGTATTGCTTCAAGCAGGACCACGAGCTATAACCCACGCGGTAATGGCCAGGTCGAGAGGGAGAATGCCACCATATGGAGAGCGGTTACACTGGCTCTCCGGTCTAAAGGTCTCCCCACCTCTCACTGGCAGGAGGTTCTCACTAGTGCCTTACACTCCATCCGCTCCCTCCTATGTACTGCAACAAATGCCACCCCCCACGAAAGGATGTTCCTTTTCCCGAGGAAATCCGAATCGGGAACCACTGTACCGGCATGGCTCACCGTCCCTGGCCCCGTCCTTTTGCGACGCCACGTCCGGCACTCAAAGAACGACCCCTTGGTCGACCGAGTGACTCTACTCCACGCGAACCCACATTACGCATACGTGGAGTTCCCAGACGGGCGGGAGGACACTGTTTCGGTGCGGGACCTAGCTCAGGACGCGGTAGACCCAGCAAACCCCCCAACTCCTTATGCTCCAGGCCCCGTGCCGCAACAGAAGGACCAACAACACCCCAATGACTCGGGCCACCCTGCCGACAAAACGACTGGGGAATTGAGCGACGGAGCAGTCGCACCCGATGAGCCCGCTGGTGACACCACTCCAGCGACCCCAATCCCGGCACCACGGCGGTCATGCCGGATGGTCAGACCCCCTGACCGCTACAGTCCTTGACCTACCCCTTCCTTTTCATTCTCTCCCTCGTTTTTGTTTTTTTTTCCCGGGTCAATTCTCCAAGAAGGGGTGAATGTGATAGTACAGATCTATCACCAATGTACATAGTGTATATAGTTACTGTATCTAGACTGTGCTTACAGCGATTGGCTGAGAGCTAAGCCACACCTATTGTTTGGGCCTTAAAGGGTTGTGTCCCTAGCCAGGTCGGATCATTCCGGACTGGTCGGCCACCTGTGAAGAGCTCCGGTCTTTTGCTAATAAAAGCCTTGGTTTGGATCAACAAGTCTTTGGTTCTTTCGACGAGCTCTACAATGATTTACTTATCTTCAAGGTCTCCTGACAGTCTGCGACCAACAAAAGACAACTGCATCTCTGGGTCCCATGGTGGAATTTAGATTATGTCGGCTTCATACATTATTCTCAAAGTAGGTTACTGATACTTAAACTTGTATAAGCAAAAGCATGGTCTAAATCCTCCATTACACTCCCTCATCCACTCATCCCTTTCTCCCTCATGGTTATCCCGGGCACCACCATCTTGGGACGTGCCGCCAACCCTCACTCTGCTAACAACTCAACCATAGCAGCAGTGCTCCACAAACACCTCACGCCACATTCATCCGGCTCCAGTGATGACCTGACCACAGCCACAGTGCTAAGGGAGCGCCCAAAATGCTACTTCTGTGGCCTGGGCAAGCATCAGAGGAAATGCTGCCCAGCGAAGGATTCAACTTTCTCCAGCTGCGGGAAGAAGGGCCACTACACCAAAGTGTACAAGTCCAAACCCCTTCCTAGCAGCACCATGTGTGGATCGTGGGGGCCACCGTCCCAGACACTGTCATCACCTGAAGCCAGCAGCGCCATGTGCGGGCCCAGGGGGCAGCCATTTTGGACACTGCTGCCGCCCACAACAGAGACGTGCAGCAACCTGACACTGGACTCCATCATGTTCAACCAGGTCGATGATGGATAGTCAGGTAAACAGCCAGATGCCGAGTTGCTTATTCAATAATGGAAGCACAGAGAGCTTCAACCACCGTGACACAGTGTGGCATTTTTCTCTCACACTACTGCTGGTGAACCAGAAATGCTCCTTGGCATCCAGGTCACACACAGTGGACATCCAGGGCTTCTGCGTAGTGACTCTAATGGTGCGGGGTACTGAATAAAAATACTTTAGATGAATGGTAATGTCACACCTCTGCACTGCTGTACTGTTGGGACTGGATTTTTTGTATCTTCTTAAAAGCGTTTCGATGAAGTTCGATGGGTCCCATCCACACCTCACTGTATCTAACTGACAGTTTTCGAACTGGCAACCCCACCACTCATCACACACAACCTGCAGGCTCTCCACACTCAAAATTGCCCCGTCGCTATTCACTAACTTCAGTCCCGGCTGCAAACCTGTCGCCACCAAAAGTAGGCGGTACAGTGCCGGCAACAGGGCCTTCATCCAGCACTTACTCAAGGAGGGGGGTCATTGAAGCCAATACCAGCCCCTGGAAAGTGCAAGTAGTGGTAGTATGAAACAGGGGAAAGAATAGGATGGTCATTGGCTATAGTCAGACCATCAACAGACACACACAATTGCATGCATACCCCCTTCCACGCATCACCGACATGGTCAACCACATTACCCAGTATTGAGTCTTTTCAATCATTGACCTGAAATCAGCATATCATCAAATCCCTATCTGCCCAGAGGATTTTCAGTATATGGTGTTCGAAGAGGATGGCCGCTTCTACCATTTCCTGCGGATCCCCTTTGGTGTCATGAACGGTGTATCGGTCTTCCAGCAGGAGATGGATCAATACGAGTTGCAGGCTACCTCCCTGTACCTTGATAACATCACCATCTGTGGCCACGACCTGCAGGACACCAATCTCCTGAAATTTCTCAGAACAGCCAAGCTCCTTAACCTTACACATAACAAGCCCAAGTGTGTGTTTCGCACAACCCACCTAGCCATCCTAGGCAGTATCGTGGAGAATGGAGTCATTGGCCCGGACCCCGACTGCGTGCAGCCGCTCCTGGAGTTTCCCCTCCCACAAAGCCTCGATGCTTAGTTTGTCCCCAATTATGTGGACAAGGCCCATCCCCTCATTAAATTTACATCCTTCCCTCTGTTGGTGGAGGCCTGTGCTGCCTTCAATCACATTAAGGCAGATATCGCTAAGGTAACGATGTATGCAGTGGACGAATCCACCGCATTTCAGGTGGAAAACGATGTGTCAGACTTTGCTCTAGCAACAACCCTAAAGAGGCAATGTGGCCCTGGCGTCATTACCTGGCCGGTAAGAGATTCACCCTGCTGACTGATCAACATGCAGTTGAGTTCATGTTTAACAATCAGCAGTGGGGTAAAATCAAAAATGACAAAATACTGAGGTGGAGGATTGAATTATCCACCTACAATTATGATATTCTGTACCGGCTGGGGAAACTTAATGAGCCGACAGATGCCCTGTCCCACGAATCTGTGCCAATGCACAGAGAGACCGATTGCAAAACCTCCACAATGATCTCTGCCACCCTGGAGTTACCTTGTTTTTACACTTTGTGAAAGCACGCAACCTACCGTACTCCATTGACAAGATCAAATCCATGACAAAGAGCTGCCAGGTTTGCGCTGTGTGCAAACCACACTTCTTACAGCCAGACAGGGCACAATTAATTAAAGCCACCCACCATTTTGAGCAACTCAGTGTTGATTTTAAAGGACCCCTGCCCTCCACTGACTGCATTGTGTATTTTCTGAACATCATTGATGGAATACTCCTGTTTTTGTTTTCCATTTGCCATCCCCTGCTCTGACATGACCACTGCCACAGTCATCAAGGTCTTCAACAGCCTCTTCACTTTGTTTGGCTTTCCTAGTAATATCCACAATGACCGTGGGCCAACTTTTATGAGTGCGCCAGTACTTGTTGACCAGAGGCATTGCCATGAATTACAACTCCCAGGGTGATGAGCAAGTGGAGATGGAGAATGCTACGGTTTGGAAGGCAGTGATTCTAGCATTTTTGCGGTCTAAGGGCCTCTCAGTCTCCTGCTGGCAAGAGGTCCTCCTGAAGACACTGCACTCCATTAGGTCCCTGCTATGTACGGTCACAAATGCCACACCGCATGAACGCATGTTTTCCTTTCTCATGAAATCTGCGACTGGGATCACTCGACCAGCATGGCTGATGTCCCTAGGGCCAGTCCTACTCCAGGAGCATGTGAGGAACCATAAGTCTAACACCCTGGTCGAAGGGGTCCACCTCCTCCATGCCAACCCCCAATATGCCAACATGGCATACCCTGATGGACACGAAGACACAATCTCTGTCAAGTCTTGGATCCCTCAGGGGCCCTGGAGGCCACAACTGTTCCTCCCACAATCCCCTCACCATGGAACACATATGATGCACCTAACCCCTGATACCCTGCCTCTGTCCCAAAGGAGGTTACACCAGACTCGTTGGTGCCTAACCACCAGCAGAACACTGATAAGTACATACATGCACCCGAGACTGACCAGGTCTCTGCCGCAGCACTGAAGCCTCAACGGTCCCAGTGATCGATCAGACCACCTGAAAGACTGAACTTGTGACTTTGAATTGTAACCTTCTAAGTTCCACCACCTGCTGGACTCTTTTTAAAAAACAAGGGGTGAATATGGGGTAAACCATTGTTATGTATACTTGTCTGGTAAGACAGATCTATTGGCTGGTTGTACCTGTGGCCCCTCCCCACAGGCTCCTGTATAACGGTGACTGTTCCACAGCCCCTTGCAGCTCAACCAAACAGTATGGATGTGCTTGTGTTCTTAAGTGAATAAAAGCCTATTGGGTTCTCTACAATAGTCTTTTGAGTACATCAACCCTCAGAGAGCATAATCAGCTGATGACTGACCTCCAAATTAATTGGAACTATCTTGGAGCAATCCTTCCAGCAAATAATTCCAAGAACACCCAGAACCCTTCCTGGCTATGGAGATCAAGCCTCACCTAGAATTTGTTCCTTGTGTTTGAAATGCAATGTCAACAGCTCTGAAGACCTGATGCATTGAACTTTGTATGAGGCTAGTGAACTGGCATTTAAGGAGACATTCGCTGAGCATGAGTGAAGACTTTGAGGCCAGAAGCATTTGTTTTATAGCTTGCGTTCTGACACTTACCTTCATAGATGTCTCCTCGTGCTGGACTCCATGTCTGGGGAGCCACTTGGCCTCCCTCCCTATAGACAATGGTCCCCTCTTCCTCTTGCAAAAAGGTCCCCAGTGCACCATTGCACTCCCATGACTCTTTCGAAAGGCCACAATCATCTTTACAATGACTTGATAATGATATTTATTCTCATACACATTGTACAACGTACTCATGTACAAAAACTCTTAGGTGCTGCAGCCAAACAGAAAAGAAACAACTACAGTAGTACCTCTTGAATGAAAAAGAGATAATAAATATAAAGGATGGATAGCTAATATCGACTTCCTCTTGCACACACAATATTGCACAATGAACTACAGTATTAAATGCCCTCACTGTAAATGGGAAGCCTGTCAATGCTCCTGCGCTGTAGCAGTGAATAATCTACCAGTAATTATGATCTCCATCATTGTTTGTTCAACCTTCTGGAAAGATCTCTACTCAGGTCATATTAAATAGCCTGTTAATTCTCTGTGAACAGGGTTTCATACATTAAGGGCTACTTAATGCTGGATGGTCACATCTTGATAGAAATCATCATTTTCAAGAGGGATATTGGAAGAAAAAAGTTTTTAAAGTGATACAACGCTGAGAGTATGCAGATGGAGGCACAAGGCCAAGAAAATCAAGGTCAATCTTTTGATAACTTGACATGCAAGCTTCTCCTGCACATGACAACCTCCATGATTTTTGTGTTCTTTCAATTAGAATCATAGTCAGACAGCATAGAACAAATTAGGTCCAGCACTAACCTTACCGGAAAAATAGAGGCTCTGGCTTGAAAGGGGAGCTCAAAAAATGTATTCCTTATTTCAGGCTGGAACCCCTAAACGAGAGCTTGATAAATCAAGATAAAAGTGGGAATCAGATTTGGGTGTAGAAATTAATCCATTTTTGCTGGTCCAACTTAAGTCAATATAGCATGATTAACACGATTTACTGTAAGGGATCGGCTGGCACAATATAACTTCTTGTATCAACTATACCTTAATCCACAAAAGTTACATAAATTGAAATTGGAAGTATCAGTCCAAAGTTTTTGATGTGGTCAAGAAATAGGTACTTTCTTGCATTCAGCCTGGTCATGCGCTAAAGTGAGGCCTTTCTGGGAAAATTTGGGTCATCTCCTGGGAAAAGAATCACTGGAATTCGATATCCTCGGGCATCTGAATTATTGTTAATTTGGAATTTAAAAGACATAAGACCTAAAATGAGGCTGTCGAAATATTGATTAAAATTCATTAAGCTCACTTTAGCAGTGGCCAGGAAATGCATAGCAGTGACTTGGAAATCTAATTCCCAACTCGGTTTAGCCCACTGCAAGATAGAAATCCATCATTGTGTTCCCTTGGAGAAGATCACCCATAACCTCAGAAACAGGTCTGATGTATTTTCAAGAATATGGAATTCATACCCAAGGACATTGGGGTAAATCTTTAACGATTTCCCCCCCCCACCCCTTCTGCCTCTTCCACCCTTGGTGCTTGCAGCGCCACGGACCCTAGATAAGTCCTGATAGGAGTGGGATTTATCCGAGGTGAAGCCAATCTTTTCTTTTTCTTATTCTTTTCTTACTTTTTCTTCTTTTCTTCTTGTTTCTTGGGGAAGTGGGAGGGTTCTCTTATTTTGTTCTTCTTTCTCTCTGTTATCTTTTTCTCCCTTTGGTTCAACATGGACATTGAATTTGCATTTTTGTAACATTATTGTAATTTTTCTTTCTTTATAATAATTGTGTCACATGTTGACTCTTCTTTTTTCTTACTTTCTTTAATATCAACATGCGGGATCGATATTTGTATTATATAGACAATAGGTGCTGGAGTAGGCCATTTGGCCCATTGAGCCAGCACCACTATTCATTTAGATTATGGCTGATCTTCCCTGTCCCTGCTTTCTCCCCATAACCCTTAATTCCCCTGTCCACAAGAACCTTGTCTAACTCCTTCTTGAACTTATCCAGAGAACCCACCTCTACCATTCTCTGTGGCAAAGCATTCCACAGACCAACAACTCTGGGTAAAAGAAATTCTCATCTCTGTCCAAAAGGGCTTTCCCTGTATTCTTAAACTATGGTTTCTAGTCCTAGTCTCCCCCAACATCAGGAACATGTAATCAGTTTCTATCGTGTCCAATCTCTAAATAATCTTATATACCTTAATCATATCTCCCCCATCCATCTAACTTCCAACAAAACAACCCCAGTTTATCCAACCTTTCGGCATACGTTAATCCTGCCATCCTGGAAACTAACCTTGTGAATCTACACTGCGCTCTTTCGATAACGAGCATGTCCTTCCTCAAATTAGCAGACCAGAACTGCACACAATACTCCAGGTGTGGTCTCACCAGGGCCCTATACAACTGCAGAAGGGACATCTTTACTCCGATATTCTGTTCTCCTTTTTATGAAGGCCAACGTGTCACTTACCTTTTTCACAACTTGTTGAACCTGCACATTAGCTTTTAGTGACTAATGTACATCAAGATCACGCTGCACTACCTCACTCCATAACTTGACTCCATTTAAATAATAATCTGCCTTCCTGTTCATCACCAAAGTGTATCCACATTGCATTTATCCACATTAAACTGCATCTTCCATGCACCCACCCACTCATCTAACCTGTCTAAGTCTCCTTGCATTTTCCTAACATCCTCCCCACACTTCACACTGCCACCCAGTTTTGTGTCATCTGCAAATTTGCTAATGTTATTTATAATCCCCTTATCTAAATCATTAATATATATGGTAAACAACTGATGATCGAGCCCTATGGGACCCACTTGTCACATCCTGCCCTCCTGAAAGTGACCCATTAATCCTTAATCTGTTTCCTGTCTGTCAACCAATTTTCTACCCATTTCAGCACCCTACCCCCAATACCATGCTCCCTAATTTTGTCTACTAATCTGTGTGGGACCTTATCAAAAGACTTCTGAAAGTCCATATTCACTACATCCACTGGCTCTCTGATGTCCACCTTCCTCGTCACATCTTCAAAAAATTTGAGAAGGTTAGTCAAGCATGATTTTCCCTTCAAAAATCCATGCTGTAATGATATTATTATTTCTGTCTAAGTATTCTGTTATTTCTTCTTTTATAATAGATTTTAACATCTTCCCCACTACTGACGTCAGGCTAACTGGTCTGTAATTGCCTGTTTTCTCTCTCTCCCCCTTTTAAAAAGCAGTACAACATGAGCCACCCTTCAATCCACAGACACCTCTCCTGAATCTATAGAACATTGGAAAATATCGACCAATGCATCTACAATTTCAAGAGCAACCTCCCTAAGCACCCTGGGATGCAGTCCATCAGGCCCTGGGGACTTATCAGTCTTCAGTCCTTTCAATTTACTCAAGACCACATGCTTCCGAATCTGGATTTCCATCAATTCCTCCAGTACCGTTGGAATTTCTATCAATTCCTTTGACATCGCAGGATCTCTACCCCCTATCTGACATTTACCTTTATCTTCCCTGGTGAAGACAGATCCAAAGTATCGGTTAAACTCATCAGCCATTTCCTTGCTTCCCATAATAATTTTGCCCATTTCTGTTTTTAAGGGCCCAATTTTGGTCTTAATTAATTTTTTTTCTCTTTTATATTATTGGCTAGTTTACCCTTGCACCTCATTTTTTCCTCCTGTATATTTTTCTTAGTTATCTTCTGTGGCTCTCTGAAGGTTTCCCAATCTTCTAGCTTCCCACTCCTCTTTGCCATGTTATACTTCCCCTCCTTGGTCTTGATACCATTCTTGACTTCCTTTGTCAGCCACAGTTGCCCTTTGCTTGCCTTAGAACCTTTCTTCATCTTTGGAATGAACTGGTCTTGAACCTTCTGAAAAATGCCCAGAAATACCTGTCATTTTTGTTCCACTGTTCTCCCAGCCAGGGTATCCTTCCATTGTATTTTAGCAAGCTCCTCCCTCATGGCTGCATAATCCCCTTTATTCAACTGTAATACTGATACTTCCAACTTTCTTTCCTTCTCCCTTTCAAATTGAAAATTAAAACTTACCACATTATGGCCACTATTACCTGATGGCTCCCCAATTTCAAGGTCCTTTATCAAATCTGCATCATTACACAACACCAAATACAGAATTGTCTTCCCCCTGGTGGGGTCCATCACAAGCTGCTCTAAGAATGTATCCCGGAGACATTCTATAAACTAACTTTCTTGCAGTCCCGCACCAGCTAGAATTTCCCAGTCTACTTGCATGTTGAAATCCCCAATAACAACTGTATCATTACCATTCTGATATGCCAATCTTAACTCCTGATTTATTCTGCTTCCTATATCCGAGCTACTGTTTGGGGGCCTATATATGACTCCCATTATGGTCCTCTTGCCCTTGCAATTTCTCAACTCTATCCAAACAGATTCCACTCCACCTGCTTTTATGTCACTCCTCCTTTCGAGGGACTGAAAATCATTCCTCACCAACAAAACCACCCTATCCCCCTCTACCCATCCATCTGTCCTTTCGATAGGATGTATACCCTGGAATATGACTTTCCAAATCCTGGCCCTCCTGCAGCCATGTCTCCATTATTCCTATAACATCATACCCTCCAATATACAGTTGAGCCTCGAGCTCATCCATTTTATTTCTTATCCTCCATGTGTTCATGTATAATACCTTTAATCTGTTACTCCCCACACCCCTCACCTTGTTACCTGATGCGCTTGGCCATACTCTCCAATCCCTTTCTGCTCCTTCTGCCTTTTTAATTTCACTGCCTATCCAAACTTCTCCTATGTTCTCTTTCCTATCCACTGCTCTATCACTCAGGTTCCCATTCCCCCCACCAACAACTCTATTAAACCTGCCCACCAGGATATTGGCCCCTTTTTGGTTCAGGTATAACCTATCCTTCTTGTAGAGGAGATGCCTCCCCCAGAAGAGATCCCAGTGGTCTAAGAATATGAAACCCTGCCTCCTCCACCAGCCCCTCAGCCACACATTCATCCATCTGATCCTTCCATTTTTGCTCCCACTTGGACTCAGCACAGGTAGTAATCCAGAAATCACTACCCTGGAGGTCCTGTCTCTTAGCTTCCATCCTAACTCACTGTAATCCCTCTTTAGGACCTCCTCCCTTTTAAATCTATGTCATTGGTACCCACATGTACCAAGACATGTGGCTGCTCACCCTCTTCTCTCAGTATACTCTAAACCCAATCTGAGATATCTCACACCATGGCACCTGGAAGCATTCCTCTTCCTGCCCTTCTGCACCACAGTGCCAGGCTTTGTGACAGTGACCTAGTCACTGTGGCTATCCTCTGTCATCCCCCTCAATAGCATCCAATACAATATACGTGTTACTGAGAGGAATAGCCACAGGGTGCTCTCCACTATCCTGATGTTTTTCTTCCCTCCCCTGACAGTTGCCCACTTACTTGACACCTCTAGTCTAGGGGTAACTACCTCACTGTATGTCCTATCAATTACCTCTTCCCTCTCCCTAATGAGCCACAGGTCAGGTGCAGGTGTGACCATTGGGAGGGTGAAGGTCCTATCAACCACCTCCTCACTCTTCTCAACTAGCCGCAGGTCATCAAGCTGCAGTTCCAGTTCCCCAACTCAGTCTTTAAGGAACTGCATCTCAGTGCACCTGGTGCAGATGTGGCCATTGGATAGGGTGGAAGTCACCCATGCTTCCCACATCTGAGACCCAGAACAGAGCACTATCCCCAAAGGCAAGACTCTGAATTCTATATTAAACTTATTAAGAAAGGCAAATAATACAGCTTACCTTTCACCTCGCCTGCTTTCGCCAACTGGTAAGTAAGCTTTATGTACTTACTGACCTGTCACTCAGCCATATTATTTTTGTTACTATTGTTGATATTGATGTTTTTCTTTTTGATTATTCTTCGTTTGGACTGTACATTGATTGAAAATACTCAAAATAATATATTTTGATTCTTGTCCATGCCATCTCATCCATCCTAACCATTATGGCTAGTCCCCTTTGCCTGCATTCGAGGTGCCTCCAAACCACCTACTGCCCGCCCATCCATGAATCTTTCCATATATCTTTTGAATTTTGTTCTTATGGCTACTTCCACAGATTCCTCTGGCAGCTCGTTCCTGATATGGACCATACTTGAAGTGAAAAATTACTGTTTAGGTCCCTCCTAAATCTTTTCACCTGCTCATCTTAAACCAAAACCCTCTGGTTCGAGAATAATCTACCCCAGCAAAAAGTTCTGGCCTCTTGCATATCTTCGACTTTAATCATTCCACTGCTGACAACATTGTCTTCAGCTTCTGGATTCCCATCAATCGAGATCCACCAACCCATAAATGTTTCCACCATTTTATGCCAATTCCTTAAGAGGCTTATTGAACCCTACTTTTTGTCATATGTCCACATACCTGCATACATGTTAAATTTGTGCGTTAAAATTCACCAGCTGATTAATGATACTGACAAAGTCCACATAAAATCAGAATATTCATGAAAGAACAATTGGTTTCTTACCTTTCCCAAGTCCTGATATAGCATCAGTTATCACAACCACTTTGTTCCTCACAGCTGATTTGGACATCAGACGCATTATTCGTTTGTAAATATAAACAATACCAGCAATCCCAACCACCAGTACTGGGAGAATCAATAAGGCTGGGGCACCCATCTCTCTGCATTGACAAAAGTGAAGAGTATAACTGTTACTACAAAAACAGTGACATGCATTATAAAAGATCATATTGTTTTGGAAAGAAATGGTTATGAATATTTGAATATCTAGTCAATGACTAACTACGTTTTGTCAACAGATTGTTGGACAATGGTGGAATTGAGGGATACGAGATCAGGGGAAGAACCAGTTTGTATATTTTCCATAATCTCATTGCTTTATGGTCAATGCCCTACTTCAATTTCTTATGTTTTTAAGTGGAACAGCTGTTGAGTCTAATAATATGACCGCATCTATTAAATAGAATGAAATAGGGGCAGAGCTTACAGAATTTTGCTACAACGTGTTACCTAAGAGTTTTTTTTGCAGTCAGGAAAGAAATGGATTTGTGTTTCAATAGCATTTGAAATCATCTCAATTTAGTGAGTGTATACTGAAGTAACTAATTCTGACATAGAAAATGACCATAAAATCAGTTTTGATTGAAGACAATGACTAACCGGATACTATTGCAACATCCTTGTTCTTCCTTGAATAATACAATGGAATCTTTAAGATATATCAGAATGGGATCTAATTTTAACATCTCCTCTAATGGTAGAATGTCTAATTATACAGAGATCATTGTATAATGTCAACCTAAATTATTTACTAGATTTCCAAGATTTAAATATTTTATATTAGAATCCAGAGTAATACCAATTGAACTAAATTAATTTATTGTTTATTGTCATGAGATACAGTGCAAAACTTTGTTTTGCATGCTATCAAGGAAAGTCAACCCATACTTAAGAACAACAGGAAGTGCTAACGTAAAACAGAATACAGTGTGACAGACAAAAAGTTGGAGGTACAAGAGAGTTGATCGATGGCAGTGAACATAAGAGAGAATCTGCTGGGAGAAGCTCGCAAAGTGTCAACAGGCTCAATGCCATTTCTCTGTGAATTGAAGTTCAAGAAAACAGAATGGGTAGCAAGACTGGCGTCACGGTTAGCTCAACACTGTGACAGCACCAATGTCCTGGGTTCAAATCTGGCGTTGCTGAAAGGAGTTTGTACATTCTCCCCGTGACCTGCATCGGTTTCTTCTGGGTTTTTTTGGTTTACTCCCGCCCTTTCAAGCATAGAGGCTTAATTGAGTATAATTGGGTGGCACGGGGTTTCATGGGCCGGAAGGGCCTTCTACTGTGACTTTCCATTTTTTTTTGCCATCTCTATTTAATGCCTACTGATCTTCCCGTGTTAGTACAGTCAATGAATAAGGGTAACAAGACAAATGTATTTTAATTTCATTTCAGACATGTGAATATTTAATCTGGGCTGACACTCAAGCAGGTTTGAAGGAGTTCTGCACAATTAGAACTGTTACTTTGTCGATGTTTATGGGGGGAAAGCAAGATCACGTCACCCACTCCATCCCTACTCATGTGGACTCTCAAATGGAAGTAGAAGATCATATAACTATCTCCAAACAGAAGTAGGGGAGATCTACCAGTGTTCAAGGTAGTCTTCATTTCTCAAGAAACTCCAATAAAAAAAAATTGCATCTTGCTACTCTTGGGACTTTAGTGTGTTCAATTTACTGCATAATGCACCCAACATTCAAAGAATTTTTTTGTGGAATTTAAATTTAATTTTAGACATACAGCACAGTAACAGGTCATTTCAGCCCATGAGTCCATGCCACCCAATTTATACCCAATTAACCTACACCCCCGGTACACTTCAAACGATGGGAGGAAGCCAGAGTCTCTGGGGAAAACCCACGCAGACATGGGGAGAACATACAAACTCCTTACAGACAGCGGGGGATTCAAACTCCGGTCCCAATCACTGGCGCTGTCAAGGTGTTGCCCTAACCGCTATGCTGCCCCATTGAGGCATTTAAGAGACTGCAAGGTGTTTTGGAATATCCTAAGATATGAAAAACCTAAAATAAAAACCTAAAATTCTGGAAAGGCTCAGGAGGTCAGGCCGTATCTGTGAGAAGTGAAATAGAGGTTATTTTTCAGGTCAAAGACCCTTCCTCCGAACTGGGAATAAACTAAAAGCTGTTTATAAACACCAGTTTTTGCTCTTTAAATCTTCATGGACAGATTTCATTTGTATAATTTGTGCATTATTGTGTTGGGAGCAATGGGTTTGTGAACTGACATTTCTCATCTATTTCAAGGGCAAATTTAATTAATTTAATCTTCCATCTCCATATGATAAAAAGATTCACAATTTCCCTAAAATGGTAGTAATTATTTTCTTAGAAATCAACAAGTCAATGTAAAAGAGCATTTTTTTGAAATATTGTTAATATTAAGCTACTTTAAGTATAATTAAGTTATTTGCACATGTATGGAAACCAACTGGCAAATTTTAAAACAGAATTGAAAGGTTTACTTACTTCAGTAGCTGAACCAAGGGTAAAATATAGCAGTTCCTCTTGAGGATTGTTTCAAGATTAAAATAATAATCCCAAGTAAGTCAGTTGGATACTCTTATCTGACATACACTCATTTCAGCTTCCAGCGTGCTCTGCCCAAAGGAGATCTTTAAAAAGTTTTTTTTTAATAGCTGGAAGCTGACAGAGTCATTTCAGCAGAGCTGAGATGAACCTTCTCCCAAATTCCAGCTTGGCTTCCCTTCTGAATGTCATGTGTTCCTTCAAATGTTGTTCTAATAATATACAAACCAAAAACAGCTACGTTACTTGTGTGCATGCAAACCTTTTAAATGCTTTACAGCTTCAGACATGATTTAACCCTTAAATTAGTTTTCCAAATTGTCTCAATTTTAAACCACTTGCCCAATAGAAATAAAATTGGGAAATGGTCGGCCCTGGTAAGGTTGAGTAGAACACAGAAGGAAACTATTTGGCCCTTTGTGTCTATTCTGTCTCTTTGACAGGGGTATCCAATTAATTGTATATTTAATTCTATCTCTTTACTCTTTGTCCAATGCCCTGTAAATACTTTTCTGTCAGTTGTTCAATATTTTTTGAATTTGCTCTCAGAATCCTTTCAATGCATTTTAAATCACGTGTACAAAATGTTTCTTGCCACTTTTCCTGAAATAAATTCAATCTGTGCATTTGATTACTCATTTTTCTGTCAATGGCAGCAGATAAAACTTGATAAAACCATTCATGATTCTAAACATCTTCTCAAAACTAGCCTTATCCTATTTAGCATGGGGTTAGTGTAGCGATTAGCACAATGCAGTCACAGCGTCAGCGACTGGGGTTTAAATCCCGCACTATCTGTAGGAGCTTATACTTTCTCTCCGTGTCTGTGTGGGTTTCTGTTTGTTATTGCGTGCTGAATAACTAGACAAATCGGCAGGTGAGGTGACCCAAACAACTTTACTGTGCACAATCAAAGAGAGAGAGAGATAGCCCTTAGCATGGCGTCTGCTCCTGCTAATACTAACGCATCCTCGTGGAGCTTGCACATGAGCAGCGCGCTGTTGCGAGTACGGGGCTGCATTGCGATTGCCGCGGATGCAGAGCAGCCGACGGCAGCAGCTGTCTACATCCCCTTTCTTGAGCATCCCCCAATATACACAGTATGAGCCGATTTTAACATTTTAAACATTGCATGGGTTACATTCGAATATCATACAACCAACCTCATTTAGTCTCAATATTTTGGGTTGGGTTTACAGATGTGCCCAGTACGTGTCCTGTAACAGCCCTCTGTGGATGTGGAGGCTTGGGGTGCCTCATCCTGAGGATGTGTATTGCCCATTGTCTCAGGGGAACTGTCCATTGTTTCATTAGTGGTTGCTGGGGGATCCCTTCTGATCTCAGGCTCACATTCCAAGTCCAAGAACCACAGTCTCATCTGGGTTGGTTTGAGATGGGAACGGCTCCCTTATCGGGAGAATGTGCCATCTGCTTCTTCTGTACACCCTCCCTTTTGAATGCACCAGCTATGACCTGGGTTCCTGGCTGTTCCTTTCGATTATGCTCATGCGGTCGTAGTCCTGTGGAGTCTGCATTCTTATGACCTGCCCTTTTGCCAATGGCTCGAGCGATCAGCTTGCTCTGTCATAGCATTTCTTTTGTGCCAGCCTTCTGTTCAGCAGCTGGGCCTTGACTTCTTGCAGGTTTCTTCATTGAGGCTCCAAAAGCCTCCTTGCCACCTGTAGAGTCATCCTGGTCCATCTTGATATTAACCGTTGCGCCGGTGAGCCCAATGTGGTGTCACAAGGGACATTCCTCAGGTTGAGTAGGTAGAGGAATAATCTGTCTTTTCCCTGTGAGACTTTTCCATGAGCTATCATGCGCTTCATTTGACTGTGGGTACTCTGGGCTGCTAGTGATGTGGGTGAGGTCCCACACTGCTACAAAGTCTCTGAATCTCTCTCTGGTGAACTGCCTACCATTGTCTGATAGCAGAGTGTGAGGCACCCCCATGCTCTGAAAAGTATTTCAGCTTGATTATGACCATAAAGGAGGTCATGTCACACAGCAGATCTATCTCGAACCATCCCGAGTAGGGATCAATTAGTACCAAGTATTGCTGCTTCCACCATTTGAAAATGTCCATTGCCACAGTCGACCAGGGTAGGTCTGGAAAAGGGTGGAGCTGCGGTGGCTCTTTCTGCTGGTGTTGCTTAGTGCAGGCCTGTACCCCTTGGTCTATGCTTTCTGTCAGGCCTGGCCAGATAACAATGTCCCTCTGCCTGCATTTTGTCGCCTCTGCACCCGGGTGTCCTCTGTGCAGGATTTCAACATAAGTATTCTGCAGTGAGCTCAGGATTACCGCTCTTTGGCCCTTCATCAATGAGTTGCTCGTCATGGAAGGCAAAGTGGAGTTGTACTGCTAGTGTTAGACTGCACTCTTGTTCAGCCAGCCACCCTTGATGAAGGTCCCTAGGATGTTTAAAGTACCATCTTCCACCTTGTGTTTTCTTAGTTCTTTCAGCTAAGCTGAGGATATGTGGGTGACCATCATAACATCAAATCTGTCTTTTTCTTCAACCTGTTGGACTGTGCATTTTCTGGGGGCTCGCAATAGCACATCGACTAAGAAATGCATCTCCTTTACCATACTTGTGCATCAGAGTAATGTTTTACTTTGGAGACTGAGCATCATTCACTGTAGTCTTGCTGGTGCCGCAAGCATTGGTTTGTACGGCATTGTCACCAGTCTTCGTACGTCATAGTAGGAGAGGACTGGTGGGAACAACATGAGTTTCTTTAAAGTGTCAAGAGCATTCTGCTGCTGTTTGTGCCAGGTCCACTCTATGTCTCTATGCGGCAGCTGCCTCAATGGGGCTGTCAGCTCGCTTGAGTTGGGGATTAATTTGCCCAGGTAGCTTACCATGCCAAGGAATCTTTGCAGGGCTGCCACATCCATTGGCACTGGCATTTCACTGATGGTCCTCATTTTGGAGGGGTCCACCTTCAGGCCTTTGCTGATGACCACGTGGCCTACTTAGCTGACTTGGTTTAGGCGGAACCTGTACTTCCAGGGGTTGAGCATCAGATTTACCTTCCATGCTTGGTCAAGCACCTTCTTTAACTTTGCGTCATGTTCCTCTTGAGTCTTGCTATCCACCAGTACATCATCAACTATGATGGCACAGGGGTACCCGGCAAAAGTTTGCTCCACGGATCTTTGAAACACTTCACTGGCCGAAGTGATTCCAAATAGCATCTACAGGAACCTGTACTGACCAAATGCAGTGCTAAACATGGTCAGTAGCAATGAGTTATAGTCAAGTGAGACTTGCCAGAATGAATTTTTCGCACCTAGGACCAAGAATACTGTTGTGCTGGCCTTCTGTGCAGCAATTTCTTCTACAGTGCACATGGGGTGATGTGGTTTCTTCAGGGCTGTGTTGAGATCACGCAGGTTTATGCAGATCCAGATCTCCTGTCCGCCCTTCTTCTTGGCTGCCACCATGGAGGACATCCATTCGGTTGGCTCCAAAACTGGAGTGATTATGCCCAAGTCCTGCATTCTGTCCAGCTCGATCTTGACATTGTCCTTCATTGCCACCAGAATGCAGTCCACCAGAAGAACCATGGGTCTTAACTCCGAGTTGAGCCGCATGGAGAATGTAACCGGCAGCTTCCCCAGCTCGTCTGTTGAAAGCTCGCCGTATTCGGAAAAAATTCTCTGTGATAGGTCTTCTTCGGAGGGTCTGCTCTGTTGTACATCTCTGCTGAACAAAACAATGCATGCGCTCAGGCCTAGCAGAAGCATGATGTCCTCGTGGACCACGAAGAGTGTTACTACGTGTAACTGTCCCTGTACCTAGCACTGTAGCCACACTGTGCCATTGGTTTCGATTCTGCTGCCTCATTGACCTGAGACATGGGTTAACCTGTTCCGCTTTTTTCAGCTGGTTGAATGTCTTTAGTGACATGATGTTGCACTTTGCTCCTGTATCGACCTACATCTCCACCACCTTGCCGTTGACTATCATGAATATGAAGGCCTCATTTTTTCCTCTGATCGAGGTTTCCTCTGGGTTGCCTGCTATCTGTGGGGTCAGCCAATTGACATATTACTCATCATCGGGATTTTATCACACCTGTTCTTGCTTCAACTGCTCGATCGTCCTTCTGGTCTGGTCCATGTGCTGGTTTGCTGCCTGGATCTGCAGATTCTGCTGAATGATTTCACTTTCTGCAGGTTCTGCACTGCTGACCGAATGCTGGGCACATTTCTCTTCTCAGCATGTGATCACCTCCACAGTTACCACATCCTGCCCTGGTCAAGGGTGTGGGGTGGCCTCACTGGCTCTTCCTCCTGGCCCCCAGCCACTCTCTGTTAGCCAGTCCTGCCTGGATTGCGTCAATGCTCATGACCTGCTGATGTGGAGAGGCCAGCTTTTTGCTGTTTTCCTCAGTAGTTTTGTAGCCAGACAGGGAGAGATGGCCTTTGCTAGCGTTAGCTCGCTGTTGCACAGAAGCGCTTTCCACATACTGTCGTCACAAATACCACACACCATTCTATCTTTAATTAATTCCTCACAGAGCGTTCCAAGGTAACAGGTCTTCACCCTGATTTTCAAATGGCTGACGCATGAATGGATTGGCTCGCCAGGCTTTTGGTCTCTAGTATTAAACTTGTGCCTTTCCATTGTCACTGTGCACTGCGCAATAAATGTCATACTCTTGTTCAAATATATGCTAGTTCTCCTCTACATTTCCTTCAAACGCGAGTGGGTCAGGCTGTCTAAACCCATCTGCCATTATGGCAACTATTGCAAACATGATTCTGGTTACTCACTGCGACCGATTGGAAGGCCTCAGGCTTGGGACGCTCTCGATCCCACTTCTGACACCACTGAATAACTGGATGAGTCCGCAGGTGAGGTGAACCAAACAACTTTACTGTACACAATCAAAGAGAGGGGGGAGAGAGAGGGAGAGAGAGAGAGAGAGAGAGAGAGAGAGAGAGAGAGAGAGAACCCTGAGCATGGCATCTGCTCCCTGCTAGTACTCAATTCAATTAATGCACCCTCATGGAGCTTACGCATGTGCAGTGCACTGTTCCGGGAATGGTGGCTGCAAAGCGATAGTTGGGTGTAATTGGACAGCATGGGCTCAAGGGCCGAAAGGGCCTGTTACCATGCTGTATGTCTAAATTAAATTAATGTTTACTGCATCCAATGCTCCTGATGTAGCCAGCTCTGCTTCAGGGAGACTGGACAGACAGGGAGAATGCTTAGTTGAGCAACTTTGCTCTGTCCACTGCAACAGCAAGGTCCTCCCAATAGTCAACCACTTCAGTCTGATACACCACTGCCACACTGACATGTCCGTCCACAGCCTCCTATTCTGCCAAGTTGTGGCCACCTGCAAATTATATTCCATCTCAGCAATTTCCAATGAGACAGCATCAATATTGATCTCCAATTTCTGTTAACCCCTTCCATCATCCCTTTATCCCCTTCCTCTAGCTCTCTACCATCCCTTTCTTCTCCTATGAGAGTTATTGTTTTTAGCCCTCTGCTTCTCTTCCTATCAGCTTCCTTCTCTTCTACCATCATACCTGTATCCACCTATTATCTCTTACCAGTTAGTCTATTTTCCTCCCCCTTCTCCCCATATCTGATTTTCAGCACAGCTGAAAAAGGGCTCAGGCCCAAAACATCAACTTGCTTTTACTTTCTCAGGATGCAACATGACCTGCTATCTGCATTTTTCTTTTTGTTAATCCTTTTGTGATGCAATAACAACTCCTTCTCAGAACTGTTCAAATAATGCAACCATTTCCCTTTCAGCCCCTCCAAAGTGAATCAACCAGAGGACTCCAAATGAAGCCAGAATGTAATTTACTTGTTTTCCCACTGTGTTCTTCTAAAAATAAGATAAGAAACTGCAGTCTTTTTTCAACAATTTATGTTAACAGATTCAAAAATCTTATAAAACCTCAGTAATTTTGCCCTGGGTATCTCAGAGCATGTTCCGACCTGGAACATAAATTTTGATTGATCCCTTCCCTGCCCGATCCTAAAATACCTGCACATTTTCCATTATTCTAGTTCAATGGAGATTTAAAGCATTGTGCTCAGAATAAACCAGTTTGGATCCAGAAATGATCTAAAGAAGGATTAATATTTTGTCTGTAGTTGGGAGGGACAGGACTTGGAAATTAATTGCAAATTCCCATGCATGAGATATTAAGAATTCCATTGAAAATTCACTCGAGGAAATGCTGCACTATTCTCCAAAATCTTAGATTTTAGAGAATGTCTGAAACTCTCTTTTTAATATATCAAATGAAGGTTTAGGTTTATTTATCACAAAATACATAGTACAGTGAGAAGGGTTCCTCTTTGAAAAGACCAACGTTATCACTAGAATCACATACAGCCATCTAATATGGAACATAATTTACAGAGTATAGGATTACAATGAAAAGGAAGATTAAATAGCACCAAGCAAATGTTACGAGCCCAGAGGACCCCAAAACCCAGCAGCAATAGAAATTCACCAAGACTTAAACAAAAGTTGCTTTTAATTATCTTTAAGCATGAAAACAGGATTAAACTTTAACATCACTATTAACTTAACTTAACCCCCTTCTAATTCTAAGCGCACGTGTATGTAATGTGTGCGTAAGTTCAGGAAAGTTCTTTGATTCACAGTCCAACCTCACTCCTCACTCCTCCAAGTTCACTGGTATCATCAGGTAATTCTTATCACGTGCACAGAATTTAGCATTTATGAATTTCACCAGGCTTTGGTGCTTGAAAGGAAAATGATTACCACTCAGGAAGGTTCTTGTCGGTTTTCAGAGAGATTTGTTGTTCGCTAGACACCCACAACAGATTCCTTCTGATCAGCCACTTCAGTGTCTTCCTGAAGAAACTTTCCCCATCAGGGTTTTCCACATGATGACCTCTTTCTTTCAGGTCAGCACAGAGTTCCTTTTTGTTTCCCATATTTCAAGTGGAACATTATGCAGCCAGCCATCTCCTCTTGTATGGACCACAAGAGCTTTGACCAGGCTGAACTAAGAACTCACAAACTGTCTTCAAAATGAGGTTTTTCCACAAGTTTGCCGGCTTGTCCTGTTCCAGTCCAGCTGCTGCTGCTGAACTGTAGAACTGAATTCTCTCTCTCTCTCACTCAAGAGAAAACCACATGATCCTCTTAGAACAGCCAACTGCCCTCAGACAGACTGCGGCTCCAGACCTAATCTTCTAAACTCATTCAATCTGTTGCTTTCCAAAATAGTACATTACTCCACAGCATGACCAATGAACACCTACTTGTGAAGTCCTTATATGTATTCTTCAAAGTTTTTGCAAAGGTACCCTTAGCCTGAATTGTTTGGCTTGAGCAGAGCACTGGCATTTTAAATGAGGTCTGTTTTGAAGTGCGTGTATGCGACCTATACTAAAAAACCTGCCATAAACCTTTAAAACATAACTTATACTATATAAAATAGAACATAATCTGTCACAAAAGCCAGTCTAAAACACTATGGGGTTCATTCAGGATCCTGATGGCTGTGACGAAGAAATTGTCTTTAAACCTGTTGATGTGTGCTTTTGCATTCTTAAGCCTTCTACTGATTGGGGTGGGGGAGAAAAGAATGTGTCCAGGGTGTGATGGATCTTACTCCCACAATGGATAGGCACCCACACCAATCATCCTACATGGCCATCAACCTTATTCTTGTCCCATCTCCTGAAAAAAAAAGCCAAACATTGAGAAATGCCAAGGGAAATGGCCTCTAACCATGTCAGGTAATTGAAGCTAGCTTAGATCACAGAAATCGTGTTCTCTCCTTTCCATTTATAACAAAGATTCTCTGATCCGAATTATGAATTGATTTTCTCTCCTGATTGTTTCCAACATATTCTGTTATTATGTGTTTTATTTATATTGGCATTCAGGTACGTTACATACGACTAGATGTTAATATTCCTTATTGCACTTCTGGGACTTGCCGCCTAGACCCCGCGGGGTGGCCGACTGAGCGGCGGCATCTCCTGGGCTATCAAGTGGGCGCCCTCCTTCCTCAGTGTATTGCGGATAGACCCACAACACCTCCAGAGGGTCCAGCAGTGAACCCCGGTGTCCCGGGCTCACCCCACTCAAACACCTGGGTGCCCAGGTGGAATCTTTTCTCCTCCCCCTGAGCCCCTGGCCCACCTTTTCGAATCTCCCAGGTGGAATCTTTTCTCCTCCCCCTGAGCCCCTGGCCCACCTTTTCGAATCTCCCAGGTGGAATCTTTTCTCCTCCCCCTGAGCCCCTGGCCCACCTTTTCGAATCTCCCAGGTGGAATCTTTTCTCCTCCCCCTGAGCCCCTGGCCCACCTTTTCGAATCTCCCAGGTGGAATCTTTTCTCCTCCCCCTGAGCCCCTGGCCCACCTTTTCGAAACTCCCAGGTGGAATCTTTTCTCCTCCCCCTGAGCCCCTGGCCCACCTTTTCGAATCTCCCAGGTGGAATCTTTTCTCCTCCCCCTGAGCCCCTGGCCCACCTTTTCGAATCTCCCAGGTGGAATCTTTTCTCCTCCCCCTGAGCCCCTGGCCCACCTTTTCAAATCTCCCAGGTGGAATCTTTTCTCCTCCCCCTGAGCCCCTGGCCCACCTTTTCGAATCGCCCAGGTGGAATCTTTTCTCCTCCCCTTGAGCCCCTGGCCCACCTTTTCGAATCTCCCAGGTGGAATCTTTTCTCCTCCCCCTGAGCCCCTGGCCCACCTTTTCGAATCTCCCAGGTGGAATCTTTTCTCCTCCCCCTGAGCCAGCCACCGGCCCACCTTTACAGCAGCTCTGGAGACATCTTTGCTTGTCAGTAACTGAAAACAGTCACTAGACATCCTTCCTGTTTTTGAGGATCTGAGTAAAGCACTGAATTTAATGCTTATTGAAGCAGATGAAAAATTTCAATAGTTTAAAAAAAAGTATGAATAATGCATTGCTGGTATATCTGCAAACCACTTTGTTGTCTTGGTATATTTCAATATTGCTTCATGTGTTACCTCTTCCACTGGGGAACGGTATTGAGAGATAGCAACCCTTAAAAAATCTTTACCCAGCTGGCTGGGTGCAAACACAAGGGTGAGGGTTGAGTTGAAATGGGAGGTAAATGATGCCTTTGTTGCAGGTTGATGGGAGAGGGGACGCTTCCGCTTCAACCAAACGCGGCCGACCCAGCCCCGCCTCCGCGCCGCGCCGATTGGCCAGCGCTGAAGGCTCCCGCGGCTCCGCGGCCACGGGTTGGCCCGCCTCGCCGTCACTCCGCGGCTCAAGTTAGGCTGAGGCGAGCGCGGTCCGCGAGCGGGTGACGAAGCGGCCATTGTGCGAAGGAGGGGGGGGGGGGAGAAACAGAGAGAGAAAAAAAACCCCCTCGGCTTTGAATGCTGCCGTCAACGGTGGATGAAAAGGCGAGCTGAGAACCGGCAGCGTTTCAATTCTCCGTCGAGCGACCTGGAAGTGAGAGGGAGAGACAGATGTCAGATTTTGACGATTTTGAGAAACAGTTGTTGGAAAACCGGCAAGGTGAGGGGGTGGCCGAAGGGCCTTTCTTTCGGTTCCGTGGCCGGCAAATGGGGATCCAAGGTCCCTCCCGACGTGTTTAGTTGACGTCCTCGAGACCGAGCGAGAGGGCCGCCGTGAGGAGGGGGAGGGGCAGGGGCCGGGGCTGAGCGAGCGCGCGCTGCGCGCATGCTCCGTCGCTCCCTTGATGAGGCCGGCGTGGCCTCGGTTCCCGGTGGCCCTCCTGTCGCATCGCAGGGCCGGGGCCTGCGAACGCGCGTTCATTGGGTTTGCCCGCCCAAGTGCGCTCAGATCGTTCCAATCGGGCTGGTTCGGCTCCTGCCTCCAGAAGATCCAGCTTTGGGGACGTGGCCCTTCCCATCCGGAACCCCAAGCACTGGGTCGAGGGTGGGGGGGGTGGGGATAGGTGGGGGGGGTGGGGTTAGGTGGGGGGGGTGGGGTTAGGTGGGGGGGGTGGGGATAGGTGGGGGGGGTGGGGTTAGGTGGGGGGGTGGGGATAGGTGGGGGGGTGGGGATAGGTGGGGGGGGTGGGGATAGGTGGGGGGGTGGGGTTAGGTGGGGGGGGTGGGGTTAGGTGGGGGGGGTGGGGTTAGGTGGGGGGGGTGGGGTTAGGTGGGGGGGGTGGGGTTAGGTGGGGGGGGTGGGGTTAGGTGGGGGGGGGTGGGGGTTAGGTGGGGGGGGTGGGGTTAGGTGGGGGTGGGGTTAGGTGGGGGGGGGGGTTAGGTGGGGGGGTGGGGTTAGGTGGGGGGGTGGGGTTAGGTGGGGGGGTGGGGTTAGGTGGGGGGGTGGGGTTAGGTGGGGGGGTGGGGTTAGGTGGGGGGGTGGGGTTAGGTGGGGGGGTGGGGTTAGGTGGGGGGGTGGGGTTAGGTGGGGGGGTGGGGTTAGGTGGGGGGGTGGGGTTAGGTGGGGGGGTGGGGTTAGGTGGGGGGGTGGGGTTAGGTGGGGGGGTGGGGTTAGGTGGGGGGGTGGGGTTAGGTGGGGGGGTGGGGTTAGGTGGGGGGGGTTGATGTCTTCACTCCATTTACTGGAAATCTATAGGAAACTGATTTGTTTTAAATGTGTTCAGGTGTTGAAACGTGCCGTTCAATGGGTTATAATAATCTTCATGTCTGGCCACACCAAAGACCTGTGGGTGCTGGATTATTGGAGTTTTACTGGAGTCGCGGAGCATTACAATGTTTTGTTTTCCCGGTCGTTTCCACACTTGAATGTTTTCTATGGATGAATTCTCAGGTCAAGAGCACCCAGCCCCGGTCTCAGTAACATTCTGGGAGAGAGAGGCCTCAGTTTCTTCAGTGGTGGTGAAGGAGCTGCTTTCTAAGTCACCCATGATCACGTCCACTTTGGTATTTTGGGTTGCCTCCTGGTAATAGTTTTGCCACGTGGTTCCCAGCCATTCATGGTCTGCATCATTAATTTGGCTGAGGGAACCAGTGGGCCTCCAAGTTTGTCACTGATATTACTGGGATGGAGTAGGAAGGGAGATGGCTGGGGGCATGGTGTAGTAGGGAGGGCTTCAGGTTTCTGGATCACTGGGCTCTGTTCCAGGGAAGTTGGGATCTGTACCGATGGGACAGATTGCATCTGAACTGGAGAGGGATTAATATCCTTGCAGGTAGGTTTATTAGTCTTATCCCCGTGGGTTTAAACTAGATTTGCAGGGGGAGGGGAACCAGAATGTTAGAGCAGTTAGTGAGAAGGAGGAGGATAAAGGTCGTGCGAGGACTGCATGAATAGACAGAAATCAAAGGTTTGTACGTGGTAGAATTTTTCTCGCGTGTATTTATTGTAAAGTAAGGAGTATTGTTGGAAAAGATTATTAGTTTAGGGCATGGATTGGCAAGGTCTTAGTGAGTCTTGGAGGAGCAGGACTTGGCAGTTTAATGTTCCAGATGTGATTTGGGGAGGGGGGAGGGGGAGTGAAAGAAAAATATCTCAGCTGTGCAAAGGCAGGACAGCCAGAAGGGTTTTTGTCTACAGAGGCCATATGGGTGGAGTTCAGGAACAGGAAAGATGTGACCACACTGATAGGGTTGTATTATAGACTGCCCATTAGTTGGAGAGAAATGGAGGAGCAAATCTGTAGAGAGGTAGCAGACCAATGTGGTAGTAGGAGATTTTAACTTTCCAAATATTGACTAGGACTCCCATACTGTGAAAGGGCTGGATGGCTTGGAGTTTGTAAAATGTGTTCAGGAATGTTTTCTAAGTCAACAATATAGAGGTACCAATGAGATAGGATGCAGTACTTGATCTCCTATTAAGGAACAAGACCGGACAGGTGACAGATGTATGAGGAGGTGAATATTTTGAGTCTAGTGACCATAATGTCATTAGCTTCAAGGTATGGTCCTCATGTTGGGATTCAAAATTGGAGGAAGGCAAATTTTGTGTAAATGAGAAAGGATCTCAGAGGAGTGGATTGGGATATAATGTTTTCTGGCAAGGGTGTTTAAGTAAGTGGATGGCCTTCAAAGGCAAAATTTTGAAAGTGCAGAGTTTGCATGTTCCTGTTAGGATTAAAGGCAAATTTAATGAGCATGGGGAACCTTGGTTTTCAAGGGATGTTGACAATCTGGTTAAGAAGAGAGGTGTATATCAGGATTAGGAACCAAGGAGCTAATGAGGTACTTGAAGAGTACAGAAATGTAAGAAAATACTCAAGAAGGAAATCAAGAAAGCAGAAAGAGTATATGAGGTTGCTTTGGCAGATAATGTGAAGGTAAACCAGAAGGGTTTCTGTAAGTATATTAGAGTAAAAGGATAGTGAGGGTCAAAATTGGTCCCCTAGAGGATCATAATGGTCAACTATCTGTAGACCATCGCTTAATGGGGGAGATCTTAAACAAGTTTTTTTGCATCAGTATTTACTCAGGAAAATGACATAGTGCATAAGGAAGGGAAACAAACAGAAGTGTCATGGAACATATGGAGATTAAGGAGGACAAGGTGCTTGCTGCCTTACAGCAAATAAAGGTAGATAAATTCCCCAGGCTGGAAATGATATTCCCTTGGATCTTGAGAGAGTCTAATGTAGAAATTGCAAGGGCCCTGGGAGATGTATTCAAAATGTCCTTCACCACGGGTGAGGTGCCAGGGGATTGGAGAGTAACTCATGTTGACTTGTTGCTTAAAAAAAGGCTCCAAAAATAAAATGGGTAATTATAGTTCGGTAAGCCTGACGTCAGTAGTAGGTGAATTATTGGAAGGAATTCTGAGAGATGGGATATATAGGTATTTGAACAGTCATGGGCTAATTAGGGACAGTCAGCATGACTTTGTGCATGGTAGGTCATGTTTAATGAATCTTGTAGAGTTTTTTGAGGAAGTTACCAAGAAGGTAGATGAAGGCTGTGGATGTTGTCTGCATGGACTTCACTAAAGCCTTTGACAAGGTCTCACATGGGTGGTTAGTTCAGAAGGTTAAGACACTAGGTATCTATGGAGAGGTTATAAAGTGGATTCAAAATTGTCTGTGTAGGAGAAAACAGAGAGTGGTAGTGGATGGCTGCCTCTCAGACTGGAGGCCTGTGTGCTTCAGGGATTTGTTTGTTATCTATATCAATGATCTGGATGATATCTTGGTCAATTGGATCAGCAAGTTTGCTGAGAGCACAAAGATAGGAGACATTGTGGACTGAGCAAGATTTTCAAAGCTTGCAGAAGGATCTGTGCCAGCTGGGAGAAAGGGCCAAAAAAAAATGGCAGATGAGGTGTTTTGGAAGGGCAAACCAAAATAGGACATACACAGTAAATGGTAGGGCACTGAGGTTTGCAGAGGAACAAAGGGATCTGGAAATACAGAAACAGTGTTCCCTGAACGTGATGTTGCAGGTGGACAGGGTTGTAAAGAAAACTTTGGACATCCTAGCCTTTATAAATCAAAGTATAGGAGTTGGGATGTTTTGTTGAAGTTGTTTAAGACATTAGTGAGGCCATGTTTGGAATATTGTGTGCAGTTCTGGTCACCTAACTACAGGAAGGGTATCAATAAGATTGAGAGAATGCAGGGAAGGTTTACTAGGATGTTGCCGGGTCTTCAGGAGTTAGTTACAGGAAAGTATAAACAGGTTAGGACTTTATTCCTTGGAGCGAAGAAGAATGAGGGGAGTTTTGATTTACCAGATCGAGAGGTATAGACAGAGTGGATGTGAGTAGGCTTTTTCCACTTGGATTGGGGGAGATAAATACGAGAGTTTTAAGCTGAAAGGGGAAAGGTTTAGGGGGAATATTAAGGGAAAGTCCTTCACTCAGAGAGTGGTGGGAGTGTGGAATGAGCTGCTATCTGATGTGGTGAATGCAGGCTTGATCTCAAGTTTTAAGAATAATTTGTATAGATACATGGATGGGATAGTTCTGGAGTGTTACACAATGGGAATATGTCAGTGGGTCTCATGGAATGATGGTTGGCACAAACTAGAAGGGCTGAATGGCCTATTTTCTTTGCTGAGCATTCTATGATTCTAAAGTGATTTCAAAGGATGTTGACAATTTGAGTGGGCAAGAATATGGTTATTAATTTTGTTGCACAAAACAATAAAATATTTTTTTTTAAATGAGATTGGATACCTGACTGAACTTGAATTTCAGGGCAGGAGGGAATTAGCGAACCAAAAGATGATTTGAGTAAAGAACTGAAGATATCATAATGTTTCTTTAGAGGACTTCGATGAGAATGCACGTGGGGTATTGTGTATTTTTTGGGCTGCTTTTCTTGAAATTCAGGATATGCTCATCATAGACAGTGTGGACTGGTTCTAGAGAGAGTGAAAAATGAGAGGTGATGTCTGAAAAATCAACATTTTCGCAACACTTAACAGGATGCAGGGTAAGATCCTTGGCCAAGGTGTTAATAATGAGGGCTTGGTTTCAGAACAAGGGTGAGGTTATTTTGGACTGAGGTCAGAAATTTCTTCATGTGGCATGATGAATCTTTGGAATTCACTACTCTGGAAAGCTATAAGAGTCAGTCATAGAGTTCATTCAGAATTGAGATTGAGAAGTTTCTGGATATTAAGGAGATCTAAGATTTGGAAGATAGGTCCATTTTTTCTGCACTGAGGTAGATAACTCTTTAATCTTGAGGAATGGTGGAGCAAGCTCAAAAAGCAATTAACATCTGCTCTTATCAACTTGTTAAAATTAACTATGGTTGGTCCTATTTTAATCCAAGTATTATCCTGGTGAATTTGTGTTAGTACCTCTTCCATGGCTACGATACTGTTTATGAGATGTGGAAATTCACCATAGTATTGCAAAATGGGTTCTAATCTATGCTGGTGTAACACAATTTGCACCAATTTAAATTCCATTTTTTCGAGATAAATGTTGACATTTGATTGAAATGTTTCGCTTTCATGCAGCCTGAGTAGTGGGAGTGTTAATTAATACTTTGTGCCTTTCTCTTTTTGAATATTTTATTTTTGATTTTTTTTTCCCCAAGTGAGCATGATACATTTTCCTTGCTACCTGCCAGTGCTATTTTTATAAACGGGATTTGATATATGGTCAATTTTTCCACTTATCTCCATGTAATTACCTAATAGATATAGCTCCAGGACTCCCATGAAGACCACTCCTATTATCCTGGTTAATTTTTCTGTGACTTCTTGCCAAAATGGCCTCACTTTCATGCACAACCACGTAGCATGTCGCAAAATCCTGTCTCAGTTCTACATCTGAAACATGCCTCTGAAATTTTGGCTTTTGAACCGTGTAAATTTTGTGAGGTAAGATATAATTGGTGTTTTTAAAAAAAAAATTATACTGAACCAATCCATATCTTGCATTTATAATTGATGTCATCCTGTTCTTACACCAATCTGATTGGCTTCTTTCGCCACACCCAAGTCTGACTCCCATCTTTCCCTTGTCCTCTCCAACCCTGATTTTGCACATCAGTTCTGGAGAGCATAGTACATTTTTGTTATAAATTTGGATCTATTCCCCATCCAGACTGTTTATTCAGTTTCACTAATTTTAGGTGGGGTCAACGTTGGTCCCCATCTTTCAAAATCTAAGCTGAAGAAAACAGAAGAAGGTCCCATTGGTCACTCCCTATTTGTATTTTAATTGTTCAAAGAACATAATAGTTATTTCCGTGTAGCAGTCCTTAATATATCTTCTACCTTTGTCATATCACAAATTGAATATTCTATTGCCCATATTCATAGGCACTAACACATTTTTACACACTGGTGCTTTTATTGATAATCCCTACCTTTTTCCTATACGTTAATTATTTCTTGCCACGTTCTAATCATAGTTATTAGAATGGGGTTATCTCTTTTTCTTTAGTGATTTGAAACTCCTTTTATAGATAAAGTCCATTGTGTACCCTTCCTCTATTGAGTACATTCCCATTTGAACCCAAGATGGAGGGGGGGGGGGGGGGGTTGTCTTCAGTGAAGAAGGCTGCGAGAAATCTAGACTGTGCAGCTAGGTAATTTTTTTTTGAAATCTGAAAGTCTAAGTCTTTCCAGCCCGTAATCCCTTGTCAGTTTTTCCAATGCAGTTCTTGGCTTTGTGCTTTTCGCAACATCCTGTTCAGACCTTCATTATATTTCATCATTCACATTCTCAAAGAATTGCTGGAATTATGCTCTTTGTAGAAATATTTTGGTAGCAATATAATTGAGTCCCAAGTAGATAAGCTTGCCTGAAGAATTGTCCAGACCTGCTAGTGTTATCTTCAATTGCAATTCTGGTTGTAAGTTTAAATCTTCCTGTGTAATTCAAATGAGTAAATTCAGATTTATTGTCAGAGTACATAAATAACATTGCATTCAACCCTGAGATTCCTTTTTCCTGCAGGCATGGCAGAATTTCCACTAATTGGCAGTGGAAAAATAAACTGCGCATAGTGTAAACATGTAAACAAATAAAGAACAGATAATGAATGTAAACAAACTGACTGCAATACAGAGAGAACAAAAAGAAAATCCATAAAATGCACAAGTAAGAATCCTTAAAAGAGTGTCTGAATTTGCCACTGAGGAGTCTGATGGTGGAGGGGGAGCAGCTGTTCCTGAGCCTGGTGGTGCAAATCTTGTGGCACCTCTACCTCTTTCCTGATGGCAGCAGGGAGAATAGAGCGTGTGCTGGGTGGTGTGGGTCTTTGATGATTGCTGCTGCCCTCGGACAGCAGCATTCCCTGTAGATGTACTCATTAGTGGGGAGAATTTTGCCTGTGATGTCCTGGGCTGTGTCCACTACCTTTTGGAGGGCTTTAAGCTCCGAGGTATTGGTGTTCCCATACCAGACCGTAATGCAGCTGGTCAGCACACTTTCCACCACACCTCTAGAAATTTGCCAGGGTTTTTTGTGTCATACCAAGCCTCCGCAAACTACTGAGGAAGTAGGGGTGCTGACATGCTTTCTTCACGATGCCATTGGTGTGTTGTGTCCAAGAAAGATCCTCTGACATAGTGACTGCAAAGAACTTTACTCACCCTCTCCACTTCTGATTCCCCAATGATCACTGGATTGTATAACTCTGGCTTTCCTGGTCAACAATCAGCTCTTTAGTTTTGGTGACATTCAGTGCAAGGTTGTTGTTGGTGCACCATTTAGCCAAGTTTTCAATCTCCATCCCTTCCTTTATACAACCCGCTGCTGTGGTATCAACAGCAAATTTGTAGATGGTGTTATTGTCGTACTGAGCTACCCAGTCTTAAGTGTAAAGTGAGTACAGCAGGGGGCTAAGAATGCAGCCCTGTGGTGGTCTGGTACTAATGGAGATTGTGGAAAAATTCTTGCCAATCTTCACTGGTTGTGGTCTGGAGATGAGGAAATCAATGATACATTTACATCAGTGGTTTTCAAACTCTTCCCCCTAAACTCACATTCCACCTTAAGCAATCCCTATGCCATAAATGTTCCGTGATTAGTAAAGAATTACTGAAGGTGGTATGTGAGTGAAAAGAAAAAGTTTGAAAATCATAGTTTTAATCATACCTATTATGTGCATGGTTTCATAACTCCAAAGGAAATGGGCCAATGACAATTTTCCTCAAGCAAAATATTTCAGGGTAACAATTGGGTCTAGAGCAGTGGTTCTTTCCTCCCCTCTCACGTACCACCTTAAGCAATCCCTTACTAATCACAGAGCACTTATGGAATCGGGATTGCTAAAGATAGAATGGGGGGTCAGTTTGAAAACCACTGATTTACACAGTGGGGTGTTAATACCCAGTTTTTGGAGTTTGCTGATCAGTTTTGAGGAAATGATGATGTTAAATACCAAACTGTAGTCGATAAAGAGCATCCTGATGTATGCATCTTTGCTGTCTCGGTGACCCAGGGCTTTGGTTAGAGCTAGTGAGATACCATCTGCTGTAGATCTGTTACTCTGCCTTATGGAAGACAAAAGTTAAAGAACTTCATGTATGTTACATTCTAAATGTAGTATTATGTCACAGTAATGGAATCTTTACACCTTTACTACAATAAGTGAACTGGAAGACTAATCACAACTATGGAAATTGTAATACATGTGTGTAAAATTTGCTGTAAAGCACACATGTCAAACTCTGGCCCGCGGGCCAAATTTGGCCTGCGATATAATTATATTTGGACCGCAAGATCATATTAAATATATATTAGAGTTGGCCCGCTGGCCGCCGCCCAAGTATAGCACATGCACAGTAGCAGGCACTACCATAGTTTTTAGCACTTCCACAGCAGGCACAGCAGTCCACCGATATAGTTAACGGGAAAGTTAATTAGATATTCACAGCAGCGCCGATACAACGGACCCGCCGCCTAGCTACAACGGACCCGCCGCCTAGCTACAACGGACCCGCCGCCTAGCTACAACGGACCCGCCGCCTAGCTACAACGGACCCGCCGCCTAGCTACAACGGACCCGCCGCCTAGCTACAACGGACCCGCCGCCTAGCTACAACGGACCCGCCGCCTAGCTGCAACGGACCCGCCGCCTAGCTGCAACGGACCCGCCGCCTAGCTGCAACGGACCCGCCGCCTAGCTGCAACGGACCCGCCGCCTAGCTGCAACGGACCCGCCGCCTAGCTGCAACGGACCCGCCGCCTAGCTGCAACGGACCCGCCGCCTAGCTGCAACGGACCCGCCGCCTAGCTGCAACGGACCCGCCGCCTAGCTGCAACGGACCCGCCGCCTAGCTGCAACGGACCCGCCGCCTAGCTGCAACGGACCCGCCGCCTAGCTGCAACGGACCCGCCGCCTAGCTGCAACGGACCCGCCGCCTAGCTGCAACGGACCCGCCGCCTAGCTGCAACGGACCCGCCGCCTAGCTGCAACGGACCCGCCGCCTAGCTGCAACGGACCCGCCGCCTAGCTGCAACGGACCCGCCGCCTAGCTGCAACGGACCCGCCGCCTAGCTGCAACGGACCCGCCGCCTAGCTGCAACGGACCCGCCGCCTAGCTGCAACGGACCCGCCGCCTAGCTGCAACGGACCCGCCGCCTAGCTGCAACGGACCCGCCGCCTAGCTGCAACGGACCCGCCGCCTAGCTGCAACGGACCCGCCGCCTAGCTGCAACGGACCCGCCGCCTAGCTGCAACGGACCCGCCGCCTAGCTGCAACGGACCCGCCGCCTAGCTGCAACGGACCCGCCGCCTAGCTGCAACGGACCCGCCGCCTAGCTGCAACGGACCCGCCGCCTAGCTGCAACGGACCCGCCGCCTAGCTGCAACGGACCCGCCGCCTAGCTGCAACGGACCCGCCGCCTAGCTGCAACGGACCCGCCGCCTAGCTGCAACGGACCCGCCGCCTAGCTGCAACGGACCCGCCGCCTAGCTGCAACGGACCCGCCGCCTAGCTGCAACGGACCCGCCGCCTAGCTGCAACGGACCCGCCGCCTAGCTGCAACGGACCCGCCGCCTAGCTGCAACGGACCCGCCGCCTAGCTGCAACGGACCCGCCGCCTAGCTGCAACGGACCCGCCGCCTAGCTGCAACGGACCCGCCGCCTAGCTGCAACGGACCCGCCGCCTAGCTGCAACGGACCCGCCGCCTAGCTGCAACGGACCCGCCGCCTAGCTGCAACGGACCCGCCGCCTAGCTGCAACGGACCCGCCGCCTAGCTGCAACGGACCCGCCGCCTAGCTGCAACGGACCCGCCGCCTAGCTGCAACGGACCCGCCGCCTAGCTGCAACGGACCCGCCGCCTAGCTGCAACGGACCCGCCGCCTAGCTGCAACGGACCCGCCGCCTAGCTGCAACGGACCCGCCGCCTAGCTGCAACGGACCCGCCGCCTAGCTGCAACGGACCCGCCGCCTAGCTGCAACGGACCCGCCGCCTAGCTGCAACGGACCCGCCGCCTAGCTGCAACGGACCCGCCGCCTAGCTGCAACGGACCCGCCGCCTAGCTGCAACGGACCCGCCGCCTAGCTGCAACGGACCCGCCGCCTAGCTGCAACGGACCCGCCGCCTAGCTGCAACGGACCCGCCGCCTAGCTGCAACGGACCCGCCGCCTAGCTGCAACGGACCCGCCGCCTAGCTGCAACGGACCCGCCGCCTAGCTGCAACGGACCCGCCGCCTAGCTGCAACGGACCCGCCGCCTAGCTGCAACGGACCCGCCGCCTAGCTGCAACGGACCCGCCGCCTAGCTGCAACGGACCCGCCGCCTAGCTGCAACGGACCCGCCGCCTAGCTGCAACGGACCCGCCGCCTAGCTGCAACGGACCCGCCGCCTAGCTGCAACGGACCCGCCGCCTAGCTGCAACGGACCCGCCGCCTAGCTGCAACGGACCCGCCGCCTAGCTGCAACGGACCCGCCGCCTAGCTGCAACGGACCCGCCGCCTAGCTGCAACGGACCCGCCGCCTAGCTGCAACGGACCCGCCGCCTAGCTGCAACGGACCCGCCGCCTAGCTGCAACGGACCCGCCGCCTAGCTGCAACGGACCCGCCGCCTAGCTGCAACGGACCCGCCGCCTAGCTGCAACGGACCCGCCGCCTAGCTGCAACGGACCCGCCGCCTAGCTGCAACGGACCCGCCGCCTAGCTGCAACGGACCCGCCGCCTAGCTGCAACGGACCCGCCGCCTAGCTGCAACGGACCCGCCGCCTAGCTGCAACGGACCCGCCGCCTAGCTGCAACGGACCCGCCGCCTAGCTGCAACGGACCCGCCGCCTAGCTGCAACGGACCCGCCGCCTAGCTGCAACGGACCCGCCGCCTAGCTGCAACGGACCCGCCGCCTAGCTGCAACGGACCCGCCGCCTAGCTGCAACGGACCCGCCGCCTAGCTGCAACGGACCCGCCGCCTAGCTGCAACGGACCCGCCGCCTAGCTGCAACGGACCCGCCGCCTAGCTGCAACGGACCCGCCGCCTAGCTGCAACGGACCCGCCGCCTAGCTGCAACGGACCCGCCGCCTAGCTGCAACGGACCCGCCGCCTAGCTGCAACGGACCCGCCGCCTAGCTGCAACGGACCCGCCGCCTAGCTGCAACGGACCCGCCGCCTAGCTGCAACGGACCCGCCGCCTAGCTGCAACGGACCCGCCGCCTAGCTGCAACGGACCCGCCGCCTAGCTGCAACGGACCCGCCGCCTAGCTCCATGTTGCTGGACGTGGTGGGTCACCTCCGCGTCTCCTTGAGCTTCATCTGTGGGCGGGTGCTGCTGGGCATCGGACTTTCCGCTGGGATGGAGGTCGCGGACAAGTTTCACCGCTCTCACGGTATTCCCGGTGAGATGGCGAGACCAGCGGGGACTCCTTGGGTTGTTGCCGGTGGTTACGGCAGGCGGAGGCGGGGGCGGAGGAGGATGCCGCTCGGGTTTCCTGGCTGGGCTGGGGAGGGCTCCCTGCAGATCTCTGCTCCCTGGCATGCTTCTCGGCAACGTGCAATCCTTGGCTTAAAGGTTAGAGAGAAATATTATTTATTGAATATTTTATTTCTTATTTGTTAATGCTTCTTCTGGAAAGAGTTTAACCAAAACTATTATTAAACATTTATTTTAATAAGAAAAAGTTTAACATTACATATGTTGAGAGAAAACATGCAGATGTTGTTGAAAATTTTCAATAAATATTTAGTTCGGCCCTCGACTTAGTCCAAGTTTTTAATTTTGGCCCTCGGTGAATTTGAGTTTGACACCCCTGCTGTAAAGGAATGATTTTTTTTTTATTTTGAGAATCAATTTGTTGTCATGAACATCACAAAATTTGTTTTGTGGCAGTATTACAGGTGCAAATATTGCTATAACATTACTTTTAAAAATAAATAAATGCACAAAATGAGATAAAGTGAGGTGTTTGTGGTTCATTGTCTGTTCAGAAATCTGATGAGAGAGGGGAAGAAACTGTCCTTGGACAGCTGGGTGTTCATCTTCAGGTTTCTGTACCTCCTTCCTAATGATAGAAGTATGAAGAGGGCATGGCTGGGTGGTGAGGGGCTTTGAGGATAGAGGCATTTATGTCTATGTTTTGTATGAAGGCCCTGTGTTCAAACAAATGAATATTGGGGTCAGAATCTGAATGTTTTTCCATCCTTATTGATGTGGTTAATTTGTTTTTTTCTCTATTTATATTTGAGTTCACTTTTAATTGGGTTTCCTTGTAAACCTACCGAATTTTTCTGACTTTTTAAAGAATGTTTCAGTTTTTCCACTTTGTTTTTGTGGTTAGTTTCACAAACCGGTGTTCTGAATATCACAGAAGCTAAATTGTTCAGTTTTGCATTGAGTGAACTTGATGTTGCCTCCTGTTTTGGATGAAAAAAGCCAATAGGTGTACAACCAAAAAGTGCAATTACATCCTCCATTCATTCTGTTCTCAATTGTTGACCAATTATTCCCTTGAATGAATAGAGTTAAGCATCTAACATATCAAAAAGCAGTAGTATATTGGCTTTACACTGAGGATGCTTTCTTCTATGGCCTCTTGAAATGAGGCGATGTGGGCTTTGGGTACATTGCCCACAAGCAACTGAATGCTGCAGCTTTGCCAGAAACGCAGGTTCATTTCTACTTTGATTAACATTACCAATAGATCGTATTTATCAAAGCTCTATATTCCTGTTGCATCCAGACTTGAATGCAGGAGAACAATTAAACATTTAATGGGAAGAGGAGATTTAACATGAACCACAGTGAAAGACACCAGCAATGAAGGCAATAGCATTTGTACAGCTCTCCAGAGGAAGTAGCTAATGAATCAACCATCTTGGTTTCTTGCTTCAATCCCAAAACCAGTAGTGGAAGTTTGGAGCCAATTCAGTTTACTTGTGTATCTTCAATTGACTTGGTACACTGAATGCCACAGAATATGCAGGCCTTGAAGGGTGGTGGGGAATCCAGGTTTTGTACTGATAACGTGCTTCAGAACTGATCACACCACTGGACGTGTTCAGGTAGAGTTGTAACACTTGCCCCAAATTGACATTGCACAAAAAGAGCATGTACCTTTTCCAGAAAGAAATGGATTGAATCCAATCCAACTAAGTGCAGTTCTGTTAATCTGAATAATTATCAGCAAAATGATGGAAGATTTCAATGTTAGTTAAAACTCAGCTGGTCAAAACGTGTCCTTTATATAGCAAAGATAACGATACAGTACATAACCAGTGTCTTGGGCTTGTGAAATCTCAGTGGTCGTGCTGCATGGTGGAACTTATTTGTCAAGAAGCAGTTTGCTAATATTGTGACAAGAGTATTTAGAGGTGGTTTGGGAGGAATTGTTAGAGCAGCTTGCACACACACATTTTAAAACGGAATATTTGCAGGACTTTTGTAGAGTGCTTTTTGCAGGAGGCCACAAAGTCTCCACAGCAGCTTGCCTGGGAGAGCATGTGATCTTTGCAGGCAGAAGAAAAGAGTTTTGCAGTCCGTGAGGGAGGGTGTGAAACAGAGAGAGGAAACAGAAATCAATTCCAGAAGGACATGCTGGCAAACTTTGGAAGGCTGCCTGGTAAAAGGAGGAGATTGGCAATCTGAAAGGTGACCTGAAAGGAGGAGGATCATCTGGAGCACCCTGAAGGGGGCAAGTTTTGTTAGCAAGACTGATTGAGAAGGAATCAGTTGCAGATGACCTCCTGAGTGGTAACTATTTGCCTGTTGAGCACCAAAGACTGGTGAACTTTGTAAATGCTAACTTCTGTCCAGATCACAGTGAGATTGGACTGTGATCCAAAGAACTTTTCTAATCTTAAATATACATCACACACACCTGCGCTTAGTATTAGAGGGGGAATTAAGTAGTTGGGTAGGTTAGGTTTCTGTTTCCTTGTTCAAATATAATTAAAAACTACTTTTGTTTAAGCGACCCTGTGTTGTGGTGCAGATCTATTGCTGCTGGTTTTGGGGGTCCTCTGGACACTGTAACAATGTCATTTTAAATTCTGCAGTGGGCTTGTAACAACTTTAGTCTGATCAAAACATTGAATTCTAGAGAAGTAAGTCATTGCCCCTGGATGTCAGGATAATATTTTACTAAATATAGCAGAAGAACTCCAATTGAATTTGGTGGAAATAGAGTGCAAACCATCCATTAGGTGGAGTTTTCATCACAATTTTGGAAATCAGTAATTTCAATGAATTTGTATGCCTGGGGGCGGGGGGGGGGGGATCTTGTGCTGTAATACCATATAAGTGAGGAAATTACAGTGTCTGACTTTTTTTTCAATCTCCTTTGGCTAAAGGAATAGTGCCAGAGATTTAGAGGACTGCTGGCGTTTTATCATAGCTTGTCCTTTGTTTTATTGTGGTCAGGCGCACTGACCTCTTCCTTACTGAGGCCAGACATCAGCTCTCAGACACCTCTTGCCCTTTGAACAGGACCCCACCAAAAAAACCGCCACCATCTCTGACCTCATCACTTAGATCCACAAGCTTTGGTAGACCCATTGTTTCCACATGGTCCTGCCCTACTGAACTGGTGCCATCTTGCATCACTTCATTTTTCTGCCCTGGTCCAGACCTTCCCTACCTACTTCTGCAATACCTCACGTGCCCACCATTGTTTCACCAGTTTCCAATTCCTTGAAACGGCTGCCTTATTTTCACCATGTCCAGTCTATATACCTCCTTCAGTATAAGGCCTCAAAGGCCTTTGTTCTCAACAATAGATCAAGCCAGTCCCCCGCCACCACCACCCTTCTCTGCCTGACAGAACTTGTTCTTACCCTCAATAACCTCTTTAACTCATCCCACTTTCACTGTCAAAGGGGTTGCCATGGGTTCCAGTATTTGCCTGCCTTTTTGTTAGCTATAATGGAGAAATCCATACTACAAGTCTACACAGACAAGGCTCCTCAACTCTTCCTCTGCTTCATGGGTGACTACACTCATTCTGCCTCGTAAACCTGTGATGAGCTCTTCAACTTTATCCACTTGTTGCTAACTTTGCCCCTACCTCACATTCACTTGGTTTGGGAGGAGTCACGTGATGGAGTAGTGGCCAGTAGGAGAATACCAGCCCTCTCCAGAAAATAAGAAATAAAGTGAAGAAAATGCAAAGTTTAAGAAACACAAAACACAACAAATAAAAGATAAAGGTGTGGAGAAAAGAAAGAAAATGGCACCCAAGAAAGAAAAAGCAAAAACAATGGGGGAAAAAAAGAAGGAAAGACGCCAGAAGAGAAAGGAGAAGACCTTACCTGCATGAAGAGGGAGGGACCCACCGTGGAGAGAGGAGCCTGCTCCCCGAGGTTAGTGGCGACCCCGCAGTCGCGACCTCCCGACCGCGGGAATGCAAAAATGGCTCTCTGAGCCAAACAGAAGTGCACAACTGCGCACTCCAAGGAAAAGGAAAACAACGACGGGAGGGGGGACCAGCTGTGGAGTGAACTTATACAGCGCGACCAGCTGAGAGATACCTGACAGCAGGGGTCTCAGCTGGAAGAAGAGGAAAGCAACAGGAAAGGGAGTGATAAAGAAAAACAGCCACAGGAAGCCCAACAGATAACTAGCCCAGAAGAAGAGGACCAACAACAAGAAACCATGAAAAAAAACACCCAACAATCTGAGGCAAGCAGCTCAACAAGAAAGTCAGAAGAGACACAGATACAAGGAAGAGAAGTAGAAGTCACAGACACAGAAGAAGAGGAAGAAAAAGACCAAGCTCTGCACAGAGGAATGGAAGGTAAAATAAATGGACAGTATATAGATTTTTTTAAAATTTCAAGAACAAATGAAAGCATTAAAAGAATGGTTGACAATAGAATTTAGTGAAATGAAAAGAAAACTGAAAAGTACAGAAGAAAAAGTGAGTAGAATAGAGCTGGTCATGACAGAAATAAGGAAAAGATCAGAAAATGTGGAAGAACGAGAAATGGCTGTAGAATGACTTAAGAAGAAAATTGGAAGACACTGACAAAAAAGTTAGTCACAGGAGTTGTTAGCTCAGAAGATGGATATAATAGAAAACTATAGTAGGCAAAACAACATAAAGATAGTTGGCCTAAAGGAAGATGAAGAAGGCAAAAATATGAAAGAATTTATAAAAGAATGGATCCCAAAGGTTCTGGGAATGCCAGAAAGACAGGAAGGAATGGAAATAGAAAGGGCACACAGAACACTAGCCCCGAAACCACAGTCACAACAAAAACCAAGATCCATTTTAGTAGAATTTCTGAGATACACGACAAGAGAAAATATATTGGAGAGGGCAAGGAATAAAATTAGAGAAGATAAAAAACCATTGGAATACAAGGGTCAAAAAATATTTTTTTACCCAGACATAAGTTTTGAACTCCTAAAGAAGAGGAAGGAGTTTAACACAGCAAAATCGATCCTATGGAAAAAAGGCTATAAATTTATGGTAAGATATCCAGCGGTGCTTAAAATATTTATCCTGGGGGAGCAAAACAGACTGTTCTCGGATCCGGAGAAAGCACGAGAATTTGCAGAACGCCTGCAGGACAGAAGGAGAGATGAAGAGATGTAACAAGAATAAAGAATGATGACAAACTACATATAAAGATGTAAAAATAATGTATAAGTAAGAACTAAAGAAGGGAAAGAAAAGGGAAGTAAGGGAGAGGGGGAAAAAAGAAAAGGGGGAAATTTGTTAAATGGTTGGGTGGGAGAATAACAGTCACTGCGAAATCAATTGATGCTTGCAAGAGGGTTCACAATCCGAATGGAGAGGGGAGTTATGGTTGCCCACCAAGGGACAAGGGGCAACTTAGAGAGGTGGGGGGGGGACACTTGGGGTTAAGGGAATTTTAGATGTGGGAGTTGTTGAAGTCTTTTATGTTTTAGAAATGTTGTCATACATTGAGTTCAAAAAGGGAAAACTGATTGACTGACTGTGTACCAAAAATAGTAAAACTAGATCAAACTGGATTTATTAAGAAAAGACAAACAACGGACAATATCTGTAAGTTCATTAAATTAATCCATGCAGTACAAGGAAATAAGATGCCAACAGTGGCAGTTGCTTTAGATGCAGAGAAACCTTTGACAGAGTAGAATGGAATTATTTATTCAAAGTACTACAGAGGTTCAACCTACCAGAGAAATATATTAATTGGATTAAAGCATTATATAAGGGACCAATGGCGAAGGTGACAGTAAATGGATATGTATCGAACCAATTTAAATTAAGTAGGTCAACTAGGCAGGGATGTATGTCCACTATCTCCCTCACTGTTCGCTTTAGCAATAGAACCATTGGCAGAACTGATAAGGACAGAAAATAAAATAAAAGGAATAAAAATAAAAGAGAAGGAATATAAAATCAGTCTATTTGCAGATGACATCATAGTATACTTAACAGAACCAGAAATGTTAATAAAAGAACTACATAAGAAATGGAAGGAATATGGAGAAGTATCGGGGTACAAGATCAACGCAAATAAAAGTGAAGCGATGACAATGAATAATGTGGATTTCAGAGTTTAAGAAAGAATCACCATTTAAATGGCAACACAAGCAATCCGATACCTAGGTATTCGACAAGATAATAATCTAGGCCATCTATACAAATTCAATTATCGGCCATTAATGAAGAAATTACAGGATGATTTAGAACATTGGAAAGAATTGTCACTAGCACTGATAGGGAAGTTAAATAACATTAAAATGGGTCTTCCCAAGGATACAATACCTATTTCAATCGTGACCAATTCCCTTAACAGAGAAATTCTTCAATGAGCTAAAGAAAATAATAAGGAAATTCTTGTGGAAAGGGGGGGAAACCGAGGATAGCGCTAAATAAATTAACAGAATGGTACAAACAAGGGGGCTTACAGCTACCAAACTTTAAGAATTATTATAGAGCAGCACAATTAAGATACCTATCAGATTTTTATCAAACAAGGGAAAAACCAGATTGGAGCTCGATAAAATAGGGGAGAAGGTACCAGAACATATAAGTGGGATGAAAAGCTGGTGCAACATAGAAGTTCACCAGTAGTGCACCATCTGCTCAACATTTGGAAGAAGATTCACGTAGAAAGGAAAAAAACAAATTACCAACTACCAAAATTATTATTGACGCAAAATCAACTAATCCCTTTCATAATAGATAACCTTTCCTTTAGAGAATGGGAGCGAAAAGGGATCAAAAGAATAGAAAATTGTTTTTTGGGCAATAATTTATTATCTTTTGAACAAATGAAGTACAAATATGGTACAACTCACGGTACAATGTTTGCATACCACTAACTGAAAACCTACTTGATTGACAAATTGGGAAGCAGGCTGAGGTTACCACAAGGAAACAGCTTTGAATATGTGATTACAGACACACTGATAATTAAAAGTTTTATAACAAAGATGTACATCAAGCTGCAAAAGAAAGAGAACAATGAAATAAGCTGTAAACCCAACAAAAGTGGGAACAAGATCTAAACATAAAGATGAAAAATGGGAAAAGCTATGCTCCGGAACTATGAGAAATACAATAAACGAGGTTACGCATGATACAATATAACTGGTTACACAGGCTATACATCATGCCCCAAAAGTTAAATAAATGGGACCCAACAGTATCAGATAGATGTTTTTGCTGTAAGAAGGAAATGGGAACAACAGTACAAGCAATTTGGGCATGTGAGAAAGTGGAAAAGTTTTGGGAAGATCTAAATCAGGTATTAAATAAAATCACAAAAAGCAACATACCAAAAAATCCAGAGATCTTTCTTCTAAGTAATATAAGAAGTAAAGAACTTGGACTCGATTTGGATGGAGCACAAAAAAGATTTATTATGATAGCCTTAGCTGTAGCAAAAAAATGTATTGTCAACCTGGAAATTAGAAAATAGCCTGAGAATACAGCAATGGTACATAGAAATGAATAAATGTATTCCATTGGAAAAAATAACATATAATTTAAGAAATAACATCACAGTATTCGAACAAATTTGAGAACCGTACATGGAACACAACAGAGAGGGCCTGTTGTGGGCCTCCACCCCATAAAATGACAGAATGAGAAGAAGACGAAATGAACTGACCCAGTGTGTAAAAGTAGATGACACAATTTTCTTGTTTATTTTCATTGTGTGATGACATTGTTTAATGGGTTTATTATATTGTATATGTTGAACATTTAGTGGGTGGGGAGGGGGTGGGAAGGAAGGGAGGGGGGGAAGGAGAGAAAATGACACAGTGTATATTCAAGAGGGAAATGTTTGTGTGTATTTTGGTTAATATGGTTCATAGTGTGAAAATTTTTTTTAATTTAAAAACAAAGGGGGAAACAAATGAACAAATGGGGAAAAGGGGAAAGGTGGTGGTGAGGAAGCGGAAATGAAATGTAAACAGAGTATGAGATGGCCATGTTGAACTATATGACTAAAACATTAATGGAATACATAACCAAATTAAAAGGAAGAGACTGTTAAATTTACTGAAAAAAGAAAAAAATAGATATAGCATTCGTGCAGGAAACGCATCTAACTGAAGTGGAAAATAATAAATTAAGGAGAGACTGGGTAGGACACGTAACGGCAGCATCATATAATTCAAAAGCCAGAGGAGTAGCTATATTAATAAATAAAAATGTACCAATCAAATTAGAGGAGGAAATAATAGATCCAGCAGGGGGGTAAGTAATGATAAAGTGTCAGATATATTCAGAGCTCTGGAATTTGGTCAATATATATGCACCTAATGAAGAGGATCAAAAGTTTATGCAAGATATTTTTTTGAAGATTGTAGATACGCAGGGGAATATATTGATAGGAGGGGATTTTAACTTTGGACCCAAAGGTGGATAGAACTGGACAAAAGTTTAGCAAAAAGAATAAAGTAACCAAATTTATGGTTTAAATCAATGCAGGAAATGCAACTTTTGGATATACGGAGGAGGCAACACCCAAAGGAGAAGGAGTATTCGAGTAGACATAAAACATACTCAAGGATTGACCTGTTTCTGTTGTCAGCCCATATCCAAGGGAGAGTTAGGAAAACAGAATATAAAGCTAGATTGTTATCGGATCACTCACCCCTGTTATTAGCAATAGAACTGGAGGACACCCCACCAAGAACGTATAGATGGAGATTAAAATCCATGCTACTTAAAGACAGGAATTTAGAGAATTTATTGAACGCCAAATTAAAATGTACTTTGAAATAAATACGGAATCAGTGATGGACAAATTTATATTATGGGATGCAATGAAAGCGTTCATTAGAGGGCAGATAATAAGTTATGTAACTAAGATGAAAAAGGACTACAATCGGGAAATAGAACAGTTGGAAAGGGAAATAGTAAGTTCAGAAAAAGAACTAGCAACAAGGGAAGATATAACAAAAAAGAAGAGAATTGGCAGACAAGAAAATAAAATATGAAACATTACAGACGCACAAGGTAGAGAAGAACATAATGAAAATAAAGCAGAAGTATTATGAGCTAGGAGAAAAAATGCACAAAATATTAGCCTGGCAACTTAAAATGAAACAAGCTAAAAGAACTGTATTGGCATCAAGGAAAAAGGACAAACAAATTACATATAACCCAACAGAGATTAATGAAAACTTTAAGGAATTTTATGAACAATTATACCGAACTGAGAACAAGGGGAAAGATGATAAAACAGAGGAATTTTTAGCTAAAATTGAACTGCTGAAATAAAGAGGAGCAAAACAAATTGATAAAACTATTTGAAATAGAAGAAATACAGGATATATTAAAAAAGCTGCCAAACAATAAAACGCCTGGAGAGGATGGACTCCCAATAGAATTCTATAAAACATTTAAAGAGTTATTAATTCCTCTTCTCCTGGAAGTAATGAACCAGATAGAAGAAACACAAAACTTGCCAGATTCACGTAAAACAGCAATAATTACAGTAATACCAAAGACGGGGAAAGATTCACTAACACCAGCATCATATAGACCAATATCTCTACTTAATTCAGATTATAAGATAATAGCAAAACTATTAGCAAACAGATTGGCCGACTGTGTACCAAAAATAGTAAAACTAGATCAAATTAGATTTATTAAGAAAAGATGAACAACAGACGATGTCTATAAGTTCATTAATCCATGCAGTACAAGGAAATAACATGCCAACAGTGGCGGTTGCTTTAGATGCAGAGAAACCTTTGACAGAGTAGAATGGAATTATTTATTCAAAGTACTACAGAGGTTCAACCTACCAGAGAAATATATTAATTGGAATAAAGCATTATATAAGGGACCATTGGCGAAGGTGATAGCAAATGGATATGTATCGAACCGATTTAAATTAAGTAGGTCAACTAGGCAGGGATGTCCACTATCTCCCTCACTGTTCGCTTTAGCAATAGAACCATTGGCAGAACTGTTAAGAACAGAAAATAAAATAAAAGGGATAAAAATTAAGGAGGAGTATAAAATCAGTTTATTTGCAGATGACATCATAGTATACTTAACAGAACCAGAAATATCAATAAAAGAACTACATAAGAAATTGAAGGAATATGGAGAAGTATCGGGGTACAAGATCAATGCAAATAAAAGTGAAGCGATGCCAATGAATAATGCGGATTACACAGAGTTTAAAAAAGAATCACCATTTAAATGGCAAACACAAGCAATCTGATATCTAGGTATTAGATTAGATAATAATTTAGGCCATCTATACAAATTAAATTATCGGCCATTAATGGAGAAATTACAGGATGATTTAGAACATTGGAAAGAATTGTCACTAACACTGATAGGGAGGGTAAATTACATTAAAATGGGTTTCCCAAGGATACAATACCTATTTCAATCATTACCAATTCCCTTAACAGAGAAATTCTTCAATGAACTAAGGAGAATAATAAGGAAATTCTTATGGAAAGGGGGGAAATCCGAGGATAGCGCTAGATAAATTAACAGAATGGTACAAACAAGGTGGTTTGCAGCTACCAAACTTTAAAAATTATTATAAAGCAGCACAATTAAGGTATCTATTAGATCTTTATCAACAAGGGAAAAACCAGATTGAACCAAGATAGAGCTAGATAAAATAGGGGGGAAGGTACCAGAACATATACTTTATAAGTGGGATAAAAAACTGGTGCAATATAAAAGTTCACCAGTACTGCACCATTTACTCAACATATGGAAGAAGATTCATGTAGAAAGGAAAAAAAACAAATTACCAACTACCAAAATTATTATTGACACAAAATGTACTAATCCCTTTCACAATAGATAACCTTTCCTTTAGAGAATGGGAGAGAAAAGGAATTAAAAGAATAGAAAATTGTTTTGGGGGAAATAATTTATTAACATTTGAACAAGTGAAGTACAAATATGGTATACTCATGGTACCACCAACTGAAAACCTACTTAAAGGACAAATTGGGAAACAGAGTGAGATTACCAGAAGGAAGCAGCTTTGAATATGTGATTACAGAAACAACGATAATAAAAAGATTTGTAACAAACATGTACATCAAGCTGCATGAGAAGGAAAATGATGAAATAAGCTAAAAACCCAAACAAAAGTGGGAAAAGGATTTAAACTTAAAGATAAAAAATGAAACATGGGAAAAATTATGAAGGTGGGGGGGGGGGTGATAAAAGGGGAGAAAATGCCACTGTAGTTTTAAGAGGGAAATGTTTGTATGTATTTTGATGGATATGTTTCATAGTGTGAAAAATTTTTTTTAAATTAATGGTTCATTTCTGGCAATGCTCTCCCCTTATCTGATCTCACTATCTGACAACTCTCTACTGACATTCTTTTAACCAACTCCTACAGTTAACCTTGACTACACCTCTGCACCCCCGTCCCTGTAAGAATTCTGTTCTTTTTCCCTCAATTCCTCTGTCGCATCTCTCAGGATGAGGTGTTCCATTCTTCTGAGATGTCCTCCTTATTCAAAAAATTACTGGTTGTATATGTACACTTAGATGATAATAAATGAAAACTTGAACTTGATTTTGTATTTGTAACCTCTGAGTACGAGTGTAAATTTTGTCAAATTCCTCCTTGGTATTGCCTTTGGGGAATTTAATAAGACTTGTTTCTCTCACTTCCTTCCGATAAGAGGCATGTGCTTGAAGATGGAAAGGTGATTTCTTTTTAATTGTACTGATCCACCATTAGAAGTTTGGAGTTCTTTTTGTCACACTTGAAAATATCTTAGTCATTGTGGTAAGCCAAAGTTGAGAATTTTTTTATTTTAAAAATAATATATATTATTAACAGCACGGTAGAAGCCAGTTCTGGCCATCTAAATTCATGCTGCCCATTTACACCCAAATTAGTCTGTATGTTTTGGATGGTGGGAGGAAACTGGTGCACCCAGAGGAAACCCACGCAGACATGGGGAGGATGTGCAAACTCCTTACAGACAACATTGGATTTGAACCCATTTCTTTGGCTCTGTAATAGCTTCATGCTAACCGTGCCATCCTTGGATTTGCAAGTTTTAATTTGGATGGTTTCAAGTGGAACAATTGATACTAATTAAAATTTAGTTTCATTTTATGAGGTTATTTTAACTTTGGTGTTAGTAGATATGGAATAGCTTGCCTAATTTTAATCAGCTGATACCAACATCAGGATTCGCTATGATCCTTTCTTTTAGAACGAGAAAGAGAGCGTCACAAGAAGAAGAGTCGAAGCATCTCCAGAAGTAGAAGCCGGGATAAAAAACGGAGAAGTCGAAGCAGAGACAAACGTAGCCGCAGTGGCGACAAAAGAAGTAGAAGTCGAGGAGGGAGAAGTAGAAGCAGAGATAAGAGAAGCACTTCACGAGAACGAAAACGACACAGGTAATTGATTTTTAGAATGTTCATACATTTGCACCCAGAGAGTCTTCACAAAGATCAAGTGTTTTTAAACTACTTCACTCATTCTCCATAGTGAGAATAGGTGAAGGAATTTTGGTGTTGCCATTAGTTGAAGTGTTAGAGTGTGGTATCCAGAATGTTAATTCTGTCAAGAGACCAGACTTTCTGTTTGCCACCTGGAAAGCATTCTCTTCGAGTGGAATAACATTACACACAGCACCCTGCAAAAAACAAAAACTAATTGTATTCTTCAGTCAGTGCCAGTACAGAATGTTTCTTTAGATTTTACAGTTACATGGACACACCTAATTACTTAAGCATTCACTATGGCTGATCAGTGATTCCCTCCATTTTTCCTTCATTGCTGGTTTTTGTTTATACTTAACATCTCATGATAATATTGGTATCCACTTCTGGAACTATCTCAGGTAAAATTTAATGCTGTTGGGCAGTTTCTTGATTCTTCACATAAGTGTTTTGCAGCACCAAAGGGAACCATTTCAGCCCACCTTGTCTCCACATTTTTTGATAAACATATATATTTATATTTTTCTTCTTTCTTTTTCCCAACATACATCAAATGTGTTTTGTGTGGTGACGTGTTATCCTTGAGTTTAATGTCTCCAGGAACATTGCCAGTTACAAATCCTTACAAATTGAGAAGCAGGATTTATGTCAAATTTGTGAGACCTTTAACAGAATCCAACAGGTCTGATTTCTCAATTAGCAATAACCTTTGACAAAGTATAATGCACTAGTTCAAGAGCAACTGATGTATTGTCATACAGCCTAAAGTGGTTGCTTGAGGATGGATGAACCCAAATGGATACATATGAGTGTAGATAAGGTGAAGAAGTGATTAGAATTAATATAATTCCTTTTCAAAGGCCTTGCCTTTTGGCAAACATGGGAATGTCCTGAATAGAAGCTGTAAGTTGTATTCCAAGGGGTCACGAATGTGAGTTCAAAAGCGCTTCTGAGAAACTAAGATAACTGATAAAATGCTCAGATTACAGTAAGACATCCAAATTAAACAAATGGGCAATGGTCCTTTTTTTTTTTTGGAAACTTTGGAACATTTTATGTTTTGTATTTTGTAATCTTTTAAGGTACTTAGTTTCCTGAGATGCATGGAAGATGTGAGAAACAGATTGTGTAAAATTAAACATGGTTAATCCACATTTTTTAAAGGAAAAGTGCCAAATATGCAATTCTGTCAATGCATTACTTTTGTGCCTTTTGCTGATTCTTCAGGAGGCATTTGTACAAATTGTAGGATTACTTGGGGTCTCGCGAATTAAAGCACCATTTTTCTAATTCTGCAGTATAGACACTGTATTTCAAATGAATGATTGCTGTGTGATACAACTTCTGGTGTTAATAGTATCCCAGCGAGACTGAGTTTCCAAGTTTTGTTGTTACAGTCGGTCTCCTCGTCGTTCTCGTAGAAAGAAGCCATATAGATACTGGGATGTTCCTCCTCCGGGTTTTGAGCACATTACCCCAATGCAATACAAGGCAATGCAAGGTAAATTCTTCCAGTTTTTTAATGTCTGGCTCTCAGTAATGTCTGGCATTCACTGATGCTCTCAGTGAATGCAACCATGTTATACTAAAGGGAAGACTGTAATTTGCTTTGTTTTTTTTTTAGCTGCAGGTCAGATTCCAGCCACGGCCCTGTTGGCAACCTCTACGGTAGGCGGTGTGACGATCACACCAACGCAAGTTCCAATCATTGGGAGCCAGATGACGAGGCAAGCCAGGAGACTGTATGTTGGCAACATACCCTTTGGTGTAACAGAGGTAAGTGCAAATTTTCTAAATGATGTAATCCATCAGTCAAAATTTGTATATTTGCTAGATTGCTATTCTGCTTTTCTCATTCAACAGGTAAGCAAATAGAGTGATTTTGTTTTTAGAGTTAGGATGCTTTGTGACTTAGTATTTGAATTGAATCTAACAGCTGCACTGCTATTAATGATTGTTAAGCAAGAAAGCATTCCATTTATTTGGGACATCTTTGTCGTATTGGCACCGTGGCTATTGTAACTGAAGCAATTTGTGCACAGTAAACCAGAAATGAGATTGGAGAATCATATATATTGTACAGATGGTGATTGTTGTGCATGTGTGATGAGAACAAAGAACTATATAGCACAGGAAAAGGCCCTATGGCCCACCACGTCTGGTCCTATCTGGCTCTGCATCGTCTCGATCAGTGGTTCTCAACCTTTGACTTTCCACTCACAGACCACTTTAAGTATTCCCCATGCTATAGGCGCTCTGTGATTAGTAAGGGGTTGCTTGAGGTGGTCTGTGAGTGGAAAGAAAAAGTTTGAAGGCCAGTGTTTTAATTATACCTAATTGACTCGGTATATGTATGGTTTCACAGCCACTGATGTAAGGCTCACAGGCCTATCGTTTCTTGATTTGTCCCTTTTTCCCTTCTTTAATAGAGAAACAATGCTGGCTATTCTTCACTCCCCTGGGACCTCACCTATAACCAAAAAGGATTCAACACCCCAGACATCTTGTCTCTTGACAATTACCTGGGATAGATCATAGCAAATCCTGCAGACATGTCCACTTTAATGTTCTTCAGAAGACTCAACACCACCACCTTCTTGATATTAACATATCTTAGAATATCAGTATGCTCCTCCCTGATCCTGTTATCCCCTGTGTCCTTGGTGAATTCTAAAGCAAAATACTTACTTATTTTGCCTACTTCCTCTGGCTCCAAGCATAAATTCTCTCCTTTGTTCAATCCTCTCCATAGCTATGCTTTTGATTTTTAATTCATGTATAAAATGCCTTGGGATTCTTAGTCCTACTTGTTAAGGATTTTACATGACTCCTTTTCAATATCCTGATTCCCTGCTTAAGTTCTTTCCTGCTTACTTTATGTTTTTCAATGGCTCTGTGATATTTTAGCTTCCTAATCCTGGTATGTACTTTTTTTGTTGTTGACTAAATTTGCACTAATTCTCATCATAGAACTCTGCAGCACATAAGCAGAATCTTTGTCCCTTCTAGTCTGTTGCAAACTATTTTCTGCCTACTCCCATTGACCTGCATCCAGACTATACCCTTCTCATCTATTTTAATGCAAGGAGTATTGTAGGAAAGGTAGGTGAGCTTAGAATATGGATCATCGTGTGGCTGTTAGTGAGACTTGGTTGCAGGAGGGGCAGAAGTGGTAGTTCAATGTTCTGGGATTCTGTAGTTTTGGATGTAATAGAAGAGAGGGGGATGAAAGGGGGAGTGGTGGCATTGCTAGTCAGGGAAAATCTCACGGCAGTGCTCACACAGGACAGATTAGAGTACTTGTCTGCTGAATCCATATGGGTTGAATTGATGAAGAAGAAAGAGATCACTACATTAATGGGCATATATTATAGAGCACCCAATTGTCAGCTGGAATTGGAGGATCAAATTTGTAGAGAGATAGTAGACAGTTACAAAAAACAAAGTTGTATTAGTAGGTGATTTTCACTCACTGCATTTTGACTGGGACTCCTAAACTGTAAAAAGACTGGATGTGTTGGTTTGTCAAATGTGTTCAGAAAAGTTTCCTAAATCAATATACAGAGGACTCAATGGATCTCTTAATTCAGGACTAAACAGGGTACATGACCGAATTGAGTATGGAAGATGTTACGAGCCCAGAGGACCCCAAAACCCAGCAGCAATAGATATTCACCAAGACAAATGGTTATTTAAACAAGTTGCTTTTAGTTATCTTTATTATGAAAACAGAATCACACTTTAACTTATCACTATTCACTTAACTAACCTAACTTTACCCCCTTCTAATTCTAAGAGCATATGCATGTAAGTTCAGAAAAGTTCTGTGATTCATAGTCCAATCTCACTTCTTTTTCCTCCAGGTTTACTGGTTGCAGGCAATTCTTAGACTGTGCACAGAATTTAACATTTATAAAGTTCACCAGGCTTTGGTGCTTGAAAGGTAAATGGTTATCGCTCAGGAAGGTTCTTGTTGGTTTTCAGAGAGAGATTTGTTGTTCACTGGACACCCACAGCTGATTCCTTGTGTAACCAGCCACTTCAGCTTCTTGCCGAAAAAACTTGCTCCATCAGGGTTCTCAAGATGATAATGTGGCAGCCCTTCGCAACTCCCCCACAGGGCTTCACAAAATGCAGGACGAATGCGACGATCCAGCAGGCTGCACGAGGCCTGCGGTGCTGCCCTCCAAGTGGTCACAACCAAAAGAGCTTAACTGGCCTAGCAGGGAAAGCAGATCACAAACACACTAATCAGTGCTGAGAAGGTTTTGAAGATGCCCCTCAACTTGAGGATAAAAGCGGGGCTGTGAGCCCAATAAAGCTCAGTCTGGGCTCATCTGGGTTCGTGTCATTCTTTATATGAACAGCGTGTTCTTTCTGAGCTAACCTGCATGCAGCTATAATTTCTCCTATGCTATAGGCTCTTCAGAGCCATAGCTTGTAGCAGCTCGCTACAATAACCTCTTTCTTTCAGATCACCAGAGTTTCTTTTTGTTTCTCTTATTTCATGTGAAACATTATGCAGCCAGTCCTCTCCTCTTGTATGAACCACAAGGGCTTTGACCAGACTGAACTAAGCACTCACAACTCATCTTCCAAATGGGGTTTTTCCACAAGCTTACCAGCTTGTCCTGTTCCAGTCCCAGCTACTGCTGCTGACTGTAAAACTGCAGAACTGAATTCTCTCTCTCTCTCTCTCTCTCTCTCTCTCTCTCTCTCTCTCTCTCTCTCTCTCTCTGTGTGAGAAAAAGCCTGTTTTACTCTCTCTACTTGCAAAACCACATGACCCTTTTAGAACTGCAAGTTCCACTCCAGAAAGCCTGCGGGTCCAATGAGTTTTTTCATCTGTTGCACTCTCCAAAGCTTTTACAAAGGCTCTCGGAGCCGGACTGTCTGGCACGAGCAGAGGTCCAGTATTTTAAGATCTGTTTTAAAGTGTTTGTATGTGATATATACTTTAAAAACCTGCCCCAATCTATCTCCCAAAAACATACCTATATACAATAGAAACACAACATAATCTGTCACAAAGGGAACACTCTGTATTTAGTAGTCCTCTGGTTGGGATTTTAAATTGAAGCAAGGCCAATTTTCATGGTATCAGAAAGGATCTGATACATGTGGTTTGGGCAGGTTGTTTTCAGGCAGAGGTGTACTTGGTAAGTGAGAGTTTTTGTGTTCCTGGCAGAATTAAAGTCAAGACTAACAGGTGTAAGAAACTGGTTTTCGATAGATATTGAGGTCTTGTTAAGAAGAAGGAGGAGATGCATAGCAGGAATAGGCAGCAAGGAACAAATGAGGTATTTGAGGTGCATAAGAAATGCAAGAAAACACTTGAGAAAGTTATCAGTAGGGCTAAAAGAAGGTATGAGATGGCTCTGGCATGAGAAGGTGAAGAAAAATCCCACAGTCTAAAGGATAGCGAGGGACAAAGTTAGTCCTGTTCAAGACCAGAATATATGGAATCAAATTTTTTTAAGTTTTTTTTGCACCTGTATTTACTTGACAGATGAACATGGAGTCTATAGAAGTGAGGCAAAGCAACAGTGAGGCCATGAACCCTGTACAGATTACAGAGGTGGTGGTGCTCCAGCTTCATAAAATCTTGGTCTGGGCCTCTGTATACAGTTTTGATTACACTGGACAACAAAGTTTTTCAAAAGGTTTGCTTTCTGGAAAAAAAAAGTGGATTATGAAAGACAACTTCAAGCTGAACACAGATAATTTCAGATTTGCTGTATCATGTAGTGGATAGTGGAGGGTCAGGTGGTCTCTCTATCTGGAACCTGGTGAGATTGTGGAGGGTCCAAGTGCAAATGCAGAAAATAAATTTTCAATGATGTTGCACTTTATGGTTTTATATGGTTGAAGTAGATGTGAAATATAACAGGAAATCATAAAAATAGGTGATATCTAAAAGCAACGGTGCATGATAGGAAACTTTTACGGTGATTTTGTGATCAACAGCCCAAAATCCATAAAGTACACCCAAAAGTGTCATGAAGCAAATTCTTCATTGTCCAGTGTTGTTGGAGTGCAGAGAATTATTGTATGTGAGATTATGAGGGGCATAAATAAGGTCAACTGCAGCAAACCTTCCCATTTCAGAGGTAAATAAAACCCTAGGATATATGTTTGGGGGGAGGGGGGGAAGGAAGGGATTCGAAGGGGTCCTTCCTCACTGAAATAGCCTGGGTCGCTAACATTTTAACAAGTATCTGGATGAACATTGAATTGCTTAGTAGCCACAGAGGATGCTGGACTAAGTGCCAATCAATGGGGTTAATATTGGAAGGGTACCCTTAAATTGTAGGACTTTAATTCTGTTTTTTTTTAAATTTGGAGGAAGGATTCCATTGTCAAGCTATGCCTAGTACTTGGAAAGGGTGGTGCTGAAGAGGACAAATTTGGGAAATAAATGACAGATTCTTGAACCTTTTTAACTGACAGAGTAATTGACTGTGTTCATGTAGAAAGATAGTGACAAATACACAAAGAGTCAGGAAAGAGGATTGCTATTGCTTGGTTTTTTTTGGTGGGGGGGGGATACTGAATTGTATTGAGTAAAAAAAATTATACCATGGCCTTGATGACAAGGAGACTTTCTAGCTTAGTGGTGTTGACTTGATGCAGACCAGGATATCTTTAAGAATTTGATCTTGTGAGTTGGTCTTCATTTTATAAAAAAAATATTTTGCAGCTTAAGGGAGTATTGTGCAAACTTATCATCCTTGTTTGAAATACAACCATCATGGGACTGTGATTGTAAGCAGTTGAATAAAGCTGTCGTCTTTATCTCCAGGAAAAAAATTCTTCCATGGAATATTGTTATGCTGTTTCGTGTGATGATACCGAGTTTGTTAGAAGTTGGTCTTGAGTTTCTAGACAAGGGAATTTAAAAAAAAATTTTTTGTATTGTGGCGTACGTGAGCATTTTCCTTGTGTCACTTGCTGTCTGGAGAAATACTCCAGCACAAAAATATTCTTTTATTAGTTACAGCACTTGCTTTTTTTAAATATGAGGAACTGAAAATGGGATGAAAAGGATAGTTATTTTCATTACATTAACAGATAGGAACTTGTCCAAACAAGAACTGTCATTCATCCTGGAATTAGAAAAGTGTTTCGTAATTAGTACAAATGAATTTGGTAGAAAACTGATCTGCCATCGATTTTAACATCAAGCTGACAGCGTGTTAAATGTAGAAATTCATACTTGATTGGTGCACCTTTGAATAATCTTTGTATCCTTTAGGAAGCCATGGCAGACTTCTTTAATGCTCAGATGCGCCTTGCTGGATTATCGCAGGCTCCAGGGAACCCTGTGTTGGCTGTGCAGATCAATCAGGATAAAAATTTTGCTTTTCTTGAGGTAACCTCGTGTCTTCCATTCTATCCAATTATTTTTTTATCAGTATTTTGATTCCTTTGTTAATGCAGCTTAGTTAATTGAATGACAGAATATGGTTAAATGCTTTGTTTCCAAGAAAAGCTGTTGGATCTAAATGTGCACAGCTTTGAAGGACTCTGAGGACGTGTATGTTCAATTCTAGAATAAAAGATGCTAAATACTTGGATTTAGGGCAGTAACTTGGTACATTATGTATGCAGATTGATAGCTGGTGAAAATTTAATAGCTAATGAATCAAGTTAATGAAGTGTGTTCATTCTGCATATCTTCATAGAATCACTTATATACTTTCACGTAAGAATTCCAGTAGTTTACATCTCTGGTGGTTTATTGCTATGTTCCTCTAAAGAAAGTAGACAGGCAAACTGCCTCCAAAGCTCAGTGTTGGTTTTGAACAAGTTTTTTCATGGAATGGAATTGGGGCCTGGCTTGAATTGCCCTTTTTTTTCTTCTCTGGGAATTAAATTTGGCATTTTAAAAAAAACCAAGATTGATAATGCATTTCAGTGACATCAAAATGTCCAGTGTTTATCTAATTCTATTCAATGCTTTTTTTTTATTGTCATAGACTTCCTAATATTTTAATCTGGTTCTCTTAGTTCCGTTCAGTTGATGAAACTACACAAGCCATGGCATTCGACGGCATCATTTTCCAAGGTCAATCTTTGAAGATCCGACGTCCCCACGATTACCAACCTCTGCCAGGCATGTCTGAGCAACCTTCTTTCCATGTTCCAGGTCCGTCAAAAAATGCAACATCTGTGTGCTGGACTTCCTTTGCAGGTTTAAGTATACTGCATGTATCTGATGTAATGCCAGGACACCAAAATGTTATTTATATGAGCGATTTGTTGGCTAAAATGGAGAAAATCAATCGTACAAAACAAAATTAAACAATGCAGATACTGTCACAAACAATATGCAAGGAAAGTCAGTGTCAGAACCCGCAGAATTATAATTCCGTGGATGAAAATGTCGGTCGCTGTCTCCTCGAATGCATGGACATTCTGAGCTGCAACCTGAAAAGAGGAAAATTTTATGTTGGCATCAGGAATGACATTATTGGGTCGGGACATCTTGTACATTGCTCTTGTTGCAGCAGGTAACTTTGAATTTTTGGGGGGGGGTGGGGGGGGGGGTGTTGCATTTGCAGTGATTGATTCAAAATTGGATTATGCCTTTTGTACCGAGGCACCATTACAGGAGGCCATTGATTCAGCCAGTTTCCATTTTAGAAGATGGAATGCGGCAAATGGGAAACTCAAATGTCCAGAACACTAGCAGCACTGTGTTCCAATGAGTTGCTTGCTGTCTGACGTGGTCATGTATCATTATATCTTTAGCCAAGTCGTGAGGAAATTTCAATATTATTCAACTTGACCCCTGAATACTTGCATTTTATTGAATGATGTGAAATTACATCAAACAGATTCAGTAATATTAGTAAATGGGTTCAGATAATGTTAATTTTTAATGTAAAAGTTATTGGCTTCCAGTGGTTAAGATTTTAACAAAAACACACTATTATAGATTGTCTAATGGAGAGGGAGGGGGATGAGGGAAACGCTACTGAGAATTCACTTTCACTTTTGCTCCATTTTTTTCTTATTTTCATTAGAAATACATTTTTTTTCCTCTTTCTTCATTTTAATCTCTTTCCATTCTCATTGGTTCTTAATCCCTGCATCTGTTAAAGTTCACTCACTTGTGGATTTTGGAAACCTGCAGAGTCTTTATGTTCCGGTTTGGAGCAGCTGGCGCAGCAAGATTCTACGCCAGCCTGGGACCGTACACATGTTACTAGGGCCACATTCGCAATACTGTAAGTTAGAAGGTTTTTCCAGTTACGCTTCTGCTTTCCTCTGACCCATATGTGGCTTGCTTATGTTTCTTTTTTTTTACTTCCCAAAAAGGGGGTGAGTTCATTTCAGTTCCAACATGTACTTCCTAAGTGTTCCATGTTGATCTTTTTTCCCCTCGATGTTAAAACATAAATAAGGTCCCATTATCTGAACCCTTCTTTTATCCCCTCTCCAACTTAAGATGCACATCTTGTACCCCGTGGTTGGTTCCTGTACCAGTGATGGCTGACACAATCCACAAGCATATTTGCATTTGCAAGGTGAAGCCTTACTCTTCAATGATAGCACTTTACATCTCATTGCAGCATGTCTTCCTATTTACCAAGTAGTAGGGTGATAGAAATATTACAAATCCTTTGCCTACCATCCTTTACAAGGTAGATGATCTGTTTGAGCCTGATAGTGATTTTACTTAAGAGAGATTGTTGTTTTCGTTGCAGATTTTCGTTCAAGTTGTTTAAATTGCCACATTTGTTTCTCTTGTTTTTTTAGGTGTTGTCTCCACGGTGGTTCCCGATTCTCCGCACAAGCTATTCATTGGCGGTTTGCCCAATTACCTCAATGATGATCAGGTAGCTACGGATAAAACCCACTTGGAGAAAGCTGACTAGATTGTTCTGCTTTTACTCCTTTTTGATTTCATAGATCCAAAGCTGCCTTGATTTGTGTCATTGATCAAACGTGGCTGCTCTCTTGGTTATGTTGCATTTGGTTGACTATTCATGCAAGGAGTGTCAGCTTAACCCGATGCAAATTTTTGCTGACTTTTAAAAATCTGTTTTAAGGTTCATATTACCCTGTGTAAATGGACCATTCCTTCTCATGAGATTAACAGAAAATCTTTCTGGGAAAAACACGAAACAAGAGATGTCTGCTTTGTAGTAAAGAGAGGTGAATCAGATTGTCATTGCCTGTTTTGGTATCAATAATAGCACTTTTATTTGTTCTTTCTCCTCCTTATTCTCCCCCCCACCCTCTCCTGACTTCTTCCTTGAAATTTGTAAATGGGTGAAATTGCTTGTGTGAAAATATTGATCACATAAAATGGCTGAGAATTTGTACCCTCCCTATTCAACAGAATCAGCATTTTTGTTCAAGCAAATTTCACTGACTTCCTTTTTGCAGCGAGGGAAAAAGCAGCTCCGTCCGCTGAAGGGTGACAGAATGCCTTAACCATCCAGATCTACAATACCAGCACCACAAATGAAACAAGAAAGTGAAATCCATACTGTAGCAACATTACCAGCAGATAATTTGCATCTTTAGAGGGCCTTTCTCTCCCTTTGCAGGAATTTGCTTTATTTTATTCATTTAGGAATGTGGTTTAATTTGGCATTTCAATTTTGGTTGTAAAATAGAGTAGGTATTTTAAATTGTAAACTTTCAGCTGACCAAGTTGGCCCTTTTGTTTACAGTCGTAAATTTTTTTTGTTCTAGCCCCTTTTTCTTTTCACAGCAGTTCAGTTTTTACAGGTTTTTAGATTCCCAAACCGTTCGGCACTTAAAGGTGAGATGCAATTACAGTCAATTTCTTTACCTTATATGCACTTTTTGAATAAATTTGTGTAGTTCAAGCTTGGTTTTAAAATAAACTTGCCTTTGAAGGGTCATATCAAGTTGTTTTCCTAATTACAATTTTGTTTTGTTTGATCATTTAAATTAAAAGAACACAGCAGAGTAGACACGTGGCGGGGGCTGAAAATGAACAGTGAAATCCAGTTCCACACAGACCATAGCACTTTTTAAAATCATCATGCCTTTGATTTCAAGCAAGTTGCAAGTGTTTGCCCTACCTAGTCTGAGCTACAGCAAATAAATTGTACGTCATTTGATATTCCCCAATGATAGCTTCATGTATGCCTGAAAGATTTCTTTGCAAGTAAATTGAAAAGGGAAAGTGAAGCTACAACCATAAAGTTAGGTAAATTAATTATGGCGGATGGTTGTAAATCAATCATTTAAAAGTTGGTGAATTTGAAGCCTCTTCATTTAAATTCTGTCAAATGTTTTGATTGGCTGACGGAAAGCTGTGGATGGCTTTCGCTTCAAACAAAATTATGCTCTTCCTTTCTAACGTGTACTGCGTCCATAGTATTTTCAAGCCCTGATCTATGTGCCTCATCATTATTTTTCCCCCTCTGGTGTTTTTTTTCCCCCAGAAATGGGCATTGATTCTTTTTCATATATACTTGTAATATCTTTAAGATATAATCCCCTTCCAGTCTCTGTAGTGAATTTCAAATTTTGTAACAATAAAAACTTGATATGATCCATGGTGGCACTTTATTTTTTTTAGCTATTTATATCAACTATCTTAACACTCACCTAAATTGGGGAGAGAAATCAATTGGAGAAACTGATTTTATTAAATCTGTAATTAATATTCAAAATTAGAAAGTCTGAAATGCACGGTTTGTTGAGAACAGGGAGCTTTGCTTTCTAATTCTAAATTTATGAGCCAGTGTTTATACTGACTCCTTTGTAGTCACTGCTGGTTTGATACTCATGGCTCTTTCATTTTTGTTCCCCCACTTTGTCCCCAGCTAGGGGCCTGTAAGATCGTAAGTCTTGGCGCATAGTTTGTTCAGTAGTACTGATCTACTGCTGCCATGCCAACCTGTAAGACAAGGCAAGTAAGAGCTCATGTCCCGCACTCGGATACCCTCGGAGCCAGATGTTGTGCTCTTCCCCTCAACTCTAGAACCCGCCCAGCCTTCCTGAGAGCATTTGCTGGCTTTGAGGGTAGACCTAAAAAGAGAAATCAAATAAATTTGTTCTTGGTGCACATGAATAAACCACGACAGTTGTGGTGTAAGTAGTACATGTATACCTCTGGTGTATGTGTTTATAGGAGGTAAGAGAAATCTTCATCCATTTTTCTGTATTTAAAGATTGCTTCAACAGTGTTCTTTCTCCTTTTTTTAAATCCTTGATGTTTGTAATTCAATTAACTAAAGCACCTTGATTAACTCCTTGAGAACCAAGTTTGCTTTGTATTGATAGATTTTATGAATGTTTCTGACTTTCCACTTACGTAGTTTAAAATGCAGGAATTAATATACTCAAGAGTGTAATGAATATAAAATTCTTCAATTGAATAGTTGTAGAGTTCTCAATGGGTTAATCTTTTGAGGTCTGAAAGGACATCAGCTTCCTCTTTAAGTAAAAAGATGTCTGGAGTCCAGAGTTCTGCAAAAGTATGAATCTGAATTATTTTTAATATTTTTGATGTAGTCTTGAGGTACGTGGTGAACATTCTTTTTTAAGAGGACAAAATAAATAAATGTAGGCCATAAACTGCAGTCCAAAACATATTTTACTGAAATTTCAATGTCTATAAAATATTTGGTACCCCTGGCCTTAAATAATTTGATTAAAGTTAAAAAGAACCCTGTCAAATCATATCAAATTCAAGTTGTTTTTTTTTATATCCTTAATCTTTTCTCTTGCATTTTAAAATTTGTGATCTAATCAGAATAATTATGAAGATTGTTCCTAAAAAGCCATTTGGGGCAATGACACTGGGAAAGAGGTTCCATTTTTGAAAAGAATCTATAGGAATTGTTTGCTGCTTTATACTTTTGATTGTTGCTTCATTCCTCGTTGGTATGCAGCCTGGTAATTTGAGCAGTTAGCAGATCTCCCCTTCATTCAGTTCATTGCTGAAGTTTCCACAATTTTTAGCTGGCCCACAGATGGGATCGATCTGCTCAGGTGAACCATTGAGAGAAGAATAGCAGATGCAAAAATGTTCATCCACCCGCTGTCAGCCTGTTGGGGGGGACTCGTGACTGTCGGAACGTTAGCAACTGCAGCCATTCCAGTTGAAGAAGCCAGTGTTTTAATCGTTGATATAGAATGGGATTAAACAAATTGTTTAGATTTTTCCTTCAGTTTTTAAAAAAAAAAGTTTTGGTGAAATGGCTTTGAATTAGAAAAGGATGTGAATAAGTCATTCAGTTAAACAGATATCTGGTCACATGTTCTGTGTGGGGATTCCTCATCCATTGACATGAAGTTCAGTGGGACTGTTCACATTTTAGTGTTGGCCATATGACTTGGCTGAATTAATGATGGAGGTTAATATTGGAGTGTTATGGGGGAAAAAAAAGGACAGAATAGTTTTGTTTATTATGGTGCTGCAATCATCAGAAATAATATGCAAAATTTATCACATGGTTTAATGCAAACCCTTCTTGGGGATGGCATGTTCCTATGCCTGATACTCTAGACCATGAACATCTTAAACTGAGGCATCCAAATTATGTTATTGCTCAAGTTACTTTTAATTAAGTCAGTTATAATGAGAGGACTACAGTGTATTCAAATTGGAAAAATTTGGCAAAATAATTGCCACTGGACCCAAGATGTACCTTATGGGATTTCCTTCTGTGTCTCTAGCCTTGTAGTTCATCTGAGGTTTGAATGTTACTTTTGTGAGATTAGCTTGTTGAATTGTAGAGCAGGTGCCTAACATTTTATCCTGGATCGTCGTGACCGGACACCTGCCGCTGTTTGGAATCTTCTGGATTTTGGAATCATTTTAAAATAATGATCCCTGTAAGCAAATGGTTCGCTCCTAGCCCCTGCCGTCCGTCACCTTTGGCTGTTCGTTTTCTCTTCCCCCGCCCCCCCCCCCCCCCAATCTAACTCCCGACACGGCAGTAGGGGTGCAGTGCTCGCCAGCGATGGCTCAATGCAGGAGCAATAGCCTTCATTACCCACAATCCCCCACACAGCTGGAACCGCTCTGAGCAGTTCCAGCTGCATGTGAGAATTATGGGTAAGGAAGATGGTCATTGAGCCAGCACCACCTGCTTCTCTCCCACTGGGTGCTGGAGGCCGAGTCATCTTTCCACCGAAGGTAAGAGAGGGCACCCACAGGGACAGGGAGTCTCCCTCTGAAAATGGAGAATATTTGCACAACATTTTTAAAACCCAGTTATATTACTTACCCCCACCTCAAACATCCAGCCTCCAAAATCACCACAACTCAACCTTATTTAGTGTAAAAGCCCTGATCTGTGTGAACAGACATTCTGGAGTTAAGTAGGCTAATTTATTACAGGAAATTAACATTATTTATGTGTAAAAACCATATTTGATGAGCAGATGTCATCCACAGAAAGAAGTGCTGGTTTTTGGAGGTTGCGGTGTTCGGAATCCCAGATAAAAGGTTTGGCACCTGTATTCCATTTCCACAGCAGCATAAGTATTTTTAGTTTCTGTTAAATTCACCAATTTAAATAGATCGTGGAAGAATTTAATTTTTATTTTAATCTAGTTTTGCATATACTTTTAAAGACAAGAGATCTGTTGTGCGGATGGTGTCCAATCTTTGGTTTTATATTTAGCATTTGAAATCTTTTGCTCAAAATGGAATTAAAAGAATGGTGTGCTAACAGAGTTAAATGTGCATCATTGTTTGGTGCTGGTTGTTGTTGCTTTGAATGAGCTAGGATTTTTTTCATCTTGATTATGATGGCTCAGCGTTGACCTAAGACTTGCCCTTAAACTTCTGATTCCCATGTATCTTAAATTTTGAATAAGCAACAATTAATTTGCAGTCAGACTAATGGTAGAATTGGCTTCTTGAATTAGCTGTTCCATCATTTTGTGCCCTGTCTTAAAATTAAATCCATTATAATCCCAGACTTCGAGATGAGTTACAATTTTTTTGATATATATATATATATATATATATACACATATATATATACATTAATTTGGATTTTAATAGGTTTTGAATAAATTCTCATTCATTGTTCCACTGTTGACTTTGGCTTACAGGTTAAAGAACTTCTAACTTCATTTGGCCCACTGAAAGCTTTCAACCTTGTGAAGGACAGTGCAACATCTCTGTCCAAGGGCTATGCCTTCTGTGAATATGTGGATGTCAATGTTACTGATCAGGTACAAGTTATTATTTTTATATTGTTGGAATTGCTCCACCTGCTCAGAATAGCAACTAAGAGAGTAGAATTAAAGATGATATTCAAATAATTAGATAAATATAGAATTACAGAGAGTAAACCTTTCTGTGTCTCAAGTTTGGGCCACAGATCAGTGAACTTGTACATTTGGAGGTTTAAAAAAAAGTTGTGATTTGATGCTGTAAAATTGATCTGGTCGTATCTAATTGACGACCAGTCCATGGAATTGTAGAATCTGGGGTGGTGGCATTATTTTGGAGAAAATATGAGGCCAAACAATAGAACCTGGGATGTATCAGATAAAAGGTAAGGAAAATATTTTTGATATTTTTCATTTTTAAAATATATATGTATATCCAAATTAAGAATGTAGCTCCAGATTGCCTGTTCCCTGGTACTTAATTCATGAACAATCTTTTGTTCGGAGTCTTAACTTTTTGAAATTTCAGAATGGAGGGCTGTCTACTTACTTCCCTAACTACGTTCAACTCCCCCCACTTCTTGTAGACCATTCAGCCCATTGAGTCTTCTCTGCAACTCCACCATGAGCTAAACCATTCTCACATCTAGTTCCAATTTCTGGCCTTTTCTCCATATTCCATGACTAATTAGATACCCGTCAATCTCCTCCTTAAACTCCCCCAATGATCAGGCCTCCACAGCTGGAGGTGTCAACGAATTCCACAAATCCACAACCCTAAAGAAATTTCTCCTGTTTTAAGTGGGTACCTTTTAATTCTAAGACTGTGCCCTCTTGGGGGCACCAAGGAAAACATCTTATTTACATCTAGTCTGTCCAGTCTTTTCAGCATTGGAAATATTTCTGAGATCCCTCTCATTCTTCTAGACTCCAATGAATGCAGCCCAAGAGCTGATGAACATTCCTCATGTTAGCCCATGCATTCCAGGAATCATCCTGGTGAATCTCTGCCCTTTTTCCAACATCATTACATCCCTTCTAAGATAGGGGGTCCAGAACTGCACACAATACTCCAAATGAGGTCTAACCAGTGCCTTATAGAGCCTCATCACAACCTCTACTCTCATACACTATTCCTCTTGAAATGAATGCCACATAGCAATTGTTTTATTGCCGATCCAACCTGGTGGTTAACCTTCAAGTAATCCTGCATGAGGACCCCCCAAGTCCCTTTGAACTTCCAAATTTTGAATTTTCTCCCCGTCCAAATAATAATCTGCCTGCTTATTTCCTCTTCCAAAATGTAGAACTGTACATTTCTCAACATTGTATCTCATCTGCCATTTCTTTGCCCACTCTCCTGAGCTGTTCAAGTCTCTCTACAACCTTTTTGTTTCTTCAACATTTCCTACTCCACCACCTATTTTGTCACCTGCAAACTTTGTCACAAAACCATTCAATTCATAATCTAAATCATCAATATACATTGTAAAAAGAAGCGGCCCCAACACTGACCCCTGCGGAATCCCAGTAGTCACTGGACAGGACAGGATCCCTTTATTCCAACCTTTTGCTTTCTGCCAGTCCTCCACCCAATCTTTCCTGTAATTCTATTGGCTATGTTATTAAAGCAGCCTCTGATACAGCACCTTATCAAAGGCCTTTTGAAAGTCCAAATGCACAACATCCACAGCTCCTCCCTTGTCAATCCTATTTCAGATTACTTAAAAAATAAAATAAAATTTAAAAATTCCATTAGGTTGGTCAGACAGGATCTTCCCTTCATGAAACTATGCTGGCTTGGACCTATCATGTCATGCACCTTGAGATATTTCATAACTTTGTCCTTAAGGATCACTCCAATAACTTTCCAACTACTGACGTCAGACTAACAGGCCTGTAATTTCCTTTTTTCGCCTCCCTCCTTTAACAGCAGAACTACAGTTGCAACCTTCCAATTATCAGGTATATTCCTCAGTGAAGACTGGTGCAAAATACTCAGTTAGTTCCTCTGCCATCTCCTTGTTGCCCATTATAATTTCTCCAGTATCATTTTCAATTGGTCCTATATCTACCTGTCTCTTTTACTCTTCATATATTTTTTAAAAGACTTCGTATCCTTTAGAATGTTATTTGCCAACATCCTTTCATAATTCATCTTTTCTTTCCAAATGACTTTCTTTGTCTCTTTTTGTAAGTTTTTGAGTTTCCCAGTTCTGTTTTCCCATTAATTTGCTTCCTTGTTTGCCCTCCCATTTGCTTTTATTTTAGCCTTAACCTCTCTTGTTGGCCACATTTGTGTCACTTTTCCATTCATAATTATATTTTTTTCTTGGAATATATCTATCCTGTGCTTTGTTTTTTTATTGTAGAAATATCATCCAGTTCTGCTCTGCAGTCCCTCCATCTAGCTTACTTTTCCAGTCAACTTAGGCCAGTTTTCTCATGCCACTATAATTTCCTTTGTTCCACTGAAACATTGACACACCTTATATCAGCTTTTTCTTTTCAAATTTGAAACTACATTCAATCATGTTATGATTACTACTTCCACAGGGCTCTATTACCTTTAATTCCCCAATCACGTTGGGTTCATTACACATCACCCAATCCGTAACTGCCAATCCCCCGGTGGGCTTATTGATAAGCTGTTCCAAAAAGCCATCCTGTACGCACTCTACAAACTCTCACTTAAGATCCAGTACCTTCCTGACTTTCCCTTCTGATACACTTTTTCTATTTCTAGCTGTAACTCCTGGCCAGTGTCTGGTGGCTTGTCTATAACTGCTATTAGGGTAATTTTATCCTTGCTCAACCCATCAGGATTCTACCACTTCTGACCGTATGTCCTTTCTTTCTAGTGATTTAATATCATTGCTTACCATCATTGCCACGCCACTCCCCTCTACCTACTTACCGATCTTTCTGATACACTGTGTACCATTGGATATTCATCTCCCAATCACATTCATCATTAAGCCATGTCTTGGTGATGGCCACAATGTCATATCTTTTAATCTGTAGCTGTACAACAAGGCCATCCACTTTATTCCTAATGCTCCGTGCATTTCAGTACCGTTCCCTTAGACCAGAACCTGTTGCTGATTTTGCTGCATTTCTAATGTACAACAAATTATCTTGATTTTTCACCTGCCTGTCCTCTTTGCTGCACTTTATTTTTTTAGCTTTTTTCTATTTACCTCTCTCTCAACCCTAACACCCTGGTTCTTTTCTACCCTAATCTCTACCCTCACATTCTGATTCCCATCCCTCTGCCAAACTAGTTTAAACCCTCCCCAACAGCTCTACCAAACCTGCCTGCTGGGATATTGGTCCCCTTCCGGTTCAGGTGCAGCCTGTCCTTTCTGCACTGGTCAGACCTTCCTCAGAAGAAATTCCAATGATCCACAAATCTGAACCTCTGGCCCCAGCACCAACTCTTCAGCCACACATTCATCTACCATAACTTCCTGTTCCTACCCTCACTGGCACAAGGCATAGGCAGCAATCCTGAGATTACCACCCTTGAGGTCCTGCTTTTTAAACTTCTAACTCCCTGTATTCCCTCTTCAGGTCCTCATCCCTACTCTAAAAAGTCATTGGTCCCCATGTTCACCCTCCCTCTCCAGAATGCTATGAACTCAATCAGAGACATCCCTGACCCTGGCACCTGGGAGGCAACATACCATCCAGGAGCCTTGATCTTGTTCACAGAATCTCCTATCCACTTAACTGACTAACAAGTCCCCAATCACTATAGCTCTCCTCTTCTCCCCCCTTCCCTACTGAGCCGGGGGGCCAGCCTCTGTGCTGGAGACGTGACCACCTCGACTTGTCCCTGGTAGGTCATCCCCAACAACAGTACCCAAAACGGTATACCTATTGTTGATGGGAACGGCCATGGAGTACTCTTCACTGTCTGCATCTTCCACTTCCCTCTCCTGACAGTCACCCAGTTACCTATCTCCTGACTTTTAAGGGTGACTGACTCTTGTCTACAAACTGCCTCTACCTCCCTCAAGATCTGCAGTTCATCAGCTCCAGTTCCCTAACTCGGTTTGTAAAGAGCTGCAGCTGGATGCACATTTTGCAGGTGTAGTCGTCAGGGACAAGTACGTTATCCCAGATTTCTCACGTCTCACAATTTGAGCGATCCGCTGCCCAGCTGACTCCATTATCTAAAGTTAATTTAAGAATTATACTACCTCACCTGGCCTTCCCTCCCTGGTAGCAAGCAAGCTCTTTCTCAGCCTCTGCTCACTGAAGCCTTTTGAGCCAAAGCCTCAGAGCTCCATTCCTTACTGGCTGCCCTTTAGCTGCCCCTCCTTTTATTAGTCCCTGCCAATTAACTCAATTTCCCACAAATCAACACCGCTTAACCCTTTGCCCTCTGCATCCTGTATAAACTTTCACCAAACCAGTCGCTCGTCCCTACTCCAACTCTTCCTTGACTGAAACTGAAAAGGCCTGAGACCCAACTCCACTCCCTTTTTAAACTTTTCATGCTGGCTATTTTACTTGTGTCACTTCACTATTTTTTGCGTTTGTATTTCAGCTAATTACAGTGGGTGTGGTTGCATGAATGTTGATGATAACACAGCTGGAAAAACTTTTTTTTTTAAAGTGTACTTGGACCTTTTCAGTTTTTGTAATCCTATTTGCACTTTGAGAAAACTCATCAGAATTGGTGACCAGATTCATAGGGTGTCCATGGAGTCTCTCAATGTCCCTTACAGGATGTATAGGGACGGTGCTAAGAGAGGAAAAAATAGGAATGAGAATAGGTCATTTAGTTTCCAGAGCAGTTGCTTCAGAAAACCAGACTCTAATGTGCATGTTTGTATGCCACATCTACTATAATATAAACTACTGTCATCCTATAGCCAGTAGTTTTAATTTCTGAAGGCATTGTCTTGGAGCACTGCCATTTTGCCAGTTTTTCTTGCTCTTGCCCACTTTTGTTTCCTCTCTGTACTGAAGGACTGAGTGCAGGCCTGCGTAGGTGGAGTAGCAGATATCTCGTGGGTCACAGGTAAGGGGACTAATGTCCTAAGGAATACCTTAGTCATTGGCTTCTAGGAGAGCTTGATGACGGCCTGCCGTTTGGTTCTTACAGCCTGGGATCACATTGCATCTCTGGTTGCAGGCTTAAACTTCTGTGGAGTCCAACACGCAAGCCTGCCAACCATAAGCATGATGAGTTTCATCAGTTTTCTGCTGGGTCTCCACCAGGGGCTTCAGGTATGTCCACTTCCTACCAGCTGTTCCTCGCAGAGTGTGGAGAAACCCATGGTTTTGTTTGTCTGCTTCTTGGTAGGTTGAATATAAAGAGTGCCAGTGGGGAAATTGGGTTTCCAAATGGGGAAGTGAAAACTTGATGTTGTGGAAAACTGTAATTTGAGACATGGAACACAAATCATGTTCACAGGACTACAGTCTATGATGCCTGTTACAGCATATGTTTTATCATTGTCGTCAGGTTTTTATCCACTTGACAGATGAAGACCTTGGGAATATGATTTGTTTAATGAAATTGTAAACTGGATACTTTTTTTTTAAAACACCTTGGTTTTGCACTTCAGAGATTTTCCCCATGATGTAGTTTTGAGTCTCGTGTATTCTTAAAAATGGAAAACTGATGCAATTCATATAAATTTCTAATAAGAATTTTTTCCTGTCTCTTCTAAATAATATGTGTTCTCTTTAGGCTATTGCAGGGTTGAATGGAATGCAGCTTGGGGATAAGAAGCTTATAGTACAGAGGGCCAGTGTTGGTGCAAAGAATGCTAACCCGGTAACTAATTTACGTTGTGGTTCAAAACTTCACTCTTATGCTTGTGCCACAATGTCTTCCTGGGCTGTTATCTTTCCTTGCCAAGTCAGTAAATACTGCTCAAGTAGGCATGCTTTTTTTTCATGTTCCTTTTAAAATTTCTACTTGCTTAAATTCATCAATGCTGCAAAACCTTCAACTGTGTGTGTGCTTAATCATATCTTAATTATATTTGAGTCCTTGCAAGTGGAACTATGAATTACAGGTGATAAAGTTCCACTGCAAGATGAACTTATTTGGGCATATAGTTGACCACCTTTTGACTACCCCAGTTTGTAAAATTGACATTGTGTTTGAAGCACCTGCTTATTTAGAATCGGTTTTAGTAGTGTGTTTTGTACATTGAATATGTGGCAAACTTTAAAAGAGATGGATATATTTTCTTGCACTACTGTAATTGAATGTTTATTACCCATCTTTAGTATTTATCTCTGCAGTAATTTAATGCAGATGAGTTTTTACAAAGTAGCTGTCTGGCTACAGCAAGAAAGAATTTCGGTCATGTGTATATTGTATGTGTGATAACAATAAACTCCTCATTTAACTCATTCAGCTAAAGACATACTCACCTGAATGTGGCAGAAGCGTCGCCACCAAGCCTCCTATGAGAGGGATAATCGGCAGAGTTCTGTGCTCCGTCAACACACCTGAATGTGCAGCCGCTGCCGGCTGATGACTCCATCAGCCCGCGACCAGACATTCTCTCCCCCACCGCCCCACTGGGGAGGGGAAGTCAGCAGGGCAGTCGGGGCAGGGGTGGCCAGCGTTGGACATCCGGTGTGGGCTGTACAGTCCGGCTGGCCAATCCTGTACCGGGGCCGCTCTCTGCTTCTCAAAACGCGGCATAGCAATGGCGGTCTTCCCTACCCATCATCCCCCCATGCAGGTGGAACTGCTCTGCGTTTCCCACAACATTTCCAGCTGCTTGGGGGGATGATGGGTAGGGAAGATGGTCATTGCTGTGCCGCGTTTTGATGGGTGGTGCTACAGCACCAGTTGGCTTACCTCCATCAGATCCGGAGGTGATACCTCTGGATATGAATAGGCCCTTTCAGGTGGACCAGTTAACGCTGCAGCAGCCTTTTGGGGCTGCAACCAAAAGATGCTTTCGCAGTTTTAAATCTGCTCCTGTCACCGGCCTTAAGGCAGAGGGTCCTCCTGCAAGGGCCTAATATTGAATAGAATTGGTTTTCTCAAGAAAATCAGTAACCATATGACTATTTTGATTTGTGAGTCATGCTTTGTCTCTGAGTTTTTATCTTTGTTGTTTCTTCATGGATAATTAGAAAAGCTTTTGACGTTACCAATACAATCATCTTTGTGCTGTATCCACTGTCCATTTGTCTTCATTAAAAGCCACTAGATTGGAACTTGTCGCTTTCCCAACCTTGACACTCAACTGCATTTAATAAAACCAACTTCAGTGTCATCTGCCAACTTTCTGATCAATTTGAATGTTGGCAAATTTTTTTCATCATAATCTTGAACCATTGTCAGTTTGTTGTGCAGAAGATAGGAGTTTACCTTGTGTCAAAATCAATTCTTTGCCAGAAAAATCAAAACTGAATTCATACCAATCATTTTTCCTTTCTTCATTTAAAGAAGCCTTGACCACTTTTCCAACCAAAGGATATTCTATTTTTTAAATGCCCTTCAACATGGCTGAGCATATTTATAAACTTAAAAATTACTGAAATGATCTCACAATTGCTGTTTAATATTTTATCTGATAGTTGCTTTGACTGTGACACAAACCTCACCTATTCCACAATTAGTGTATGTATGGGGCAGATGTTAAGCAATTTGGTGTTGAAATCATTGAGCTTGATAGAGTAATGGGATTGGATGGAGGGATCTGCTTTGGCGAGTACCTGCTGATCATGGGTGTAAAATGGTAGAATTCTTATGTGGAGGTTGTTGACAGCTGAGCTGCATTATACCACCTGAGTGTCATGGAATCTGATGGCTTGAGAAATTCCATAAGGTAAGCGAATGTTCTGGAATAAATTAAGAGGTTATGGGCAAAAGATTTTGCATATTTCAACGAGTCAGAAGATGATCACCGTTGAAAATCCTATTGATTTTTTTTAATTTTGAGAGCATAACTGCAGCCATTGATGCCAAGCTTTTACACGTGTCCTTCCATACATTGTTTTCTGCAGCCCTCATCTTCATTAGTTTGGTGTGTGTGTATATAAAAAAAAAAGCTTTTAAACATACTTGTTTGTAATCCAGTCTGTATTTAATACTTTCTGCATGTTAGTAAATTAAAGGCAAAAAAATGAGGAATGCATTTGACTAGAAATTTTGGGGGTTTATGCATTTAATTTATGTGGTCCAGATACTTTCAAATACGTCCTCTGAAGATCCACATCTCTCTCTCTCTCTATATATATATTATATCCAATGTTAGGAATTTTATTTTTAGCTGTAAACAGTTATTTCTTTCAGCAGAATTGTCTTGCCCTCCCACTGCAGTGTGAAATCACCATCAGCTATGAGATGGGCAATTTCAGATTCTTTTTTTCTGCTGCAGAATGCCATTATTCAAACACCAGTGACTGTGCAGGTGCCAGGCCTTCCGACAATGCAAGTTCAGAATACAGGGCTTCCCACTGATGTTCTCTGCCTGCTAAACATGGTGTCACCAGATGAGCTAATGGATGATGAAGAGTATGAGGAAATCTTGGAGGACATTAGAGAAGAGTGCAGCAAATATGGAACTGTGAAATCAATTGAAATCCCTCGACCACTTGATGGACTAGAAGTGCCTGGCTGTGGCAAGGTAAAAGAATAGCAGAGAGAAAGAAGTTGTAGCTTCAAAGTTCCAATTTCAACTGTGCAGCAATGAACTTTACCTGTTGGGCAACTGTGATTTCAATTTTTGTTAGTGTTATTTCTTCATTTTATTTTGATACAAATAAGTTTACATTTGAGGTGCCCTCATTTCAGTCCAAATTATTTCTTGTATTGAGTCTGCCCCAAGCCAGAAGAAATGTCCTTCCTCTCACAACATTGTCAAACCCTCTGAGAACTCTGTACATTTCAATGAGATGTCATCTCAATCTTTCAAACTTCTCACAATCCCAGGAACCAATAAGGTGAATTTTCATGCTCTTGCTAGCCGACCTCGTTTTAGTAAGGAGGCAGAATCTGTACTCTCTGTTCTCCAGATATGGTCAAACAAACCCAGGCTCCATATGATATTCCTTGTCCCTATGTAGGGTCTTAAAGGTCATCTGATCTCCCTCTGCAATAAATGTATTTGTCCGTCGCCTTTACTCTTTCTTGCCCACCCCTAACCATCCCTTCACTGTTTTAGGCTCGGGTCAACAATGGAGGGGTTGTTCACAGCACAAGCTGTTCATTATTTAGTTTCTCCAGGTAGAACATGAATGGACATGACCTGATATATACCATTTGCAATGGAAGCTGTATTTAAACAGAAGAAAATGGAATAAGCATATTATTTGGTTCAGGTACTCAAAATAAAAATAACTATTATATTTTTTCTTGTAGCCTGAGGGCAGCCCTTTATGGCAAGGTTTACTTACCTTTATATTCCAAGTCTTGAACGTGGTACATTTTTGCTTATTGGTGTTTTTTTTTCTCAACAGATATTTGTAGAATTCATCTCTCCTCTCGACTGCCAAAAAGCAATGCAAGCACTAACAGGCCGAAAGTTTGCCAACAGAGTTGTGGTTACCAAGTATTATGACCCAGAGCTGTACCACAGACGTGACTTCTAACAACCTTGCTGTCTGCATTTATCACTAAAGCTTTGTTTATAGTTATAACTAGATTTGTATAAAATGCCACAGGTTTGAGTCGTTTGTAGTAGTCAAATTCTGTTTATTTTTAGCACTGATGTCTTGATGTCGTTGGTGTTCTGGGTAAAGATCCATGTTGCAGGAACTGTAATAGCAAAACTCTTGTAAATGGAATTGTATCTTTTTTATAGTGTTGGGCCTTTCTTTCTTTGGCTTTTGGAGGGAAACAGCATATTGATTCTGTCAGTATGGTGAAACCAGTATTTGAACACTGTACCTGGTTTCAACTAATAAACTTTTGAAATGGAAAATTAGTTTTGCTGGTTATGCCTCAGGGCTCGTTAAGGTGATCTGGACATCCAATGATCATGTCATTTCTTCCCAAAGTGATGGGCAGCATGTGATCTGGCATCTTCGAGCCTGGAGCGACTGTAAAGAGAAATTTATTATTATAGGATGTGGGAAGGAAAATGTTTATACCAGGCTGTTCTATACTAGCAGGATTATGGAACATTACAAGGAGGAATGAATACTGGAAATCTCTCTTCCTGAGTTGCCTTTTGTATCTGGTGGAGAATAAGGGACCATGAATTTTACAAAATTAAAATGAGTCCAATTAATATTTCTCCTCCCAACATATTTTGTGTTTGACAACCTTGGAACGTACAAGATCAGACTTATATGAAAATCTATATTTGCAGGGAAAAGAAAGACACATCATTAGTTTTTTAGGAACTACACAAAATGGCAGAATTATAGAACACAAAAGATTCAGTGAGGAGTGCTGCATGTTCTTTAAACTTGGTTGATTTCCTGTGTCGACTTAACAGCCTCCACTGTTTGACAAACTCTAATAGGATTTTGCTAACTATTGCTTCATGCACCAGGTAAATGAAAAATCTACCCTGTCAGTACTTTCCAATAACTTCATAAAAATTATGTTGATCTTCAGTGTTCCAGAGCGTCACATGTATTCCACCTTTACCCCTAAAGGACTATAGGAGGGATGGAAGGGTGCTGGCACAGAGGGATTGTATAAGGCAAATTTGCATTGTCAATATACCTAGTAGAGTGTTGAGCTCTGTAAATTTGTGATCTTGAAAATGCTATTTGCTTGATGAATTATAGAGCCTAACCCTGTAACTATTGATCTAAATTTGGGCACTCAAATCAAAAAAAATGAACATATTCAACAATCATCAGAAACTATGATGGTTGCAAAATGTGTTACGTACATTTTGTTCCCACTTCTCCAGATTTTGGATTTCAACATATTCCAATACATCCTCCATAAGACAATTTCAAATTGATCGATCTAGCTTTTCAATGAGAAAGTTTAGATTTTAGAATTATTTTTCTATTTTTGTTTTGAGTTGATCAACATCCTTTCTCATTAAACATGATATTTACTTCAGCAGCACATGGAACTTTCTTCTTTGGCTTGGCTTCGCGGACGAAGATTTATGGAGGGGGTAAATGTCCACGTCTGTTGCAGGCTCGTTGGTGACTGACAAGTCCGATGCGGGACAGGCAGGCACGGTTGCAAGGGAAAATTGGTGGGTTGGGTGTTGGGTTTTTCCTCCTTTGTCTTTTGTCAGTGAGGTGGGCTCTGTGGTCTTCTTCAAAGGAGGTTGCTGCCCGCCGAACTGTGAGGCGCCAAGATGCACGGTTTGAGGCGATATCAGCCCACTGGTGGTGGTCAATGTGGCAGGCACCAAGAGATTTCTTTAAGCAGTCCTTGTACCTTTTCTTTGGTGCAACTCTGTCTCAGTGGCCAGTGGAGAGCTCGCCATATAACACCATCTTGGGAAGGCGATGGTCCTCCATTCTGTAGACATGACCCACCCAGCGCAGTTGGGTCTTCAGCATCGTGGATTCGATGCTTGCGGACTCTGCCAGCTCGAGTACTTCGATGTTGGTGATGAAGTCATTTCAATGAATGTTGAGGATGGAGCGGAGACAGCACTGATGGAAGCGTTCTAGGAGCCGTAGGTGATGCCGGTAGAGGACCCATGATTCGGAGCCGAACAGGAGCGTGGGTATGACAACGGCTCTGTACGTGCTGATCTTTGTGTGTTTCTTCAGGTGGTTGTTTTTGCAGACTCTTGTGTAGTCTTCCAAAGGCGCTATTTGCCTTGGCGAGTCTGTTGTCTATCTCTGTCGATCCTTGCATCAGATGAAATGGTGCAGCTGAGGTAGGTAAACTGGTTGACCATTTTGAGTTCTGTGTGCCCGATGGAGATGTGGGGGGGGGGGGGGGCAGCTGATGGAGGACCTCAGTTTTCTTCAGGCTGACTTCCAGGCCAAAAATTTTGGCAGTTTCCGCAAAACAGGATGTCATGCGCTGGAGAGCATGACACTATAGTGGGCTATTAAAACATATTTGGGCGCAGTGGCGCGCGCCTGTAATCCGGCTACTCGGAGGCTGAGGCTGTCAGATCGCTTGAGATCAGGAGTTCTAGGCTGCTGTGGCCTGTGTTGAGCGGGTGTCCTCACTCAGTTAGGCATCAATATGGTGACGGCTGCAGGTCTCACCAACTTGTATAAAGAGGGCCGAATAATCGGCTTAAGCCAGAAAAAGGTCCTGTGCCAACAAGACTGACAGTGTCCATAGATAGACTTGCAGCACTACCTGCTCAATACAGTGAGATTTGGTCTCTTTAAAAAAAAATATTTGGACAGTGAACCTACAGCCTTTTACTTATTTTTGGCAACAACAGCACAGCAGATGCTAGAAAAAAAAATGAAGGCCGAGAACTGGAGTTGCTCTTTTTGAACTGAATGGTTAGCTCTTTTCCTTTCAACAGAAGGTGCCTGACCTGGTTATTTGCAACATTTCATTTTCACTTCAGATTCCAATCCATCACCACATTATGCATTTAAAACTGAAAGGAAACAGTAAGCACTTTTCAAATTTTCATACTTGATTTCCAGCTGTAAATGTGTTTGCTTAATATGCAATGAGAATGGAAAGAGGTTGCCAATCAATGTGGATCCACGGTTCAACCCTCCACTGTCCAGATCACATAATCAGAAAGCTTGCTGAGACAGAATGGTGTTTCCACTAAGAGTCTACTTGAGCTCATTGCTCACTCAATTATAGAATGGGTCAGGAACCTACCTCTTCGTGAATGAAGAATCCACTCTGTGATCCCAGCTTCAATCGCTGATAGGTTAAGGGCGTTCGTACATTTTTTTGTTTAAATGCAGGCACCATTTCTGTCAGTACTTTCTAATTAATAATTCATCTGGATACTGGTATTTTTGTACAAATTATGTGATCTTTTCAATGTTCCACAGCATCACGTGCATTCCACCTTTTTCCCTAAAGGACTTGCAGGTTGGAAAGATGGGAGGGTGCTAGCACAGAGGGATTGCATAAGGCAAATCTGCACTGCCAATTATGACAGATTATGTTAGATTTTATATTGTATATAGATAGGTTTTAAAGGAGATAAATTGTGGGGTTTTTTTAGTGTAGCTCACAAACACTTCAGAACACGAATCTCATTTAAAATGCCAGAGCTCTGCTCAAGCTAGACAGTCCAGGCTCCCAGTGCCTTTGTAAAGACAATGGAAACTGCTGAAGGACCTCACAAATAGGTGTTAATTGGACATGCTGGGGAGCAATGGATTATTATTTTGGAAAGCAACAGATAAAACGAACTCAGAAGATTGAGTCCGGTGCTGGAATCTTGTCTGAAGGCAGTGTGCTGTTTTAGGATGGTCATGGTTTTGCAAGAAGAGAGAACTGGTTTCTGCAGCATGGCAAGCTGGCAGCTTGTTAGAACTCACAACCTGCCTTCAAAATGGGGTTTGAGTTCAGCCTGTTCAACGTCTTTGTGGTCCATTCAAGAGGAGATTGTTGGCTGTATAATGTTTCTCTTGAAATAAGGGAAACAGAAAAGGAACTCTGATGACCTGAAAGAAAGAGGTTATCATCTGGAAAACCGTGATGGGGCAAATTTCTTTGGCAAGACAGAAGTGTGTCCAACGAGCAACAAATCTCTGAAAATCAACAAGAACCTTCCTGGGCGGTAACCATTTACCCTTCAAGCACCAAAGCCTGGTAAAGATTCATAAATGTTATACTGTGCACAGTATAAGAATTGCCTGATACCGGTGACTTGGAGGAGTGAGACGTGAGATTGGACTGTGAAAGAACCTCTGAACTTTAACACATTGCATACACGTGTGCTTAGAATTAGAAGGGGGTTAAGTTAATAATAAGATAAAGTTTGATCCTGTTTTTATGTTTTAAGTAACCATTTGACTTAGTGAATTTCTATTGCTACTGGGTTTTGGGGTCCTCTGGGCTTGTAACACAATAAAGCTAGTGAAGTATTGAGCTCTATAAATTTGCGATCTTGTGTCCTACCAAAAATACTATTTGCTTGATGGATCATAGAGCCTAATTTTGCTATACTGTGTAAATAATGATCTTGATTCTAAAAAATTTAAATTGGGCATTTAACAGATATTCAGCCACCATTTTTAAGACCCTTTCACCAATCTTTTAATATGCACAGACCATGGAAGATCATTAAAATCCCTTAATCTTGCATGAAACAAGAGCACACATCAAAAATAGAGTACAGAAAAGGACCTGGAAGAATGATCTAAAAACTGTCACAAACACATTTTGCTAATGTCATTCTGGAACCATTGAGGTTTAAGCATGTTAGAAAGACTGGTGCAAAAGTGCTTCACAATATTCCATTACCATAATTTCAAATGACAGACAAACTGGCAGTTGGCACAACCAACCAACTGAATTATCTTAATTCTTTGAGGAGCAATTAAATGAATTTAGCAAATTGTGAGCAAACTAAGCTAAACGCAAATTGTATAAAAAATCTACAAACTAACAAATAACTGGGCAAGAATGAAAAAATGTGAGACTAGCCACCAAAGAAAAAATGGAAAGTAGAATATAATTTTTAAAGGCTTAGTACTTGGGAAATGCATTCAAGATATTGCAGTGTTCATTATGTGGGTGGGAAGGGAAGGTTGAGAATCACTGCTCTAGGCCCAATTGTTACTGAAATATTTTGCTTGAGAAAAATTGTCATTGGCCCATTTCCTTTGGAGTTATGAAACCCTGCACATAACAAGTCGATTAGAGACGATTAAAACAGTGGCTTTCAAATTTTTTCTTTCCAAACCATCTTAAGCAATCCCTTACTAATCACAGAGCATCTATGGCATAGGAATTATTTAAAGTGGTATATGAGTGGAAAGAAAAGGGTTGAGAACCACTGGTCTACACCCATAATTTCATGTACCTCTATCAAATCTCCTTTTGTTCTTCTATGCTTCAAGGAATAAAGTACTAACCTGATTAACTTTTTCCTGTAACTCAGTTCCTAAAGTCCCAGCAACATCCCAGTAAATCTTCTCTGCATTCTTTCAATTTTATTGATATGTTTCCTGTAATTAGGTGACCAAAACTGCAAACAATACCCCAAATTTGGCTTCACTAATATACAACCTTCCCATAAAATCCCAACTCCTATACTCAATATTTTGGTTTATGAAGGCCAATGTGCTAAAAAAGCTCTCTGTGACACCACTTTCAGGGAATTATATATCCCAGAACCCTCTGTTCTACCACACTCCTCCGTGCTCTACCACTTTTGGTGCATGTCCTACCTTAGTTTGTCCTTACAAATCGCAGCACCTCACACTTGTCTACATTAAATTTTATCTGCCATTTTTCAGCCCACCTTTCAAGTTGGTCCACATCCCTCTGTAAGCCTTGAAAGTCTTCCTCGCTGTCTTAAATGATCTTAATAATTCAACATTAAATGTAAAGTTATCTCATCCCTTTAATTACATTTGGAGTAGGAAAACTGAGTGAAGACAATAGAAAAACAAACAGGACATATTACTCAAGCTGGAAGTAAATGAGTAACAAACGACACAAGGCATATTCCAGCTCATACCTGTTGATGTGTGCCTGTGGACGGGTTCCATGATTAGCCATTGGGGTCAATCTTGCTGGTGCTGATGTAGCAAGATCTGCATTTATACAAATACAGTATTATTGTAAAGACAAGACAAACTTCAAGGATTCCAATTGTTAGTTTGTAATGAAAGAAAAAGTTTTATCAGCTTTAACTACATGTGCATACTGTGTTTGTGGAATGGAGCAGACAAGAGATCCAGATTATTTTTATGAACAAAAGAAATTGGGTGAATTGTGCTTTAATCAGGCTGGCAGTAGGTATCCGACCTTTGAAGATGGAGTACACATTTCAACAAATCCTTTGCATTTGGGAAATCAATTTTCCAAGAAAAACACTAAAGAATAGGGCACACTGGTGTAATTCAAGTGCTCAGCCTGCTCTTGAAACAGGGAGCTTCTAAGGAGATCAAAAAGCTTCTGAAGACAAATCCAAGTGCAGCATACAGGACATGTAGCAGAGAGTTTCAATCTTAACTCCAGTTTAAAAGTCATTCACAAATGCCAATTATATCAGATCTGTCACTTAAAACCACAAAATATTTGAAAACACAATTTTACAATGCTTTCAAATATTGTGAGAAATGAAACAAGTTAAAATTTAAAATGTATTTCTTTTCCATTGAGCTTGTATTGACTTGGTTCAGTTGCAAAATCCATTTACCCCTGTGACAGATTATAGATACGTTTTTGGGAGATAAATTGGGGCAGGATTTTTAGTGTAAGTCATAAACAAACACTTTAAAACAGATCTTATTTAAAATACTGGAGCTCTGCTCATGCTAGACATGCAGGCACCAAAAGCCTTTGCCAAAGCTTTGGAGAGTGCCCAAGAGACTTCACTAATGGACTGTAGTTTACAAAAAGGCAACAGATGAAATAACTCATTGGAGCTGCAGGCTGTCTGGACTGGAACTTGCTGTTCTAAGAGAGTCATGTGGTTTTGCAAGCAGAGAAAAAGAGGCTTTTTTCACACAGAGAGAGAGAAAGAATTCAGTTCTGCAGTTTTACAGTCAGCAGTAGCAGCTGGGACTGGAACAGGACAAGCTGGAAAGCTTGTGGAAAAAAACCCGTTTGGAAGCTGGGTTGTGAGTGCTTAGTTCAGCCTTGGTTCATGCAAGAGGAGAGGACTGGCTGTCTAATGTTCCACTTGAAATAAGAGAAACAAAAAAGAACTCTGTGGTGACTTGAAAGAAAGAGGTTATCATCTGGAAAATCCTGAGGGGGCAATTTTCTTCGGCAAGACACTGGTTACAAGGAATCAGTTGAGGGTGTCCAGCAAACACCAAATCTCTCTCTGAAAACCGACAAGAACCTTTCTGAGTGGTAACCATTTACCTTTCAAGCACCAAAGCCTGGTGAACTAAATGTTAAAGTCTGTGCACAGTATAAGAATTGCCTGCAACCAGTGAACTTGGAGGAATGAGAAGTGAGATTGGATGTGAATCAAAGAACTTTTCTGAACTACACACACACACACACACACACACACACTTAGAATTAGAAAGGGGTTAAGTTAGGTTAGTTAAGTCAATAGTGATAAGTTAAAGTGTGATTCTGTTTTCTCGTTTAAAGATAATTAAAACAACTTTTCTTTAAGTGACCATTTGTCTTGGTGAATATATATTGCTGCTGGGTTTTGGGGTCCTCTGAGCTCGTAACACCCCTTTAAGTTAAAGATTATTGATCCAAGTACTATTCCAGAACTCAAATAAACTTTAACAATCCAATACTATTTTGATGGCAGTTCTTCAATTCACAGAGAGGTAGATCACAGAAAATAGCATTTTCTTCAACACTTTTTACAGAGCATTTTTCCCATCTCCACATCCCATTTACCCACTTTAGGTCCATGAACTTCTGTTCTTGGCCAACAATTTTCAAACCTTTGATGAAGGGCTCAAGCCCGAAATGTTGGTTATGTATCTTTGCTATATAAAGTACACTGTTTGACCTGCTGGGTTTCTTTGAGTTTTTACTTTAACCACAGTGTCTGCAGACTTTCATGTCTTAATTTCCATGCTTTTCCTATTTAAGTGCATGTCTTAAATGTCTGGCAGATATCAAGTCTCCTCAAAAGTCCCCTTTACAAATATCTCCTCTTCTTGACCCAAAACCAATTTTACAAAGTGGATGCTGCCTGTGATTGCAGCATTTCTTGGTAAAATAGCAATTTATGCTAAATTAGACCAGGCACTTCTGGTTTTCTCATAGATCACCATCTAGAAGACAAGTACTTGAATCATGAAGGCCCAGAAAGCTACGGAGCTAATGCAGGAAAGTGGAATTAGCGCAGAAAGGTACAATGGGCAAAATGAACGTGATGGGCTGAAGGGCTTGAACAACCTTATAACAACGATTACGAGCTCCCATTTAATTTAGTGTGACTATCATTTTAAGGGTTAAAATGGACTGGAATCATTCACAGCTTGTGGTGACAGTGAGTGGGACCATTAAGTAGAGACATTACTCAAAGAAAAGAGCAATCCAGGAAAACAGATGGGACACTTAGAAAAAGAGAGCTTTTCATTAGGGTCCAACAGCCATCGGATGAACACAGAGGTGGAGTAACTTTGTGTGAAATGGACAATTCAGCTGATTCTCCTGGTCAGGGTAATTATTGAACAACCATGACCATTGTAATGGTCATTTTGATTGTCCCGTATCCAAGTAAACAGGAGAATTCCTGCATTGGATCGTGACCATTGTGATGGTCAGTTCGACTTTTTGAGTTGGAGTCAGGAGGCTGCAATTGAATTAATCGATTAGGGAATCATTGAGATAATAGATAAGGACATTTAAAAAGAGGGATGGCTGTTAAAGCAGCCAGCAAACAGAGTGGCTCAGAGAGAGACATTTTGGCTTTGTTTAGTAGTGGCTGAGGAGGAAGTTGTTCCCAGTAAGGTAAGATTCTTTATGTTTGTCAATTAACTGAGGAATTGGGTACTGGAGGCAGGGGTTAGGGCAGTCTAGTGTTCTGATGTGGGAAGTCAGGGACATCATCCTCAAGAGGTGCACCCAGCTGCAACTCCTGATCAACCGTGTTTGGGAGCTGGAGCGACAGCTGGATGAACTTCGAATCATTCAGGAGGAAGAGGCAGTGATCCAGAGGAGCTTTATGGAGGCAATCACCCCTAAAGAGCCAGGAGGATGGCAGCTGGTGACTGTCAGGGACGGCAAGGGGAAGAGGCAGAGTACCCATGTGGCTGTTCCCATCAATAATAGGTATACTGTTTCGGATATTTTTTGTTGGGGATGACCTACCAGAGACAAGTTGCAGTGGTTACATCTCTGGTCGGTCCCTCAGCTCAAAAGGGAAGGAGGGAGGAGAGGAGTGCAGTAGAGATAGAGATTCGATAGTTAGGGGAACAGATAGGTGGTTCTGTGGGAGAGATCAAGAATCCTAGATATGGTCTGTGGCCTCCCTGGTGCCAGGGTCTGAGATATCTTGGATGAAGTTCTCCCACTTCTAAGGAGGGAGGGTAAGCAGCCAGATGTCGTGGTCCATGAAGGGACCGATGATGTGGGTAGGAAAGGTGAGGAGGTCCTGCTAGGAGAGTTTAGGGAGTTCAGTGCAAAGTTGAGGCACAGGACTCTAGGGTGGTAATCTCAGGATTGCAACCTGTGCCACGTGCTGGTGAGGCTAAACACATAGCCAAAAAGATGGTGCAGAAGGGAGGGCTTCTTCTTTCTGGATAATTATGCTTTGTTCCAGGGAAGGTGGGACTTGTTTCAACAGAACAGTTTGCACCTGAACTGGAGGGGGACTAGCATCCTTGCAGGTAGGTTTGCTAAACTAGCTTTGCGGGGGAGGGAAATCAAAGTGATAGAGCAGATAGTGAGGTGGGGTCGTGTGAGGACTGCATGTAAAGACAGAAAGCAGAGGCTTGTACATGATAGAAATGATCTCAGATGTATCTATTTCAATGCAAGGCAGATAAGCTTAGGGTGTGAATTTGCACATGAGATTATGACATTATTGCTATTAGTAAAACGGTTGCAGGAGGGGCAGGACTGGCAGCTCAATGTTCTGGGGTTCTGATGTTTCGGACATGATAGAGTGGGAGGGATGAAAGGGGGAGGAGTGGCATTGCTAGTCAGGGAAAATATCACAATTGTGCTTAGACAGGACAGCACTGTGAACTCATCTACAGAGGCCATATGGGTGGAGTTAAGGAACAGGAAAAGTGTGAGCATTATAGACCACTCAATTGCCCAAGAGCATTGGAGGCACAAATCTGTCGGAAGATAGCAGACCATTGTAAGAAACAGAAAGTTGTAGTCGGAAATTTTAACTTTCCGCCTATTGAATGGGACTCCTGTACTGTAAAAGGACTGGATGGCTTGGAGTTTGTCAAATGGTACAGGAAAAGTTTTCTAAATCAATACATAGGGTACCAATGAGAGAGGATGCAATACTTGATCTCCTATTAGGGAACCAGGCAGGTCAGAAGTCTGTGGAGATGGGCACTTTGGGTCCAGTGACCATAATGTCATTAATTTCAAGTTACTTATGGATAAGGATAGGTCTGGTCCTCAAGTTGAGGATGTGAATTGAGAAAGGCCAATTTTGTGGAAATGAAAAGGATCTCGCAAGATTCGATTGGAATAAGCTGTTTTCTAGCAAGGACGTGTCTGGCAAGTGGAAGGCATTCAAAGGTAAGATTTTGAGAGTGCAGAGTTTGCATGTTCCTACCAGGATTAAAGGCAAAGTTAACAGGAACCTTGGATTTTCAAGGAATATTGGTGATATGATTAAAAAGAGAGGTGTATAACTGTGTAGCGTGAATAAAAGCTCTCATGACTGGAGGGAGAGCATACAGTTTTATTAGCTTATAATTGAGGGTAGGGTCTTACAGTGGCCTTCAGAGCAGCTCAGGGTTTAGGTGGGAAACTAGGGTTCTATATGGGTAGCTGGGGATGGAGCCAGCCACCAGTGAATCTCAGTTCACTGCATTCACCCCTTCCTGCAGAATTTAGGGTCTGTGGATGAAGACAGAGAACATTGATTCAGAAAAAAAATATACAATTTACAAATTTAAATGGTCTGGGGGTCTGGAGATCCTGGTGGAGCACCTAAGAACAGGAGGGTCTTGGGATCCTTGAGTTTTGTGGTCCCCTTCTGGGGGAGGAGTGGCGGGCTGGGTCTCCGGCTCTACGGTAGAAGGGGTTGCACTTTCCTCCTGAACTGGTTTCCCTGAGGCCCTGATTCAGGGTGGTGGGAATGAGCTCCGTAGCTTGCAGGGCACTTGAGGCAATGGACCCTCTGTTCTGGTGGGCGCCAAGTCCCTGATGGAGACTGTCCTCCCTGTCATCCGGGTACTCCACATAGGTGTATGTGAGATTGGCATGGAACAGTTTCACCTTTCCACCTGGGCGGGGGGGGGTGCGGTGTCAGTCTTGCTTCTCCTCACATGCTTCCTGAGAAAGTCCGGACCAGGAGTTGTATGCCAGGATGGGAGTGTGATTCCCAATGCCAACCTTTCAAAATTGAATAGAAGCTCATGAGGAGTACTGTTGGTCACAGTACAAAGTAGCAACCAATGAAGGGTGTGCCATAGGATGGACTTCCTGCCAGTTTGATAGCCTTCCAGATCGTGCCTGTTCAACCTGCCTGTTCCCCCGGGGGTTGTAGCTCGTAGTCCTGCTGGATGCGATGCCCCTCGCCAGCAGGTACTGACATAGCTCGTCACTCATAAAGGATGAGCCCCAGTCGCTATGAATATAACTGGGAATACCTGAACAGGGTGAAAATGGAATTTAGGGCCTTTATGACTGACAAAGTGGACATGTCCGGACACGGAATGGTGAACGGGAAACAAGAGTACTCATTGTGATGGAGGATTAAAACCATGTGCCCAGATGCTTTTTGCTTATGTGGAACTGACAACACTGGGGCCACACTCAGGTCACCTTACTGTCAGAACTAGCAGATGTAATTAAATTCAGCCATGGGGATTTATCTGAAGATACACTTTGAAATGGAATTCCACTGTGAGGCCCAGGGAAAGCAGTTGTCAAATGCGACACTCTGAAATTGACGAATTGTTCACAACCTGTCTTGCTCGAGAAGTTTGTATCTACGAGAGAAAGCAGGAAATCATAACATCCTGGTTCCATAATAATTAATCTTCTAAATTGTAGAATATAATGTTCAGTTTTGATTTTGACTGACAAATGTTAGAAGGAGTAGGCACATGATTAATTGTTTTTGGGGTATATAAGCCTGTGGTCCTGCTGCTGAAGTTTAGACTCTCCGAGGGGTGGGAACACCCCTTGTCAAGAAGGAAGAACGGCCAGAGTCCGAGCAACGTCCCGGTCGGGGGAGGTGGAGAAGCTGCTACCGGCGCCCTGACAACCTACTACAAGTGTGCAGTCGTTGCCTCGCTTTGGCAGTTAGGACCAGTCCAAGTGTTGATAAGTATAGTTGGGAAGGGCTTGCATATTGTAGTGTGAAATCAGCTTTTGAATTTGTAATAAACATTTATTTAAACTGAAGTGCTCTCGGTGTGTGTGTGTCTATTTTCTTTCGGTAGCTCAAACACTGTGACCAATCTAAATCGAACAAAGTGAGAGGTATAAGTTTACCCAGGACACCCATCAATGATAGAGAGGAAGTGTTCCTGTTCGTGGAGGGGAAGGGTCCCTTAAAATCGACACTGAGCCATTCAAAGGGCCTGGATGACTTGATCAGGTGCGCCTTTGCAGCGTGGTAGAAGTGCAGCTCCCACTCTGAGCAAACCTGGCAAGACCTGGTCATTTCCCTGACACCTTCCATGGAGAAGGCAGATTGCGTACCTTGACAAAATGAGCCATGCGGGTGACCCCTGGATGGTAGAGCTCATTATGCAGAGACTGGAGTTGACCGGTGAGTGCAGAGGCACAGCTTCCTCTGGATAAGGCATCTGGAGGGTTATTAAGGGCTCCTGGCTGATAGGCAATGTCATAATTGTAGGTGGAGAGCTCGATCCTCCACTTAGCAATTTTGCCATTTTTGATTTTGCCCCTCTTGACATTATTAAACATGAATGTGACAGAGCGCTGGTCAGTGAGGAGTGTAAATTTCCTACCAGCCAGGTAATGACTCATGGGTTCTACAATGGCTTGCGCCTCCTTTTCCACAGAGGGGTTCCATAGCTCATGGTCTTGCAATGCCCAAGAAAAGAATGCAACTGGCCTGTCCGCCTGGTTGAGGGTAGCGGCCAGGGCTATGTCCGAAGCATCGCTTTCCACTTGCAAAGGTACATTCTTGTCCACCGCGTGCATGGCGGATTTCACAATGTGATTTTGGAGATGATTAAAAGCTGTTTGGGCTTCAGCCGAAAGGGAGAAAATAGTGTTTTCTTTAAGAGAGGGTGAACCTTATCAACGTCTTGAGGGATCCACTGGGCGTAATATGAGAAAAACCCCAGGAATCTCCTCAAAGCCTTCGTAGACCTGGGAACGGGAGCTCTAGCAGGGGGTGCATCGGATCGGGGCCAATGATGTCATTCTCCATCACATAGCCAAGGAGAGCCAGACGTTTAGTTCTGAACACGCACTTGCTAGTTTTGAGACTTCAGGTATCGAGCCTTCAAAGCCTCGATGGCAGCGTCCTATGTAGTGCAGTCCCTGATGACCGCATACCCTTTTGTTCCTACCCTCAAAATGAGTGTGGACCTCCTGAGTTCATCGGTTTGGAAGACATCTCTGGTCACGTTCAGGTAGGCCTGGAAGCAATCGAGCCAGTATGCAAACTCCTTGGCCGTGTCGGGGGACAGAAGGTCTATCAGCTGCATACCTGGCTTGAATAGTGCTTCCATTGTTTAGGGAATAAGCTAAGAAAATTGTAACATGAATAAAAGCTCTCACAACTGGAGGGAGAACATGCACCTTTATTAGCTTATAACTGAGGGTAGGGTCATACAGTGATCTTCAGAGGAGCTCAGGGTTTAGGCAGGATATCAGGGTTATATTTGGGTAGCTGGGGGCGGAGCCAGCCATCAGTACAACACACCACCAGTGAATCTCAGTTCACTGCAAACTGGTATAGGCAAAAAAAGAGCAAATGAGGTACTTGCAGAATGTAGAAAATATACGAGAATACTGAAGAAGGAAACCAGGAGGCTAAAGAGAAGGCATGAGGATGTTTTGGCAGATAATGTAAAGGTAAATCTGAATAATTTCTACAAGTATATTAAGAGTAAGAGGGATAACAAGGGATAAAAATGGTCCACTAGAGGATCAGAGTGGTCAACTATGTGTCTTCTTCTTCTTCTTTGGCTTGGCTTCGCGGACGAAGATTTATGGAGGGGGTAAAAAGTCCACGTCAGCTGCAGGCTCGTTTGTGGCTGACCAGTCCGATGCGGGACAGGCAGACACGATTGCAGCGGTTGCAAGGGAAAATTGGTTGGTTGGGGTTGGGTGTTGGGTTTTTCCTCCTTTGCCTTTTGTCAGTGAGGTGGGCTCTGCGGTCTTCTTCAAAGGAGGCTGCTGCCCGCCAAACTGTGAGGCGCCAAGATGCACGGTTTGAGGCGTTATCAGCCCACTGGCGGTGGTCAATGTGGCAGGCACCAAGAGATTTCTTTAGGCAGTCCTTGTACCTTTTCTTTGGTGCACCTCTGTCACGGTGGCCAGTGGAGAGCTCGCCATATAATACGATCTTGGGAAGGCGATGGTCCTCCATTCTGGAGACGTGACCCATCCAGCGCAGCTGGATCTTCAGCAGCGTGGACTCGATGCTGTCGACCTCTGCCATCTCGAGTACCTCGACGTTAGGGGTGTGAGCGCTCCAATGGATGTTGAGGATGGAGCGGAGACAACGCTGGTGGAAGCGTTCTAGGAGCCGTAGGTGGTGCCGGTAGAGGACCCATGATTCGGAGCCGAACAGGACTGTGGGTATGACAACGGCTCTGTATACGCTTATCTTTGTGAGGTTTTTCAGTTGGTTGTTTTTCCAGACTCTTTTGTGTAGTCTTCCAAAGGCGCTATTTGCCTTGGCGAGTCTGTTGTCTATCTCATTGTCGATCCTTGCATCTGATGAAATGGTGCAGCCGAGATAGGTAAACTGGTTGACCGTTTTGAGTTTTGTGTGCCCGATGGAGATGTGGGGGGGCTGGTAGTCATGGTGGGGAGCTGGCTGATGGAGGACCTCAGTTTTCTTCAGGCTGACTTCCAGGCCAAACATTTTGGCAGTTTCCGCAAAGCAGGACGTCAAGCGCTGAAGAGCTGGCTCTGAATGGGCAACTAAAGCGGCATCATCTGCAAAGAGTAGTTCACGGACAAGTTTCTCTTGTGTCTTGGTGTGAGCTTGCAGGCGCCTCAGATTGAAGAGACTGCCATCCGTGCGGTACCGGATGTAAACAGCGTCTTCATTGTTGGGGTCTTTCATGGCTTGGTTCAGCATCATGCTGAAGAAGATTGAAAAGAGGGTTGGTGCCAGAACACAGCCTTGCTTCACGCCATTGTTAATGGAGAAGGGTTCAGAGAGCTCATTGCTGTATCTGACCCGACCTTGTTGGTTTTCGTGCAGTTGGATAATCATGTTGAGGAACTTTGGGGGACATCCGATGCGCTCTAGTATTTGCCAAAGCCCTTTCCTGCTCACGGTGTCGAAGGCTTTGGTGAGGTCAACAAAGGTGATGTAGAGTCCTTTGTTTTGTTCTCTACACTTTTCTTGGAGCTGTCTGAGGGCAAAGACCATGTCAGTGGTTCCTCTGTTAGCGCGAAAGCCGCACTGTGATTCTGGGAGAATATTCTCAGCGACACTAGGTATTATTCTATTTAGTAGAATCCTAGCGAAGATTTTGCCTGCAATGGAGAGCAACGTGATTCCCCTGTAGTTTGAGCAGTCTGATTTCTCGCCTTTGTTTTTGTACAGGGTGATGATGGTGGCATCACGAAGATCCTGAGGCAGTTTACCTTGGTCCCAACAAAGCTTGAAAAACTCATGCAGTTTGGCATGCAGAGTTTTGCCGCCAGCCTTCCAGACTTCTGGGGGGATTCCATCCATACCTGCTGCTTTGCCACTTTTCAGTTGTTCGATTGCCTTATATGTCTCATCCAGGGTGGGAACCTCATCCAGCTCTAGCCTTAGGGGCTGTTGAGGGAGCTGGAGCAGGGCGGAATCTTGGACTGAGCGGTTGGTACTGAAAAGAGATTGGAAGTGTTCTGACCATCGGTTGAGGATGGAGATCTTGTCGCTGAGGAGGACTTTGCCGTCTGAGCTGCGCAGCGGGCTTTGGACTTGGGGTGAGGGGCCGTACACAGCCTTTAGAGCCTCGTAGAAACCCCTGAAGTTGCCAATGTCCAAGTCGCCATAGGTCAACTATGTGTGGAGCCTCACAAAATGGGGGAGATCTTAGTTTTTTTTTTGCATCAGTATTTATTCAGGAAACTGGCAGAGTGCATACGGATAGAAGGGAAACAAATAGAAGTATCATGAAGCATATGGAGATTAAGGAAGAGGAGGTGCTTGCTGCCTTACAGCAAATAAAGGTGGACAAATCCCCTGGGCCATATGATCATTCCTCGGACCTTGAGGAAGACAAGTGTTGAAATTGCAGGTGTCCTGACAGATATATTCAAACTTTCCTTCGCCATGGGAGAGGTGCAAGAGGATTGGAGAGTAGCTCATGTTGTCCCTCTGTTTCAGAAAGGCTCCAGAAGTAAACCAGGCAACTACAGGCTAGTGAGCCTGACATTAATAGTAAGTAAATTATTGAAAGGAGTTCTGAGAGATGGGCTATATAGGTATTTGAACAGTCATGGGCTAATTAAAGGACAGTCAGCATGGCTTTGTTCATGGTAGATTGTGTTTAATGTATCTTGTAGAGATTTTTGAGGAAGTTACCAAGAAGGTAGATGAAGGAAAGACAGTGGACTTTAGTAAGGCCTTTGACAAGGTCCTACGTAGGAGGTGAGTTCAGAAGGTTAAGACACTAGGTATATATAGAGGGGGTGGTAAACTGGATTTGAAATTGGCTGTGTAGGAGAAGACAAATGGATGGTTGCTTCTCAGACTGGAGGCCTGTGACAAGGGGTCTGTGTTGGGACTATTATTGTTGTCTGGATGATAACGTGTTAAACTGGACCAGCGAGTTTGCTGATGACACAAAGATAGGAAGCGTCGTGGACAGTGAGGAAGATTTTCAAAGCTGGCAGACGGCTCTATACCAAGTGAGAGAATGAACTAGTAAATGGATGATGGAGGTTAATGCAGACAAGTGTGAGGTATTGCATTTTGGAAGAGCAAATCCAGGAAGGACATATGCTGTAAATGGTACAGAGAAACGTAGAGGAGCAAAGAAACTTTGGGATACAGGTACATTGTTCCCTGAAGGTGGCGTCACAGGTGAACAGAGTTGTAAAGAAAGCTTTTGGCTTTTATAAATTGAAGTATTAAGTATAGGAGTTGGGATATTATGTTGAAGTTGCTTAAGACAAGTTGCTGCAGTTCTGGTAACCTAACTACAGGAAGGATATTAATAAGATTGAAAGAGTGCAGAGAAGATTTACTTGGATGTTGCCAGAACTTCAGGAGATGAGTTACAGAGGAAAATTAAACAGTTTATGACTTTATTCCTTGGAATGAAGAAGGGGAAGATCTGATAGAGGTTTTCAAACCTATGAGGAGTATAGACAGAGTAAATGTGAGTAGGCTCTTTCCACTGAGATTGGATAAATACAAGAGGACATGGCTTTAATGTAAAGGGGGAAAGGTTTAGGGGGAACATCTTCACTCAGTGTGAGCAGTGGGAGTGTGGATTGAGCTACCATCTAATGTGGTGGGTGTGGTTTTAGGGATAAATTAGATAGATGTATGGATGAGAGAGGTCTGGAGGGTTATTGGTCCTAGCTGAAAAATAGTCAGAACAGACTAAAAGGGCAGAATACCTGTTTTCTGTGTTCTATGGTTCCATGATGTGTGCCTGGGTTTTGGAAGCATTGTGGAAGTTGCTTGCTTTGCTCCCCTAGAAAGAACTTATGACAACCATTTGTCCAAAAGGTTTTCTCAGCAAGAAACCCCGACAAGGATTAGTGAGTTTTTAACAGTCCAGTCACTTCCACCTCCTTTGTAATTACTTCTGGGGCACCCGTTTAAAAGTCTGAGTTTTAAATATGGACGTCTAAGAATGAAATTTGCAATGGCTTTCCAGAATTCTTCATAAGCTGAGGAGGAGTCACGTGATGGAGTAGTGGCCGGTCAGGGAATTCCAGCCCTCTCCCGAAAAGTTTAAAAAAAAAACACACAAAGCACAAAGGTACAAGATTAAAATTTACAACAAAGTAAAAATAAAGGTGAGAAGAAAATGGCAGCGAAGAGAGAAAAGTCGAAAACAACGGGAAGAAAAGAGGAAGAAAGAATGTTGGAAGAAGAAGGTGAAGGCCTTACCTGTCCGAAGAGACCCGCCACGGAGAGAGAAGGCCGCTCCCTCAGGTCAGTGGAAGTCCCGGGCTCGGGACTACAAAAATGGCTCGCAGAGCCAAGTAAAAGTGCGCGATGCGCATGCAAAAAAACACACTGACGGAAGGGGGGAACAGCTGCGGAGTCGATCTCCACAGCTGAGAGAGACACGTGCAGCACAGCAGCAGGTGCAGAACAGAGAAAATGACAACAAGAAAGAAGAGGGTAAAAAGAAAACAAGGAAACAACAGATGGTCAATCCAGAGGAAGAAGAAGAAGAAGAACAGAAAGAAGTGGAAGAAGAAGAGAAAGGCAAGACAATGGATGTATCTTTTTTTAAAGAATATATGGAATCAGTAAAAGAATGGCAATTACAAGAATTTAATGAGATAAAAAGAATTAAGAATGCAGAAGAAAAAATGAATAAAATAGAAATGGCCATATCAGAGATAGGAAAAAGAATGGAAAATATGGAAGAACGAGAAATAATTGTAGAAATGGAAGTAGAGGAATTAAAAGAGAAATTAGAAGAATCTAATAAAAAAGTTAAAGAGGCACAGAAGATAGATATAATAGAAAACTATAATAGAAGAAATAATATAAAGATAGTGGGCCTTAAGGAAGATGAAGAAGGCAAGAATATGAGAGAATTTATAAAACATTGGATCCCCAGGGTCCTAGGAAGACCAGAATTACAGGAAGAAATGGAAATAGAGAGGGCATATAGAACTTTAGCCCCGAAACCACAACCGCAGCAAAAACCAAGATCCATTTTAGTAAAATTCTTAAGATATACAACAACAGAATTCTTCATAAGCTGTAATGGTTTGGGTATCACACACACATAAATATATTTGCATATAATTGGGATTAAGTTTAGATAAGTTATATTATTAGTAGTTATTAATAAATATTGTTTTAAAAGAAAAACAATAACCATCCCTTGAATTTCTATTGTTGCTGGTCAGTGACGTAACAAGACAATGCCTACAATCATGTCAAATTACTGACATTAAATCAGTCATGGCAAAAAAAATGGCCAAGATTCTAACTTTAATGTTTCTATTACGTCTGAACAACTCAAAATGATGACTAATGATCAAAATATTGGTACAACATTTCCCTTGCTCCATCATTGCAGCATTTTGTTTTGTGCATTTCAGTATATCACTAATCATCCTGCTTCTCAAAGGTGAGGGTCTTCATCTGAACCATGCCTCAGATGAGGGTTGCCACATCCAATGAAGATCACTCTGTTTTTGCCTCGCCTCCATTCCACCATTATATGCAACTTCAGAAAGATCTTTTTTGCATACAACATTCACAGCCTGCATCTTGGCAAAGGCTCTGCAATCAAAAATTAATTGCAATGCCCTTCAGGAAGTGCATCATCTTGTAGCTCAACTTCTTTCATGGTGGAAAAATTGACAGTACAATTTCCATGACTTATTTTTCAGGGTGGGGAGGGAAGCTCAAACTATTACTGGTGTTCAAGAGAACATCACTTTAATACGTTCAGAGTTTCAATCCAATTTCCAGGCAGATGTATATGGAATTTTTTAAAATTTATTTTGATGATGCTTGGATAATCTTACAGAAAGTCCAAATTCTTATTTTTATGAATTGCAATATTTAAAAGATAAATTAATTAATTTGAGATGTTAGGAAGAAATAAGGCAAAAATGAATACAAGCCCAGGACTACCGTTAATGTATAAACCTTTCATTATAAATCATGCCTGCCGAATTTGTCATTTAATATTAATAAAGACCAAGAAGATAGAAAAAAAAACTGAACAGTTACTCACATGAAGATTTCCATGGTAACTGCTTTGGTAGAGACTCTATCAAATTCTTCACCTCAGTGAACCTGCATTCAGAGACCACAAAAAACAACAAATATAGAACTCACAAGATGCAGCAAAAGGTGAATTGTCAAGGAAAAGTAATAGAGGAAAAAGTCAGTGAATTGAACTGTGCTATCATTAATACAAAATTTATCCTGACCTGCTGGAAGTACAGGATTTACTACTCTTGTCCAACAGCAGATAGCAAAATGCCAGAAATTCCCTAGTACAATGCTGGGAAAAATATTTCTCTGATCCCACATTTGTCCAGACATTGCGAAGGACTGGAGGTACCATTTATGGTTTAAAGGCAGAAAGCACATTTTTTTTTAAAAATTTAATTTGAACTTTAATTTTGGAATAATTTGTAAGCTATTTTGCTTTTAATTAGGTTATTTTATTTTTGTTACATTATTTAGATCAGAGTGGAACTCGGGATGCCTTTCCCTTAACTGCAGAACAAACATGGGAGTAAATGGCGGCCAAGAAACTAAATAAAATCACAATATAGTGGCAGTCTGCAACGTGAACAGAATTATGTTTTCTGTTCATAGGAAAGTTATAATGCCAACAAGCTACATACCAGTTTTATTCAGGATTGCTCACCAGTAAATAAACAATAAATAAGCTTTTACCTTGCATTCAGTTTGCTACATTTCACACTCTCTAATATACAACTGTCCTCCACCAGTAAGAGATGAAGGCAACAGGGATGATAATCAATAATTACCCTGCTGGATCTCCAAATTAAATTTAAAAACCCAAGACACACAGGAGACTGAAGATGCTGGAATCTGAAGCCAAGCACATTACTCAGGAAAACACATCATGAGTTCATTGAAAAAGGAAGAGAAGTTTTTTAAAAAAAAATTAAAGCCAAAAGAAAGCTGGAGGATGAAATCATCAAGGAACAAAATAGCAAAATTTCCACAAGCATGTAATTTAAATAGTAATATGAATAGAGTAATTATGAAACTTAGAAAAGTTTATTATTTAGAAATATTATTGAAATTGCTAAAATATTAATCACTGCTCCAGTATTTATTAAGCTCTGATGTACATACTTTACAAGACATAATTTTAACTACTTAAAATAAAAAAAAATAATTAATCAATCAGAGGATCCAGAAAACAATTATTTTAAAAATATAGTAAAGAGATGCATTACCACATATACAAGGAGAGTGAAGTTTCTTCAAATATACAAAAGGGAAGCAAAACTGCCTATCGACATCAACATGAATAGGCATTTCTTTTTCAGTTTTCATAAAGTGAAACACTTGAAATTAGCAAATCTCAATGAAAAATATCGATAACAGGCCATTTCAGCGCACGAATATGTACAGGAGGTGTAGGTTAATTGGGGGGCATGGATCATGGGATGAAATGGCCTGTTAAATTAAAAATTAAAAGGTTGGCCACCCCAGTACAGATGATTGTGATAGCTGCAGTGACAGATTAACCATTAGGCTGAGTAGGCTTAATCCTAGGGGCTCGGAAGGGAGAGGGGCTCGGCAGGGGCCTCAGGCTCCCAGGCAGGAGTGGGGACTTCGGGCTCTACAATTCTTTTGACCCCAAAAGTTCAATCACCCCCCCACCCCCCGGCATTTATCGACCCTCCCTGGCATTTTCGACTCTTTGGATAGTCCCATCAACCCCTAGGGGTCAATATCAACCACTTTGGAAACCCCTAATATGTCATTTAACGTAACTTTACTTTATTCTATTAAATGAAGGGTGGGGCTGGGGGCAAGGTCAAGGGGAGCCTTACTTAAAGCTCAGCCTTGGGGCACAGGTGGTAGTTAATATGCCACTGGATAGCTGGTACACGTACCAAGGTTCTACATTACAACATCATGCTCTTGCACATTGGCAGTGAATGAAAAGCAAACAAACCACAATTGTTGAAAGTCTAAAATATATGCAGAAAGTGTGAGAATGAGTAGGTCAGACAGCATTCAAGTCACTGAGCAGTTCACTCCAAATTCCAGAATACACAAGGTCCACTTATGAAACTGATATACATTACTAAATCCCAAGGTAAATAAGGTAACATTCAGAAAATGTAACAACCAATCAAATCATTCAGTCTCCATTGCTTGCACTGACAATTACAGAAGTGGGAGCCTTTTGCCCATCTCCTTGATGAAGGGACCCTTGATTCACCAACAACCTGTAGGTCTGGCCTCTCAATGTACTGCCAGCCTTGAAGAGAACCCAAGACCAAATGAAAGTACTTGAATTCAAAGTTATTTCTTTATTTTAAAGGACTTGCTACCTTCCAACAACTGATTGTTGAAGATCCTCCATTTCAGACTCAAAATCCTTCAAACAACTTGTGATTTCCTGCAGACTCTCGAGGGCAGCTATTAAAAAAAGGTTTCATTTTAGCAAAGGAAAAGATAAATGCAGATAAGAGACAAAAACTTTCAATGTTTTTTTTTTAAATCAAAAACATTGTCTTTAAAGATGCTGATGTGTAATTGTTATAAAAAAAAGTATCAGAAGAAAAAGTGAGGAATTTGCCGGACGAAACAGAAAGTGTTGACGACCTGATTGTAAAACCACTACTAAAACGAATGATAAAACTTTTGGAGAATCCAACATGCATGAAACTGACAACCTCCAAAATTGACTTGGGGTTTCCAGGAATTAAAGATTTATCCTAACCCCTGCTTCAAACAATTTTTAATTAAAAAAAAAAATATTTGGACACTCAGCACTGTAACAAACCATTTCGGCCCAGGGGTTGGTGCCACCCAATTAACCAACACACCCAGTATGTTTCGAATAGTGTGAGGAAACTGGAGCCCCCGCGAAAACTCACGAAGACACAGGGAGAACGTACAAACTCCTTTCAGACAGCACGAGATTCGAACGTTGGTCCCAATCGCTGGCTCTGTAAAGGTCTGCGCTAACCACTCTGCCAACCATGCCGCCCTTACTGGAAAAATGTCAGAGCACTTTAAATCATATTTAATTAATTACATTTATTAAATGAGAGCATATTGCAGTCAAAAGAAAAGGGCTGCCTAATTGATCCAAGAATCATCCCAAAAAAATCACAGGCTCAATTGTGGTAGATGTCTACATGATGCCCTGCCACAAGAGGCAGCCCACATCACCAAGACCCCAACCACCCTGGTCACAACTTCTCTCTGTTACCTGAAAACCACCACCTTGAGTTTCTTACCAACAGCTGTCAGACTCTTGAACCTCCCCATTACATGAATCATGAACTGTCCAACAGTACTGTTGCATCCCTCGAATTAGTGTGAATATTTATTATCTACCTTATGTATTTATTTTCTTTTTTAATTCAATTATGTTTACTATTACACTTCTTTTTATACAAGTACCTGCTAGGCAACAGCAAATCACAATTGTATGTGACAAAAAAAACTCAAAAAATGGTTTGCCACAGACTAATAGGGTCGAAAGCACCTGCTTCTGTGCTGTAGTGTTCTATAGTTCCATCATTATCAAATGTGAGCAATGCCCGTTCGTTTTCCAGTCAGTGTTGAAAGGTGGTTCTTCATGAGGATGAAAGATGCGCAGAGCAAACAGTGATGCAAGCTCAGGAGCTGGGTGGTTACAGGAAGTTGGTCAACCGTCTGACTTTTGAAAATGCTCCATTTGTTGTCATTTAATGCCACACAACCATTAGTGTCGCCTGGTGCAGCTGACAGAACAAGAGAAAGATGAGCAAAAGAGAATCCCTTCAGAGTCACTGAGTGTCAGTGGATTTGCCTCCAGCCATCCCGCAGCCGCACAGACTAATGACTGATCGATCGGCAACCCAAGCTCCAGATCCAAACCTCCAATACAATCAGGAACCCTCCAGTGTCCAATGCCTTTTGGGCACAATTTTTGCTCTCAGCACCCTTTTAAATCTCAGTTCCATTATCTGGTTTCCACGAGCCAGTCTCTAACAGCCCAAAACCTGTGAGGGTCCCCCCAACCACAAGTTGCCCACAGGCCTGTGTGGGTCCTTCAGCCACTAAGCCCCTCGCTGGTCTGCTGCCATGTTCACCGTCTTGCCATCTTGTATGGCTGCCTCCTCTGCTTCTCCCTCTCAATGGAGGAGGGAGTATTCTCCCCATTTCTTCCCTGTGCCAGTCTGCTGCTCCCCCCAGAGTCTGCAACTTCTCAAGGCCACTGCCAAGCACAGATGCCGCCATCGTGGGCGCAGGCCTCCATGATTGTAGGTTAAAAACACATCAGCTCGTTTACAGGCTGTTCAGAGCAAACTGCATTAGGACCGATCTGTTGAAAGCTTCAGAGCAGCCCTGTATCACCGCTCTCGCAGAGTTCACACCAGCAGCAATGTCGCCATTAAAGGAGCACTGCCGTATTTTTTAATGAGATTAATAGATATAGCACAGTTACAGGCCAGGTTCAGCGCCAGAACGAATGTTAGAGGGGGCACAGTGGAAGGCTCATAAACTCGCTCAGCTGGGGTGGAGGGGGGGGGGGATTGCTATTGGATGCTCGGACCTACTTTCCGATGAACATTAACACCATCCACCCTTCCAACGTAGGAGACGAGGGTGCTGCTTTTATTGAGTCAAGCATCACTAGACGCTACTGACACTTGACGCATACTAGTGACACGGCCGGGGATGGGTGGAGAGTCGCTAGTGTGTGTCAAGCTAGATACTAGTGATGCAGGAGGGGTTGGGGGCGGGAGTGATGGCTGTGACCGTATGTGGGGCACAGCACCTTGCTTGGCGGCAATGGCCGCAGATGTCCCCCCTTGGTGCCAACCCTGTTACAGGCCCTTCCGGCCCATGAGCCCATGCTGTCCAAATACACCAATTAACCAACAGACCCCATACATTTTTGAAGGGAAGGAAGAAATCAAAGCACCAAGTGAAAACCCATTCAAGACTCATGGGGAAAAAGTACAAACTCTTTACATTCAACAGTGGGTCACTGGTGCTGTAATAGTGTTGCAGTCGGGCTAACTGTGCCACCCTAACTCTCTATGGGGCATGTAGCTGGAAAAGACATTTGTCAAGTACAAACTAACACCTGCATGTGTTTTCAGGAAAGCTTCAATGTATTTTAAATGCAATCACAAGAAGATTTCTAGCTTTGGTAGTTGTAAAATATTAAAAGATAAGCCGCGAGTCTCAATATATTCCTGAATCACACCTCATCACTTTCACTGAATGTAGGGCAAAGTTAAATTGAAGATTTCACAGTTCATGAGTTTCGCCAAAATGCGGCAGAAGCACAAAGCACAAAAAAAGTCTAAAACAACGTAAACAGCCAAACATTGCATTTGAATTATTAAAGGCAGCAATAATGCAAGTATTTTAAGAAAACAATTTCTTTTTGGTGTAATAAAATGGAGCACGTGGGCAGAGAAAAACTTTCTTTTGTGGAAAATAAGTAGGGAGTAATGAGCTGTGAAATTTCAATATGAAGACTCCAGTAATACTCATAACTAAATCCATAGGTGTGACTGAATTATATGCAATATAGTTCAAGGCATCTAGTAATCCCTTCAGAGTAACTTACCATTGGTTAATGATGTTTTTGGAATAACTGGAGCATTCTGCTTCTCGTTGGCAGAATGGTTAAGGATAACCTACAGACGAAGAACAAGACCATTTATTTTGTTATTGTCGCACTTGCTGCATTGGGCTAACTGTGCCACCCTAACTCTCTATGGGGCATGGAGCTGGAAAAGACATTTGTCAAGTACAAACTAACACCTGCACGACTCTCCAACCACCCCCGGCCGTGTCACTAGTATGCGTCAAGTGTCAGTAGCGTCTAGTGATGCTTGACTCAATAAAAGACCGTTTCACTGTTACCATAATACTTTTCCAGTAAAAGAAATGCATGCAGAAACGTTGTTGTCAGCTACGATTTTGGCCTCAATGTGTGATAGTATTTTGCAGCACAAGTTTCTTCACAAACATTTTTGCTACTAAGCTTTAAAGGCTACATCTACTAAAATTCCTGTTTATTTGTTACTTGGAAAAATATGTAGGAGAGAATCAGAAGGATTCAGCACAGAGTCTACACCAACCCTGTCATATCCATGGACATCAATCCTACATTAATCCTATTTTTAATTCTCCCCACATTTTCATAATACACCAGATTCAACTATTCACCTATGCTCAGGGCAACTTAAAGTGATCAATTAACATATCAAAATTAACATGATCAACCCCATACATCGATGTGAAATAGGAGGAAACACAAGAGATCAAAGGGAAAACATGCAAGCACCCACAAAGTTTTACACCTAAACCTAAACATCTGTTAGTCCTAGATGGTCTCCCCTTCAAGGTAAGCAGGCTCAGGCCTAGTCATTACTTGGAGGGGAGACTGCCTAGGAAAACTAGGTGTTGTTGGTTTCTTTGAGGGGCGCTGGATAAAGTGGCGACTCTCTGTCTGCTTTGCGGTGGAAAAAAGTCAAAGAATTTCATGTATGTTACATTCTAAATGTAGTGTTACAGGACAATAATGGAACCTTTACCTTTAGTCTTGAGAAAATATATTTATTTAAATTAAGGGTTTGACTTCATTCGCAGTGAGCAATCCTGTATTTTCACAACCTGGGATTGGTGTAATGAGTATCCAAGGATCAAATGGGATCTTGATTCAAAACTACATCTTCCCTGATGTAGTGAGTCACAGTGAAAATGTATGGAATTAAAAACTGCAGAGCACCAATGCAGAGACCAATGCATACCTATCTCTGCAAACTTTGCTTGGATCCAAGGCCTTTTTACTCAAAAGCTATCACATGTTTTGCCTTCAACTTGAAATTTCTATGAAACAAATCCCAGTCTATTAAAGTAGACTTTTTCACAATTTAGAGCATTTTTTTCCAATTTACATTTGTCCTTTACAGAACTTGGTTAAATCTTAAATGAATGATAATCAAATGATAATTTGTAGGGACTAGGATTGAACAGCAATAACGAATCGCCGGTTAGTTAAAACTACATTATTGCAGAGTGATGGTGTGCAAATATGATTTAACTCTATTTTACATACAGAGCTGGAACCAAGCCACAGTTTATTAGAGGATGAATAAACTGAAAACAGAATTCTAATCCAAATTTATGACATTAGACTTTCATCATATCAAGATAAAAAAATCCTTAACATACTCACCTCATCCAAGCACTTAAGCTGAGGCATGAGGAGAGAGATCTGCATGAGATGCCTACAAAAAATCATGACTTAAATGATAGATTTAAATCAAACAAATTCAACACTCCAAAATTCAACACCAGTTCCACCTTTGATTATTAAAAGGGGTAGGCTTTAGTCAATCTGAATTATGAAATCAATATGCCCTATCCTTTAATTCCTGTAGTGTTCAAACATCTCTGTTTTAATAAGCTCAGTGATTATTGAATATGAACAGTTCTGTAGAGAATGGCAGCTCACAAGTCCTGGAAAATACTACAGACACTGGCAAAAAAGTGTTAGAAATTGTCAGGAAAGATCTGTGGAGAGAGAAACAGAATTGATCTTTCCTGATGAAAGTATCTGATGAAAGGTCATCAAACTGAAAGGTAACTCTTTTTAGCTCTCCATAGATGCTGGGTGACCTGATGAGTATTTCAAGCATTTTCTATTTGAACCCCTGGTTACATGATTATCAATCAAGATAGAGAGGAAAATAAATAAAAAGAAAGGAAGGGTTACAGTATTGGATAAGGAAACAGTTTCTGCTCTTAAGAATGATATGCAAAGTAGATATCAAAACTAGACTGCTTAAGTTGAACTAAGGAACAAAATGGAGGGGCATTCAATTGCAGGAAATGTTCTATTCATTCCCAATCTATCAATGGGAGAAAGAGGAGAGGTTAGGAGAAAGTGGCTGAGGCACCAAAACAATAGTGGGAAATTTCAACACCCAACAGTAATTGGGCAGAAAGTATGCAGAGGTTATCAAGGGTGCCAAATTATTAATATACATTTTAATCAGTACGTCACAAGCTAAACAATAAAAGGACCAATTTTGGACAGCTTCTGTGAAAGAGGTTGGTCTGGTGGCAGTGAGAATACATTTCAGCGATCAGAGTTCATATTTAGTGCAGGTGCAGGTAGACAAAAAAAAGCCAAGAGTGCCGAAGGCTTCGATCACGTCGGAGGTTTGGGTCTGGAGCTCGGGTTGACGATGGTTTAGACTGAGGTCTATGTGGGTGTGAGAACCAAGAGGCAAAACCATGGCCACTCAGTAATAATCATGGGACTCACTCATTTCTCTTTCTCTGACTGTAAGGGGCGCCAGACAATTTCTGCTGATGGCGAATCTTTGCCTTCCAGCAGACTAAAGTCAATTTTGTGTAATATTGCACCTGTTGTAAGACAATAGAGGAATCTTGAATTATGAGTAAAGCTTCTCAATTGTGGAAAGTCAAGTTTTACTAAATCGTCACAAGATTTAGCAAAGGTGGGTTGAATGTACATTAGTATACCTGTATCAGAGTAGCAGAAGACATTCAAGGAGGAGAAAATGTACATATGTTCCCTCATATACAAAGTTTGGTATTCCTAAAGCGAGATTATCCCTGGCATGTCTCTTCCCCCACCCCATGTCATTGAGCATGCAGAGCAGCTCCATATAACGGTTCATAGTTTGAATTAAAAGGGAGGATTTGAAAAATAGGTGTAATTAACAAAATCCCAATAATGTTCTATGAATACATAAGTAGCAACATGACAACAAAGAAAATGAAAGGAGCAATTAGAGATCAAAGGCAATCTGTGTAAGGAGGCAGAAGGTGTCAATGTGATTATTAATGAATAGTGACTGTTTTCACAAAAGATGGGGACAGTGCAGACCTTACAATTAGGAAGTGTGAAGAACCACGTGGCAAATGTGAAGAACAATGAAATATTTAACATCAATGAAAACAGATAAATTACCAGGTGGGAACAAAACATTTCCCAAGCCGAAAAGAAAAACAAGGGAGGAAATGGATAAGGTTATTAACATTATTTTTCCAGTCATCTTCAACCAAAAGCATCACTCCAAAGGACTGGAAAGCAGGTAATATCGAATCATTAATCCAAAAGGAGAGATAAATTATGGATCAGTCACCAAATTATTGAGAATCAATAGAACTCATCATTTGGAAATATAAATATCAAGAACAGGCAGCAATGATTTTGAGGAGGCAATAACGAAAATCAATGAATGTAGAAATAGTCTACGTGCATTGCTTCATGGCTTTGGAAATAGTTGCAAATAACTGACTGATCATCAAAATGAGAACTCATAGGATCCAAGGGAAATTGGAAAATTTAATTCAACATTGAATGTAGCAGAAAGCAAAGGGTAATAGTGGCCATGGCCAATTGGTGTTAAACAGGAAAGATGGCAAATACCAGGGTTGGGTGCAATACACAAATGTGCTGGAGATACTCAACAGATCACGCAGCATCCATAGAAAGTACGGTATAACTGTTGAAGGGCACACGCCCATAAAGTTGGTTACCCAATTTGTGTTTTGTTGATTGGAAGATTGAAGGGTTCAGTAGCTCTTCCCTTGCTTGCTGAGGTATATATTGATGATAATGAAAACTACAATGAGTTTGATGTCATACAATAAACACATGCATCAAAATTCTTACTTTCTGCAGCTGAACAGGACTTCATGAAAAACCTACAACAGTAGCTATTAAATTAAAAAGAGATAATATAAAAGATAGAATAAATATTCACAGTTAAATAATGCAAGAAAAAAGTGTTACAACAGTGCAAAGTCCTTTTGTGATTTTGGAGCAATCCATAAGGAGGTTCAAAAGCCTCATTGCCACTGAGAAAATTGACATTTTGATATGCTGGAGAGCTATGTTGCAACCAGAATCAAATCCAGCTCTGTGATAAAGGCTGTAGAATGCAGTAATAATCAAATGACCAGTAGGGTGGATAAGAAAGTAGCAATAGAATTCAATCCAGGAAGATACAATGCATTTAATTTGCAGAGGGCAAACAAGGCAAGATCATGCGCAATGAAAAACCTCAGAAACAGTAAGACCAGGGAGATAAGGTGGTTAAGAAGTCATATAGCTGGCTGATGGTTGGAATGCAAGGAAGGAGAGGGAGGTCATGCTTTATGTATAGAGAACTCAAGATTCACTACAATGGGATTATTGCACACAACACAAAACAGGGAAAATGTGACAGCAGTACAAAGAGTAAAGAAAAGATTTACACATATTTCTAAGGCTGGAGCATTTTAGTTACAAGAAGAGTATCTATACTGTGATTTTGTTTTGGAATGAGATGGATTTTTTGGGAGGAGAGTTAATTGGTGGTGCATAAAATCAAAAGAGATCTAGAAAGTCTATTTCTCCTAATAATATGCTCAATAACCCTCAAGGTATTAGTAGAATAATTGTTTTCTTTTTCCCACTTAAAGCCTTATATAGATTTGAAACCCTACTGCCCGACAAGGGTGGTAGAAACCATTGAAAACCTATTCAGACATGCACCCAAAATCTGGCCTAAAAGGTTCTGGAATACATATGGGATGCAGGACAAGTCTGGATAGTTTTTCCATGGGCTACCTAGAAAAAAATTGGCTAAATGCCTTTCTCCTTGAGTGAACATTTCTCTGAACCTATGATAAACTGGTCCAGGTGGACAATCAGCTCTAATAACCAGAAATTAGGAAATACTCAATTTCACTTCAATGAAGGAATGATTTCCATACTTTAATATGGTGAACAATTCTAAACAGTTGTAGGCACAATTATTTCTGTGGTATTGCCAATTTTCAGAAGACTAAATAAACCATATAGATAAGCCATTCTTGGTTAAACACTTGGTGAGTGAAATAAAATTTCTAGATACATAATACAGCACTTACATATTTTTTTCTTCTGAAATCCCAGGTTTGTTGCCAGTTAAACATAGTTTCTCCAGGTGGCAGCACTGCACCAGAAATTTCTTCAAGAGAGAAACAATTGACAAAAATAACTTCACCTTCGTCATTCCCTTAGCAACAGCAATTTATCGTGTGCTTGTGAAGGTCAAATGCTGTTCTCATTAGACAGACATTTCAATCTACATAATATGCAAATATATGCATATGATAAATTATAAAAATACACGACTATTAATAATGCCTATACAATATAAAGAGGAAATAGCTATACTTACAAGTTCCTCCTTCAAATCAATGTGGTTATGGGCTACGTCAAGGACTTCAAGATGAGGGAATTGTTTGGAAAAGCTGCAAACAGACTTCAGCTGGTTATTGGCAAGATTCAGCTCCTGCAAGGAACTGAAAAACACTGACTGTCAGTGGAATAAAAATGATAGCTAACAGACTGAAAAATCACAGGAAGGACTGATGTGTGTATTCTCCATAAATATGCAAACAAGACAAAATTAGCTTTACACGCATTGCAAATACATAGTTGGATTTTAATATTATGTTATTTATTAAAATTATACTTTAAAAACTATTTCACACAGACCATGAAGATCAACTATTGATTATTGTTATAGTCTCTTTCTTATTCATTTTTTAAAAAGTAATCAAGAAAATGTTCAGTGTGCATGGCAGCATCAGTCACTACCGCTCTGTAACTTAAGAGATGCAATGCGGTAACAGGCCCTTCAGGTCCATGAGCCGCCCAATTACAGTCTTGTGGCCAACTATTGCAGAACTATTGGCATCATTTGGTCTGAAGAAAATGACAATCAAAAAATGGAAAGGGTTGGTCTTTTACAAAAAAAATTGAGTAGTAATAAAAGCTTAACAGTATCCCAGAACTTATTTCTCGAAATTGACATTGATAACCACCAGAACAAGTGGCTAAAAATAAAACCTAATTTTATCAGTCAAAATTAATAAAATTCAAATTTTACCAAAACTATTTCTAAGCAACTGATTAACCTTGAAATGAAATCACCAATTTGGGAATAACAAGATTATACAATCATCAAGTGAATGCACAATTTCTGGAATTATTTGAAAGAAGAACGTCATCCAGTATACAAGGGAAAGATCCTGTTCATCCAATAATTCCATGGAATTTTAAATTTAGACATAAAACACAGTAACAGGCCATTTCGACCCATAAGTCCATGCCACCCAATTTACACCCCATTAACATATCCCCAGTACGTTTCAAATGGTGGGAGGAAACCGGAAAAAAACCTACAGGAAGAACAAACAAACTCTTTATAGACAGTGAAGGATTTGAACCCAAGTCCGGTCCCAATTGTTGGTGATGCACTAACCGCTATTTCAACCATGCCGCCCAATCTTTCAGATTCACATGACCAATGGCTGTATTTCAAAGTCAGTCAGTTTCTGACAGAAAGATGTCACCAATTGTTATAGAAACAATGGCCTAACAATACTCTATCTATCAACAATTCAGTTTGTTTTGAACTTTCTACTCAACCCTCAAATCTGAATAGTACTTATTAAAATCTTGACAGTTAAGATCCATTCCTATATGGACCATTACTTTGCTGTGTTGCTACTGCAGATCTGATCTGATCCACTTGTGCTGCATCTGAAGCCAGCACAACTTTATTGAACAAAAAAATATTTTTTTTTGGCATCTAAGTGATTTTCTCATTGTTTTGCTCATTAAACTTTTACATTATAAATCTAGATTTTATTTCCAGAATAAATACCACATGGAGATCACAAGTAACATATAGGGGGACGCTGCAAAGAATTTGATTACACAAGTCTAGTTTTGCCTGAATTTTTATATTACATACATGACGGCAGCGATAAAAATGAACCCAGATGGTGTTATATTTATATAACATCTAAACTAATTTATAACTAACTTATCTAAACTTAATTACATTTATATACAATTATCTAACTTAAACTCTATGTGCATATATATCAGTGCATGGAATGCCCCAAGCCACTACAGCACAAGTTCAGTTTTGGAAGTTCAGTGATGGCACATGGGTTTGAAATTGATGCATCACACAGGCCTTAGAATGGGTGAGGCACGCAGGCCTTAGAATGGGTGAGGCACGCAGGCCTTAGAATGGGTGAGGCACACAGGCCTTAGACAGGTCAAACACAGGCTTTAGGACGGTTGAGACATGCAGGCCTTAGATGAATGGCGAGACATGCAAGCCTTAAATGATTGAGACACACACTTAAATGGAAGGAGCAGTTCATGAAGTGGGTGACAGAAGGTTGATTAACTCATGAAAACCCTTGTTCCAAGTGATTCAGAGAAATGTACTTTTTAGATGAGTGCCTCTTCTGCAGTGAGAACCCTTTTTACAGGATCAAAGTGGAGTGCAGTATTTCTTCTGCAAAAAGAGAACCCATTTCACGGGTCAGTGGAGTAGAGTGCAGTATTTCTTATCTCACCTTTAAAACCCTTTTTGTGGGTCAATAGAAGTGGTCTCTCATTCCTCTGTAAGCAAAAGGAGGAAATCTGACAATTCTGTCTATAACCACACTACGAAGCCAAGTGGGTTTCTCAATCCCACAAAGGAGGTCGAAGGGATGTTTCCCTTGTGCTGCCTTCTTAAAGTGGCCTCTTGAATGTGTACTGCCTTTTCAGTAAGCTGGTCACATGGTCTCTGCACCTGAGTTTTAGAGACACGGCCTTGTTTCTCTTCAAATTTAGTAACGTGGTGGCTTCAAAGCTTGCTGCTAGTTTCTTAATCACTTCAAATCCTGCAAGCAGGTTGTTAAATCTGTTCTCTTATAGGGACAGTCCCATACAAATAAAATTAACTGGAAAATGGGGGGAATGTTACAAAAAGAAACAAATCTGCAATGTATCGATGTGCCAAAGAAAATGACCCAAAAATAAATAATTACAAGAACATGCTGCTGATAAAATGAAATATTTTTGCTAACTCTCTTGCTCCAGAATAGGAGTTGCTAAATTATGTCATTTACAACAGTAGCAAGATGATGGATCTGTCCCTGGGGCTTTCTGAGCTTGCTATCTCTGCAGTTTTCTTTCTTTGCAGCAGTTGTGAGGCAATAAACCAATAAAACCCCATGAGCAAATGTCATAGTTTAACGAGAGAACCAAAAAACACAAATTCTTCTTTTCCAAAAGAGTGAATTTTGCACAAGAAAAACAAGTTGTATTTACAAAGCACCTTTAACATAATAAAATCATTCAAGAAATCGAAGTGACACTGAACCCAAAAAAAGTGCATTAAGAGATGAACAAAGTCATGATTTAAAGGGGTGAGATTTTAATGGGAGCCTATCAGTAAGAGGTTTAGGAAAACATTGCTAATTACTTCAGAATTGGCTACCACATTGTGGCATAGGAAAGAAATTATGTCTTTTTGTTTTCTATCCTTTGATTGGTGTTAAGACCTTGAACTGTATTCCGAGCAATGCAGCATAAGCAATCTTATAACATGATAGTAAAGATCATCTTAATCTGTAGAACTACTAGAATGCAAACAAAGAAATATCAGGCCACTCCCCTGTCTGCATCAATGACACTGAAGTGGAAACAGTAGATAGCTTCAAGTTCTTGGGAGTAAATATTTCCAATGACCTGACCTGGACCAACTTTTTGATGCAATGGTCAAGAAAGTACCAAATGCCTCCATTTTCTTAGAAGGCTAACGAGGTTCTGCACATCTCGCAAGAAATTTACAGGTGTACCATTGAAAGTATCTAAGCTAGATGCATTGCAGTGTTATGAAATAGACCAGCAGCAATAGAAATTAACCAAGACAATGATTCCTTCAAAAATCATTTTTATTCAATACAAAATCTTACTTAACTCTAAACTTAACTCCACTGTGCATGTGTGTGCGTGCATGTGTGGGGTGGGGGGGGGGTGAAGGGAGACAGATCCCAAACCATTAGTTTAGGCATAATTCTAATCATTCAAATTTAAAGTTCAGTCTTAGAAATATTTTGTGTTAAAAGTCAGAGTTTAAACTGCTGTTCAAAAGTTCTCAAACTCATAAACTCTTGTAGATGTGCTTTCTGAGAAATATTTCTTCACACGAATGACTTTTTTTTCCAATTCCCCTCTCTTGCCTGGAGGTTGCTGAACTTGTATTTCACACGATGATTTCACAAACCCAGACAAGAGTTAAACAAAGTGACCATTACAAATGGACATGCAGAACTGTCTTTTCTTGACAAAGAGACAGTAGAAGTGGCTCTTTCCTTCAAAACCACTGATTCTGTGGTCCTACCCTGTCAAAGGGAGCACACACCTCTCTCATTGAAGATTACTGCATCTCTGACATCAGATGAAACATGGTTCAATATTAAAGATGCCTTCTTTTCTTTTAAAGATATATTTTATTGAGTTTAATATATAGATCTAGCATACAAAGTCATCTAATAATAATAACAAACAACAGGTCTTATCATATCAAACATATAATGTAAATCAAAAACCTATCCATAATTGTTTATTTGACTTATTTCTATAAGACATAAAATTCTATTGTTATGGGTTATATTATATATAAATGTTTTTAAAAGAAATTGATTGTGGAGGATTCAGTGTACTTACACTTCACATTTCATTTAAATTGCAAGAGCTTTGCTGAAACTAGACATACAGGCACCAGTGGCTTTGCAAAAGACAATGGAACTGCTTTGGAAGGAACTTCAGAAATAGGTGTAAATGGAACAAAGTCCAGGCTCAGGTTTGTTGAAACCCCCATTTTGAAGAAGGGTTGTGAGTTCTGAGTTCAGCTTGTTGAAAACCCTTGTGTTCCATAAAAGAGGAAATGGTTGGCTAGAGCGTTTCTCCTGAAAAAATGGGAAACAAGAGGAACTCTGTGGTGACCTGGAAGAAGAGGTTATCTTTTGGAAAACCCATGATAGGGCAAGTTTCTTCGGAAAGACACTGAAGTGGCTGATCGGAGGAAATCAGTTTGTGTGTGTGTCCAGCGAGCAACAAATATCTCTCTGAAGCTAACTAGAACCTCCATGAGCAGTAATCATGTACCTTTAAGCACCAGAGCCTGGTGAAAATTCATAAATGTTATATTCTTTGCATTGCCTGATAACAGTGAACTTGGAGAAGTGAGAAGTGAATAACTGGACTGTTAAAGCAAAGCTCTTTCACACATTACATACATGTGCACTTTGAATTAGAAGGGGGTTGTTAATAGCAATAAGTTAAATTTTTATCCATTTTCATGTTTCAAGAAAATTAAAAGCTACTTTTGTTTAAGTAACCATTTGTCTTGGTCAATTTCTATTGTTGCTGGGTTTTGGGGTCCTCTGGCTAGTAACACTATAAATATAATATTTAACAATTTATCCCTTTCTCATAATACATCCCAGTATAATTCTGAACTGAAAATAGATAAGACAAAATTAAAAAAAAGGTAAATTCTAAGTTAATCAATGATATGACTCACGTTTAAATAATTAATCAAAAAAAGAAAAAACAAAAATCCTCTGACTAATCTAATCCCTTCCTTTAATCAAGGTTAACTTGTAAAATTGTAAAGATATGGATCGAATAGTGACCCTAAGACAGCAGATAGAGAATCTCCAGAGCATCCAGACTTCTTAAATCTTCCAATAATGACAGCTATCTATGAATGGGCCTCCCATCTTGTCAAATTGAAACTTTATCTTTAATGTTGAATCTAATTTTCTCCAAGCTTAAATAGGACATTATATTATGTAACCACTGAATATGGTGGATCATTATCTTTCTATTTCTTTAAAATTGTCAGTCTACTTATCAGTGAGGTAAAAGCTAAAATTCTCTCTTGGGTTGAAGTCAAGAATATATCCTCTTCTCAAGAAAAGTCAAACAAAGCAATGAAATGGCATGGTTCTAATTTTATCTTTGAGATCATTGATAAGAGTTTGAAAAATATATTTCCAAATTTTTTCTAAAGTAGGGCAGTCCCAATAAAGCTTCAAAGATTTTATACTTAATGCATAGTGGATTGACATACGCATAAAAATGAGATCATTTGACTTTGGACATTTGTATCCTATGCATGACTTTAAATTGTAACAATGAGAATTTTTGTATCTTTTTCAAGCGTAACCAATTTTCATTCCTAAATCTTGTTTTATTCAGTGGATTGTTTATTTCTTCGTACATATGGCAAGGAAAACAATCTCGCATAAATAAAGCTCATCTTCAGAAAACTAAATGAAATGGGGGACTATCATTTCCAAATCTTGGATTTTACTATTGGGCAGTTACATTCGTAATCTACTTTTACTGATACATTTTGATAAATTAAGGAACTGCTCTTTGTGGGTAGAATGTCTCTAAAGTTTCATCTGTTGGCAATTTTAGGTTCCTCTTTACCCTTTTCATTTTCTAAATTGACACATAATCCGATAATGATAAATAGGTTGAGAATTTAGGAAATGTTTTGGCTATAATTGTCTCTGTCTTGCCAGTCCTATTATAGATAGCCATCTTTTTCTACCTTCAATCTTAAATTCAGGTTTTAAGGAATGGTATAAATTTGGTATCAAAAGTTATAAAGATCTTTTTATTCAAAATAATTTTGCTTCTTTTGAACAATTGAAAGCCAAATTTAAACTTTCTAATAGACATTTTTTTAGATATTTACAAATTAGGCAGTCTAAGCTTTCTGATTTTCTTTGAATTTCAGAAAAAAAATTCTTGATTAACTTTTGATTTTCAGTTCTCCCAGCATGGATTAATATCAATTATTTATAATATCTTATTAGATTTAAAAACCGCCTCAATGACCGGGATTAAGAATGATTGGGAACGTGATTTGAATATATAATTTTCAGACCAAGATTGGATTTTCACTCTCAACTTGATTAAAGATGCCTTCTTACACATGATATGACATCTCCACTGGCTCTTAAATTTAAAAACGCATCTCATGGCAGTGGTCTCAGACTTGTCTCCACAAGTCATGAAGCAAATTACTTTCTGTTTACATAGGTGCTTCTCCAGCAAACAGTCATTGTCTTCAATATTTCTAAGCAACAATCCCTCTAATTTTTGGATTTTACCTGAACAATGATAAGGCTTTGATGGTTTCTGCTTGACTTTGAATTAGAAGACACTTTGTCTCTGAAAGTCCTTTCTTATCTGTTAACATGAATGTGTAATGTGTCTTTCCCTGTCCAAACCCAGTAATTTTACTAAGAAATATATGTGTGTGTGTGAAAAAAAAAATCATAAAGATTAATAATAACATAATTCTGTAAGAAGCTGCAGGAAGCTCACACAAACCTCCCTCTCCTTTACCAACTCCATTTGCACTTCCTGCTGCCTCAGAAAGGCAGCAAAAATACTGAAGGACCCATCTCATTCCAGTCACATTCTCTTCTCCCTTCTTCCATTAGGGAGAAGATTCCAGATTGTGAAATTGCACACCAAAGGTTCAAAGAGAGTTCTTTCCCACAGCCATTGGGCTCCTGAATTACTCAAAATGGTGATATCCTGCTACACTTGCTATGTACTACAGCATGTTTCCGATATTCTACCGATATTCTTGAATATCCGAAATTTTCAGCTGAGATATGATGTCACAAGTTGAAAAAAGTTGAGTTTTTTTTTTACCCACTGTGCTCAAGTGGGGCTACAGGGAATCAGTTTTACAAAGGAGACATTTGTCCACAGGTTACACATTGAAGGAAAGGACAGCACTGATTATTTATTTGTCATTTTTTTACCATGAGTTAGTATTCGCAGAATTTGAATTGAACATAGTGTTCTCTCCCCGCTCGCCCGAGCCGCTCCCAGCTGAAATTTTGCTGGAGGACAATCCCTGGGACTGTATGTGCAATCTCCTACCGCTTACAGGTGAGGTGAGGCCTCAGACTCCCGGGCAGAAGTGCAGACCTTAGGCAGGATTGGTGGGGAGGTGTCGGGGATCGGCAACAGCCGATACAAGCATTCTGATGATGCTATTGGGTTGCTTAAAGAAATTTCTCGATTACCGGAAAAATCTGTATAACCAATATAGTGCAAGTCCCAAGCATTTTGAATAATTGGAAATGTACTATACTAATTGATCTTTTCACTGTAACACTGGACGCTCTGATGTGTTCCTTCTTTTCCACTTTGTACTGCTCTATGCATTAAAGAGATGACTTGCTGGACAGATCATAGAACAAACTTTCTCACTCAATAAGTAAAATAAATTTGAAGTTGACCTCAATAACAAGGTTATTGAGTTTAAATAACTAAAGGACATGTGGAATAAAATAAACATTGAAATAGAATGAAAAGCTACAAACCCTCAGTATGGAAAACAAATAACTACTCAACAAGTAGAATTTTCAAGAAATCAGCTCTTGCGTTAATATAATAGAAATAAATATTATATATAGGTCAATGAGATTTGTCTCCACAGCTGATGAAACTTCAGTAATTACACACTTGTATGCAGATTTCACATTAATTATCATCTCTGGATTAACACAAATAATATTTTAATCTCCAGAGATTTGATGCAACAAATGGAGATTTATATACAACACCATGGACACCTGATCCCAAAGATGCGTGGATCATAAACACCGAGATCAGCCAAAATAACAGCAGCATACATTTTTTTTTCTAAAACCTTGCTAGTTTTGCTAGGTTAATCTGCAACCAGTTTTCTCCAAGTCCACAGCCAGAAATGCAGAGGATAGAAATGGAGATCACATCTTGAATTATGAAGATGACTAATCAAAACAAATTTGATATTTGAAAATAAATTGGACAACTGCTGCATCCATATTGCCAGACAAAGAATTTTAAAATATAAACCATACAAAGAGTTGTGTGCGCGATTAGTGTAACAGTTAGCGCAACGCTGTTATAGTGCCAGTAACCCAAGCTTAAATCTGGCACTGTTTGTGGGGTGTTTGCCTTTTTATCCCTGTGACCATGTGGGTTTCCTCTGGGTGATTCAATTTCCTCTCACCTTTCAAAACGTACCGGGTTGTAGGTTAAATAAAAATGATTCATGGGGATGATTTAACCTCACATTCTTAATGTGTACAAAACCTGATTTCAATACAATATAAAATGAAACAGAGAATTGGGACTTGAGCCAAATCAACATTTGGAAGTTCAAAATTTGCAAAGTGAAAATCGAATAAACAGCCCCACCAAGTAAACAAAAATGAACTACAAAGCTTTTCTCAAAGTGCAAACAATCCCATTGGCACTACCTATTCCATTTTGCAGTTCCTAAAGATTTGGCAATTGAAATAGATAAAAAGTCTCATGGGAGAGAGATTATACTAAAAATGTAAATTTTTGAGATTAGAATCTGAACTCTATACAACCTCAGTTGCATGGTTCTTGAAATAGAGTCAAATCCCAGTGCTGATTAATAAAAATATCTGACTGTCCCATGATTGAAAGCAAAGGACAAAAACAGACCAAGACAGGAGTAGGTGTAAGAGAAGGATAGAAAATAAGGATATTTGGAATGGAGATTAAAGTGAGCGAAGAGGAGAAAATAGGAACAAGTGAAGAGGGGTAAGAAAGCAAGTGAAGGGAAAAGGTAGAAAAGGAGTGAGCAGCAGGAAGAGCAGGAGCAAGGGAGAGTGGAAGGAAAGTGAGTAAGAGACAAAAGCCACTTTCAGGTGGAATCGTCTGGAGAATGCAACTCTGGAGCAGGCTGCAGGTGTCTGCAAAGGGACGTTCAGGTGGCAGCACTGAAGGCGGTGTTCTGCCACCTGAAAGATCTGAAGCGGGGAGAGGGGCCGCAGAGCAAGCGCCAGCTCCTGAGTCTGGGCAGGGGAAGCTGTCTGACAGCTCGCCTCCCTGCTGCCTGACAGCCCCCGGCAGGGCTGGAACAGCCGTCCAGCCTCTTAGTCCCGCACCGGCTGCCCCAGCCCCATAGTCCCACGCTGGGAGACTGTCAGACAGCGGGGAGTTGGGTTGCCAGCTGACTGTCATCAGCCTGCCCCCTGCTAGGCACCTGAAAGCTGCTAGCAGCTTTGCCTGGTGCTGCTTTCAGGTGCAACAGGGGATTCTTGGAGCAGAATATTATACCTACAGAAGTAGAGTTAGGTAGGTAAACCTCCTGGCCAGTTCTCCACTTTCAGGTGGCCACCTGACAGCCACATGGGAGTACTATAGGCGACTTTACAGTTGAGTATTATGGCCACCTGAAAGTGGCTAAAGCAAGAGGGGGAGGAGAGGATGTGTGGTGGGGGGAGGGCAAGCGTGGACAGGAGGAGGGGACACAGAGGGGAGGGTTGTAGGGAAACACAGGCAGGGGATAGGAGAGAAGCACAGAATAGAAGGGGTGGAAAACACAGGCAGGGATGAGGACACAGAAACCATGTGGATGTAACAGTCAGAGCATTGCCAATCTGATTTATCATTTCAGGGGATGTGGGGAATACGAATTAATTACTGAATAGTTGGTTTCAATCGAGCTACCTCTGTGTTTAAATACTGCATTGAATCACCATCACCTTCATCAACTTCCTTTTCAGCAAGATATGTGAGGGAACCAAGCAATATGCTCTCGATAATGCAGCCATTATTTACAACTTACAGTAGGAACAATTGCAGTGATTCTCTGACTTGCTAATCAGAACCCTAGGTTCAGGAACATGACACATTAAAGCAATTTGAGAAAAAAAAACACAAATCATTTTTCTAACACCACATTAGCAAGCAGCTGGAACTGCCATCCAACAGTATGATTTATGATCTACCAATCCTCCATCTAGTGCGTACACAAATGGGAGAGATTAGAGTTAAAGTCGAGAGTACATTTTAGGTCATTTATGGTGCAATGCCTTAATTAAAATCATGGATCTAATTGACAATTCTGCTTTATTACATATATTGGGATTGCAAAAGGTTTAAAGCAGCACAGTGACCTCATATTTTGTTATTGGATAAATCCAGCTCCTGCAACTAATATTAAAAATGACATTACTAGAAGATGAATAAATGGATTAAAACTCACATATATTAGCTCAAGAGACATGGGAGAAATTCTCAAATTAGTTAACACTTTTTCAACGTGTGCTCAACACTCTTTGATACAGTTTAAGGTGGTTCAAAGGGCCCATATGTCCAAGAAAAATAATCTAATTCATAATTAAGGCTATCAAGCACAGACTGTGGAAGAAGGATGTTTTCTTCAATCTAAGCTTTCTTAGATCTTATATATCTTACATATCTTTCTTATAAGCTTTATCAAATAATTCTAAAGACAAACCTCAAAATTCCAAGGCATTCCATGCTGCGTAGAACATTGTTGGACAGATCAACATTCTGCAGAAAAAAAAACATAATTCACACCAACATATTTGAACTTTGGTTGGACCAACAAGTTATTTTTTAAACAAACACTCACTGTTAAAGTTTCCAGCAAAGATAATCCTTGGACCTCTGATATTTTGTTGTTGGATAAATCCAGCTCCTGCAACTAATGTTAAAAATATGACATCACTAGAAGATGAATAAATGGATTAAAACTCACATATATTGAACTGGGTTCAATTTCCCAGTAATGTTTGCACTTCATAAAGCAAACTATGCTGGACTTAAATCTAGGTTGACTTTTGGAGAGCACAGTTTAAAAAAAAACACCTCGACACTGTATCTTGGTCCTTGTGACAATAGACAATTTGTGTGGGACTTCGCCATCTGCCTTTCTGAAAATCCACAATTTTTCCCTCATATTCTTCTGTTGCTTAAAGGTTCAGTCAGGTTAGTCAAACAAAATTTGCCTTCGTTTTGTTAAATTTATGTTGGCTCTCTTTGAACTCAAACAACTATTCATCTTTTCCCCATTATTGTTTCTAAAAGTTTTACTGCCAAGATTAAAATGATAGGCCTGGAGGTGTTCGGTGTGATTTCCCTCCCCCTTTTCACAAGGGTATCATATAAGCCATGCCATCTGATTGATTGTTCTCAAATGGATCACTGCCAACCATAATTAAATTATAAAGGCCCGATTGTGGAGCTTGTTCGAGCGGCAGCAAATCTGTTTTTCCACCCCTCATTCACAGACTTTAAATCCTATATCCAACACCCACTCGTCTTTGTTGCCCCTCCCAATCACTTCCTTTGTAAGCATTTAACTGAAGGTTACTTTCAGCGATGGACCTCCATAGTCTTTGTCAATCAGATGCCTGGCGAGACACAGTAGCTGCCTGCAGCTTGTTCAAAATTAAAACAAAGCAGAAGGCCATATCCCTCCTCAAGTCTGTTCTGCTATTAAATAAACAAATTTGTGGCTAATTTGACTTTCCTACAGCTCTAATCTTGTGAATTCAAAATGGGTAAATCTCCATTACTCAAACTGCCATAACACAAGAGCACATAGTGTAGATTGGCATGGATGTGCTGGGCAGCAGGGCCCATTGCTGTGTTGTACTATTCCATGACTCTGTGGCTCTAAGTCCAGTGATCTGTTTGCTGAAACATGGGATTTGATCTTTCAAAGTTTCCTATATTAGTTCACACAAAGTTTATTCAAGAGACTTCAAATTAGTTAAAGCAGCCAAGGGATCAAACATGAGAAGTTTATGGAACATGATTAAGACATGCATACTAAAATTAATTACAACTGATGGGAAATTAGAGTGCACACAACCATTTCACTTAACATTTAAGCCATACATATAGATAGATAGATAGATATTGTGCCATCTTATTTTAAAAAAAATCAGAATTTTTTTTAACATATCTCATATTGGCTGGTTATGTGATAGATCCGGAGTTAAATAGTTCGACACGCTCTTTGGCTTTAAATCACATTGATGAGCTATTCAAAAATTACATTCACTCTATCTGCAAATAGATTTATGCAATTTATCAAAATCATTCTTGTCATTGCCAAGAGGAAACAACTAGATTTTGCTGGATTTTATACTTCCACTGACCTTATTACATCTACTGAGATCAACAACCCCACATAACTTGTTATGGGATGCAAACAGCTCCTCGAGGCAGGGCAACACATTCACAGCCTAAATAAAGAGAGAATGCAATTAAGATCCAAGAAACCATATTTCTGCACAATGGTACATAACATAAATAAGATCAGAGACCACCTTTTGCTCCCACATTTGATTCAATCCAATTAACTGAGATTTCCAAAATTCCAATAAATGTGTCTCATTCTCAACTGCAGCTAATATTACTCATGTTAATGTTTGCATGTTTATCAAAAGGAAGTTACCATGGAGATGAGGATGGAGGTGTCAGGCATGCAGGCAGGCAAAAATTGGGGGACTTCATCTGGAAATGAAGAACTTGAGGTTGTTTAAGTCATGAAAGGATGACATGGGGGTTTTCAGCTACTGGACTGCTACAATATTGGTATAAACATGCAAGAATCACAAAGAAGTTACAACATGCAAGGAGACTATTCAGCCTATCAGATCCATACAAGCGTGCTAGTACAGATAGTCCAATCACCTGCTCTCTTCCCTTGGCACTTCCTTGTTATTAGAAGTTCTTTTGCTAAGCCCCATGATTCTAATTCTTGACCCTTCTTGTCAAGGGAACTGCTTGATACTCTCTGGTTTATCTGTACAGTTATGAGATTTCCTCATAACCTCCTCTGCACCAATAAGAACAATCCCAGCCTCTCCGGTTTATCAACATAACCACAGTCCATCATCCCGGGAATCAATTTGATGAATCTTTTTATATGCTCTTTGAAGCTTTCACATTTTTTCACAAATGAGGCACCCTGAAGTAAAACCAGCACACTAGTTATGGGTGAGGCAGGCTTTTTATATAAAGATAATGGATCATTGTGACTTCCTTGGTGGTGTTTTGTACCTCCACTTACTGCATAAGGACCAGGATCACACATGTTTACAACCTGTGCTGCTACATTTAACTAAAAAAACATCCTGATCTCCTTATCCCTTTGTGATGGTGACTTTAAATTTATACTTCCTCTCAGCATTCTTCCCACCAAATTTTATTGGGACTACAATTTTGTTTTCTCCATATGATAATGGACTAAATAGTCATGGTTAATATTTTTAACCTGCTCTTTGCTTACCATGGTTTTCTGTGAATTTTTAAATTCAAAATGATGCCAGAGAGTGGTGAGATTTTTGTGGATCACCTGGATAACATGCAAAACATGACAATAAACTCAACATATGCCACCTCTCTGTTCATTTCACCAGCCTTGTAGACCATTCTTCACAGTTCACCACACTACAAGTTTGTGCCATTTGCAAATTCGCAGATGAGTGCCGAGGGTACAGATCAAAATTAATAAAATGAAGAAAAACAGTGTTCTCATACTGAACCCTGGGAAGCTCCACTTGCATCACTTGGCTTTCACTACCATTCTTGTTTCCACTAATTTAGCCCATTTTCTCCTGTGTTGCGTTTATTCAATGGATTTCAGTGATGCTGGTCATTAAATGCCACCTAATCAAGTCTTTTGTGAGTCTTTCTTTTTATGCTTCCAAAACTCTAGCACCATCTCCCATAGTTTGCACACTTCTCTTTGTTTGAATATTTTATTTAAAATTTTAATCAATTTAATTATAATTGTACAGAATCAATACTTAATTATATTTAAAAGTGACAGTGATGACATGGTATTAACCCCTCCCCCTTACCCACCTTCCCCTCCCTCTTACCTCCTCATCTACTATACGTTATAATAACAACAGATACAATATATAGTTATATAAAAGAATTATATAAAAAGAGAAAGTATAAAGAAAAAAATGTCAATCTGGATTGCACAAAGGATTAGATCACACACTGGGATCTTACAGTATTTATATTAAACAACTTGAGGGAAGAAGATTATTACAAGTCTTAAGAGGTCGCATTTCTACATATTTATCCATAAACTTTGCATATACGGGCTCCAAATTTGTTCAAAAGTTGAATATTTAATTCTCAAATTATATGTAATTTTCTCCAAAGGTATACAACTTTGAATTTCCGAATGCCATCTTTCCAAACCCAAATGTACATCTGATTTCCAAGTCACTGCAATACACTTTCTTGCCACCACTAAAACTATTTTAATAAATTTGACTTGATAAAATTATAGGTTTAATTCAGGTCTTGTTCTTTCTATATTGCTCAACAAAAATAAATCTGGATTTTGTGGAATAGCAATCTGCTCCAGCAACTTTCCTAAATCCGTCCAAAAAATTCTAACATGACCAAGTAGAATGCAAAAATTTTCCTATTTTCTCACCACATGAAAAACATTGATCTGATAAATCTGATTTCATTTTGTGCAAATGTTGCGGTGTTGAATATAATTGATGTAAATAATTATATTGAACTAAACTGTTTTGAACATTTATAATATTTTTGACAGAGTTCTGCCCATCTTTTCTCATCAATATTTAAATCAACCTCCCATTCTGTCTAGATTTTTCATATTCCCTTTTTAATAGGGCCTGCTTGTAAGAAAAGATACATTGCATAAATAAATTTCTTATATAAACTCTCCTGATAAGAACTTCCAACTCACTACATGCCAATAAATACATTGTTGGACCCAATTTTTCACGCAAATATCCTCTCATTTGAAGATAGCAAAAAAAAGTGTATTTCGAGTAATTCTATATTTATTTTTTAACGGTTGAAATGACATCAATAACCTTATTCATTACCATCTTCTACATTTTTAATACCATTATGAAACCAAATACTTAAAAATGGGTTATCTTTAGTAAAAGGTATAAAATGGTTTTGAGTAAAAGGTATAAGATGGTTTTGAATCAAAGGTGTTTTAGTAACATACTTCCTCTTGTTCCTATTTCATTATTTACTTTGTTCCAAATGGTAATCAAATGTTTAAGCAAAGGTGCCTCCTCCACACCAGTTATTAATTTTGAATCCCATTTATAAATAAATTCCTCTGCTGATCTCTCTCCTATTTTATCCATGTCTACTTTGGCCCAAGCTGGTTTTCCTGATCCCTCAAATGAAGAAGTAAGAAACCTCAATTGAGCTATTTGCTAATAATACTTAAAGTTAGGAAGTTACAAACCTCCCAATTCGTATTTCCATGTTAATTTTTCTATAGATACTCTTGAAATTTTATCTTTCCGAAGAAATGTTCTTATATGTTTATTTAATTCTTGAAAGAACTTCTGTGGTAATAATATAGTTAAAGTTTGAAAAAGATGTTGTATCCGTGGGATGATATTCATCTTAATACAATTTACTCTACCTTCTAATGTTATTAACAAAGTTGTCCATTTTTTCAAATCAACTTTTTTAAGCAATGGTAAATAATTCAGTTTGTATAAATTATTTAAATTATTATCTATCAGAATCCCTAAATATTTAATCACCTCCTTTGGCCATTTAAATTGAGTATTTCTTCGACAAAGAGATTCCTTGAGTAGAGCCATAACTTCACTTTAATCCCAATTTACTTTATAACCTGAAATCTTACCGTATTCCTCCAAATTTAAATGTAATTTACACAAGGAGGTCTCTGGTTCAGTCAAATAGATCAATATATCATCTGCAAATAAATTAATTTTATACTAGACTACACACACTTCATGACCATGTGGATGCTCACTTCCACCCACATCAAAAAGGCATGCAGGTTGTTAATTTGCCTGCCCCTCGTGCAATTGTGAATGTGCAGAGAATAAAAAGAATAGAATTAGTGGAGGAATGAAATGCCCTGGAGAAATTATAGAATGGATGAGCCAAATGACTTCCAGTTATGCTGTATGAAAATATGGAAATTAAAGAATGAGTTGGTGTAATAAACATGCAGTGAATTATTGACTAGGATCTGTATTTCTAGAACACCATGTTTCTTATGTCCACGTACTTGTTTTAAAATGTTCATCAGAAAGATTAGTGAACTTAAAATCTACTTACAAAATTCCAGTTAGGCCTCTTAAAAGCAACAAACGTACTCAAGTGAAATATAAAAATAATCAAAGCAGGGAAGAATTGGTTAATTTCCCAGACCAATGTAACTTTTTCAGTCAAACTTACAGTGATGTCAGTTAGCTGATTATGGCTGATATCCAGGGATGCAAGTTGGCTCAGTCCCAAAAACTCCCGTGATTCGACACAGATCAGCTGGTTACTATCCAATCGCAACTTCTGTAGTTTCCGGAGTTTAATCAAACCTTTTCCTGTACATGAGAGAATGATGAATAACTAGCACCTTATATTTGATCCCAAGCTATAGTTAAACTGCTTGCATAAATGTAGGACTCCCTCAAGATTTAACAAATCAGTGCTCTAGTCATAAAATCATGTTAGCCGTTACTGCAGATTTCATCCTAAAAGATGCAAATTAATCAAGATAAACATGTCAAGAGGATAAAGATTTGTCAGAACACCAATGTGACCTTACTTGCTCTTCTTCAGTCACCCACTCTCATCTGCACAGAATTTGACCTGGTCCTATCCTCAGTTTGTAAATACCGTATATACTTGTGTAGAAGTCGACATCATGTAAAAGTTGACCCCCTATTTTTCCAAAATATCTGGAATTTTCCACATAACTCACGTAAAAGTCAACCCTAGTCTCTCATTACGACCCTAGCCGCTCGCAGGCCAGAGCTCTTGATGCCTTTGATGTGGATTTTCCAGCCAGTCCCCGGCTGCCCACAGACTGGACGTCCCAACACCTCCATCAATTCAGATACTTATTACAGTTCCGACCTCCTCCATGGTAGGACATTTATTTTGATGCACAGACTCTATTATTACTTTAATTCACTGTGTTTTTGTTCTTTATATGTTTAAAGATCATTTAAACTTCTTCTACTGATACAGTATTTTGGATTCTAATGTGAATCTCAGCTCCTCAAAAGTAATATCCATGTAATATTCGACCCCATAAATTTAACTTTAAAATTTATCTGGAAAATTCAACTTTTATACGAGTCTATACACTATGAAATCAAATCTTTGGAGAGGGAATTGAATCACATCTTGGAAGCAAGAATGAACTACTCTTGACACCATGGGACAAGACTACTGTGTCCAAATATCAAGGATATCGTAATAACAAAGAATCTACATGATTCCATGTTATCTAATGTATTATCAGCTCTCATTTTAGTAAAATGGGATTATCACTGTAAGGGATAGTATAGACAGGAGGAACTGAATGGTCACAGTTAACATTTCACACAACCACCATCTCAACACAAGCCACAGCTCAGTGACAATTTGATACATTGGAAAAACTGTGGGAAGGTTTGTCACAGTCTGTTCCAGATTTGATGCATTTGCAAGGGAGAACCACTCTGACAGCTGGAGAGCTCTTGTGGTCAGTCATTTTGTGGAATTCTGAGTAATGCATGCTCTGTGAATGACTGGGCCTTTTCAGTGAATTGACCTGTGCCAGGAGGGTCTTTTAGGAACCAAAGTGCTTCAATTTGATTGTGACTAACAATGTTGGTCAATTGGAGAGAATGCTGTGACTAACAGTGAAGGTCACTTGGAGAGACTGGTGCCAGGGTCTTGGAAGCTTTGAGGAGGCAGCCCAACTGGAGTCTCACCTACTCAAGGACCAGCTCATGTGGATAGACATTTCTTTAAACTCCAGTCTTCCCATCAATTCAACATTAATTCTAGGCATCAACGTTCAAAGGCCTACACTTCAACACTGAATTTGAAAGACTGAACATTGAAGTAACTTTCTCGATTTTGGTCTGGACTGTAATGGTTTGGGTATATCACACGCATACACTAGTACGCCTGCTCATAGTTGGAGATAAATTTAGTGTTAAGGATAGTTTAAAAGTTAAGACTATAGTTTAAGAGTAAGAAATAAAATTTAACACTGTCTGGTTCATTGTCAGTTGCGGCTCATAACAAATGTCACGTTTCGATGTGAACAAGAATAGCCTTATCTATGATGCCTTCAGCTCCCCAGAATTTGTTTCTTGGGAGCATGGATAGAATTATTCACATGAAGATCCTGGTGGATTTCTTGTTCACACGGAACCATATTGTTGCATATGTCTCAATTTTCAGAAGTGTAGGGAACTTCAGTAAAATTTTGACAACATGCAGAGCCAGATTCTGATATTCTCTCAAAGATCTAGGAAGCTATTAGGATATTTGGACTTTTGTAACTTTAATGTTTCTTAAATCAATGTTTTTAAAAATTAAAGGGCAATAGTGTAGTAGTTACCACAATAATATTTCAGTGCTTGTCTGCAAGTTCTCTCTGTGGGGGTTTCCTCCCACATTCCAATCATGGGGTTAGTAGGCTAATTAGTTACATGGGTGTATTTGGGCAGTGCGGACTTGTGGCCAGAAGGCCCTGTTTCTGTGCTGTATCTCTAAACTAAAAGATAACATACATCAGAAGCACAGACAATCATTCTAAAGTCAGTGAGCACCTCAAACAATAGGATATCTAGTAGACACAAATTACATTGCACTTTATAATGATTATTTTTACTTGTTTAAACTTTATATTTGAATTATACTAGATGTTCCTTCTCAAGGATTTTTTTTTCTCCCCCTGTGAATGACATTGTAGTAGCTAGTATCTCCATTATATCTCACTACATACTGGAGATTTCACTGATGCATAATTCAAATATTTTGTGTCTATTGGTAGGTCAACATTCTCACCCCAGGAAACAGATGGTGAATCTTCAGCCTCCAATATTACCTCCTCTTTTTTTAGTGAGAGAACCAAACTAGTACACCAGTGAAATGATAACCTGCTTTTGATTTCTCTCACATGACCTCACACTTTCCCACATTAAACTCCATTTTCCAGTCTTTTGCCCACTCTCATAAAGAATCAATACTTTGTTGCAGAATCACAGAGACCCTATCACAACATGCTCTTCCATCCACATTTGTGGCATCAGCAAATTAGTAAACTTAATGTACTGTTCCTTCCTCCAGGCTAATCTAAATAGTAATTGCAGGTCAACAATTCTACTTGTTGCCTTCCAGCCTAAAAAAATACCCAGTTTTTTCTCCAATTAAACAATCTACTAGAGGAACTCAGTAGGTCAAGAAGCATCTATGGGAGAAGAAATTATATTTTGGCTTGAAACCTTCAAACCCTTCCAGCAGTCCCTTGGATCTCCGACGTATCCCCATTTATTCGATATTTTGGTTCAACATTCACTCATCTGGTCAGCATCTCAGTCCAGCACTGTGCTGTTGAGACCATGCTGCCTTGAGTATCCAACAATAACTATCCGAGGTCCTCCTTGTCTAAATATTTCTGCAATTCTCCAAAATGAGCAGGAAACAAGGAAAAGTATCACATCGTATTCTCCTGATATATTTAAATTACTTCAAGGTCAGTGGATGGTGGATATCTAAAAATAAATTTTTGCAAAACAATCTGGAAATTGTCCCCATTCTGTTGCACTCAGGCAAAAAAAAAATTGAGTTGATTTATACCAAGTAAAAGCATGCCATATTTGAATTTCCAGACATATTTGCTTCCAAATAATTGTAACGTCATTGACTTTTATCCCCTCCAGTTTAATTGAGGATTATTACGGTTACCTGGATTCTTTTTGGAGATGACTGGTTGACACGTGAAAAAAACCTTTCAGCCATAGCTTATTATTATGATTATGACTGCTCTCTGGAGAAAGTCCAGCAGTGTGAACATTTGCAGCTAACACACGTTTATGTCAGTGATTCCCTCATCTTCACAGGCTCTTCTACATGATTTAGAGGAATTAGTGAATGGACAAGATTTTCAGGACTATACCTTGTATTCGCACTAAACTAAATTGTACTTTCGTACAGAACCTGTGCCTAAGTGGGATGACATGAGGGATTGCAGACTCCAGGCATGGCACCAGAAATGGGGAGAACACCCACTGTTGACCCTGCAGGTCGACGATCACAGCGCTGGACTAGAGAAAGGCTCAGCGGCTGAAGGACCCTGCAGGACAGTGATCATGGCAGCAGACAAGCAAGGGATTCAGCAGCTGAGGGACCCACGCTGGCTATGGGTGACTTAAGATTGGGGGAGCCACACGGGCTGCTGGACACTAGGCCCTTTCAAACTGCCATGTAAAATGGGGTTAACCAGGCAATGGTTAGTGACTCAAGTACATGGTGATTTGAAGGGGTTCAACCTGATCAGAACCCAACCAGGTCCCTGACCTACCTCAGAGATGGTCAGGGATCCCAGTAAAACTTACCCGGGCGTCCTGCTCCTGTGGTTTGAAAGGGGAAATGGCCAAACCGCTTACTTGCGTGCATGCGTCACAGGGAAACCCCTGGCTGAAGTGTCACTGTTGCGATCGGCTACCGCGATCGGGAAAGGGGGGCGGCCGCAATGTCCCACTGCTGCAAACGCCACTCCGGTTCACAGCGATGGTTCAATGCAGGAGTGCAGGAGCAATTACCGTCTTCCTTACCCATAACCCCCCCCCCCCCACCACGCCACTGGAACTGCTCTGCCAGCGCAAGTTAAATGTTTCAGAATACTTTATTGTATAAGAAAACACAGGCAATGTGAAGATATCTCACTGAATGAAACAGAGAAAGCAAACAACAAAACAAAATGGGTGGTGATTGACTGGAAGGGGGATGGCGACTGAAGGCCGGGGGTGGGGTGGGGGGTCAACTGACAGCTGATACACCCTGTGTGTGTGTGACGCGTCACTCACCATTGTCATCATGGGTGCGGAATCCCCCTTAAATTGTCGAATTGGTGATTTATCAGGTAGGTATGGGCCATTAATCACACCGGGGTAGCAGGAGGGCAACCTGGGTGCTGCAATTTGAAAGCACCTACTGGCTCACAGAAACTCGATATTAGAGCCGGGATTCGAGGGGGAAAAAAGGGCTTCGAAGGGGCCTTTGGCGCTGAAAGCAAACTGATCGCATTGATGATTTGGATATGGAGCTCCAGTTACCAATGAATCAAACAGGAGTCTCTGCGGCTTTTGAGGCTGCGGGAGCAGTGGAGGCGAATCCATGACACTCAGTGACTCTGAAGAAACTCTCTTTTGCTTCTCCTTCCTCTATTATGAGGGACACTGAGCAATGCTTAATAGCAACTCCTTGTTGGGCTTATGGCATAGAAAAAGTCAAAATGTCATGTATGTTATACTTTTAATATATTATTGTGTGACATTGAAACAAACCTTGAACTACAATAAATCTAATTTCGGATTAACAATCTCCCTTACTCTGAAATTACAATTTTATATACAGGGTATCTGATGATTGACTTGCACTTAATTATTTCAAAATTCTGTGCTCCAGAAATAAAAATAAATGTTTCACTCATTTAAATTTATACAACTTTGTTTCTGCCTTGATCTCAATTTCATGTTTCAATTTTTTTTAATTCTCTAAAATCATTAAAACCTACACTTTTTGAGACCATGACCATTTTGTGATATTTTTTGCCAATATAGCCTGCTTGGTGATTTCATTGTTTGTCCACAATGAAGATCCCACAGAATTGGCACCTCTCTGAACATGACATTGGGAAAGCTCATATCTACTCTGCAGGGAACGCTAGACTTTTGAGTGAAGTTTTCTTCAAGGCCAATGTTGCAGGATTTCATTTAATTATGAACCACATGGACTTATTTAGCAACAAGATCTATGTTTATGGAATCATTTCTGCCCAAAATGCAATACTTCAATGAGAAAAACTGATATCCACTCTGTACATTTGCTAACCCTGTATCAAAAAGCATATTTAAATTTAAAAGTTGTACCATTCCACTTCCTATTCCACTTCTCTCCTGACCCTGAAAATCTGTACCTTTACTTACTTAGACTTGTAATGTGATTGTACTGCATCTGAAGTACACGAAGCTCTTGTAACCTATAAATAAAAGCACAAAAGAATGAAGAACAGCCTATAAAATTTCACACCCTTAAACACTTTGGAAAAACAGAAATTACAAATTTCATAGAGGAACAAATAATAGCAATAGGATGTCTTCAATTCCTGAACAAATCATTAAAAATATTGTTTCCCCTCTCTGAATTCTAATTCATTGTTCATTGATTTTTTTTTAATTCAGACATACAGCACAGTAACAGGCCCTTTTGGCCCTCAAGCCCATGTTGCTCAATTACTCCTAATAAGCCTAGTACATTTTGAATGGTGGGAAGAAACCCATGGAGACACGGGGATAACCTGCAAACTCCTTACAAACAGTGCAGGATTAGAACCCAGGTCCTGATCTCTAGCACTGCAACAGCGTTGCGCTAACCGCGAACTTAACTGTGTTGCCTCATTGTGTTCTTTCCCAGGAATTCAACACAGATTGCCTCACGTTCATGTCCTTTGCACTTACAAGTTGAAAGCTTTTAAAATACAAATTTAATCTCACCTGGTATATGGCATCATGATGCAGTACACAAAAGTGCTGAAGGCAGGACATGCAGCATCTGTTGGAAGTAAAAGCTAGTCGGCACTTCAGCCTCAACCCCTTCCTCAGAAATCCCGAAAGTCAAACAGATACGTAAAAAAGCTGGGATGGCAAGGGACAGGAGCTTTGGCTAACAGGAAAGAGGTAATAGGTACATAAAGATGCGAGAGAACAAAAGAAAGAAACTGAGAAGCAATAAAGAGAGATGACTCTCTGAAAGGAGAAGGAAAGGGGTAAGGAGCTTGTGGACGGGAGACAGAAGGATGAAGGAAAGGGAGACCAGGGGAGTGGGTTAATGTTAATTGGAGGTCAATATTGATACTGACTGGTTGAAGACAGCTGAGATAGAATACAAGGTGTTATTCCTCAATTTGTATGTGGCCCTAACTTGGCAGTTTGAATCACATGGATCGATATGTCAGTGGAGCAATGGGTGTTGGAATTGAAGATGATATTCATCTTCACTTATTTTGCCCAATAGAATGTTGACAACGCTGATCTACTAACTTTACCTAATTTCCCCAGAGAAAATGTTGATAGGTTTTTCTGTGAACGAATCAGAGTTTTTGGTGAAATTACTGCATTATGCACAGTCCATTTGATTTATCCAATTTTCTTGCACTAACTGGTAACAAGAATCACAAAGAGCTTTGGCCTTCCAGTCAGTTTCTAATAAAAATGATTAAATAGGAAATAGGAACAGGAATAAACCAGCTCTAATGATCAGCAAGACCCTTACTGTGAAACTGTCTCTCAATTGAGGGGAAGCATCTCAAAGCATTTACACTGCAAGCCCTTGGAATTTTGCATCTTTCAATAATGTTTCAAAGTTTTATCTGATACTTCGAAATGAGTAAATTTAGACCCAAGCTCTCGGACTCTTGTCACAAGACAATTCCTGAACTGGAATGCTTCCAATGCAAGTATTTCACTTCTTAAATAAGGAAACTAAAATTGAATGCAGATCTGCAGGTTTGGCATCAGCAACATTCGATAGACTCCAGTTCACTTTATGTTATTCTGTTACTGCTAATACAAGAGGCATCACAGTAAATAACAGGGGACTGAGAAGTGCAGTAGAGCAAAGGAATCTGGGAATAGATACATAATTCCCTGAAAGTGGTGTCATGGGGAATAAGGTTGTAAAGAGAACTTTTGACATATTGGCCTTCATAAATCAAAGTAATGAGTACAGGAGTGGGATGTTGTGTTAAAGTTGTACAAGACATTGATAAGGTCAAATTTGGAGAATTGTGTGCACTTTTGGTCACCGAACTGCAGGAAAGATATCAACAAAATAGAAAGAACGCAGAGAAGATTTTACTAGGATGTTGCACAGACTTCAGGAACTGAGTTGCAGGTTAAGACTTTATTCCCCGGAGCACAGAAGAATGAGGGGAGATTTGATAGTGCTATTTAAAATTATGAGGAAAATAGACAGAATAAATGTAGGTAGGCTTTTTCCACTGGGGGTAGGTGAGATACAAACCAGAGGACATGGGTTAAGGGTGAAAGGGAAAATATTTAGGGGAAATATTATGAGGTGCTTCACACAGAGAGTGGTGGGAGTGTGGAATGAGCTTCCAGCTAAAATGGTAAATCCAGGCTCAATTTTAACATTAAAGAAGAATTTGAACAGGTATATGGATGGGAGAGGTATGGAGTGATATGGGGTGGGTGAAGGGGACAAGGCAAAAAAAAAAATGGTTCGCCATAGACTTGAGGGGCCGTAATTATGCTGCAACTTCTGTGCTGTAATTGTCCTATGGTTCTTCGGCTCTACCTTTCCTCTTATTATTTCCCAATAATCAAATTTTGTTTTTACCCATCAGCTTAATCTATATACATTTTTTGCATTTTTCTCACAATTTGTTTTTCACTTACCCTTGTATCATCAGTAAATATGGCTGAAATACACTTTGTCCTTTCATCTAAATCATTAATTTAGAACTTATTTCTGTGGCAACCCCCTAGTGACAACTTGGCAAACTAAAAACGACTCCTTTATTCTGTTTCTATCACAGTTATTTCTCTGATATTTATCCTCCACAAATATCATGAGCTCATACCTTGTGCTGTAAACATTTTTGAGGACCCTTTCTGAAAGCTCATAGACGTTAGTGTAGCCGCGCGCTACTCGAAAGAAGACACACATGTAGTGTAGTCAGGTTAAGCTCAGTTTTATTAGGGCTCATGCCCGACTTTTATACTGTGCTGTTCCTGCCATAGCACCCCTTGGCTGACGACACATGTATAACAAAAGAGGGTTTCCTGCACGTGGGAGCTTTCCTGCATAACAATGCCCTTCTTCCCCCTGTACTGTCCCCGCCATTTTGGGGTCACTGGCCTTTAAGCTGCCCTTGCCATTTACCTGCCGGTTCGCTTCTTGGGGCCAGTGCCACTGCACGGGCTGCTGGCCTTTGGTTGCGCTCGTCGCCCGGAGTGCCAGCTCAATTGCGACCAAGGCAGGCTGCCACGTTACTTGTATTGATTTCCATTTATCCACCACAATCATTTTTTTTTAAATCAAAATATTTTCAATACAATTTATCTTTTATTAAACCTCATTTGACTTTATGATTTTTCTTCCACCGCTTCCTTAATAATGACCTGGCATTTTTCAAATGACGGATATCAGACTGAACAGCTAATATTTTCAGTTTTCCAAATCATTGGAATCTTTCCAAATTCAAGGAAATATTAAAAGATTCCACAAGGAATCCACTGTCAATCCAGCCACTTAAGATTCTAGGAAGCAGGAAATCAGGTCCAGGGAATCTGTCAGGATTTAACCTATTCGTTTGACAAATATATATTTTTTTTAAATAGTTAATATTTAAAATTAATTCCTCCCTTTTTTCCTTGGATTTTTATATCATGAAGAGAGGTGCAACTCCTCCCCCCACCTCCCTCTGCCATTGTCTTCTTTTCCACTGTTAATTCCCCAATCTTAGCTTCCAAGTGACAAATGTTTACCTTGTCCACCACTTTTCATATAACATTCTTGAATTAATTCTGTTAGCCACAGAAAGATCTACCTCATTCTGGAGCAATTGTCTTTGACTTCCATGTTTGTTGAAAATACATTGCCACCATATGTCCACCACTGTTTATCTTCCAATTTACCTTTTAATCTATATTTTCAATTCACTTCAGCCAAACTGATCTTTATATTGTTGTAATTGCCTCATTTAGTTTTAAGTTCTTAGTTTCTGTCAGATTCAGATTTATTGTCACAGAAAATACATGACAACACATACAACCCTGAGATTCCTTTCTCCTGCAGGTGCGGCAGAACTAATACTAATTGGTACTGCAAGAAATAAAACTGGTAGTGCGTAAACATGTTAACAAATAAAAGAACTGCAAACAGATAACGAATGTAAACAAAACAACTGCAATACAGAGAGAACAAGAAGAAAAATCAATAAAATGCACAAGTAAGAGTCCTTAAATGAGTCTCTGTTTGACTTTGTCATTGAAGATTCTGATGGTGGAGGGGTAATTGCAGATCCTGAACCTGGTGGTGCGAGTCTTGTGGCATCAATACCTCTTTCCTGATGACAGCCGCGATAAAAGAGTGTGTGCAGGGTGGTGAGGGTCTTTGATGATTGTTGCTGCACTCCGACAGCAGCGTTCCCTGTAGATGTACTCAATAGTGGGGAGAGTTTTGCCTGTCATGTACTGGGCTGTGTCCACTATCTTTTGGAGAGCTTTAAGCTCAGGGGTATTGGTGTTTCTATACAAGACCATGATGCAGCAAATCAGCAAATCATTTTCCACCACACCTCTGTAGAAATTTTCCAGAGTTTCTGATGTCATACCAAACCTCTGCAAACTCCTGAGGAAGTAGAGCTTTCTTCATGATGCCATTTGTTTGTTGGGTCCAGGAAGATCTTCTGAGATAGTGACTCCCAAGAACCTAAATTTTCTCACCCTCTCCACCTCTGATTCCCCCAATTTTCACTGGATTGTATACCACTGGCTTTCCTTTCCTGAAAGTCAACAATCAGCTCCTTAGTTTTGGTGACTTGAGTGCAAGGTTGTTGTTGGTGCACCATTCAGCAAGGTTTTCAATCTCTATCCTGTATACTAACTCATTCCCTTCCTTTTTACAACCCACTAGTGTGGTACTGTCAGCCAATTTGTAGATGGTGTCATTGTCATACTGAGCTACTCTAAAGAAGACACACATGTAGTATCGTCAGGTTAAGCTCAGTTTTATTAGGGCTCATGCCCAACTGTAAAGTGTAAAGTGAGTAGAGCAGTCCTGAGCTATGTCCACTACCTTTTGGAGGGATTTACACTCAGGGGTATTGGTGTTCTCATACCAGACCATGATGCAGCTGGTCAGCATACTTTCCACCACACCTTTGTAGAAATTTGCCAGGGTTTTCAATCCCGTTCCTTTATACAACCCACTACCATGGTATTGTCAGCAAATTTTTAGATGGTGTTATTATTGTACCAAGCTACACAGTCATAGGTATAAAGTGAGTAGAGCAGGGAACACAGCCCTGTGGGTGCTCCAGTACTGATGGATTGTGCAGGAGAAGTTCTTGCCAATCTTCACCGATTGTGGTCTGGAGATGAGGAAATTACACAGTGGGGTGTTAGCTCCCAGGTCTTGGAGTTTGCTGATCAATTTTATGGGGATGATGGTGTTAAATGCCGAACTGTAGTCGATAAAGAGCATCCTGATGTTTGAATCTTTGTTATCCAGGTGTTCCAGGGCTTGTGTAAAACTAGTGAGATGGCATCCGCCATAGACCTGTTTCTACAATAGGTGAACTGGAATGGATCAGTATCTCTGCTCAGACAAGAGCTGATCTGCTTCATCACCAGCCTTTAAAAACACTTCATCACTGTTGATGTAAGTGCTACTGGTCAATATTTGTTAAGTCATCTGTCCTTGGTTTATCCATTCTAAATTGAATTAGAAATTTCATCATGTTGCCAGATCATTAATTAAATCTTCCACATTCTGTTCAAGAACCAAATGGCCTACTCCTTGTCCTAGTTCTTATTTCTCAGTGTAGTGATTAAAAGAATTGTTAGATTGACAGAAAAAGGATAAAAAAAATTCAGCAAGAGAGAATGGAAGTTGCTTAATGAGATGTATAGTTTATAAAATAGAAAGAAAATATGAAGGACGTGTTCAATTATAGAAGGAATAATTGTGGATGTAACCTGCCCTGGGTGCCTCGCCCCTGTTCCTTGCCAGAATATATGGATGCTTTCCAATATATTGGCTTGTCTCAAGGGCTGTTGTAAATTTTACATTAAGAATGTTCTAACTGAATTGGCATAAAGTTGAGGAACAAAAGAAACAGAAGTAGGAATATAACAGTACCAATAATATATGCTTTCTTCTTCCCACACTTCAATGCTAATTTTTATGCATACTCCTCCCACACAATTCTCTTGTATATCTTTGGAGGCAGAGCCCTGTTAGAAAGATGGGCTCCATCAAATCATTGTCTGTAATCCCAGAGTTTCACAGCTTGGAATATATTTGCCAATATATTGGAGAATACCTAAAGTAAACAAAGAGCCTGGATAAAGAGCCTGTATCCATTTTATACAGTTCCCTCACTATTTTCCTTTAATGCCCCCATGGCTTTAAGACTGACAGAGAAAGTCTCGATAAGATACTTCAGGATGCCTCTACAGGAGCACCTATAAAGTAGCAGAGCAGAAAAAAAATTCTTCAGCAAATTAGACAGCAGCCTAAGGGGTTGGGGCAAGACCCCTTTCCTCCATTAAAAATGTACCACTGTAAATCTCTCTTTGCTTGATGCAAATCTCTGGCCTCCTCCAGTTAAAATAACGTCTAGAGGTTCAGCCAGAGATGTACATTTTTGGAATCATCAAAAGTTCTAGCAAATGAGTAAAAGATTGAAGATTTACAATAGATAATCAAAAGTTTGCACAACTGTGACATGAAGCCCGCTGTTTAAAGTATTTCTGGTTAGATAAAGGATTATTTTGCTTGAATGCTAATTACAAGGGAGATAGATCAGCTCATTGAGTGGTGTCACACCAACAACCTTGCACTCAACATTAGCAAAACCAAGAAGATGATTGTGGACTTCAGGAGGAAGTAAGAACACTATCCAGTCTTGGTCAAGTGCACAATAGTGGAGAGGGTCAAGAACTTCAAATTCCTGAGGTCAACATCTCCGAGAATCTATCCTGGAGCTTCCACATCGATGCAATCACGAAGGCGGCTCACCAGCGAATATACTTTGTGAGGTGTTTGAGGAGATTCAGTATGTCACCAAATACTCTCAAAAACATCTTCAGGTACCATAGAGAGCATTCTGGCTGGTTACATCACTGTCTTGTACTGAGGTGCCAACACTCAGGACAAGGAAAAAAAACTCAAGAGGGTTGTTAAGTCAGCCTGTGACATCATGGGCAGTAGACTTCATTCAATCAAGGACATCTATAAGAGACGATGTCTTAAGAAAGCAGCCTCTATCCTCAAGGACCCCCACCACTCAGGCCACGCCCTCTTCACTCAGCTACCATCGGAAAAAACGAGCACTCAGTGGCACAAGGACAGCTTTTTCCCTGCTGTCATCAGATTCCAGAATGATCAATGAACCAAAGACACTGCCTTACTTTGACTTTTCATGCACTATTTTTATTTATTATTTGTTAATGTTTGCACTGTAATGTTGCTGCAAAACAACGAATTTTGTGACTTGTTCATGAAAATAAATTCTGATACCATCTTAGGTCCTGTTCTAAATAATACACATCAAATGCATCCTGTTTTGTAATTAGAGTATAGTTTGAGCTGCCTTTAAATATGTTACTACACGGCAGTTAAATATTTAAGATGAAAGATGCTATTCACACAATTAGAGACTTCCAAAAACCTTGCAGTTAATGGTCATTGGCACCTACCTATCTAGATTCTTGATATGTCTTATGTTGTTACCATATAGTTTGAGTTCAGTAATTTCACATTTATCTTCCAAATTCTCAATTTCTTCTATGGAATTACAGGAAAGATCCAAAATCTTTATTCCTTTCAACTGAATTAAAATAAAACAGCAGAGTTTTAGAATATACAGTAGTCCTTACCAGAGCATGTTTTGATACATTTAGAATATACATTAGTCTTTACCAGAGCATGTTTTGATACATTTAGAATATACAGTAGTCTTTACCAGAGCATGTTTTGATACATTTAGAATATACAGTAGTCTTTGCCAGAGCACGTTTTGATACATTTAGTTGTGAAATTTCACAAGGAAAGATTAATATTTTATTCGCATTGACCGACTTCCAATCTAATATTAACTTAAATTTCAGAATGTTGTAGTGATGTTGCAGCACAAGGTCATCAAAAGTTTCAAATCTTTATGGCTGGTTGATAGAGAAAATACTGGTAAATTCTAATAAAGCAGCACACAGAGTAAGGAGGAAAACATGGCAGGATGCACTTCTTATGATCATATCTTTGCTTTCTCAAAGAATACTCCTTTAATGTTCCTAACCATAGTAAAAGGGGCTGAGACGAAGAGCACAGAAGCATATCCCTATGCATGAACTTGGCAAAACACATCCTGTTAGATCAATGCTCAATTATATTTGTGCCAAAGTAGTCTATTGAACAACTCAAGAGGATCATCAAACTGAAACATTGACTTCATAACATAAGAAATAGGAGTAGGCCATCTTTGACCCTGCTCTGTCATTTAATAAGATGATGACTGATCTGGGTGTGGATTCAGCTCCACCTACCTACCTTTTACCCAAAACCCTAATTTCCTGACTGTGTAAAAATCTATCTTAAATATCTTTAACACGGCAGCTTTTAAGCTTCCTCTGGCAGAGAATTCCACAGATTCACTACTCTCTGGAAAAACCTGTTCCCTCTCATCTCCATCCAAGAGAGGCATCAGATGTTGAGTAGAAATGAAAATCACTGGCAAAACATTTTTAGGCCAGTTGAACTAACGGAACGTGTCAGCATCATTGTGCAATTAAACCTGCTAAATTCAATAAAAGTTAACTTAATGTTTCTCCAATTTCCTACATGATACAGCAAATCTGAAATTATCTTTGTGTTCAGCTTGAGGTTGTTTATCATAATCCCCTATTTTTATTTCAGGGAGCAAACCTTTTGAAATTATTTGTTGTCCAGTACAGTCTTTCCAAAGTGGTTATCCTCACATTTACCTACATAGTACTCAATTTGCCAGCCACGTGTGCATCATTCAAGCTAACTATTTTGCTCTGCAGACACTCCACATACTGTGCAAAATTTACTTTTCCATTTAATTTTGTGTCATCAGCAAACCAAGATACACCACACTCAGACCCATCTTCCAAATCGTTGATGTATATAGTGAAAAGTTATCTGCCTGGCATCGACCCCTATACCACTGATTGACAACTAAAGAAACAGCCATTTATTCCAACTCTCTTGCTTGATTAACAAATCTTTTTTTTTGCAGTTGGTTTTTCTGTATTCCACTTTTACTTTTCTCAAGCTTAACTTTTGCATGGCTTCTCTCCATCTTTCTACATGGATTCCCATATATTTTAAATGTTCCCTGACAGCACTCGCAAACAATCCTCCTGGTCCTGTAAGGTCTGGTTTGTATTGGTCCCACCTTCCCCAGAACCAATTGTAATGCCCCAGGAGTCTGAAAACTTCACCATGTATACCTAGAATCTGAACCTTCCTGACTAACCTCTCATGTCATAACTTGTCAAAGGCCTAACTAAAGTCCATGTAGACAACATCCACAGCCTTTCCTTAGTCAACTTTCTGGATAACTTCTTGAAAAACTCTATAAGATTGGTTAAACATAACCAACAGGCACAAAGCCACGTTGACTATCCCTCATCTGTTTCTAACTATCAAAATGATTGTATGACTGATCTCTTAGAACACCTTTCAATAATTTACCTACCACTGATATAAGGCTCAATGGTCTATAATTTCCAGGGTTACTTTTGGAGCCTTTTTTAAACAACATAATCTGCACTCCTGTCTTATGGCACCACACCCGTGGCTAAGGGTATTTTAAATATTTCTGCCACAGCCCCTGCAATTTTTACACTCACCTCCCTCTAGGTCCAAGGAAATATCTTGTCAGGCCATGGGGATTTATCCATCCTTATTTGCTTTAAGACAGCAAGCACTTTTCCTCTAATCTCTATAGGTTTCATAATCTCACTCATTGTTTTTCTTACTTCCTATGATTCTGTGCCCATTTCCTAAGTGAATACTGATGAAAATAAATCATTTAAGATCTCCCCATCTCTTTTGACTCCATACAAAGCCAACCACACAGATTTTCAAGGGAACCAATTTTGTCCCTCACTATCCTTTTGCTCTTAATATCCCTGTGGAAACCCTGTGAATTTTCCTTTACATTGTCTGCCAAAGCAACGCCATATTTTCTTTTAGCCTTCCTGATTTCTTTCTTGAGGGCTTTCTTGTATTTTTGTGCTCAAGTACCTCATTTTCTCCATGTTGCCTAGACCTGCTGTACATCTCTCCCTTTTTCAGAACCAGATTCCCAATATCCATCGAAAATCAGGTTCCCTCTGCCTGTCTACTTTGCTTTTAATCCTGAGAGGAACATACAAACTCTATACTCTCAAAATTTCACCTTTGAAGATCTTCCACTTACCTCATACATCCTTGCCGGAAAACAACAACCCAATCCATGCACTCTAGAGCACACATGTCAAACTCAGGCCCGCGGGCCAAATTTTGCCCGTGATATAATTATATTTGGCCCGCAAGATCATATCAAATATGTATTAGAGCTGGCCCATTGGCCGCCGCGCCAGTATAGCGCATGCACAGCTAATACTACAAATCCCAGAATGCTTTGCAAATGCATTGGCGCCGGCCCATCAGCCTGATAATCACCCCCATCTCCTCTCTTTACTTTCATTAGTATCTGCCACCTGTCGCCTAACTCACATGTAATAAACCCCTTACGAAAAATGGCCAAACGAAAGACAGAAAACAGGACCATTCAAGACATGTGGGAGGCAGACTATATGTTCATCATTTTAAAAGACAAACCTGTTTGTCATTGAAGCAAGTTGTTATTTTTTTGACTTGTTGGCTTGTGAAAAAATATACATTTAAAAGGAGCTTAAAGGCTATAGAGAAATATTATTTATTGAATATTTTATTTCTCATTTGTTAATGCTTCTTCTGGAAAGAGTTTAACCAAAACTATTATTAAACATTTATTTTAATAAGAAAAAGTTTAACATTACATTTGTTGAAAGAAAACATGCAGATGTTGTTGAAAAATTTTCAATAAATATTTAGTTTGGTCCACGACTTAGTCCAAGTTTTTAATTTTGGCCCTATGTGAATTTGAGTTTGACACCCCTGCTCTAGATCCTTTCTCATTTCCTCAAAATTGGCCTTTCTCCAATTTAGAATTTCAACCCGAAAACCAGACTTATCCTTAACTAACTTGAAACTAATGGCATTATAATCACTGGACGCAAAATATTCCCCTACACATCCTTCTGTCACCTGTCCCATCTCATTCCCTAATAGGAGATCCATTATTGCACTCTGTCTAGTTGGTACCTCTATATACTGATTTAGATAACTTTCCTAAACACAATTGACAAACTCCAAGCCATCCAGTCCTTTTACAATACAGATATTTCAGTCAATGTGTGGAAAGTTAGAATTTCCACTATCACAGGCTTACATTTCCTGTAGTTGTCTGCTATCTCTCTACAGATTTGCTTTTACAATTTTCGTTGACTATTGGGCAGTCTATAAAACCACGTGTGGTCATACCTTTCCTATTTCTCATTCCTGCCCATATAGCCTCAGTAGACTATCCCTCTTCCCTGACAAGCAATGCAATTCCTCCCCCTTTCATTCCACACCCCCCCCCCCCACCACCACACCCCGTTCTATCATGACTAAAGCCAAAAGAAGCCAGAAATATAGCACTGACAGTCCTGTCCCTCCTGCAGCCAAGTTCCACCAAGGGTTATAATGTCATAATTCCATGTGCCAATTCAGAGTCGAAGCTCATCTGATTTTCCTGCAATATTCCTTGCATTGAAATAGATGCATCAAACCATTGGCAGAACTGATAAGAACAGAAAATAAAATAAAAGGGATAAAAATAAAGGAGAAGGAGTATAAAATCAGTTTATTTGCAGAGGACATCATAGTATACCTAACAGAACCAGAAATATCAATAAAAGAACTACATAAGAAATTGAAGGAGAATGGAGAAATATCGGGGTACAAGATCAACGCAAATAAAAGTGAAGTGATGCCAATGAGTAATGCGGACTATATAGAATTTAAAAAAGAATCACCATTTAAATGGCAAACGCAAGCAATCTGATACCTAGGGATCAGGTTAGATAATAACTTAAGCCACTTGTACAAACTAAATTATCAGCCACTAATAAAGAAATTGCAGGAAGACTTAGAACATTGGAGAGAATTACTACTAACGTTGATAGGGAGGGTAAATAGCATTAAAATGAATGTCTTTCCAAGGATAAAATACTTATTTCAATTGTTACCAATTCCCTTAACAGAGAAATTATTTAATGAACTAAAGAGAATAATAAGGAAATTTTTGTGGAAAGGGAGGAAAACGAGGATAGCGTTAGATAAATTAACAGAGAGGTACAATCAAGGTGGTTTGCAGTTACCAAACTTTAAAAATTACTATAGATCAGCACAACTAAGGTATTTATCAGATTTTTATCAGACAAGGGAAAAACCAGATTGGACTAAGATAGAGCTAGATAAATTAGGGGAGAAGGTACCAGAACATATTCTTTATAAGTGGGATGAAAAGCTGGTACAATATAAAAGCTCACCAGTATTGCATCATTTACTCAATATATGGAAGAAGATTCACTTAGAAAGGAAAAAAATAAATTATCAAATACCTAAATTATTATTGACCCAATATCAGTTAATCCCTTTTACAATAAATAACATTTCCTTTAGAGAATGGGAGAGAAAAGGAATCAAAAGAATAGAAAATTGTTCTTTGGGAAATAATTTATTAACATTTGAACAATTGAAGTACAAATATAGAATAACTCATGGTACAATGTTTGCATACCACCAACTGAAAACTTACTTAAAGGATAAATTGGGAAACAGACTGAGATTACCAGAAGGAAGCAGCTTTGAATATGTGATTACAGACACAATGATAATTAAAAGATTTATAACAAACATGTACATCAAGCTGCAAGAGAAGAAAAATGATGAAATAAGCTATAAACCCAAACAAAAGTGGGAAAAGGATTTAAACATAAAGATAAAAAATGAAACATGGGAAAAATTATGTTCTGGAACTATGAAAAATATAATAAACACAAGGTTAAGTATGATACAGTATAATTGGTTACACAGGCTATATATCACACCCCAAAAGTTAAAAAAAATGAGATCCAACATTATCAGATAGATGTTTTCGCTATTAGAAGGAAATGGGAACAACAGTACATGCAATTTGGGCATGTGAGAAAGTGAAAAAGTTTTGGGAAGTTCTAAATCAGATATTAAATAAAATCAAAAAATAACATACCAAAAAATCCAGAGATTTTTCTCCTAAGTAATATAAGTAGTAAGGAATTAGGCCTCAAACTGGATGAAGCGTAAAAAAGATTTATTATGATAGCCTTAGCTGTAGCAAAAGAATGTATAATGTCAACTTGGAAATCAGAAGCGAGCCTGAGAGTACAGCAATGGTACATGGAAATGAATAAATGTATTCCATTGGAAAAAATAACATATAATTTAAAAAATAAAGTCACATTATTTGAACAAATTTGGGAACCGTACATGGAACATAACTGAGAGGGCCTACCGCAGACCTCCACCCCCTAAAATGATAAGAAGACAAAATGACTTGATTCAGTATGTAAAAGTAGATGACACATTTTTCTTGTTTATTTTTCATTGTGTGATGACATTGTTTAATGGTTTTACTGTATTGTATATGTTAAATGTTTATTGGTTTTGGAGGGGAGTGGGAAGGGGGGAGGGAAGGTAGGGGGAAAAAAGGGGGGGAAAATGCCACTGAGTATATTTAAGAGGGAAATGTTTATATGTATTTTGGTTGATATGGTTCACAGTGTGAAAAATAAAAAAATAATAAAAAAATAGATGAACCCGAGAATATTTCCACCATGTACAATCTGTTGACCTCTAATGGTGCATGCAGTTTTCACATCAACTTATCCCTCCTCCTTCTGCTCTGCAGTCTGGTTCCTAGCCCCCTGCTAATCCAATTTAAACCCACCAAAGCAGCACTAGAAAACCTTCCCGCAAGGATATTAGTCTCCCTCCAGTTCAAATGCAAATCATCCAGTCGGAACAGGTCCTACCTTCCCTGGAAGAGACCCCAATGATCCTAAAATGTGGTCTTCCCTCCTTCACCACGTCTTTAGCCATGTATTAAGCTGCATTATACTCCTATTTCTTACCTCACAAGAAAGAAATCCTGACATCACAACCCTGGAGGTCCTATGCTTCAACCTCGCACCTAACTCAAATGCTCCTTGCAGGACCTCCTTTCCCTTCTTACCCACATTATTGGTCCCTATATGAACCACAACATCAAGCTGCTGACCTTCCCTCCTGAGAATGCCGTGAAATTAATCTGAGATATCTTGGGACACTACTACCAGGGAGGCAACATCATCTGGGATATTCAATCTCTTCCACAGAACCTAACTATGGAATTCCCTATCACTACAGCTTGCCTCCTCCCTTCCCAACTACAGGACCAATCTCCATGCCAGAGACCCGATTGCCGTGGCTCCAGGATTTTCCTCCCCCCCACCCCACCAACAGTATCCAAATTGATATAATTATTATGAAGGGAATGGCCATAGGGGTTCCCCGCAGTGCAGACCTGTTCTCTTTCCCTTTCCTGACTGTCATTCATCTACCCTTCAGCTGCCTCCTAGGTGTGATAGTATCCCTGTAACTCCTGTCTATCACTGCCTCCCAAATGATCCAGAGTTCATCTCCAGCTCCAATTATTTAACTCGGTTTGTAGCTGGATGCACTTTAAAAAACAAAAATTAAATTTAGACATACAGCATGATAACAGGCCATTTCAGCCCATGAGCTCATGCTGCCCAATTACACCCAATTTTGAAAGTTTTTTCTCTTCCCACAGATGTAATCGTCAGGGATTCTGCTGGTTTCCCTGATGACCCACATTCTGCAAGAGGAACATTTCCCTGCCTTGCCTGCTATTCTCATTATTTATGATGAGAATATTTAAAAATATGATATCTAAAACCTGCCCTTACCTGTGCCTACCTGCTCAATCCTTTTTATTCCTTGAATAGAGTGGTCCTTTCTTACTTCAATTCCTGTACCACCACCTCAGCCTCTATTTGCCATAGCCTTTCCACCCTGACTCAGTCCACACCAATAATGACCGCTCCGTGACACAGTCCCTCATTTTCATTCTGATGTCTGGGTCACGTGACCTCAATTGCCCAATCAACTGCTCCAACTGCTGAACTTTCAATATCAATCTTAGCAGATCTGAATGAGAAACATTTTTTTTAATTATCCTCCATTCTCTCTTTTCCATTACTTTTTAGATTTCTCACCCCACCACCAAACAAGATAGATATAGAATTACTTAATACACAAGTGAAGAATTCAGCCGTATATCAGCAGCCATTTTACCAGACTTAGTGGTGGCTGTATGTTTAGCCTTCATTAATTCCAGTTAAATGGATTGCGTCCAATGTTTACATGATAGACCATTGAAGACTTATCTTGGATAAGGCTTGGCCAATTAAATTTGAAAACCTTAAAAAAGTTTATTAGAAAATGTAAACATTATTCCAAAGTTCACACTTAATTCACAAACAGTTATAATCAACAGCAAATGCTTACAATTTTAAACTTCTGTATCTTGCTGATTCCTTTTCCATGTAGATCTAACATTGTGTTGATCCCATATCCACCCATTTGTTCCATTGAAAGCTTTGTAAAAAAATTCAAGAACTGGTTAACAGAATACCATTCTTTTCACTTGAGAGAACATCTGGTTATAGCAAGTGAAATAGAGAGCTATTATTGGAGGTTTAGAATAAAGTCCATAAATGAAGGTTTCCCAAACATGTGTTGCCAGGATTATCAGTGAAATGAGTTTGGGGAATTACTGTATTTGCATATCCGAAAGTGTGAAAAGGGTCTTAATTGGAAATCTCACTGAGAAGCAGATGTCCTTCGCAAAGCTGATGAAAAGAACCTGGAGGGATAACAGCTGTTGGAATGCATTAGTTGGAGAGAAAGAATTAAACAGCCATATACTGCACAGTATCTAGGCTTTTCTGTCTACTGTAATTGGCTTTGAGAGAAAATCCAAATGCTGCCATAATTCAAAGTTTGTGCCCACTGGATAATCAAACATTTTATGGTGTTTACAGTAGTCATACAGTGAACACCCTATTAGATTAGATAAGCAGAGGCTGGCACAAACAAACCAGCACCACGTGTTCAAATTCTACCAGGGTAATTGTGGAACTTACATTCATATGGAATTTGAAAACAAAACAGTAGGTCTTGCTAATGGTGGCCCACCAGATTATCATTAAAAACCAGATTGTCATGTTTAGTAATGCCCTTTAGAAGAGGAAATTTAGTTGGTCTGGTCTACATGTCACCTGAAGCAATATGTCCTCTCAAATGATCCAAGAAACCACACAGTCTCATCTCAACTGCTAAACAGAGAAAAGTTAAAATGTGATGGTGAGGCAATTAAAGGTAAATGTAGATAGTGTTGCTGGAACATGTTCAAATGCTGCTGTAATACTCTTCTACTAACCTGGACTTTTGGAACATCTTTATTGGATGCCATAACACCTTTAGCTGAAGCAGATTGTGCTAAACAAGTTGATCCTGCAACTTGAGTGTTGTGTATTCTTTTCATATTGGTCTGACTTCTCGGGAATACATAAAAGATACACCAACATTAACTTGGAAAAAATTACAAATAGAAATTGACAGACAACTAAAATTAAGCACAAAGACATATTTTGTTTTTGACCTTTCCATTTACTACCCTTACATACCTCTTGAAGAGTAAAGACATAGTCAATTACTATTGTCAGATACATTAGGTCTGTGACACAATCTCTTTTGCAGAGAAGGCCAAACTGGAAAATCAAACCCTTTCCAAAGGACATTTTCATAGATACAGAAGCCTGAAATTTGCAGGAAGCTCTTTGTTCCAGTTATTCAACATGCATATTAAAGATGGACTCCCTGTAGAGTTCAGAGGCAGATCGTCAACTTTATGCAGTTTCCCAGATGCTACACTTAGAAATATTTACATTAAACTTCTGCCAAATCTAACTCAGTGCTTAATCAGCAACTCCTCTCATTTTGACACGGAGGAAATGAGTACTGGGAAGATAATTAAGTGCCAAGTAATTCACATTATTTCTCAATTAAATAAGATAATTCAAACACAATTAATTGTCTCGAATGTTTTCAAGTGCTTAATTTATTTTTAATAATTTTAAAATGCCACGGTTGACATAGCAGTTAGAGCAACGCCAGTGACCGGGACTGGACCAGGGTTCGAATCCCATGCTGTCTGTAAGGAGTTTGTATGTTCTCCCCTTGTCTGCATTGGTTTTCTTCGGTGGCTCCAGTTTCCTCCCACCGGGGTGTAGGTTAATGGGGTGTAAATTAGGCAGCACAGACTTGTGGGACGAAATGGCCTGACTGCTGTATATCTAAAAATACATGAATCCAGTCTGCCACGCAGAGTTACCCCATACAGTTCCCATATACCCACATTCATCTGGGCCCAATGTGAAGGACCTATGCACCATACTGTGAGAAACAGAAGTACCTTCACAGAATTTGCTCGAGACAAAAATTGAGAACAAAGAACTTTTATTATACTATTACAACAATGCAAAGTTGGGTGCTTCCCCTTACCCTGGGAATACATACAGATACTGAGGCCGACCCAACTTTTATACATTTCATTTCAGTACAGAAATACCTTCCCCCTAACATTCTTCTGCCTCCTGGATTGGTTTAGCATTAGGTAATTCTGCCCACGTGGATTCTAACTTCTTATCAGTTTATGTGCCTTCCTGCAAACTTGTTAGCCAGGAAATATCATGTCTTTGTTCTTTACTCATTAATCAATCCCCAAGACTTGCTAAAGCTATCTACTTGCTATCCTGTTTTGAAGATCCTTATTTTATTATACTTTTATAACCCTTCCTCTCATTCCAGCATCCCTTCATCCTGATTTAACCCATAATACTTCATTTCCAATGAGCACTTGCTTGACTCCTCACATTCCAGTATCCCTTACAATATCACACAAGACTCTATTGAAGACAAAGTTGGAGCTGGAGTTTTGTTGCCTGTTAAACAAAATTGATTTCTAGTATTTAAAAGCTTTTGACATCCAAGTAATATTAAAATGAAAGGAAAGAATTAAAGTCATATTTAATTTAAAACCCAGTTATTTAAAACACAGAATCAAAAAAATAAATTAAAAATAAAATGCTTTGTAATCTGCAGCCCTTGAATTCCCTTTAAAATCAGAGGGTTTCAGCCCCTACACCATGCAGGATCTTTCTGTCAATTTCATGGCATAACATCGGGGAATCCCAGCCGGATTGAGTCAGATTGTTCAACTCCAAAGTGGGCCCAGTAACAAAGAGTAGTGATTGATACAGCAGCTTTCAGAAGCATATAATCTCTCCTTTTTAGAGATATTCCCTTTGATCCACCATCCCCTACACTGCAACTGAAAATGAACTTGTTTAGACTCTTTCCCAATTCTGATGAAGGGCTCCAGAGCCAAAATGTTAGCTGTTCCAATGGAATAAAATGTACATACAAAATATTCATGTACCTAGAGAGGTTAGGGGAAGGGAAGGAAATGTGCCTATAAAATGGAAAAATTAACTGAATGTTTTCTAGCCAGCAAATTTCACAATATTCAGATAACTGGAGGATTTTTTTTTAAGCCCAGGCCATCAGTATTGATTGCCATTCCATTCACCTCCTCACTTACTTACTCATGAACTCTCTGTTCCAGAGACCCAGCCTGAAAAGGAAAGAGGAAAGCCACAGGGATGGTGGTAATAGCACAAGAGTTGAGCACATAAAAATCAGACTCGAAATGTTAGCAATATATATTTGTCTCCTATGGACACAAAGACCAGCTGAGTTCCGTCAGCTTTTCAGTGTGTTTTTTTTTATATATAAAGATTACTGCACACATACAGTGCAGAGCAAAAAATGTTGGATATTTTTTTAACCCCCTAAAAGAGCAGTGGCAGCACTTCTTCCAAACGAAAGAAAGGGAGCAAAACAAATCTTCCTCCTCTATCAGCACACACACCTTCAGGCCCTGCCCTGCCTGTTATTCATTAAATAGTCCTCCATACAGAATGACATCTGAGGAAAAACAGCTGCTGACTTTCAACATGAACATTATCTGCAGAAATAAAAAGCCTTTAAGAGCTTTACCTCATTTAAGATGTTTATCCCATCTCTCTGGAAAATTAATACTGATTGACTACAAATTACCACTGAAGGAAATACCCATATTGAAGCCATTTGGGTTACATAAATTTGAACAGAATTTACAAATCACAACCAAAAAAACAAAAAGTTAATTATCATGTAATTTTTATTTAAAACAAAAGTAAATTTGTCAATTTGTATTCTTTTCAACTCACTTTTCTTAACACTTATGCAAATGATATGATTTCATGCCATGGAAAAATCATAATATGGACCATTTTTCTAGGAAAACAACCTTTAAAATGTAGTGGTTGTCCATATGAATTAAAAACTTGCTTTTTCACAATCTAGTCCTATTTTTAAAGTTCATTCTGGAATTTAAAGCAGACATGCAGAAGTAAATAATTTGACAACTAGTCTGTCTGGTGTGTGTGCCTGCAAACTAACCTAATCAGAACAAAGAAGGTTCCAGAGAGTTAACCATCTATGAGCCAAATTAACTACAAGTTGAAACATACAGTATATCAAAACAAATTGAAAACATGGGAGTTTCAAGGTATAAAAATCTGATAGGTAATCACTACTGCTACTAGAATTATTAAGTTCAGTGATTTTAAACACTCCAACTTCCTTGAAGAGATTTAGGAAAGTGAGAGTAGGCCATTTGTCTCATTGATCTTGTTGCACATTCAATGAGAACATGGTACATCTTTTCCCATAGCCAAACTTTATAGCAATCAATCAACATCGAAATATCATTCATAACCCACTAGATTAAAGAATTCAAAAGTTTCACAATTTTATTGGGGGGTGGGGGGAAGGTCTTCTCACCTTAGTTCTGAATGACTACTCCCTTATTTTGAGACTGCGACCTTTGGTTCAAAATTGCTTAATCAGAATAAACAGCAACTCTGTGTCGATTTTGAAGAATTCTGTATGTTTCAATGATATTACACCATAATCTACTGAATTCAGGAGAATGTGGGCCTACTTGGCACAACGTGTCTATGTCAAACAAATCGGAAACTTTTGTTGCATTTGCTCTAACTTCCAGATAGGACGATTTATACATAAAGTTTCAGATACAATCTCACCAGTATTCTATACAATTTCAGTAACTAATTCCATTCTTTACTTTTGTACTCAGATCCCTCTGGAATAAAGACCATTTGCATTCCTAGTTGTATCTAACTTTCAACAATTAGTCCACAATGATCTCTTTAAATTCTTTCTATTAACAAAATACTCCACATTTCCTTTTCCTATTTTTTTCCCCATGTTGTAATTCCATGTGCCCTTTCACTTAGCCTGTCCCTATCCAACTCAAGCCACTATGCATCTTCCTTATAAACCACAATGCCATCCATCTTTGATTTAGGAACAACCAGAGATATATCGTGCCCTTGATCCATTGTCCAAATGACTGAAATAGATTGTGAATTACTGATTGAGAACCAAGAGACCCAACAGGCTAAACGGATTACATCTTTGTCGTAAGAAGTAAACAAAAAACAAATAAACACTCACTTATTGCAACTCATTCTGTACATTAATTAACTCTCAATCTTGACTAATATTTTACACCCAATCCCACGTTTGAATTGAATCAGGTGACACTCTAACAAAGGCTTTGTCAAAGTACAAATAGACAAGATCCCCCCTTATCTATTCAATATTTACAATCTGAAAAATATTTAATAGATTCGGTAAACATGATGGTGCTGGAGTATAGATCCTCTCCTTATGTTCAGTATAATCATTCTACTCTCTTGTATTGCTCCTCGAACACCATCAGAGTAATTCATATTGCTCGACCAAATCTACTTTATGCCTTGCTCTGTTTAAAAGTAACTTTTTCTTTATTTCCACAACCCACACTTCTGTTTTATGTAACACCATTCCCTGCATTTTTGTTTTTATTCTAACTTGTTCGATGAATCAGTTGACTTGCCTGGATACACACAAAACAATGTTTTTTCACTCAATTCATCTGACAATAAGCAATTCAATCCAATTGACTGTGCCTGTATTACTATTTTCTCCTTCATAATAGAATTCACCATTTTTCATAATCTTGATGTCATATTGGCTGATCTGTGCTCTCTTTTTCCTTATTTAAATAGTGGAGTTAGAGTTGCTAATGTTCAAACTGAAATAGCTGATCAAAATCTATTGAATGTTGGAACTTGTGCATCCATGATCTCCAGAGGTATTCTTTCAAAACTGGCAATACAAATAATTAGGTCCCAGAGAAGTATTCGTGTGCAGTACCAATTAAACTCTCCAATATCATTTACAAATGATACTTCCTATCAATTTATCATGTATCTGTATCTTTGACCTCTACTATATTTTGAAGATTATCTGTGTCTTTGTGAAGAAAGGCACAACATACTTTTTTTTTTAAAAAACTTTATTTAAAATTTTATGACATGAGTAAAATAAAAATTACATTTAAAGAAATAATAAAAATAAGATAATAAAAATTACAATACTACATCATTAAACTACACAAATTAACCCCCCCCAATAATTATAACACAACATTAATCATCTAATTTAAAATTAGTCCAACCCTCCCCCAAAATAAAGAGTGAAGAATTAATTAACAATGTTGTAAATAAAATTTTAAAAAACCCACTTACAAAAAAAGATAAAACTTAACAACAAAAAAATTACTAACAACAAAAAAAATATTAATACTAAAATAATACCCTTAAACATATATTTAAATCAAACATAATACATGTATTTAACAAATGAAATCCACTTTAAAACTAAGTTCAAATATTAAAATCATATATCAACCATATATCTGTTATACAAAAATCATAATTAATAATACATAAATACAGAATTTCCATTAATACCAAGTTTTCTTTATAATTCATCGAGAGAACAAAAACATCCCTTAGAAAAACAATCAGATAAACTTTTTATTCCCTTCCCCTCCCCTTATATAAAAAGAAAAAAAAAGAAAAGTTCAAACTCTTATAAAATTCTCCATATTCTTCATTTATAACATCTTCAAAATTCTCTATCGAAATTAACAATTTTATTAAACTCTTCTCCCTCAATGTATTTGTACTTAATTTTCTTCTTTTTCTTCTTATCACCTTTTCCCTCATCTTCCTCTTCATCTAATTCAACATCCTCAATTTTTGACTTATTATCTTCTGTGACATCATCCTCTTAAAAAAGAAAGAAAAAAGAGAAAAAAAAACCCCAAAAAAAGAGAAAAAAAAGGAGAGAAAAAAACCTCCTAATTCCCTCTCAATTACAATCAGAAAACAAAGAGTTTTTTTTAAATTATTTATTTTTAAAAAATTTTAAAAAACCTTCACTTCTTAACCCAAAAATTACAAAGAAAAAAAAGGCACAACATACTTGATTCTCTGCCACTTCCTTGTCCCTCTCTTCTCTCATATACTTTCTCTATCTTTGTGAACTATACTAAATTCAGTTAAGCTCTCAAACAGAAACTTTTGGAGTCTGCTTTATGTTTTTCATTAAATTGCTCACATTTTACTATTTTTCCTTTTCTTATCCTTTGCTTAAATATTTCCAATCCTCAGTCTTACTGCTCTTCTTGGCAACATCATAAGCTTTTTCCTTTGATCAAATTATAGCTTCAATTTCTCCTTAGCCACAGTTGGACCAGTTTTCATATTGAAATGTTGTGGCTGAAAGGAATATATATAGTAAACTCAAAAAGTTTCTTCATTGTTATTCATTGTTTGTTTATATAGCTTTTTTATATCTTTATCATTCTTTTTTGTTATTTCCAAATCTACCAAAATCATTTCAAATATTTGTAGCTTGTTTTGTTTTCAGAACTGGTTTCAGATTGAACGAAATCACTTTCATTCTTGATTTAAAAAATATATCCATTTATGATTGCAAATTCTAAAAGGCCCTTAAATGCTAGATTGTTATTTAAGCCCTTAGAGTGCACATTATTTGTCCTAAATAAAAGTCTATTCATTACAGTATCTAGAAAAGTCTTGATTAAGGGTGTCAGCACAAAACATTGACTATCTATTGCCTTCCATGAATACTATCTAACCTGCTGAGTTCCCTCAGCATTTTGCCCGAGGAATCTATATCTTAAACATTCCATGTAATTCCTCCATATTTTTACTGCTAATTCAGTATTTAGATTAAACTGCTCCAATTTACCAGGGATTATTCTGTACTAAGGGCGTTAGTAGATCTTGTGATTGTCAGGACCAGCACTCAGGTGGACCCTGGAGATTCAAACAGCCGGCACACGGGCCATTTTAAAAAAAATATCACAGGAGTTGAGAACAGCCAGTGCTTTTCTTCTTTTCTTTGGCTTGGCTTCATGGACAAAGATTTATGGAGGGGTATGTCCACTTCTGCTGCAGGCTCGTTGGTGACTGACAAGTCTGATGTGGGACAGGCAGACACGGTTGCAGCGGTTGCAAGGGAAAATTGGTGGGTTGGGGTTGGGTGTTGGGTTTTTCCTCCTTTGTCTTTTGTCAGGTGGGCTCTGCGGTCTTCTTCAAAGGAGGTTGCTGCCCACTGAACTGTGAGGCACCAAGATGCACAGTTGGAGGCGAGATCAGCCCACTGGCGGTGGTCAATGTGGCAGGCACCAAGAGATTTCTTTAAGCAGTCCTTGTACCTCTTCTTTGGTGCACCTCTGTCTCGGTGCCCAGTGGAGAGCTCGCCATAGAACACGATCTTGGGAAGGCGATCGTCCTCCATTCTGGAGAGGTGACCCACCCAGCGTAGTTGGGTCTTCAGCAGCATGGATTCGATGCTTGCGGACTCTGCCAGCTCGAGTACTTCGATGTTGGTGATGAAGTCATTCCAATGAATGTTGAGACCGCAGATGACTTGAGCAGCCAAAATATGGTTATTTAAAGACTCTGCAACTGGATACTCGACTTCCTCATCAGAAGACCACAATCAGAACAAATAGCAAACGTCTCCTCACTGACGATCAACACAGGTGCAACTCAAGGATACATGCTTAGCCCATGCTCTACTCACAGGTGAGCACGAACCAGTCCTCACTGAGGGGTCAGCAGTGGAAAATGTTTCAAGTTCCTGGTGTCAACATCTGTCCTTGGGCCTCCATGTCAATGCAATCATGAAGAAGGCTTGCCAGAGGCTATACTTCATAAAGAATTTGAGGAGATTTGGAATGTCACCAAAGACTCAAGCAAATTTCTACAGGTGAACCATGGAGAGCATTCTGACTGGTTGCATCACTGTCTGGTATGGAGGTTCAATGCACAGGACAAGAAAAAAAACTAGAGTTGTGGATTTGGCCAATGCCACCATGGGCATCAGTCTCCAATTGATCAAGGATATCTACAAGAAGTGGTGTCTTAAGAAAGTAGCCTTTATCCTCAAGGACCCTCACCACCCAGGCCATGCCCTCTTCACACTGCTACCTTCAGGAAGGAAGTACAGGTGCCTGAAGATGAACACCCAACTGCACAACAACAGCTTTTTCCCCTTTGGCATCAGATTTCTGCATGGACAATGAACCACAGACACTACTTCATTTTCTTTAATTTTTGCACCAATTTATGTACTTTAAATATAATTTTATAGCAATATTTCCATTTGTAACGCTGCCTCAAAAGAATGAATTTCTTGACATGTTCATGACAATAAATTCTGATTCTTCCATGATTAGTTCATTACCTTTTTTATATGTACTTTGAGAATTCTAATTTATATGAAGACCAACAATATCATTACTGTTTTGAGTCCTGTAGACTTCTCCCACTAATATATTCTGACCTTCATTGTTGTCTAGCTCCAACCAACATGATTCTCCCTCTTGATTTTTCTTTCTCTCCCTTGGATTCTTCATCATATCTTTTATTATCCCTCTAAATTTTGCCAAACTCTTCTAAAAACTAAGCAATAATTAATTCCAAATCTTGGTCACTTAATTAAAAGCTATAAGATCGTGCCCATTTACATTTCAGATTTATTGTCATGCATACATACTCATACAACTGTGAGATTCTTTTCCTGTGGGCCAGGCAGAATTTCTACATATTGGTGGTGTTATAAAAAAAAGCTACTCAAGAAAAGATACATATACAAAAGAAATAAAAATAAAGAAGGAAGTACAAAGAGACAGCACGTTATTTATTATTGAATATTTATTTTCTGTATTGCACAAAGTAAGAGTCCTTAATGTGTTTGTTGTTAAGGAATCTGATGGTGGAGGGGTACCATCTATTCCTGAACCTGGTGGTATGAGTCTTGTACGTCCTGGGTGGTGTGGATCCTTGATGATTGCTGATGCCAGTGCTCCATGTAAATTTTATTGAGGGTTGAGAGAGTTTTGCCTATGATGGTCTTGGCTGTGTCCACTACCTTTTGCAGGGCTTTGCACTCAAAGATATTGGTGCCCTCATACCAGGCCGTGATTCAGCCAGTCAGCACACTTTCCACCATACATCTGTAGAGGTTTGCCAAAGTTTTTGATGTCATACCAAAACTCCTCAAACATCTGAGAAAATAGAGGCACTGACATGCTTTGTTCATGATGATGTTCACATGTTGGGTCCAGGATAGGCCCTCCGAAGTAGTGACCCCAGGAATTTAAATTTTCTCACCCTCTCCACCTCTGACCACCACCCACCCACCCCCACCACAAACCAAATGGTAACTGGATCACATACTTCTGGTTTTTCCCCTCTTAAGGTCCACAATCAGCTCCTTAGTTTTGGTGACATTGAGTGCAAGCCTCTCAAAACACTAAATCACTGTGGATACAAGTTCCACTCTGGTAGTAATTTTAGCAGGTTACCATATTCTTCTTGGGCACAGTTACAATTGAGGCCTGTTTGAAACAGGTGGGTACCATACTCTGCCAGAGTGAAATGTTGAAGACATCAGTGGCAAGTTGGTACTCGGTCAAGTACTGCATTCAGTCAGATACTTTCCTTGGATTCACTCTCCTGAAGGATGCCCGCACGTCATGCTGGAATGCTGACAGGATAGGATCATCAAGGAACATGGAGGTGTGCAGTGGCTCTTTGTGGTCATATTAGTCATAGAGTTCATCTGGGAGCGAAGCTTTGCTCTCTTCTACTGCACCCAATTTGGTTTTGTAGCAAGTTATGTCATTTTGGTCCTGCAACAGCTGCCGGGTATTCTTCATTTTACCATTTTTATCCACAATCTCCACTTCAACTGAGAGATGGCTTTCGTAGGTCATACCTGCTCCTTGTGTTAGTGTTCTGGATCTCTGGACTTAAATGCTTGTGACCTGATTGTCAGCATTCTATGCTTCCCATAGCATGGTGGCATCATGCATACAATATTCCAGGTGCAGCCTCACCAATATTATATTCAAAATAATATTTTTAATTATTAATTAAGAATAATATAACATCTGATCTAAATTATCTACTTAACCCCCAACTATGCGTGAATATACGTGTGTGTGTGTGTGTGTGTGTGTGTGTGTGTGTGTGTGTGTGTGTGTGTGGAATTCCCCAAGTCACTACAGCTCAAGGCACAATTCTCAAAAGGCAGTTCAAAGTTCACTTTCAGAAATTCAGTTTTGAATATGTATTGGCTTGAAATTGATGCAAAAAAGTTCACAAAGTAGGTGGGAGAGACCAGGCTTTAGACAGACAGTTCTACGCTTATGAAATCCTTGTTGAGACTTCCAGACCATGTCATTTTCTGATGAATGGCAACCAAAACTTCCTTCTTTGACAAAGAGAACACGAAGCAAGTGATCTTCACAAAGCTTCCAGAAACCCTTTTGTGGATCACCCTCAGAATGGTCACAATCCAAACACTGTATTTCTCTGCTTTCAGAACTCTTTCTGTGGGTCAGATGTTCGAAGTGACCTCCACAATGGTCAGAGAGTGGTATACTCATTCCCCTATAGCATGGAGAAATCAAACAAATTGTCTGAAACCACACATGAGCCACTTCAGTACTATATTACTTCTGGAGCTCTTAATCACTGCACTGCTTCCTTAAAATGGCCCCTTCAAAAGTAACTTTTCCTTTGCCACAATGGGATTCAATGTCTCCTTTGGCCATGATGGGATTTAATAAATCCCCTTCAAAGTGACCATTCCTTTGGCCACTCAATGTCACTTTAGCACAATATAATTCAGAGCTGTTGCTTCTGTTCTGCTCCCTTAAAATGATCCATGAGCAAACTGAGTAGTCTTTAATCTGTTAGCCACATGGTCTCTGCACCCGCACTTCCTCTCCCTTCAAATGTATCTACTTTATCCTCAGTCTGCTGTCATCCCACAGTCAAACTCCAAACTTGCAGCTTGATTTGTTCTCTTAAAGTGACAGTCCCATTCAATTGAAAATGAACTGGGAGCACGCAATAAAAGAAAGTGTCTAAAATCTTTGTCAGTCTCTCTGGGTCGAGGACAATTTACTTCCTGTGGAGTCCGCATACCATGCCACAACTGAATGTTCGCAGATGGATAGCGTGAGATTCCACTTGCATCTAGTTCTCAGTCTCCTCCTTTTCCAATTTAAGTAGTTTAAGAAGTAATACAATGAGCCTAGATTCCCTTAAATACATGACGATCCAAGGTCCTTTCTTCAAAGTAGACCAATCATATAATTTATCCTGAAAAGCTCTTACTGTGGCAGAGCTTTGAGTGTCTACTTCAAAGGACCAATGTTAGGAATATTAACAATATGATCAGGATGGGAGCCTGGAAACTGGGAGAGGAAAGCAATGTTGGGTCACTTATCCTTTAAACAGATTTACAAGTGCCTTGGAGGTATTTCCTGTAGGTAGTCAATGTCTCCAAAGCATTCAGAAAGGCAGGATTCACTCCAAATCAGTAGGCCGTGAGCTTTGTACTCAATCTTTCGACTCATTCCCAAATCTAATGCTGGCATTCTGGAGTTGGTAATGAATTTCATCATTGATACTTACGTTCAACAGAGAGGTAGCTCCAGGGTATAGGAAGTGTTCTGCAGCAGGATTTGTGGAAGACAGATGGGAAGAAATGATCCTTGTGCCACTAGGTTTGTCTTCAGCCTCCTGTAGTTTTTCCCCTAATGGCGGCAGAGTAAAGAGGGCATGGCCTGGGTGATGAAGGTCTTTGAAGAGATTATTTTCTTAAAGACTATTTTCTTTAAGACACCGCCTCTTGTAGATATCCTCAATGAAGTGAAGCTGGTGTCTGTGGTGTCACAGGCCGAGTTAACAACCCTCTGGAGTTTTTTTTCTTGTCCTGGGCATTGGCAACTCCATTCCAGACCGTAGCTCCTCTTCCACTGGCACCTTGTCCCAGGAATTTACTGGGACAAGATCCAGTGGAAAAGGAACATTGTCCGAATGCTGGCGTCAAATGACGTAATTTCACATCGGGGGATGAACCACCTCTCCCTGGTGTTTACTGATGCCGGCATGCTGATAAAACCAGTGGAAAAGGGACAGCAGAAAACCACTAGTTTCCACTTAATGGTAGAACACTCTGATCCTCGGCAATGAGTTGTGTCCCAGTTAAGGCTGGCCTCGTGGAAATGACACAAAGGGCTTCTTATCCCAGGACACTGCACAGCCAATTAACTGGGATGCCAGTGGAAAAGGGGATAAAGATGCAACCAAACAGAATGCTCTCCAAGGTACACCTGAAAAAGTTTACAAGAGTCTTCGGTTAGTGACTGCAGAGGAAGGAATGGTAAGTTACTGGTTCCTCACTTTGGCAAGGATAATAATAGCCTTGAAGGAAGTACTGTGCTCATTTACCAGGATAGTACCTACACCCCATTAAATTATAGGAAGAGTTACACATTTGCAAGTGTGCTGTTTCCTGGGTCTAGAAAGTTATGAACGTGATTAATTGAAATTTTAAACTAATTCAGAGAGAGTGGTTGAGTAGAGAGAAACAATATCCTCTGGTTCGAATAATCTACAATGGGATTCTTAATCTTAAAAAAAAAAAGAACATTTGAACAGAAGAACAAGCAGCAGAAATTAGCCAGCAAAGAGAAACTGGAGAGAGTCAGCAGATTTAGCAGTATCCAGGAAGAGAAACGTTTCGGGTTTGGACCATTGTATCTTTCAAGATTCCAGCATCCGCGATTTCTTGTGTGCTGCAGGAATAAGTGAATTGGCTCCACAGACCTGCTCCACCATTCAAAAAGATTACAGTTGATCTAATCTAATCGTGGCCTCAGCACCACATGAAGTACAAACTCCATCTTGATATATTCAATAGCCACTTCCGTAGCTAAAGATTATAGCAACAACTGGCAGGACTGAAATAAGGAAAATTCTACATGGAAAATGTTGTAGAAACTTGTTCACTTTTTTTCTAAAAACTCAAAAACAATGATTAGTGTTTGTAAATTTTGAAGTGGAACTAATAGATTTTAAATAGCCAAATGGATTTTGGAGATATGGAAAATTACATGGAGTAAATCATAGGTCAGCATTGACTTTATTAGTGGGCACAAGATGACAAACCTGGCTTCTTTCCAATTCAGTTAAATACAATGCCAAGAGAAAACACCAAACTCTGCACACTTAATTAAACAGAAAATAGAATGCACATACATGATGGAAATAACTAAATATTGGACAAGATGTCCTGAACTTGAAAGAGAATTGGATGTTCCTTGAAATTTCAATCTTTTGTACAATTTCCCTGACCTGGCACATGACTCATAAAGATGAATTCCCACACTGGACTCCTTGGGATTTAGTAACACTGGTATCTCATTGGCGGAGATGTCGCCGTGACTCGGGAGAGCAAAAAATGGCTTGCATTCTCACCAAGGTGACACCAGGGCGACGTCTGAGATGTCTGCGTGACGTCTCCAGACAAGGTGACAACCAATTCACCCAGAAATCGCAGGGACGTCTTCTCAGTTGCGGCGACATCTCCACGACGTCTCCATCAGTTGCGGCGACGTCACTGAGACTAATTTTGTCCGCGACTGGGGAGACGTCTCCACGACATCACTGCAATGTCTCCTCAGACTCCTTGGTCTCCAGCAGGTCCTGGAGACGTCGCGGAGGCATCTCCAAGACTTGCTGGAAACTGGAAAAAGTCTCCAAAAAAATCGAGCATGTTTGAATTTCCCACGACTCCCCGGAGACCCGGCTAGTCTCCAGGAGTCATCGTGGAGATGTCTCCGCAATCAGCAGAGACTCGAGTCGCCACCAGATCAGCACTTAATCTCCAGGCCAATGAGATAGGCCCTTAAATTAGAAGGCACCATCATAGATCACACAACATCCAAAATAAATTTGAACATGTCTCTGGCAGAAATCCTCCCAGTAGAAAATTCAAGGATAGATGGTGCAGTTGTTAACTTGCCAGCAGTGTATTGGGCTGCCCATCACTCCCTCAGAAGGTTGTGCAACTAAAACTATTCTCATGTCCCCACACCCCCTACCTACCTTCAAATTAGTAAAAGGCCTCATCTTTCAACTTGAGTTCAATAATGGGATCACCCTGGCAAAGTTAGGCATGGCTGAATACAGGATGACCCATCTCTTCACTTGGGCATTAGCAACTCCCATCTCACATGACACATTAATGGTCCCCCTGGGGGGGCAGCTGGGCGCCCCGTCCCCCCTGGGGGGGCAGCTGGGCGCCCCGTCCCCCCTGGGGGGGCAGCTGGGCGACCCGTCCCCCCTGGGGGGGCAGCTGGGCGCCCCGTCCCCCTTGGGGGGCAGCTGTGCATTCCATACTATCTCATCTGGGTGCTGAATTGGACATGCACCATTCAAACACTAATGGCACACTGCACTCAGACAGAGCATTGGCACCACCCAGGCACAACACTGACACTCCAACTATACCACGCAACCACTGAATTGGAACCACTCCACCTCCACAGGGTACTGGCAGTGCATACACCTCCGCCCTGGCACAATAGTGGCAATAACTTGCATTAGGATGTGGTATTGGCACTCCACCCTACTGCATGCTACCACAGCATTGGCACCCCCTCACCCAGGCACAATAAGGGCTTTCCACATCATACATCGACAGTAATGATAATTCACCCCATCAGGGCACAATACTGGCAGTCCACCCCACCCAAAAGTGTTGGCACTCCATCCTGCCAACACCCCACCTCATTCCATTCAGCCCGAGTACTGGTTAATTCATCCTCCAAGCATGAGATTTCACACAGTGGCAATAAACCCCACATGGGCACAGTATTAGAAGTCGGCCCAAACCAGGGACAGGATCATTTTGTCCCATTCCATACAATATTATCAACACCCCACCCGAGCAGTAATGGAACACCACAGCACCCCCTCCATGACACCCCCACCCTCCTCCTCCTCCTCCTCCCCCCTCCCCATGCCCCAACCCACCCCCTCCCCATGCCCCAACCCACCCCCTCCCCCCACCCACCCACCCTCCTCCTCCCCCCACCCACCCACCCTCCTCCTCCCCCCACCCTCCTCCTCCCCCCACCCTCCTCCTCCTCCAAACCCCTCCTCCCTTCCCCACTCCACATCCCCCCCTCCCTCTCCTTTCCCTACCCCTGCCTCTTCCCCCCGTCCCCCGTGAACGGGATCGTTTTGGCGATTCTCTTACTCCCCCGAGGTTGCGGCTCCAACTTGGCTCTTCGCCATGGCAGCCTGAAGCCCGAACGTGGGGCCGAGGGACTCGGCGCTGACCTACAGTGAGCGGCGAGCGAAGCCCAGCCCCTGGAAGCCGAGCCTCTCCGTTGCCAGGTGACGAGACGCGCGTGCTGGGGACCTCCCGTGGGGCCTGACGGTCTGCGTTTGGGGCCATGTGCGCAAGCGCGCCTCTGGGCTCTCTTGCGGCGCCGTCTGTGAATGGGGCGCATGCGCAGAATTGCTGGAGAAACTCAGCAGGTCAGGCAGCATCTGCTGGCAGAAAGGGCACGTTGATGTGCTGGTTGGGAATCCTTGAGCAAGAGGAAAAGTTAAATGACCACCAAGAGGGGAAAGCTTGGGTGAGGAATCCAGAGATGAGAGACTAGACAGAGGGTGGAGAGACACACCATGAGGAATGGTGGGCAAAGAGAAGTTGGAGATTATAGGGGTGGGGAAAGAAGAGATGGGAACAGTGGAATACTTCAAATTTGAGGTCAGTCTTGAAGGCTGCGTTAGTGCCCACATGAATGTTGCTGGGTTTCCAAACGGTGCAATGGGATGCATTTAGGTGAACCTTGCTCACCTTCAGGGTCACATTAAATTTTTGACACTGGCCACTCCATCGAACTGAACTTTTTAAATATAAAAAATACATCATTTGGATTTTTTTTTCTAAAGAATAATATTGAGGATGCTGTAAATTTGAAATACCAGCAAAAACTACTTCGTGTTGGCCTTCCAGAACCAATTACAAGTCATTAACCTGAAACATCAACTGTCTCCCTCAGTACAATACTGGTCGACCTTCCAAGTGCATGTGCCTTTACTGTTCTGAAATGGAGACCGGAGAAGACTTATAAGAAGGTTGAGCAGGTGCAGAAATAATCTAGAATTTCCTGCTCATTGCCTCAAGAACTTCAGATAAATCGTAGCTTAAATCAAATCTCTGTCAACAGAAAATTTTGACTGTACTCGGCAAGTCATGAAGTGTCAAGAGGAAAAACAAAATCAGAAGTTTTACATTGGTGGTGAGTTAGCAATGTAACATTTCTGCAGTCCGCAGAGCTAACAAAAAGACAGGCGTGGCTGGGACCCATGCGAGTAGCCAGGGCTACTCCTTTGACTTGGAAAAGGTGGGATGAGCCAAAAATTTAGTTAGTGAGGGTGAGAACAAGTTCAGTGAGAGGAGGGTGGCTGTTTGGGTCTGTTGAGAAAGAAACAGGGCTTTGACATCTTCAGTGTGGGGGATGGAAGTGCATAGAGATTGGACGTCCTTAGTGAAAATTATACAGTCGAGTCGAAGTTGTTAAAGTGATGGAGGGCATGTAAGGTATCGCATTTCTTGGTTGGGAGGGACTGGAGCAATGGGACAAAATGGGAGTTGAGGCAAGATGATACTAGTTCAGTGGGACAGGAGCATGCTAACTTTCACCCTGACCTCAAATTCACTTTGTCCATCTCAGGCAACACTCTCCTTTTTCACATTGTCTGTCTCGACAGATATTTTCTATAAATCTTCCAACTCCCACAGTAACCTCAACTACACTGCTTCACATCCTGTCCCTTGTCTCTGCTGTCTCTCAATTCCTCTGTCTCATCTACTTCCAGGATGAAGTCTTCCATTCCAGAACATCTGAGATGTCCTCCTTCTTCAAAGAAACATGGCTTCCCCTCTATTGCCATCAACTCAGCCCTTATCCGCATCTGCCCTGGCCCCCTCCACCTTGAAATCCAACTAGGACACCATTCCCCATCCTCATTTACTACCTCACCAACCTCCACATCCAACATGTTATCCTCTACAATTTCTGCCATCTACAATGTGATCCCACCACCAGACAAATCTTTCTTCCCATCTTCTCCCCCCCCCCACACCCGCCCCTGCAAGTATTGCTCCCTCTGGAACTCCCTTGTCAACTCATCCCTTTCAACTAATTACCTTCTCAGTACCTACCCCATGACTGCAGGAAATGTTACAATTGCACCTACACCTCTTCCCTCACTACCATTTGGGACCTCAAGCAATCCTTCCAAATGAATCAACACTTCACTTGTGAATCTGCAGGGGTCATTTATTCCATCCAGCACTCCCAATATGGCCTCAGTGGGACTGGGCACAGACTAGATCGTTTTATTGAGCACCTTTGCTCTGACAGCTGCAATAGCAAGGACCTCCCAGAGATCATTTTTAACTCCCACACTGACATGTCTATCCATGGCCTCATGCACTGAGACTATCTGCACATTATATTTCGTTTGGGCACTCTCCAATCAGAAGGTATTATCATTGACGTCCAATTTCTGATGAACATCTCCCATAAGTCCCTCTCTTTACCTATCCATTTGTCTCCTTTCCTCCAGCTCCCAACTCCCTTTCCTGTCAGATAGCTTCCTGCTCTTCCATCACTCTTTTTTTGCTCTTCTGCCATCTCACCTACATCCACCAATGATCTCTTGTCTTTTAGCCTGTATTCCTCCCTCAGCCCCATCCTGCCCCACCTCCACCTTTTTATTAATCTACCTGCCTGTGTTTTTTTTTTGCTCATACTTTGACGGAGGATATGACCTGAAATGTTGTTGGTCCTCTGCTTCCTTTAAATGTTTCATGACTTGTTGACTTGTATTAGACTTGAGTTTTTTTTATTAATTAACATTCTGTGTTTATCTTCAGAGCCCACTCGTTGAAGTTCCTTTCCCAAAACTGTAATATCCTTTTCCAATTCTTCCACCTCCCTTGAATACTCTTTTTTTAATCTTAGGCAAAGCTAAGTATTTGACCTCTCAAATATGCTTTTAAGTTGTACCATAGAAGAATTACAGTTGGTCTCAGTTATTTGGGTCCAAGTAAAGTTACAAAAGTTTGTCCTTTTTAACAGCAATGTATTAAGGCACCATCTATAGATTGTTTCCTTCTTGTCTGGCATATCAGTAGTCAATACAAGAGGTGAGTGGTCTGATAAGAGTCTCACCTTATATTCATTTTCCATGATCCTACCCTGTAAATGGGCTGAAACCAAAAATAAATCTATCCTCAAGTAGGAGTCATGTTGTCTTGTATCGAAGCCTTCTTCAGACATCCATTAAGTTCAGCACCTCCATTAACCCTAAAGCAGCTTGTCTTTGTATGTTTCCTTCCTAATCAATCCAGAACCGGATCCAGACAGAAAGTTTCCGCCCACCAGTATTTTCTAAAGTAACTTTAACAAAATCTGTATTTCATGTAGTACTCCTGTGGAGTACAATGAAAGATGAGACACGTGCCTAAATCCACATATAAATTGAAATACCAGAGGCTGCTTCAAGTTATTTTAGACAAGAATTTTTTAAGGTGGGTGCCTGAGGACTGATGTGATAGAATTTAATTTTAATTTACTCTTTTATCTTCTTGCAGATAAACAGCTGATTCAGCATTGTTAAAGCACACTGGATATTTGATGTTAAGCCAGTTTTCTTCAAGCTGAAGTGCCTGTTCTTGTTCTAAACAAAGAATTGCCTCCAGGTTAGATCTTAGGAATTCATTAGCCATCCACAGCATTTAGATTTTTTTATTGAACATTACAATCAAAGATGCAGACACTGATGACCCCTCTTCATAATGGTTCCTCTCCTTTACGCTACTACTGACTATTACAACATGGACTGTTTAAAATTCTTTCCCAGTGTCTGGGCTCTGATGACAAGACTATTAGTGATTACACCCCCCCCCCCCACTAAGTTACTAATTGGGTTCCAGTAAAGTATCAACCACATCAGATAAAGGTGAGTCATTTCTGAAGAAACAAAGCAAGGATTTTTTTAAATCAAATAGTTCTTGAATTGGACATAAGCTGCAGACAATTTAAGTTACAACTTTTCAGAAGAGAGAAACAAAGAAATGAAAGGTTATTGTGTACAGTTATCATTTTAAAGAGAATTTTTAAGTAAGGATACAGCCATTCCTCAACTACTTTTGGAAAATGTTTAAGCAACATTTCATGCACTGAAAAGAATGGGGTAAGTGCACTATGGCATTTTGGTACTGTGTTTTTCACGAGTAGAGAATAGTGCGCCTTTCTTTATAGTGGAAACTAGATTCATAAATCAAAGACATGCACTCCAAAGAGTCAACAACATTGTAGTATAACTTTTGTTATCTGAACATTCATCTTGGTTTTCCAATCCCCTACTTGTAGTTTGATACAATATACTCCTTGCATTTCCATTTGAGGTTTCAGCTTTTAAAATTTTAACAGATGTTTATTGTTTTGCTGATTCTTTCTTCTCTGCAAAATAAAATACAGAGCCTTATAGAAATTAAAGTAATGGAAAATCAGGTTGGTTTCTATCCTTTTTCTCCAGTGAAGGACCTTTCAGTCAAAGGCAAAGACAATCGGGTATAATTTTTAATGCCTCAGTCAATCCATACTTCCCTTCTGCAGGAGTAACAAGAACTCGGGTCCTCTGGGAAAATTGAGTGCAGTATCCCAGCCACCAGCTTAGATTGATAGTGTAAGTAAAAATCTAATTATCTATGAAATGATTCTTTTTTTCAGTTCCATTAAACAAACTAACATACACAAGAATAACAAAAGTATAATAAGAAATAATTCAAATTATTCCGTCTTATTTTTACTCATTAATCATCAACTGACCTCGTTGCCAATGAGGTAGAAAACGACCTGAACTCATTAAAAACACAGTGGATAAATGGATGAGAAAAGGTCATTGAAAACCATACCCTATCTCACAAGGCTTAATAGATCACAACTGGACCACTATAATTGGAGTCTTAGCCAAGAGTAAATTAGCCAAGGTTCTCTCTTTTGATTACCTTTATTTATACTGATATCCCACGTGAAAAGCCATCTTGTTTCAAATGTGAATTGCAGACAGGAGGATGAAATAGATCATATTGAAATGAGGTAACTATTTGCAAGAATCAATGAGATCTATACATTTATAGAAAACAAGAATTCAACAATGGTTATAAAAGGAGAGTTCAAATATACTATAATCAAGTTTGTTTTTCCTTTTGGCATTTGATACTGTTTCTTCAAAAGATGTGGTTACCAAGAACAGATTGAAGTATCAAAGTTCAAATTATTGTCAGAGTACATTCATGACATCACATACAACCCTGTGTTTCTTTTCCCAGCGGGCCAAGCAGAATTTCTACTTATCAATAAACTATTCTCAAAAAGAAAAATGTTTACAAAAAAGATAAAATGTAAATAAATTGCAATACAGAAAAATAAATAATGTGCAAATAAAAGTCCTTAAATGAGACTGGTTGATTCTGTGGTTTAGGAATCTGATGGTCAAGGGATAGCAACTATTTCTCAGAATGCGGGTCTGAGACTTTTGGCGGCAATGAGATGTCCTGGATGGTGTGTATCCTTGATTGCTCTCCAATGGCAGTGTTCTGTTTAAATCTTCTCAATGATGGAAAGAGTTTTGCCTGTGATGTACTGGGCTGTGTCCACTTCCTTTTGCAGGGCTTTCTGCTCAGAGGTATTTGTGCCCCATACCAGGCCGTGATGCAGCCAATCAGCACACTTTCCACTACTTATCTGTAGAAGTTTGCCAAGGTTTTCAATGTCATACTGAACCTCCATAAATTCCTGAGGAAGTAGAGGTGCTCCCAGGAATTTACCAGATTGGAAAATATCTTACCAAAGTTAAAGTCTGAAGCATATAATCTAGGATGACCACCGCAATGCAAAACTAAGGAAGGGTGCTGTATTATCAGATATAATCCTGTGAATGAGACATGAAAGCATGGCACTATCATCTTTCTTTTGTTGACCATAAAAGACCCAATGCTCCATTTAAAGGATAATTCCCAGACTAGCCCTATCTTTCATGCAACGTGAGATGTAACTGAATGTCTGGTGAATATTTTATTGATGTTTCTGAGAATCTGCTAAGGACAAGTTGGCTGCTACATTTCCTAAATGTAATTAATTACTAAATTTCAATTGTGTTTCATTTTGGAGTCTGGAGATCAAGAAAGTCAAATACCAATATTTTGTTTTATGCAATTGTAGAGCTCGTTGAAAGAATCAAAGACTTGTTGATCCAAACCAAGGCTTTTATTAGCAAAAGACAGGAGCTCTTCACAGGTGGCCGACCAGTCCGGAATGATCCGACCTGGCTAGGGACACGATCCTTTAAGGCCCAGACAGTAGGCGTGACTAAGCTCTCAGCCAATCGTTGTAAGCACAGTCTAGATACAGTAACTATATACACTATGTACATTGGTGATAGATCTGTACCATCACAGCAATTCATGTATTTCATTGCACAATCTAAACAGGAAATTAGGATCCATATAAGAACAGTAAATTGTGTTGTTCAAGGTGGTAAAATATGAGTAAAAATAACAGGGTTAATGTTTTCAAGTCAGTAACTCTTTAGACTAGAAACCTGAGAATATTGGTTGTTGTGTGGCATATAAGGGAAAGGGTAGGAAGATCAAGGGGAATGTCTGTGAGAGGATGGGAACCAAAGTTATTCCAATGACACAATGTTTTTAGGGCCCTGTGGGTTAATAGATGTTAAGGTGCACGCAGAGAGGTAAAACTCAAGAGACGATGGATGCAGAACAAGGCAATTGTTGAAAATGTGAAACAAAATAAAATACTGGAAATAACCACTTAGTCATAAAGCAGATGTGAAAAGATAAAAACAATCACTCTATGTTAATGGCCTTGTGCGGTATTCAATTGGGTCCCAATGGCTGGATTGCGGAGTGCTCGGTTTGATTTTAAATTGAGCTGCGAGGGACAGAATGAGAATGGGGTTAAGAATTAAAGTGGTAGGTGACTAGAAGCTCAGATCATCCCTTGTAAAATGGGAAAAAAGCTCGATGCAACAGTAATCAAGTACAAATTGTGTACGATCACTAAAGAGATTTTTCTGGCAGTACTTAATTGTAAACATCTGCAGAACTAACTTAAATATTCTTTAAGTAAGTTATTTGACAGAATGGCACAGTGAATAGAACTGCTGCTTCACAATGCCAGAGATGCAAATTTAATCCTGACCTTGGGAGCTGTGTGTATGTAGCTTTCACATTCTTCCTGTGACCATGATGGTTTCCTCCCACAACCCAAAGATATGGTAGGTTAATTAGCGGCTTTAACTTGCTCCTGATGTAGTAGGTGAGTGGTAGAATCTGATGGGAGGGGGAGAGTTGAAGGGAAAGTGTGGAGAATAAAGTGTGGAGATTGATGCATGCTTAGTGCAAATGAGTGATTATTAATGATAGCGAGTTTGTTGCCATATGCATTGCACAAAATACATACGCACCAAATGTGTATTCATGTACACTTAATATGCAACAGTGGAACATGATTGTCATTAGAAACACCATTCTTTGGCTTGGCTTCGCGGACGAAGATTTATGGAGGGGGTAAAAAGTCCACGTCAGCTGCAGGCTCGTTTGTGGCTGACAAGTCCGATGCGGGACAGGCAGACACGGTTGCAGCGGTTGCAGGGGAAAATTGGTGGGTTGGGGTTGGGTGTTGGGTTTTTCCTCCTTTGCCTTTTGTCAGTGAGGTGGGCTCTGCGGTCTTCTTCAAAGGAGGTTGCTGCCCGCCGAACTGTGAGGCGCCAAGATGCACGGTTTGAGGCATTATCAGCCCACTGGCGGTGGTCAATGTGGCAGGCACCAAGAGATTTCTTTAGGCAGTCCTTGTACCTTTTCTTTGGTGCACCTCTGTCACGGTGGCCAGTGGAGAGCTCGCCATAGAACACGATCTTGGGAAGGCGATGGTCCTCCATTCTGGAGACGTGACCCATCCAGCGTAGCTGGATCTTCAGCAGCGTGGACTCGATGCTGTCGACCTCTGCCATCTCGAGTACTTCGACGTTAGGATGAAAGCGCTCCAATGGATGTTGAGGATGGAGCGGAGACAACGCTGGTGGAAGCGTTCTAGGAGCCGTAGGTGGTGCCGGTAGAGGACCCATGATTCGGAGCCGAACAGGAGTGTGGGTATGACAACGGCTCTGTATACGCTTATCTTTGTGAACACCATACCAACTACAATTGTGTACATTAAGTTAAATTGAAAAAAGAGTTAAAGGCAAAAGATGTACAGTTACCATAGTGCAAAACAAAAAGTGGCTACAATAGTGGAGACAGTCCTCTTGTGCTATTGGGGCAGTACGTGATAAATGTAATCAGAGAATCGAGAGAACATTACAGCACATAAACAGGCCCTTTGGCCCATCTAGCTTGTGCCGAATATTATTCTGTCTTTTTGCATTCCCCTGCACCCAGACCTATAGACCTCCAAATATTTCTTAATTATAGAATCATAGAACACTGAATTCACCTATTTCAGGCAACTCACACCACCCCCCACCCCCCCCCCCCCCAGTTCTTTCGTTGCTCCTTGTGGTTCACCAAGGTCCTCTCACATTCACTCTTCTTTCTAAGCCCCCCCCCCCCCAGCCTTGTTTCTTTCCCCTTCCCCATCTGGATCTGCCCATCATCACCTGCACATTCCCCCTCTTGGTGCTCTGTCCACGTCCCCCCACAGATCCCATCTGCCCACCACCCTCCCTCAGTTCCACTTATCCTTTCATCAGATTCCATCTTCAGTTCTTTGAATATCGCCACTGATCACCTCCCAGGCTTCATCGCTATCTCCACCCCCCCCCCCCCCAACTCCTCCTCACCTCAATCCACCTATCACTTGTCAGCTCATCTCTTTATACTGGCCATCCCCTTTATACTCTCAGTTGCGATGCAGGGGGAACCATCTTTTTTTTCCTCCACAGATGCTGCCACAGCTGCTGAGACCCTCCACCAATTTAATTTTACATCCCTGCTCCTAATTTGTAGGTTGGTACAAAATGGTAAATTGAGTCATTTGACAAAAGCATTCACAAATAAAATTTGCTTCTCATTAACTGGGGTTTTTATAGTAGTCTGATGGTTTTTGAGGCTCGTCATTCACTGAATTTAAATTCCACATCTTGCGTTGTGGGATTTGAACTTGATCTTTGGATTATAAATCCAGACTTTCAGATTACTCAGCAGGTAATTTTACCAAAGACCCACAGCCTGCTGGGAATAAATGTCAAAGAAACCCAAGCTTCATCCATCAAGTATAGAATCATATAGCCTGGAAATTTGTCCATCCCGACCAAAATGTCCCACCCTCAGTAATTCCATCTGCCTGCACTTGGCCCATATCCCTCTAAACTTGGATGCATGGATCCATCCAATGTTTCTTAAATGTTGCAATAGTCTTCGCCTCAACCACCCCCTCTGACACCCATGCACCGACCACCCTGTTTATAAAAGTTGGGGTAGGGGTGATGTACTCTCAATCAGTCCTGGTTGACCTCACTCCGCAGCCGAGCCCGGGTGTAATGTTGTCCATGAATACTCTCTGGCCATTCAGCCAAACCTTTGTTGAGCACGGAGTGGTGACACAACCTCCTGCTGTCAACCAACCAGCAGCACCAAGATAAGATCGATGTGGACTTTGTGGACCAAAAGCCTTCTATGGCTCTAATGTTATTTGTCACGTAAACCTGATGGAAGCAATCAATAATGCAGAATCGAGGAATAAGTAGCAAAAGGAAACACCTTTAAGACAGAATGAACTTGTACCCATGACTTTGAAAAATAAAATTTTGACAACCTGGTATTATAACATCTGGAAGATTGTGTGGGGGAAAAAAGGACTTTTCATGTTATTTGAACAACAGAAGAAGAAATATGACTTGCCCAATAAGACGTTTTTTTGTTACCTTCAGTTACGATCCTTCCTTAGAGCCAATGTAGGCACTGAAATGACTACCGGAACTCACTGAAAAGTAGAAATTACCCCATGAAGGAAATGTATACAGGTTTATTTCTAGAATGTATTTTTTATTCATGAGAGTCCAAAGCCAGGTTTGCATAAATCTAGGTTGAGATGAGGGTCAGACTTAGACACAACATATGACAAACAACTCTGCTTAGATTATGTCAACGAAGTTCATTGGCTACTATCAATGCCAGGTATAGATTGGTCCATCATAATTTTCTCCATCATCTTTATCTCCACCCCTCAGAAATTGCACCAATATAAACCTGAATTTTTAGAGATGTGTTTTAGGTGTGGTGTAGAGATTAGGCCCTTTCAGGTGGACCCTCTGCCTTGAGGGCAGCGGTAGGAGCGGATCTTAATTTGCGGACTCACCTTTCAGGTGGCAGCCCTAAAAGGCTGCTAGCAGTGTTCCACCTATTCATATCCAGAGGCGCCTTGTCGCACCTCTGAATCTGATGGAGGTGGACAACTGGTGTTGCAGCACCACCCGTCATAAATATGTGACATAGCAATGGCCATCTTCCCTACCCATAATCCCCCAAGCAGGTGGAACCGCTCAGCAGTTCCAGCTGCATGAGGGATTATGGATAGGAAAGACTGCCATTGGTATGCTGCGTTTTGCAGAGAGCAGCCCCGATACAGGAGTGGCCAGCTGGGCTGTGACAGTCTGCACCGGCCGCCCCATTGACATCCCCCACCAGCCACCCTTACCCCAATGGCCACCGCTAACCTCCCCTCTGCAGTGGGGCAGGGGCTGTCAGGTAGCGGGGTGGGGGAGGCTGTCAGATAGTGGGGCAGGGGGCTGTCAGGCAGCGGGGAGTTGGGTTGCTGGCTGATGGAGTCATTAGCCTGCCCCCAGGCAGCTGCTTACAGCAGCTGCACATTCAGGTGCATCAGCAGAGTGCAGCACTCCTCCAATTATCCATCTTGGAGGAGGTTAGCATCGGCATTTCGGAGGCAATTCTGCCACATTCAGGTGAGTATGCCTTTAGCTGCAGGATGGTGGGGGGGAGATTATGTGGCTTTACACTGAGGTGTTCAGGCCACCTGGCTTTGCACAAAGGTGAGGCCCGGTATGCCCTCTGTGATACCCTGGCCAAGATCACAGGAGAGGAATCACATTCCCAGAAGACCCAGATAGCCTTGAAAACCTGGCATCTCTATGCAGCCGGGATGATGGGACGAGGACTGCCAGTAGAAATGTCACTCAGCAATGTCAGGTTGCCTGTGCCGACGGTGACGTCTTCTACTCTGAGACAAGAGATAGCTGTCCTGTAAGCGGAGATCTCAAAATCTTGTTGCTGTGCTTTGGCGAGGTCCACATAATCGACCCCTTGGGACAGGATGTGTATAGACTTGACCGCAGGGTGTGACAGATTGGCAGCCATCATATTGGTTTTCCCTGTGATATGTGGAATGTCCGTAGTAAATTCGGACATGTAGGACAAGTGCCTCTGCTGTCAGGCCAACCACAGGTCCAAGACCTTATGGAAAGTGAAAATCAGTGGCAATGTGGTCAGTAAACACTCTGAATTGCCGGCCTTCCAAAATGTAATGGAAATGTCTTACCACCAAGTACAACGCCTCAGATCCTGGTCAAAAGTGCTGTATTTGAATTCTGGGGTGGCGAGGGTTGTCATTGGCCTCAATGTGTTGTTCTGCATGCGCTGGAGGCATTGACATTTAGGTAGGTGCCTCCAGACTGAGGTGGACCAGCAGGGTGTCATTGGCTTGTGCGTCTCTGGAACGCCCTGGAGGATTTATCATCCCAAACAACGTCTTTTGCTTTGCTGGTCATTAGCTCAAAGAGGGAGCGCATGATGCGTGCTGCTGCCGGGATGAACCTGTGGTAAAGGTTTATTGTATCGGCGAATTCCTGTAGTCCTTTCACTATGCGAGGGTTAGCGAAGTGCCAGACTGCCTCAAATTTCTCAGGGAGGGGTGTGACCCCATGCTTGTTAATTCTGTGCCCCAGGAAGTCGACGGTGTCCAGGCTGAACTGGCATTTAGCGGAGTTGACTGTCAGCCCGGACCCTTGCCCGACAGCGAGTCCCAGATGTGGAGGAGGCTATCATGTGGGCCAACTGCCACAGCCATCAACGACGGTTGGCCAGGGCGTTTCCCAAAAACCTGCTGGGTGGGCGGCATCTCTGTACCCCATCGCTGGTGGTAGTAGCATAACTGTTCCAGGGTGTTCACTTGTCTCTCTGCTGGCATTGATCTCACCTGGGGCTGTTTGTGGGGCTTGCTAATGTGGTCTATGACAGCACTGGTGACCTTCTTCATTCTCCAGAGCATGTCCACCTGGGTGGCAACCCTCCGAGGGTTGCTGAAGTACTCATCTGTGAGCAAGAGCCATATATTCTCAAGCAGCTGCTCCAAGAAAATCTGCTCCAAGAGCAGGCAAGGCTTGTGGCCCTCCGTTAACATGAGCATCTTGCTCATTAGGGTGGCCGTTCCCTAGTCCATCCATATGCAGCAATCAGACAGCGTGCTTGCACTGGGAAAGAGGCTGCAGTAGGAAATCTACCACCCTTGCCACTGTGTCCTGATTGAGGGCACTCACAATGTAGAAGTAGCAGGTGTTGTCAGTGGTGATGCAGTGAAGCTGGAACTGGGTCTTGGCTGCTCGAACCACATGTGTGGTTGCGACACCCAGAAGATGGGGGACTGCGTGGATTGTCGCTGGCTCCACTTGATCCGTCATCTTTGGGTCCAAATGCCAGTTGGACCTGTCAGGGTCACCAATGTGGCAAACGCGCTATCACAAGTGTGGAAGGAAGACACACACACACGAGGAGTTGAAATCCAAGACTACTTTATTGCACTGACAGCTCTGCTGACGTCAGGGACCTCGGGTTGTCTGGCATTCCCGTCAGAGTTCCTCAACTTCCCGCCATGTGGAGGTCACCTGGGACGATGGTGGGTTCACCCCCAGGTCCACACAGTCGCTGCATTCATCGGCCATTTTGTGTGCCGGTTCACATCTCCATGTGTGGGCTATTACAAAAAAAAGCAAAGAGAAAATGGCATTAAGAATCAGTGAACCAAACTGAGTAATTGTAGTACCCCCTTCCTCCACTCAGTGGTGATGGTATGTAAACAGAAGTTTGACAGGAACAAATTTAAGCAATTTTATTCAGCAAGTGCAATGGGACTAAGATTCAAGTTGGAACTTGAATTCATTTTGCTACTTGGATCATGTGTTTCTGCAGGCAATCGGCTTACTGCACCTGGTAATAAAGTCTGAGTGCAACATGAAGGTAGTTCAATTGCTTTGCCATGAAACAATCAAAACCTCTCGATACCAGCCCCTAAGTGTTGTTAGGAATGTGGTTAGGAAACGTCATTGCAGATGCAAAGACTGTCCAGAAGAATTTATCAAAAAGCACATGGAATGTTAATTTAAGATCCATAATGTCAAGCTTTGCCCACAAGGTAAGCAGGAATGGAGAAACGCGATAAATGAAGAAAGACGAGCTGACTGCTACCCTAATGACATTAAAATAACAGCGATATCAATGAAAGTGATTATGGTGTGTAAATTAGAGAGCAGGATGGAAGTGGTTCCATTTCCTTAACTAGGAACCAATAGTAGAACAGAAAAACTGCAGATGCGGAAATCTTGCGCAAACAATGAAATGCTGGAGGATCTCAGCATCCAAGGGTAGAAATGGTCTGTCAATGTTTCGGGTTGGGATCCTTTACTGAGATTCAATAAAATTGTATATTGAAACATTGACTGACCATTTCTACCCATGGATGCTGCCTGACCTGCTGAGTTCCTGCAGCTTCCCATTGTTTGCTTAGGAATCAATAGTGTTGCCTGAAATTGGAGATTATATGGCTTCTGATACCTGGCAATCATTTCCATGAAGAAAAGGCATAACTGTTCCATTTACCATCTGTTCGTCTTCCTGCTTCACTTTTTACATTTATGTATCACCATGTGTAGAAAATACAATTTTAAATCAAGGTAATAGCCAAATGAAATGAGAATAAGAAATTGAAACCAATCCTTGTGTATAAAATTCATTCCAACATTGGTATGAATTTTATTTGAAGCTTCTTTTTTCTTTGGCTTGGCTTCGCGGACGAAGATTTATGGAGGGGGTAAAAAGTCCACGTCAGCTGCAGGCTCGTTTGTGGCTGACAAGTCCGATGCGGGACAGGCAGACACGGTTGCAGCGGTTGCAGGGGAAAATTGGTGGGTTGGGGTTGGGTGTTGGGTTTTTCCTCCTTTGCCTTTTGTCAGTGAGGTGGGCTCTGCGGTCTTCTTCAAAGGAGGTTGCTGCCCGCCGAACTGTGAGGCGCCAAGATGCACGGTTTGAGGCGATATCAGCCCACTGGCGGTGGTCAATGTGGCAGGCACCAAGAGATTTCTTTAGGCAGTCCTTGTACCTTTTCTTTGGTGCACCTCTGTCACGGTGGCCAGTGGAGAGCTCGCCATATAACACGATCTTGGGAAGGCGATGGTCCTCCATTCTGGAGACGTGACCTATCCAGCGCAGCTGGATCTTCAGCAGCGTGGACTCGATGCTGTTGACCTCTGCCATCTCGAGTACTTCGACGTTAGGGATGTAAGCGCTCCAATGGATGTTGAGGATGGAGCGGAGACAATTTTATTTGAAGCTTATGAGGCTCCAAAATAGCTATAGGATGTGATTCACTTTAAACCTTATGGTTCTGTTTTTGTTTTGATAACGTAATGAAGTTGTCTGTTTCTGCATTCAGCCGTCAGCTGATTTGAACCATGCAATATTCATGCCAATAATGTGCCAAGTGACAATTTCCAGCAAATATGAGCTTACCTTTCAATTGCACTACTCCCAACACCATAAACACCCTGAATGGTGATTCATGTTAACCAAAAATTTAGCTCCAATCCTCAAAAGTAAATCAGGGGTCAAGCATTCAGCTGTAAATGAGTCAACATTCACGTCAAAAACACTCAAAGCTGGAGAAACTCAGCAGCTCAAGCAGTGTCCTTTATATAGCAAAGGTAAAGTTACATAACCGACGTTTCAGGCTTGAGCCTTTCATCAAGATCTGGGAAAATGTCGATAGGAGTCAAAAAAGAGTAGGGGGGAGGGGTGGTTACAAGGCAGGAGGTGATAGGAGGAGGAGGGGATGGGCAGAGATCAAAGGGGAGAGGGAAGGGAGGGAGAAGAAGTGGGAAGGGAAGGGGAGAGGGAGAAGAGGAAACCGGTTAGAAACCAAAAAAGTTGATGTTAATGCCATCTGGCTGGAGAGTGCCCAGATGGAAAATAAAGTGGTGTTCCTCCAATTTGTGGGTAGTTTTAGTGGGACAGTACATTAGGTCATAGAGGGATATGTGAGTATGGGAGTGTGACCCAAAACTGAAATGGTTGGCTACTGGGAGGTCTCTGTTACGGTAGCAGATGGAGCAAAGTGCATTTGCATCCAGTCTCTCCGATGTAAAGAAGCCCAGATACTGTATATGGGGTAGATAAAGTACTTCTAAAGTACCTGGCTGAACAACCAGTTCTTCTGTATTTTTTTCACACTGAATCCATTTTTAATCTGTGTTTAAACTATTTCTATATGATCATTTGTTTAAAATTCCATGTGCTTCCTTTCTTCAAAGAAATTTAGTGGATTTCAGCAAAGCTATTCTAAAAATACGTTCAATATCAACAGATACATGAATGGGCACAGAATGGTGAGAAACAGGCCATGTGCAAGCAAAGGGCATTATTTTTGATTGGCATCAAGTTTGGCACAAACAAGATGCTCCGAAGGGCCAGTTTTTGTGATGTGCTCTATTATTTGTACTCCGTTCATGTGGTGCTGGATTTTGAGTGTAATTCTCACAGTTCACATAACATTTCCTACCTGTGGAATGTGCATCAAGAATATCAATGATAGGATGTTGGTCTACTCGTCAAGATTTTAAGGATGCGTTTCATCCTAACAACATTTTCTAACTGCTGGAGAATCCTAGTTCTGTATTCTAATGCTGGGCAAACTATTTCCAATTAAAGCAAAGGTCAATGAATAACATTTTCAGAAGTCAGAAGGAGTGGAGTATGAGGGCACATTCATTCAATGGCAGAACCATAATTGTTACAGAGATGCATTCAAGAGGAAGAGAGATAAGAGCACAAGGGAGAAAGGTATGCAAGGATTTGTTGTTGGGTTTCGATAAAGAGAAATAGGAGGAAGCTTGTGCAAAGCATAAACATTGTCAAGGACTTGCTGAGCCTGTTTACATTCAATAAATGCTTTGATACACATTTTAACAATGAGTAATCTTGCATTATAATTGTGAAGGACGAACAATGAGCAAAACACAGATTTATAGTTTGAAGAAGGAAAATTTATGCTTTCGTATCAATCTGCCAGTTATCTAAAAAATATTCTGCAATATTTTTTCCCTGATTCAAAACCAGTAAACAGGAAAATAATCAATAACTTAACAATACATTCAAAATTAATTTCCATTATTGTGCATTTTTCTTCAATGTTTCAGGTATTAGTCATTCAGGTATTAGTTGTAACTATTATAATTATCTGTAAATAATTGATATAGAAATTCTTCTTTGGCTTGGCTTCGCGGACGAAGATTTATGGAGGGGTACGTCCACGTCTGCTTCAGGCTCGTTGGTGACTGACAAGTCTGATGCGGGACAGGCAGGCACGGTTGCTGCGGTTGCAAGGGAAAATTGGTGGGTTGGAGTTGGGTGTTGGGTTTTTCCTCCTTTGTCTTTTGTCAGTGAGGTGGGCTCCGCGGTCTACTTCAAAGGAGGTTGCTGCCGGCTGAACTGTGAGGCACCAAGATGCACGGTTGGAGGTGAGATCAGCCCACTGGTGGTGGTCAATGTGGCAGGCACCAAGAGATTTCTTTAAGCAGTCCTTGTACCTCTTCTTTGGTGTGCCTCTGTCTCGGTGGCCAGTGGAGAGCTCGCCATAGAACACGATCTTGGGAAGGCGATAGGTCCTCCATTCTGGAGACGTGACCCACCCAGCGCAGTTGGGTCTTCAGCAGCATGGATTCGATGCTTGCGGACTCTGCCAGCTCGAGTACTTTGATGTTGGTGATGAAAAACAAATGTATCAAAGGAAAGCAAACAAAAGATTAGTTACTGTCACTGATGCAATAACATTCAAGTACAAGATTTATGAAGTGCAAAAATTAATTAGTTAAAATAGCACGGCCTGAAAGGGGTATATTTTGTTAAACAATAGAATTGAAATATTTTTTTAAGGTTTAAGGTTCATTGCAATTGATACTAATAAAATAATAAAATTTGATAAACAAGGTCAAAATGGGCAATGAAATCACCACTACCTTAATAATAATGCAACAACAATAATTTTTTTTTAATTTGAATTTCATTTTAAATGGTCATTGGGTAATACTACTGATTTGTCCACCCTTTTAAAACTAACAAAAGTTCAATGGGCAATTGAGAGAATATACTAGAACCTAGATACTAGGTTCACACAGTGTGGTTATTTTCATTGCCTTGTGTTTGGAATTAGCTTTAACTCAGGGGTGAACATGATTTTACCTATTTCCAAATTACATTGTGTTCCTCTGGAAGTTTAGCCCCAATTTTCTCCTGAGGTCACCATTACAATTTTCAACCTTCCAAATTTTGTTTTCCTCCTTGTTTGGCTACAGCAAGCAAGAATTTCACTCCATCCATATATTGTATTTATGTGTATGACAATAAACTCTCATTATTCACTGCTCATTGAGAATCGCAGTAGGTCCCTGCTGCCAAAAATGAAACAGGCCTTTGAGGGCTGAAGACATTTTGCGATTCTGCTTGGAGGAAATATTGAATGCTTTGATCCTGAAGACCCTATCCCCTACAAGAACTCTTGGCAACTGTGATCCTATCTGGACATTCCTGAGAAGCAGAGGCACTAGATGCTCAGCTTAATCAAGCTCACTTAATCTGTGAGCTCATGCACCTCTGACTAAGGCTCACATATTGTGTGAGCTGCTGGACTGCTCGTGTGCTTGAGATTATGGTCATTGTCACCCTGTAGTTCCTATATTTTGGATTATCTCAGGAGTTTGCCATGATCCACGCTATATCTCACAATTCGCTGATCACTGCTATATTAATTACTACTAATTTCTATACTTCTATACTCCATTAGATGGATTTTTAAAAGATAGAGCTGATCCTTCTCTGATGACACAGACCTATGTTACACAGGCACTAAATCCTGAACAAAACTCTACAGAAGTAAAACTCGAAAGTCAGCAGACATCACGGTTGAAGTATGCATCACAATGCTGGAAAATGTCAGCAGGTCAGACAGTGAAGTTTATATAGCAAAGAAAAAGATACATAACCAACGTTTCCGACTTGAGCCCTTCATCAAGATATGAGCAAAATGCAGGCAGGTGTCTGAACAAAATGATGAGGGGAAGGGAAAGGGGGAGAAGAACAGGCCCACAGGTATGAGGTAATAGGTGGATAAGGGAAAGAAGGCATATCAGCAAACAGGGAGGGGAGTGGAAACAGTGGGGTGGAAACAGAGTTGTAGAAACAGAGGGGTAGAAATGGAGGGGTAGAAACAGAGGAGTGGAAACAGGTGGGGAAACAGTGCAAGGAAAACAGAGGTGGGGAAACATAGGATTTTAGCTCTGTGAATGAAGGGGAAAGTGGGTGAAGAGCTGGAGGAAAGAAGTCAGAGGGATTGGGAAGAGAGGGAGAATGGGGAGTGGGTTAGCAGAAACTGGAGAAGTCAATGTTAATGCTATATGGTTGAAGAGTGCCCAGATGGAATATTAGGGTGTTGCTCTCCAATTTATATAAGGCCTTGGTTTGACAGTACATGAGGCTATGGATAGACATGTCAGTGCAGGAGTCGGCACAGAATTAAAATGGTTGGTCCTGTTATTGAGGTGGACAGATTGAAGGTGCTCAGCAAAGCAATCTCCCAGTCTCTCTGATGTAGAGAAGGCCACAACAGGAGCACAGGACGCAATAGATGATTCTCGCAGATTCACAAGTGAAGTGTTGTTTGGTGCCCAGAATGGTGGTAAGGGAAGATGTACCAAGGGGACGATTGGTGGGAAGGGATGAGTGGATGAGGGAATCATGGAAGAACTTGTACTTACTGATGGCAGATAAGGGAGGAGAGAGGAAGATGAGTCTGGTGGTGGGATCATGTTATAGGTGAAGGAAATTGCAGAGGATAATGTGTCGGATGCAAAGGGTGGTGGGGTGGGAGGTGAGGACAAGAGGAATCCTGATGATATTGCACGTAGGGGCAGAGGTGGCCAGGGCAGATAAGTAAGAAATGGAAGAAATGTGGGTAAGGGCTAAATTGATGGTGGTAGAGGCTCGACTCAGAAGAATTGAGATAAAGGAATAGAATATGAAATTGGATATGATAAAGTTGAATTAGTTGTGGGTGTTAGTAGGTTTGTAATAAATATCTATGGAAAGCTTGCCTCCCGAGATGGAGACAGAGAGATTGCCAAAGATAGACAAAGTAAATTCGAATTTGGGGTGAAAGTTAGCAGCAAAGTAAATATAGTTGACGAGTTCATCATGGATGCATGAGGCAGTGCCAATGTAGTCATCAATGTAGCAGTTGAGGAGCCTTGCTCATGTCGGCTTGAAGCATGGATTGCTTCACAAAGCCAACAAACCAACAAAAAGGCAGACATTGCTGGACCCATGTGGGTACCCTTAGATACTACTTTGATTTGGTATGAGTCAAAGGAGAAGTTATTGAGGGTGAGAACAAATTCGGCCAGCAGGAGGAAGGTGGTGGTGGAGGGGGACTGGGTAGGTTTCTTGTCAAGAAAAAAAGGGCTTTGAAACCTTCTGTATGAGGTGATGGAGGTGTAGAGAAATGAGGTAATAAATATCTCTACTGAAAACCACCGCAGCACAAGGAACTTGATGAAGATCTCAGGTCTGAAATATCAACTGCTGATTGTTTTCCATGGGCACTGCATGACCTGAGTTCCTCCAGCCCTTTGTGTGCCCCAAGTATCTTTCTATTTACTGTCTATTAATTGATTTTCAGTCCACATCATGATATTATCTGCCCTGAACTCTAATTTTGTTTTATAATCTCTTGTCTGGCACTGCATTGAAATCCAAATACACCACATAATTTATCCTTTATCAGCATTTCCTATTTAATTTTCTTTTTATAAATCTATGTTGACTTCCCACCCTGTTATTTTCTAAGTACCTGTTACTTTTTCCTAAATAATGGAATTCAGCATTTTCCCTACAACTAACTGGTCTATAATTCTGTACTTTTTTCTCCTTCCTTCCTTTCTTAATGAATGGTGTTACATTTTCTGCCTTCTTTTCTGTGGGGACCATTTTAGAAACACAAAATTCTAGATTACAAACGAATGCATCCAGTAACTTTGTAGCCACCACTTTTATAAAATGCTGGAGAATTATTGCTTTCCAATAACTTGTCTAACACAAAAGCTAACTTCCTCGAGTTCCTCATTTATTCTAGACTTATTTTCTGGGATTTTGTTTTTGTTTTCTTCCATGAAGAGAGGCACAGAGCCCTTGATAAATTTCTCTGCCACTTTTAAATTGCAAGTATAATTCCTCCTGTCTCTGACGGTAAGGATGCATGTTCACTTTTGCTAACCTTTTCCTATGAATTTACATTCTGTTTTTACATTTCTTGCTTAAGTCCTAATATTTTGCAATCCTAGGGCTTTTCACTTTTTGCCAGAATTACAAGACTTTTCCTTCGATTCAGCGCCATCTTTAACTTCTTGCAACTCTCGATCACTTGTAAAATCACGTATAATGATACTTATGATTCATATTCAGATTTATTGTCAGAGTACTTACATGACATCACGTACAACCCGGAGATTCCTTTTTTTGCAGGTGAGGCAGAATTACCACTTATTGACAGTGCAAAAAAAATCTGGACACAACGTATACATGAAAACAAATAAAGAAATCGAAATAAACTGACTGCAATAAAGAGAGAGAAAAAAAAAATAAAGTGCAAAAGTATGACTTCTGAAACGTCCCTGATTGAGTTTGTCATTGAGGAGTCTGATGGCAGATGGGTAGCAGCTGTTCCTGAACCTGGTGGTGCTTTTGATTTATACCTCAATTTTCTTTTTTTTAAAAAATAATTTACCCTGAAAACCATTATTACTTGGGAGCTCATTAATAATCTTCACCAACTTCTGTCTGCCACTTTTTACTGAGCTCTGCCCAAACTGGTTCTATTTCTTTTCAGTGAAGATACTTCCACTTTGCTGCATTGATCTTTTTATTTACTAGCAGAGCTACCTACCCCCCTTTCTCTTTTGTTTGTCTCTTCTAAATGTCATATATTCTACCATATGTAATTTCTAACCTTGGCCACCTAGAAACCACTTCTCTGTAAAGATTTCCAGATCATACCTAATTATTTTAAGTTGTTGCATTAATTTGCCTGTCCTATTGTGTATGCTGCATACATTCAGACAAAAGACTGTTTTTATCATTCCTCTCTGAAGAGTCCAATTATGTTTGTATGCATTGGTTCTTTCTGCTCGACTCTGGTTATCATTACCCATTTTGATACCCTGCACTATCTTTTTGTCCTTTCTCTTTAACTTTCTTAATTTTCCCTCACCAGAACCCTCCACTGTTTAGCTAAAGCCTTATCCATAGTCCTCGTTAGTTCTTTGATTTTCTAAGACTGTGTTCCCAATTACATTCGAATGAAGCCTTTACCATTGGAACACCTCCCTCTGTCCTAGTAGCAGTGTCCATACCCCATAATGACTTAAAGTGCATTTTCTTTACTGATCTGATTGCACTGACAGTGGCATCCATATTTAAAAACGTGCCTAGTGCCAAATTTATGAACTTGTACAATGAATGGAAAGTTACATGTCTATGTTAGGATTTTTGTAGAACTTTTGTACTATTGTATAAAGCCACATTGATCATGAATTATACTCTGTAAGTAAGGTTAAGCATTTTATGTCTACATTTATAAAGGGTCAACATGAAGAATTTGTGACCCAAAACAAAGAGTTCAATAATGGGGAGCATGCATTTAATGTACTGTGAAAAGAATTAGAGAAAAGCTGAAGTAATTTTCAGCTAAAAGATCTGAAAATGGAAATATCCCTCATCAGTATAAAGTACAAAAACAAAAGGAAAATTGGTCTCAATAGCTCTTTATTAGCAGGCATTGACATAATGGGCCAAATGACTCTTTTTGTACTATAATTTTATTTGTTTCTACGTGACCACTGCAACTGCATTGTGTGATATGTGAACCCTGAAGGTCTATATATGTCACGTTCAGTACAGGTAGCTCGTATGTATGCCAGCAAGTGTTGTACATGAGGCTTGGTGTTGAGAAGAGATCATAGTGGATCTAATACTGGGTAATGAACCTGGTCAGGTGAAAGACCTCTCAGTGGGGGAGCATTTTTGGTGATAGTGACCATAGCTCCCTGAGCTTTAGTATACTACAGCTCTGGACAAGGTTACAAGCAGGCAAAATGGGAAAGTGTTTAATTGGGGAAGGGCTCATTGCGATGGGATGAGGCAGGAACTAGGGAGAGTAAATTGGGAACAGATGTTCACGGGAGAAAGCACAGAAATAATGTGGAGGATATTCATGGACCACTTATGCGGGGTTCTGGATAGGTTTGTCCCACTGACACAGGGAAAAGATGGTAGGGAAAGGAAACCGTGGTTGACAAAACAGTTGAGGCAGCAAGTTAAGAGGAAGTCAGAAGCATACATTAGATTTAGGAAGCAAAAAACTGGAAAGGGCTCAGGAGAATTCTATCATAGCCAAAAAGGAATTTAAGAAAGGACTGAGAAGAGTTCAAAGGGGGCATGAGAAAGCCTTGCTAAGTAGGATTAAGGAGAACCCCAAGGCATTCTATGCTACTTAAGGATAAAGGAGGCAACATGTGTCTGGAAGTAGAGAAGGCTGGGGAGGTCCTAAATTAATACTTTGCTTCAGTATTTACCAGAGAAAAAGATCTTTGTCAAGGTGAGGTCAGAATAGAACCAGCTTGTAATCTGGATGATGTTGAAATTAGGAAAGAGAAAGTGCTGGATGTTCTTAAAACCTTAAGATTGATAAATCCCTGGGGCAGGATGAGATATACCCAGGTTGCTGTGGGGAGGAATGAAATAGCTGCGGTGTTGGCAAAGATCTTTGTGTCCTCCTTGGCCACAGTGCAGGTGCCAGAAGATTGAAGAATCCTGGGAATTATAGACCAGTGAGTATCAGTGGTATGCAAACTATTGGAGAGGATTCTTAAGGATAGGATTTGGAAAAATCCGTCTTCTCAGGGATAGACAGAATTGGTTTGAGAGGGGAAAGTCATGCCTCATGAGCCTAATTGAATTTTTTGAGGAGGTAACAAAAGAAATTGATGAGGGTAGGATGGTAAATGTGGTGTATATGGATTTTAGTAAAGCATTTGACAAGGTTCCCAATGAGAGAATTGTTCAGAAAGTCATGAGACATCAGATCCATGGAACATTGGCTGTGGGGATTCAGAATTGGATTGACTGCAGAAAGCAGAGAGTTGTAGTGGATGGAAAGTATTCTGCCTGGAGGTGAATGACTCATGGAGTTCCATAGGAATCTGTTCTAGGAGTTCTGCTCTTTGTGATTTTTTTTATAAATGACCCAGATGAAGAGGCAGAAGGATGGGTCAAAAGGTTTGCGGATGATACGAAGATTGGAGGCGTTTGTGGATATGTTGAAGATTGTTGTAGGTTACAAAAGGATATAGACAGGATGCAGGGTTGGGTCAGATGGAGTTCAATTCAGATATGTATGAGATGATGAATTTTGAAAGGTCAAACTTGAAGGCTGAGTACATGGTTAATGGTCGGATCCAACAGTGTAGAAGAACAGAGAAACGTTGAGGTTCAAATCCATAGATCTCTCAAGTTTTCTGCACAGTTTGTGTGAAGATGTTGCTTTCTTGTATTTAATATGCTTAATATTTATTGGTTTTAGAGAGGATGGGAAGGGGAGAGGGAGGGTGGGGGGAGAAAAGAGGGAAAATGTCACTGTGAGATTAATGAAAAACATTTGTACATATTGTTGTTGATATGGTTCATAGTGTGATAAATAAAAAGTTACAAAAAAAGTTTTCTGCGCAGGATAATAGGATCGTTAAGAAAGCCTATGGGATGCTTGTTATATGTGGATTGTGAAGGAACATGTGGCCTTTCTGTCCGGAATATTGTGGATTGTAGAGGATCACGTGACCTCCCTGAATGAAAACTAGTTGGAAGCCACATCACCTGCCAATCAGGGTTGGACTCCAGCCACCTATTAGTGCATACCTCACCGTTTGCTCATCTAAATGATTCAAAGTCATCATTAGCCAGACACCCAGCTTGGAACAGTATAAACATTAATGCATGCCACATTTCTCTCTTCTCTGCCTCTTGGTCCAAATTCTGGCTATTGCTCCATGACAGGTCGCTATTGTGGACATTGCTGGAGCTGTCATGGACAAGGTGTGCCCTACACTGAATTGAGCAGTAGTACTGCAATAAATTATTGTTTCCAAAAAGCCGCAACCCTGTTGGTACAGCAAATCGGGAGTGTGTTTGAAAGTCCTTGTCTTTGAGGTATGTACATGTGGGAGAGTGTGGTAAGGTAAGCAGCCATTGGTATCAGAGTCCATTTTGCCTGATGTGCCTACTTGCACCGTTATAATTTTTGTCTCATGCCATATAGAAGATAAGTGGCCTACCTGGGTCCGATGTGAATGTCTATAAAGTTATTTGGTAGTAGAGTAATTAAGTATAGTTTAATCTCTTCCCCTATTTTGTATCCCGTGTGTTCAATAAAGTTACCTTTGATTGTAACATTTACGTTCAGACTTGGCTCTCTGTGAAACCACCGAACCTGATACTTTTCCAAACACAATAATGCTGGGCTTCTTTTCTCAGGAGGTTCAGAACAAGAGTCAAGAGATCATGCTGGAATTCTACAAACCTTTGGTGAGACCAAACTTGGAATATTGTGTTCAGTTCTGGTTACCTTAATATCGGAAAGATATAGAAGGTATGGAGAGAGTGCAGAGGAGATTCACCAGGATGTTGCCTGGATTGGAAAATAAGTTTTATTAGGCAAGGTTTGCAGAGCTAGGAATTTTGTCTTTGGAGTGAAGAAGGATGAGAGTTGACTTAATAGAGGTCTACTTGATTCTGAGTGCCTTTTTCCTAGGCCAGGAATAGCGAAACACCCGAGGACATATGTACAAAATGAAGGGAAAAAAGTTTAGGGGAATCATCACAGGTACGTTTTTTACACAGAGAGTTATGGGAGCCTGGAAGGCCTTGGCAGGCATGGTGGTGGAGGCTGAAACATTAGGGGCATTTAAGAGACTCTTAGACAAGCATTTGGATGAAAGAAAAATAGAGGGTTGCAAAGTGGGAAAGGCTTTGTATTTTTTGGGGGTAGGAATATATAGGTCAGCATAACATTGATGGCTGAAGGGTCTGTACTGTGCTGTAGTGTTCTATGATCTATGTTATTTTAGCAATGGATACAGGTATTATCGCTTCTTTGTCAGCAGCTCCTGGATTTCGTGGTTGTTTTCGTCAAACCAGTCCTTCTTTTTCCTGGAGGAGAAGCCCTGTACCTCTTCAGTGGATTGCAGTATGGCCGTTTTCAGCTGATCCCAGAGGGTTTCAGGAGACGTGTCCGTGAGGCCAAAATGTTTTTCCTGGAAGTCAGCCTGAAGAAAACTGAGGTCCTCCATCAGCCAGCTCCCCACCATGACTACCAGCCCCCCCACATCTCGATCGGGCGCACAGAACTCAGAATGGTCAACCAGTTTACCTACCTCGGCTGCACCATTTCATATGATGCAAGGATCAACAAAGAGATAGACAACAGACTCGCCAAGGCAAATAGCGGCTTTGGAAGACTACACAAAAGAGTCTGGAAAAACAACCACCTGAAGAAACACACAAAGATCAGCGTGTACAGAGCCGTTGTCATACCCACGCTCCTATTCCTCTACTGGCATCACCTACGGCTCCTAGAACGCTTCCATCAGAGCTGTCTCCGCTCCATCCTCAACATTCATTGGAATGACTTCATCACCAACATCGAAGTACTCGAGCTGGCAGAGTCCGCAAGCATCGAATCCATGCTGCTGAAGACCCAACTGTGCTGTGTGGGTCACTTCTCCAGAATGGAGGACCTATCGCCTTCCCAAGATGGTGTTATATGGTGAGCTCTCCACTGGCCACCGAGACAGAGGTGCCCCAAAGAAGAGGTACAAGGATTGCTTAAAGAAATCTCTTGGTGCCTGCCACATTGACCACCACCAGTGGGCTGATATCGGCTCCAACCGTGCATCTTGGCGCCTCACAGTTCAGTGGGCAGCAACCTCCTTTGAAGAAGACCGCAGAGCCCACCTCACTGACAAAAGACAAAGGAGGAAAAACCCAACTCCCAACCCCAACCCACCAATTTTCCCTTGCAACCGCTGCAACCATGTCTGCCTGTCCCACATCGGACTTGTCAGTCACCAACGAGCCTGCAGCAGAGGTGGACATACCCCTCCATAAATCTTCATCCGCAAAGCCAAGCCAAAGAAAGAAACAGGTATTATTAGTGGATACAAATAAATAACCATCAAGCAGACACCTACCATCAGAGATTAATTTGGATAACACTGTTGGATTAGCCTAAATTATCTCTGTGCTCTTTGGACCAGAGATTTTATGTCCAACTGTTCTATTCTTAATTCTGGACTAATAAAGACCAACCTACTTACTGGACACTAGAAATTGTAATTATCCCTTTCATTTCTTGCTCATTTCAACTTTGCAATTGTAACTTAATTTATATAGACAGTTATAAAACATCAAGAAGATTTAAGATGTGGATATTCAACCAACATTTATTAATTTAATTCTGAAAGTAAGTACATTTTCATTGTGCACAAATTATTGTGATGTAGACATGCACTGTACAATATTCAGATGTATTTACCTCTCTGAAAAATCCTTCAAGTTATCCACCTCATCAGCTATAGTTCAACAGCACACATTCTTAAAAGTACCTATGAGGTAGTACTGGGTTACTTTTGAAATTTACAGCAAATATTTCATGAGGCAGTGATATTTTTGTTTATAAATGCTTAATGAACTCAAGAAAAAGTCTGGTACCAGCCAATCTAATGCCTCCGTCCATCATGTTTCACCTCTGCTTGGTTCACCAATCCCACATGGACCCCTATTTTACCTCTCCCACCCTGTCTTTACATTGGCTCCTGGATTACATTTCCTCAACCTTGATAGAGGTATTCAGCTTGAAACGTCGACCAATCTTTTTCTCGCACTCATGAAACTTGACCTTCTGAGTTCCTCCAGCAGAGTTTGCTTTGGTTCAGATTTCAATATCTGCAAATCTCCTTCCTGTGTGTCTCAAGCAAAATTGTGCTACTTGATAACGATATTTCTGCATCACAGTGATGGCATCATTCAATAAGCCTCGTGGCACAGAGGGGGTTTATTGGGAAAGATTCAGAAAGGTTTGACAGCTGAAATTTAGGTGTCAATGAAGTGCTTGGGACCATTAACAGCTGAAGAAATATATGCTATCATACCTGTAACTTCATTGCCTAGCTTTATCCCACAGTCTACCATTAAAATCAAGCCAGAGTTCAATTTAAAGTGCAGAAGGGCATGCTTTCTTTTTAAAATATTTTATTGTTTAACAAAAACCTTTTACACAAGGTAATCTAATAATGACATAAATCAAATCATATCATATACACATCAATTGTAAATTAAAGGCATAACCATAATTATTACATGCCTTATTTTGTTCCAGACACAAAATTCTAGAATTATAATAATTAAACAATTAAATCATAACTCGTACTGTCCAAAAATAATACTGAATACAAAAATTATACAAATAATGCACATAAAATTCCATTATATATTTTATACTTCTCTGATGTGATCATGTTGTTCTGTGATATGATCCGTTATCTGTAGTACAGATAACCTCTGTTATAGTACAGATTCTATCACCAATGTGTCTATGGACAGATTGTAGTGTAGGATGACTGTGATTGGCTGAGAGCGTAGCCACACCTACTGGCAGGTCTTAAAGGGTTGTCCTCGCCAGACCAGATCATTCTGGACTGGTCGACCTACATGTGATATGCTCCAGTCTTTTAGTTAATAAAAGCCTTGGTAAGTCTTTGATTCTTTCGACGCGCTCTACACCCCCCCCCACTTATTTGTCTTAATAATAAAAAGGAAAAAAAATTAAAGGAAAAAAATTGCAGACAGACATTCCATGAGCAGTAACAGTTATATGTAAAATTGAGGATTCTGATGAATTTGTAGCAGAGGAATGTTAAAGTGCATTAAAGGATCTCACAATTAATGTATCAGATCAGAGCTTTGGAGTCTTATTATCTCTAGTTGTGAATGGTGGTGGTCAAGTGAACAGGAACATGAAATTCCATAAACAACCCTTCTCTCAATATGATCAGACTCAGCACGTTAGTGAGGACAAGGCTGAAGTATTTAACACTTCTGACTGAAGATGGTTCAAAATAGATATTTCATGCTTCCTCACAATTTTGGGGTTCAGTTGGCCTTTTGAGCTCTCAGAGCAATCTCATCAATCAAATTTAGTTTGATGAAGTTTCCCATGGTAGGGTCATTTAGAAAGTCAGGAGGAATGGAATTCATGGAACTTCGGCCGCTTGAATTCAGAATTGGCTTGCCTGCAGACCCCAGAGAGTGGTTGGAAATGGAATGCATTCTACCTTAAGGTTAGTGACTAATGATAACAGGGTATTTTGGCCCACGAGTCTATGCCGCCCAATTTACACCCCATTAACCTACACCCTTGGTACTTTTTGAACAGTGGGAGGAAACCAGAGCCCCCGGAGAAAACCCACGCAGACAAGGAGAGAAAGTACAAACTCCTTGCAAACAGAGCGGGATTCCATCCCTGGTCCAGTCCCAATTGCTGACGCTGTAAAGGCATTACGCTAATCGCTATCCCAACTGTGCCTCTGGACCACTGCTGTCTGTGATTGTTAATAATGACCGAGAAAAAAGTGGTTCAGTAAGTTTGCAGATGATATTAAGTTTGGAGCTGTTTTGGATGGTGCAGAAGGTTGTCGTAGGTTATGTGTCTTAAAAGCAGGTGACAGAGCTAAGGTTTTTCTCTTTGAAACAATAAAGGATGAGAGACAACTTAATAGAGGTATATCAGATTATAAGGGGCATAGATAGGATGAACAGGAAATAACTTTCTTCCAGGGCAACAATAGCAAATATAGGGGATGTCTGTTTAAGGTGCCTGGAGGAACGTTTTGGGAGATATGTCAGAGGTACATTTTTGACATAGAGAGTGATGGGTGCCTGAAATTCATTGTCAGAGTGGTCATGGATGCTGGTTCAATAGGGACATTTAAAAGACTCTAAGAAAGGCAGATGGATGGAACAAAAATACAGAATTATTGTTGAGAGCGAGGAAGGATTGGATTGTTGTGGAGTTGATTTACATATCTCAGCACATCGTGGGCTGAAGGGCCTGTATTGTAATGTTCTATTACTTCCTTGTGATCTATTCTCTTATGAATATTAATTCTCCTACTTCCATCTACACTGGAGGCAATTTATGATGGCCAATTAACTAACAACCAGCTCATCATTAGGATGTGGGAGGAAACCAGGTTACCCAGGAGGAAAGTCAGACAGAATGTGTACACTCGACATCCAGTTTCCTGTGGTCTCCGCCATCACAGAAAGGTAACCTTCAGCCTTCTAGTATTAAGAAAGAACTTGGTACAGGTATAGCATAAACCAGACAACATCCCAACTGCTCCAGAAATGACTACCCAGCTAGCCAAATTGTTCCAGTCTAATTATATCACTGGTATCTAACTGATAATGTGGTAATTGCCCATGTGTAACCTGTCCACTAAAAGTGGGACAAACCAAAATTGTCTAATTACCACCTAGTGTACCCTCAATCATCACAGTCATTGAATGTGTTATCAGCAAAGTTACCTTGAAGTGGCCTACTGATGATTTCCAGCATTTTCTGTCAGAATACTGATTTTGCCAGGTGCCAAATCCCATGAAACTTTTGTCCAAACATTCACAAAAGTATTCCAGGGAAGAGACGAGAATGATTACCTTTGTCATAAAGGGATCATGAGTGGCATTGAGAACATCTGGTTGAACTGAAATTAATATGCACCAAGGGGAAAACACCAAGAGTGGCATGGTTGGTGTAGTGGTTAACGCAATGTCTTTACATTGCCAGCGATCAGGACCAGACTTGGGTCCGAATCCCACCCTGTCTGTAAGAAGTTTGTATGTTTTCTTCAGGGAGTCTGGTTTCTTCCCATCGTTCAAAATGTGCCGGGGGTGTAGGTTAATGGGTTGTAAATTTGGTGATATGAACTTGTGGGCTGAAATTTTCTATTACCATGTTGTATGTCTAAATTTAAAATTTAAAAATATCTGATGTTGTACCTCAGATAATTGTGGTTGGTTGTATAAGATTAATTATACCATTTATTGGTTATCATTGCAAGAATTCCTAAGGGCAGTAAACCATTCAATGAGGCCATTTAACCACTCAAGCTGCTCCAACATCACCAATCCTGTCTAACTGGTGTCCATATCCTTCATTCCCTTAAGTCAAGAATCCATCAATCTCAACCTTAAATCCTAGAAATATCAGTCTTGATTAAAAAGTCCTAACCCAAAATGTAGAATGACAACATCTACCCATGGATGCAGCCATCATACCCTATATGGACAGTTGGGTTTGTATCCAAGTCGTGTGCCCAGCATGTACGGCCCAGGTTGTTTCCAGAGTGTGTAAACTGCATGCATAGCCAGATCTAGGACATATGCAGTGACTGCAGGCATCGCTGGGGTTGAATGCAGAGCATGTACACTTTATGCACGGCTGGGGTTGAATGCATAGAGCATGTCCATTGCATATACGGCGGGGATTGAATGCAGAGCGTGTCCATTGCATGCACGGCCGGGGTTGAATGCAGAGCGCGCATCCAGTGCGTGCACGGCTGGGGTTGAATGCAGAGCGCACGTCCAGTGCATGCACGGCCGGGGTTGAATGCAGAGCGCGCGTCCAGTGCATACACGGCCGGGGATGAATGCAGAGTGCGCGCCCAGTGCATGCACGGCCGGGGATGAATGCAGAGTGCGCGCCCAGTGCATGCACGGCCGGGGATGAATGCAGAGTGCGCGCCCAGTGCATGCACGGCCGGGGTTGAATGCAGAGCGGGCGTCCACTGCATGCACGACCGGGGATGAATGCAGAGCGTGCGTACACTGCATGCACGGCCAGGTTTGAATGCAGAGCACGCGTCCAGTGCATTCACGGCCGGGATCGAATGCAGAGTGCGCGTCCAGTGCATGCACGGCCGGGGTTGAATGCAGAGCGCGCGCCCAGTGCATGCACGGCTGGGGTTGAGTGCAGAGCGCGCGTCCAGTGCATGCACGGCCGGGGTTGAGTGCAGAGCGCGCGTCCAGTGCATGCACGGCCGGGGTTGAGTGCAGAGCGCGCGTCCAGTGCATGCACGGCCGGGGTTGAATGCAGAGCGCACGTCCAGTGCATGCACGGCCGGGGTTGAATGCAGAGCGCGCGTCCAGTGCATACACGGCCGGGGATGAATGCAGAGTGCGCGTCCAGTGCATGCACGGCCAGGTTGAATGCAGAGCGCGTCCAGTGCATGCACGGCCGGGGTTGAATGCAGAGCGCGTCCACTGCATGCCCTCCGCTGTGCCTGCGGGCTGGCGCGCCTGCGTTGAACGCAGCCTTGTGGCGGCGCTGTCTGAAGGGAATGTTAAAAGCAGAGGGGCAGCGCACGAGCCGGGCAGAGCGAACGGCTGCCAGAACCTTCGGAGTTTGTGGCCGGGAGGAGGAGGGAGCTCCCTCCGTCACCGACTCCCTCCTGCCCTCCTCCTCGTCATCGTCGTCGTCCCCTCCTCCCCGGCTCCGAGACGCTCTCCTTCCCGCGGCCCGGACTGCAAGCGCGGCCGCTCGTTGCGCGCTGCGGCCCAGCGCCGCCATGGAGTGAAGGCCGGCCGGCGGGGGAAAGCAGGAGCTGGGACCGGTGGGGCACCGTAAGAGGAGCCGGCCGCCGCCGCCGAGGCTTTAAACCGGGCGAAGATCGAGTGTCGGCGCCGTGATTTGTGTCGTTGAAAGGCCATCCGTTCCGTTTTAATTCGGTGGCAGCGGCGAGTTTGGGGTCCGGTCCGGCGAGATGTTGGCCGGGGCCAAGGACAATCCGTGCCGCAAATTCCAAGCCAATATCTTCAACAAGAGCAAATGTCAGAATTGCTTCAAGCCCCGGGAGGTGCATTTACTGACGGACGAGGACTTGAACCAGGTGAGAGGGCAAGACCCCCCCCCACCACCCCATCATACCCCCCATCATCCCCCCCACCCCCCCATCATCCCCCCCCACCCCCCCATCATCCCCCCCCACCCCCCCATCATCCCCCCCCACCCCCCCATCATCCCCCCCCACCCCCCCATCATCCCCCCCCACCCCCCCATCATCCCCCCCCACCCCCCCATCATCCCCCCCCACCCCCCCATCATCCCCCCACCCCCCATCATCCCCCCCACCCCCCCATCATCCCCCCCCACCCCCATCATCCCCCCCCACCCCCCCATCATCCCCCCCCACCCCCCCATCATCCCCCCCCACCCCCCCATCATCCCCCCCCACCCCCCCATCATCCCCCCCACCCCCCCATCATCCCCCCCACTCCCCCATCATCCCCCCCACCCCCCCATCATCCCCCCCACCCCCCATCATCCCCCCACCCCCCCATCATCCCCCCCCACCCCCCCATCATCCCCCCCACCCCCCCATCATCCCCCCCACCCCCCCATCATCCCCCCCCACCCCCCCATCATCCCCCCCCACCCCCCCATCATCCCCCCCCACCCCCCCATCATCCCCCCCCCACCCCCCCATCATCCCCCCCCACCCCCCCATCCACCCCCCATCCCCCCCCCCCACCCACCGGCCAGGGAGTCGCTGTGTGACTTTCATAAAATATTTGGGAGAGTGTGGGTAACAACATCAGTGCTTTTCTTCTAATAGGGACAAGATTTTAAATCTTATCAAATCTCCCTGATTTGCACTGAAATTTGTTTCTCTTCTTCCCCCCCCCCCTTAAGAAAGAAAAGACCTTCACTTTTTCCTCCTTGGGGTTATGGTTCTCTGTTTGAGAACACGGTTGAAGTTTTTGTTTCATCTCTTTCCTCCCCTTCCCCTTCCTCTCCCCTTCCCCTTCCTCTCCCCTTCCCCTTCCTCTCCCCTTCCCTTCCTCTCCCCTTCCCCTTCCTCTCCCCTTCCCCTTCCTCTCCCCTTCCCCTTCTCTCTCTCCCTTCCCTTCCTCTCCCCTTCCCCTTCCTCTCCCTTCCCCTTCCTCTCCCCTTCCCCTTCCTCTCCCCTTCCCTTCCTCTCCCCTTCCCTTCCTCTCCCTTCCCTTCCTCTCCCCTTCCCTTCCTCTCCCCTTCCCCTTCCTCTCCCCTTCCCCTTCCTCTCCCCTTCCCCTTCCTCTCCTCCCCTTCCTCTCCTCTTCCCTTCCTCTCCCTCCCTTCCTCTCCCCTTCCCCTTCCTCTCCCCTTCCCCTTCCTCTCCCCTTCCTCTCCCCTCCCCCTTCCTCTCCCCTCCCCCTTCCTCTCCCTCCCCTCCTTCCTCCCCTCCTCCCCTCCCCCTTCCTCTCCCCTCCCCCTTCCTCTCCCCTCCCCCTTCCTCTCCCCTCCCCCTCCCCCCTCCCCTCCCCCACCCCCCTCCCCCTCCCCCTCCCCCCTCCCCCCTCCCATCCCCTCCCCCTCCCCCCTCCCATCCCTCCCCCTCCCCCTCCCCCTCCCCCTCCCCTTCCCCCTCCCCTTCCCCCTCCCCTCTCCCCCTCCCCCTCCCCCTCCCCCCTCCCCTCCTCCCCTCCCCTTCCCCCTCCCCTTCCCCCTCCCCTTCCTCCCCTCCCCTTCCCCCTCCCTTCCCCTCCCTTCCCCTTCCCCCTCCCCTTCCCCCTCCCCTTCCCCTCCCTTCCCCCTCCCCTTCCCCCTCACCCTTCCCCCTCCCCTTCCCCCTCCCCTTCCCCTCCCCTTCCCCTCCCCTTCCCCCTCCCTTCCCCCTCCCCCTCCCCCTCCCCCTTCCCCCCCTCCCCCTCCCCCCTTCCCCCCTTCCCCTTCCCCCCCTCCCCCCTTCGCCCCCTCCCCCTGAACAGTTCTACTTGGATTCTATTTCCTAATCAATGCCTGAAAATCCTCCAGGAGACTAATGTCGGTGGACTGCCCTTGCTCAATCAGATGACCAGAAACTTGACTGGATTTCTGCTGTTGCTCTCTTGCAATTCACGTCGACTTCAGTGTCGACAAAATTTCCATGGAGCTGCACTGTGATCTTCTCGTGCTTGACACCCCTCTTTCCCCTCCCCTCTTCAATATCCCCATCGGTAATATTAGATCTTCTTTGAAATTTGCACAAAATAGAACTTAATGGAGGTCAAAAAACCCAAGGTTTGCAACGATATTAACCCAATGCATTGAAACCCTGATTTAGGATTAATATTGCCATGTCTATATTTTTCTAATTATTTGTCATATTTGGAATTTGAAAACTGTAATCCTCAAATATAAATCTTCAATGAAATAGGCACACGCTCTAATTTTTCTTCTAAAGAGCTAAACAAAAAAAATAACGATTCCCACTTAAAATTGTTTATTTTGTCATGCTTTATCACCATGGCAGTTCAGTGATCAAAATAATTTTTAAAAAAATGATGTGAAAACAGGTTGAAATTAATTTTCCTCCACCATGTTTGCTGGCTTTTCATCTCCATAATCAAAGCGAAGCATTAATTGTCAGAAGTAAAGTCGTCGGGAGAAACAGTGAGAGCAGAAGTTAACAGTTGCATAGAAACATCAGTTGGATCATTCTGTTCTGTCAAGGGAGCGTTTGTCTCACACCATAGAAACCGAGTGCTCAATTAGAAACTAATGTATGAAATCTCATTTTTGTTTTCTAAAAATTACTTTTAAAATGTAATTGTTTACACTTCTTTATTGCTTTTAGTTCTTTGTATTTTAAAAATCTTAAATGAATGAGTGTAGCAATAATGTAACTAAAATGGAGGGTTACAAAATTCACTATAATGATCATTTACACTATAATCTATGAAGTGAAATATTTAACTGGGTCTTCTGGATGGGCACTTCAAGATAATATTTTTTTTAACGCTGTTCCTCCTATCAAGCCTTTTTTGCTTTAATGTCATTAATTTCTGGGGTTTATGAAAAATCACTCCTGGTTGAAATTATGTAGCATCTCTTCTCCTGTCTCACTGTAGTCATACCTGAGCTCTACGATTCACTGTCTTGTTCTCTCCTTTGCACCTGCATGCTTGGCTTTCAAAAATGTCCTCTTTCACCTCCATCTCTGGTGACCTGTATAAAAATGTCTTCATCTTCCTTTTTCCTTTGATGCTTTATGTAGAATTTTTGACATTTCTGTTAATGAGAAAAGGAACTTGTTGAAGTATTCGTGCAACTTGATCTTTGTGTCTATATTTCAGCATGTGAATGATATTTTGCAGAAGAGTTTTAATAAATTGTACAACAAGACTATGTTCAACATTTAATGGTGATTTCTGTGAGATTTTAATTTTTTTTATTGTTTTTGCTCACCACTACATTGTTTTGATAGACAATTCACTGTAAAATTTAAAATGCTTTATGAAGTTTGCACAGATTTTCAGAAGGCATTTTGAGAAATATTTTGTAAAAGGATAATTAACAAAATTAAGACGGTTGGGGTAGAGTGTAGCATGAATTTTTTTTTAAAAAAAGCACTTGCAAAACAATGACGGTAACTGGCAGATGGTTGACAGTGGTATTCACACGGGAATGTCCATAAATGTGTGCAAGTGAAATTTCTGGATTTCCTGAAACTTGAAAATTTATTTACTGGAGCATTGTATTTTAAAAAGAAATCTTGAGCATAGAGACAGGCTGTCAGATTGGGCAGCTAAATAGCAGGTTGAAAGCATTATGAAATAATAGATTGTGGCATAAATAACTGAAAACACCCAAGGTTTACTGATAATTCCAAATGTTCAAGGACATGATGGATCAGGTTGTGCTTGTGAATCTTTTTCGGAATTCCTTCAGGTTTATGGACTTGCTTTCACTACCATGAAGAGAAAGATGTTTGTGTGCATGTGATTTCTTCATACGCAAGATTGCAATTGTATGCCAGCTTTCACCATCTTACCAGAGTAAACTCTTGTGCCGGTGACCAGTTCAAGACAAATGGCATACAAGTTCCACCAGGACAACATCTATATGATTCTAATGCCTGTTGTCACTATAAGTGCGAACAGATTTACTTGATTAAGACAGAATGGTTAGGGCAATGGTATTACTGTGCTAGCGACCTGGGTCTTGGTGAATATTGCTGCTGGGTTTATGGGTCCTCTGAGCTAGTAACAGAAGAAACTTGCATTGTTTTCCTTGGAACAGATATGGTTTTGCGGATGTCAAATGGATATTTTCAAGAGCACAATGGGTTTAGATTGGAGAAATTGAGAGAAATGGTTTACTCTAGGAGATGTTTTGAGGCCCCAAGATGTTGCTAATTTAAGTGCAAGATGAGTGGGATAGGAAGAATATTTGGTATCTTACTCACTGGTTATAATCTAGAACTTGATGCTTCTGAGGAAAATGAAAACCAAGTCAATTGGCTTCAAAAGGAAATTGGAAAGCACGTTTGAGAAAATACTTTGGCATGCTACAGGGAAAGTGAGAGCAATTGGACATTATTTTGAAACAAATCAGCATGAACTCAATGGTCTGAATGGCTGCCTCTTGTTATCATTCAAGATTCTTTTTATTGTCATAAAACATAAAGTGTATTACACAAAATTTCCTTTCACCTGCTGTGAGCCAAAGAAAGATTCAGTATCAGCACAAATTGCCTGGTGCCCCTCACAGACAAGAGAGGGAAGCAAAAGAAAGACCCTTAAATTCTCCTCCAATGCTCCTGCAGCCTCTACAGAGACACAGCCCTCATTCCAAATCATCGGTAACCTGAACCACAGATCCAAATCTCCAATATGATCAGGAAGCCTTCAGCACCCTAGGCATCCTCTTGTATCTCAATTCTGATAACTTGGTACCTCTCCAGCCAGTCTCCAGTAGTCTGCAGCCTGGTGTGAGTCCTTTGACTGCAGGCGCCTGCAGCTTGTGTGGGTTCCTCACCTTGAGTTCCCAACAGCCTGCCCCTTGTGTGTTCTTCAGCCTCTGAGCCCCTCGCTGGTCTGTTGCCATGGTCATCGCCCCATGGGTCATCTCTGCTTTTCCTTCTCTGCTCTCTGGAGTCTGCAACCTCTCCTAGTCACTGCCGTTAGAGACGCTGCCATCTTGGGCCCAGACCCCGTGGTCACAGGATTTTAAAATAAACCACCATTGGCTCCTTCTACAGGCAGTGGACTGGGTGGTTGGAGCCCATAGGGGAGTGTTTGTCTCTGCTCCCCGCTCTTCATGGGTCTGCAGCAGTGCTGCCATTTTTATTTCAGTTTGATTTTCTTTTAGTGGCATAATTCAGCACTGGATACATTCCTAATAGTTCACAGCACTTTTTCCACCTGCTTATAAATTAGAAATACCACAGTGATTGCAGCATATTTGGCTATCAAAGTTGCATATCAAACAAAGATAAAATAGTGAGCAATTGCAGAAAAGGAATTGGCAAAACTTGAATTGACATGAGCGGAAAATACAGAATGATCAACTCTCGGATCTAAAGGAATAACGGTACAGTTTATCAAGGGATAAACAGGATTAATGTTGATAGTCTCAAAATAGGACAAAAGAGGTAAACCTGTTTAGATGGTCTATTCTCCAAGAAATAGATAGAAACAATGTGAGGAAATACTTTTGGAATTCTCTGGTTGGTATTGATTGATTATTAGCTTTCAAAAAGACAAATCTATAGAGAGAGAGAGAATAAGATCAGGGGAATAGAGTTAAATGGATTGCTTTTTGTAAGATTTGAAGAGCTGAACTTAGACTCTTCTGTTCTATTCATACAAGTACTCTACTTCAAGAATAGTTGGCATTTATTGTCCCCTCGCCTTGAGTTACTCTTGAGCAGGTGATTGTAAACTGCTGCTATGGACCACTGTAATCCATGTGCTGAAGATAGTCCCCCTATTTTATTAAGAGGCTATTCCAGAATTTTGTCCCAGCGATGAAAGAACAGTAATACAGATTGTCCCTGACCAAAGGATAGCTGTAACTTGCTTAGGTCAGAAGTCAAAGACAACCTGCAAGTACAAACTGAAATGTTTTGTCATTTGGAGAGGGTCCCACAATGGTAAAGCTGTTGAATGTTAAGATAGGTATTTGAACTTTCATGTTATAAATGGGAATATTTGTCATTTGTGTACTGCAAAGATGCTCATTTTTTTCTGCCTACGTTCGATAATTGCCCATTCATGAATGCCAGCATGGACTTTATTATGAAAGATGGAACTGAATGTTGTTCATCAGCAGGTATTCCTCCTTTTGATCTTGTGATGTTGAGAAGCTGAAGCTGCTTGGTTCAAAGACAAGCCATGGGGGGACTCTTGAGGTTAAAAGCCTCCATTTAACTGAAGCCTCTTTCCTTTATGCCTGGTATAATTCTATCTAGTGCAGAATTTTACTTTTGAATTTCCATTTTATTAGAGGTCCTTGCTTATATACCCTATTAAATTATGTCTTGATTTAAAGTAAGTTTCTTTAATCGGGAATCTGTTTTCTCCATGTTTCTATTAAAGGTTACGCATGGGTTTGTGTGGTTCTTAGATTTGAAAATGATGGCCTAATTAATGTTTGTGGAGGAGAGGGAGAAAGCATAAACATAAGAAACAATGGAGCATGAAATAATGTCTGTCTCAGAGGGATTTCCTTAAATGTTCATTGTGTCATTTCAGTAAAAAGGTTTGTGTTGCGTGCTATCTGACCAAGTCAGCTCGTATAGCAATAGTAAACAAATGAGCAAATAAATACAAGCATAAAGAGCAGTGTAAACATAAGTAAAATAAGTGCAGAATTTAATGTTGCAATTGAGAGCTTTGGTGGCATTGCAATGCCAATGCTTGATTCATAAATATTGCACTAAGTAAATATGGGGAAAAAAGACGGGTGAACAGCTTTGCTATGTTGTGAAACACTCACAAAAGGCATCTTTTGCTACTGTTGTCTTCAGTCATCATGATTGATGCCTGAACAACAATCTTCCTTTTAATGCCAACAAGACCAAGGAGCTTACATTAAAAAAAATTAGACATACAGCACAGTAACAGGCCATTTCAGCTTGTGAGCCCGTGCCACCCAATTAACCTACAACCTCCAGTACGTTTCGAATGGTGGGAGGAAACCGGAGTCCCTGAAGGAAACCTATGCAGATATGGAGAGAACATACAAACTCCTTGCAGAGTGCTAGATTTGAACCCTGGTCCTAGTTGCTGGCAATGAAATGGCATTGTGCATGGGAGGCCAGGAGACCTGTCTGAATTGATGGGACATCGATGGAGAGGGGTGGTATCTCCAAGCAATGTTCCCTCTAATTTTCAGTAGTCACTGTGCGCAAAAAAATCTTAGGTTGTGCAAATTTTTTTTCCTGTGGCAAAAGTATGTGCGCATTGAAAGCTTTAAGTATAATTATTAATGACTACATTATTTTGGGTAACTAGTTTTTTGTGAGCATATTAGTTTCCTTTGTGCGCTGGCTGCAAACTGTAAGTGCACATGTATGCACAGCTTACAAGAAACAGTGGCTTTAAGTTCCAAGAAGTCCAAATTTTGGAGAACCTCTCCTGGATCCAACAAACCAAGGCAACCATAATGCCCCACTTGCTAAGAAGTTAGGTCAGGAGATTTGGCATGTTGTTGAATACTACATCAAACTTCTCCAGGTGTACTGTGGAAAGTCACTGGCTGCAGCATTGTCTGGTTTGAATGCCTAGGAAACCACAATGTAGCAAATATAGTTTAGTTCATAATGGGCTCTAACTTCTCATCCATTAAAGTCATTTATGTGAGGTGTTGCCTCAAGAAGGCAGACAAAATCTTTTAAGGACCCTCAGCTCTCTGGTCACAACCTCTTCTTGCTGCTACCTTTGGGAAGAAGAGACTACATGTGGGTTCAAGAACAGTTTTTCTCAATGGTTAGCAGGTTGTTGAACCTTTCCTTGCTACCCTGACAATAAATGACTTTGCCACAATGAGATCTGTCCACATAATTGAAATGTTACTGTTTCTTTCGTGCATGATCTGTAGTTATCTTTTATTATGTACCTTTTAAGGTTTTCTGTACTGGGGTAATTTAATGTATACTATTGTAATATTTGTTTACAATAGTATCCATTTGGCTGCAGCAAGCAAGAATTTCTGTGCATTGTGCTTTTATAGCAAATTTATTGGGAAGTATAACTGACTTGTCCTAAGTGTAACTGACTTGTCCTAAGTGTAACTGACTTGTCCTAAGTGTAACTGACTTGTCCTAAGTGTAACTGACTTGTCCTAAGTGTAACTGGCTTGTCCTAAGTGTAACTGGCTTGTCCTAAGTGTAACTGGCTTGTCCTAAGTGTAACTGGCTTGTCCTAAGTGTAACTGGCTTGTCCTAAGTGTAACTGGCTTGTCCTAAGTGTAACTGGCTTGTCCTAAGTGTAACTGGCTTGTCCTAAGTGTAACTGGCTTGTCCTAAGTGTAACTGGCTTGTCCTAAGTGTAACTGGCTTGTCCTAAGTGTAACTGGCTTGTCCTAAGTGTAACTGGCTTGTCCTAAGTGTAACTGGCTTGTCCTAAGTGTAACTGGCTTGTCCTAAGTGTAACTGGCTTGTCCTAAGTGTAACTGGCTTGTCCTAAGTGTAACTGGCTTGTCCTAAGTGTAACTGGCTTGTCCTAAGTGTAACTGGCTTGTCCTAAGTGTAACTGGCTTGTCCTAAGTGTAACTGGCTTGTCCTAAGTGTAACTGGCTTGTCCTAAGTGTAACTGGCTTGTCCTAAGTGTAACTGGCTTGTCCTAAGTGTAACTGGCTTGTCCTAAGTGTAACTGGCTTGTCCTAAGTGTAACTGGCTTGTCCTAAGTGTAACTGGCTTGTCCTAAGTGTAACTGGCTTGTCCTAAGTGTAACTGGCTTGTCCTAAGTGTAACTGGCTTGTCCTAAGTGTAACTGGCTTGTCCTAAGTGTAACTGGCTTGTCCTAAGTGTAACTGGCTTGTCCTAAGTGTAACTGGCTTGTCCTAAGTGTAACTGGCTTGTCCTAAGTGTAACTGGCTTGTCCTAAGTGTAACTGGCTTGTCCTAAGTGTAACTGGCTTGTCCTAAGTGTAACTGGCTTGTCCTAAGTGTAACTGGCTTGTCCTAAGTGTAACTGGCTTGTCCTAAGTGTAACTGGCTTGTCCTAAGTGTAACTGGCTTGTCCTAAGTGTAACTGGCTTGTCTCATTAAAATATATCCATTTCTTTTCATGTCATATGGATGATGACAAATTCAATCTGGATTTCCAATCTGGTACTGGTCAGAACCTTTGTTTTAGACTGAAAGAAAACAACAATAAATTGCACAGCATTGGTGTAATCATGTGTTGTATTTGAGTTCAAATTTGTTACTAATATTGAGGAAGTTTACTTTGTGAGCAATCCAGCTAGTCTACCCATAGATCTTAACAATAAAAACAGTACAAAATGCTGAGTTACATAGAGAGATCAGTTAGAATAAAACAAAAGGAACATTAGTAAAATAAGGTCTGAATTGCAGGAAAGGAACTGTCTCTGAATCTGGTGATGAATGATCTTACGCACGAATCTCCTTCTCAATGGACGGAGGGGGAAGTGTGTTTGGCAGCTCTTGGGTTGTATAACCATAATAACAATTATAGCACGGAAACAGGCCATTTTGGCCCTTCTAGTCTGCACTGATCCAAGTACCCTCCTCTAATCCCACTTACTAGCACTCTGCCCATATCCCTCCGTCCCCCTCCCATCCATATACTTATCCAACTCTTTCTTAAATGACAAAATTGACCCTGCCTCCACCACCTTTCCCAGGAGCCCATTCCACACAGTAACCACTCTCTGATTAAAGAAGTTCCCCCTCATGTTACTCCTAAACCTTTGCCCGTCAACTCTCAACCCATGACCTCTTGTATCCATCCATCTCTCCTACTCTCAATGGGAAAAGCCTTTCCACATCAACTCTATCCATCCCTCTCATTATCTTAAACATCTCTATCAAATCCCCTCTCAGCCTTCTATGTTCCAAGGAATAAAGACCTAATTTGCTCAATCTCTCCTTGTATTCCAGATTCTGAAAGCCAGGCAACATTTTTGTAAATCGTCTCTGCACTCTCTCTATCTTGTTAATATCCTTCCTATAAATCGGTGACCAGAACTGCACACAGTACTCTAAATTTGGCCTCACCAATGCCTTGTACAGTTTCACCACTGCCTTGTACAGTTTCACCACTGCCTTGTACAGTTTCACCACTGCCTTGTACAGTTTCACCACTGCCTTGTACAGTTTCACCACTGCCTTGTACAGTTTCACCACTGCCTTGTACAGTTTCACCACTGCCTTGTACAGTTTCACCACTGCCTTGTACAGTTTCACCACTGCCTTGTACAGTTTCACCACTGCCTTGTACAGTTTCACCACTGCCTTGTACAGTTTCACCACTGCCTTGTACAGTTTCACCACTGCCTTGTACAGTTTCACCACTGCCTTGTACAGTTTCACCACTGCCTTGTACAGTTTCACCACTGCCTTGTACAGTTTCACCACTGCCTTGTACAGTTTCACCACTGCCTTGTACACTTTCACCACTGCCTTGTACACTTTCACCACTGCCTTGTACACTTTCACCACTGCCTTGTACACTTTCACCACTGCCTTGTACACTTTCACCACTGCCTTGTACACTTTCACCACTGCCTTGTACACTTTCACCACTGCCTTGTACACTTTCACCAATGTGATCGGGGTGTTTTTGATTTGTGTTAATATGGCATGACATCACCAAAGCATGTTCTGTTTAATCTGAGTTATATTGATAAATCAACAATAACTTTAAAAAAAGCTACTTTAATCAGGCTCTCTTTTTGTTGAAAGGAAAGCTTTTAAATTTTTATACATTAGCCAGAAAATGCTGGAAATACCTAGCACATCATGTTGTATCTGTGGTAAGAGAAACAGTTAATATTTTGGCACCACAGGTTAATGAAAGCACCATTTAATTCTCCATTCCACTGCCACTCTGACCTATCAGAAGGACTGAGGTCAAATTTGAGATTGCCATTGAGGTCAAATTTAAGATCAAGGAGCACCAATTCATCTTGCATCTCTGGATATTGCAGCTTCTGAATTCAATATTAAAATGTAAGGTCACTCGATTTTCCTTTCTATTTTAGTGGCCCATCTCTTATCCCCTTTAAATTTTTTTCTCTCTTGGACCTGTCTGCTCTATTTTGTAAGCCTTACATTCTTTTGTTGATGTTGCACTAACTGCTCCCAGTCACTCACTGACAAAATATCCTTGTTTACATCTTATCCCCATTAAATTCTCCCCCTTCCCCTGTATCTTTCACTTTCTCTGTAGTCCAGAGATTTTCTCTTTCCCAGCCTGATGAAGGATCTTTAATCTGAATTGTTAGCTCAGTATCTTTTCCCATAGACTTGACCTGACCTGTTGAGTATTTATAGCATCTTTGCTTTTATTTGATCTTGCTTTTTTTAAAAATATTTGGATGTATCGAATATTTTTCTTCAGTATATAATAGTAATGACCTCACTGATTGTTGCTTGTCGATAAATATTTTGCAGAGGATACTTCACTCCAAGCTACTAAATATTGAAATGCTCACAAATCATTGCTCAGTAACATATTTCTCACTTGAGTTGGTTTAAGTCCCATAATGGATACTTGAACACAATATTAGGGGTAACACTCTAATAGTGTTATGCTGTCAGAGGATCATATTTGAAAAGTATATAAAAGTGATTGTAACAAGATCCCATGACCACCTTTAGGTGAAGTTGGAAGGTCTTAATTGTCATTTGCCTTTATTAATATATGCAGTAGTATCTTTAAAGAAAGGCACTTCAGAGCTTTCCAGAGCCTAATATGAAGTTTCATTACATAATATGCCATCCAGTGTATGCAGAGCAAACTTTTGAAACAGCACTACAAAAAATAAGATTTTTCTCTTAGTTAAGCAATAAATATTGGCAAGAGCACATGAAATACAAGTTCTGTTTGACATCAGTAAGGACTTTTTGATTGTGTAAATAAAGTTGGTTTTCTGATCATATTTTTTTTAAATAATTCCCCCCCTTTCTTATCATGTCTATGTAACCTAATTTAAGGTAAGAATGTAAATGTAATTTTTAAAGAGCTTTTCATGATGTGATGAATTCTGAATGTGGAATACTTTTTGCTTAGTCACTATTATCTTGAAAATCAGGCAGCTAAACCAGGTGAAAGGTGATTCAATTTTAGTTTCTGTGATCTTGCCAGCTGTTCTTCCTACTCTACACTATTTTGTAAAGCATTGTTTGAGATGTTCTAAGTCTTTATTCAAAATATAAATGCAAATAAAATAGAAAATACTGGAACACCCAGTCAAACAGCATCTGTGAAAAGTGAGTCAGTCAACTTCTCAGGTTCAGAAACTGTCACTGACATGAAACGTTAATTATTATGATTTTTATACAGCTGCTGCGTTTCAGGAAATTATTCCCATTGGAACACATGCTGTGTAAAAAGCCATACCTCCTAGATCCCTTGTCAATTTCCAGGAACGCCTGCAGTCTAAAGTGAATTGCAGGCATCCTGGGACCAACTTGGGTCAAAGTATATTGTGTAACTTAATTTTCTTGGTATATTCGCATTTTTTAAAAACTGTGGCCTGCTGTCCTGCTCGGCCCCGGCGGTCCACTGCCTGCTCTCTCCCACTGCCTGCTCTCTCCCGCAGCCTGCTATGTCCCGGCGGTACACTGCCTGCTCTCTCCCGCAGCCTGCTCTGTCCCGGCGGTACACTGCCTGCTCTCTCCCGCAGCCTGCTCTGTCCCGGCGGTCCACTGCCTGCTCTCTCCCGCACACTGCTCTGTCCCGGCGGTCCACTCCCTGCTCTCTCCCACAGCCTGCTCTGTCCCGGCGGTCCACTCCCTGCTCTCTCCCGCAGCCTGCTCTGTCCCGGCGGTCCACTGCCCGCTCTCTCCCGCGGCCCGCTCTCTCCCGCGGCCCGCTCTCTCCCGCGGCCCGCTCTCTCCCGCGGCCCGCTCTCTCCCGCGGCCCGCTCTCTCCCGCGGCCCGCTCCCTCCCGCGGCCCGCTCCCTCCCGCGGCCCGCTCCCTCCCGCGGCCCGCTCCCTCCCGCGGCCCGCTCCCTCCCGCGGCCCGCTCCCTCCCGCGGCCCGCTCCCTCCCGCGGCCCGCTCCCTCCCGCGGCCCGCTCCCTCCCGCGGCCCGCTCCCTCCCGCGGCCCGCTCCCTCCCGCGGCCCGCTCCCTCCCGCGGCCCGCTCCCTCCCGCGGCCCGCTCCCTCCCGCGGCCCGCTCCCTCCCGCGGCCCGCTCCCTCCCGCGGCCCGCTCCCTCCCGCGGCCCGCTCCCTCCCGCGGCCCGCTCCCTCCCGGCGGTCCGCTGCCCGCTCCCTCCCGGCGGTCCGCTGCCCGCTCCCTCCCGGCGGTCCGCTGCCCGCTCCCTCCCGGCGGTCCGCTGCCCGCTCCCTCCCGGCGGTCCGCTGCCCGCTCCCTCCCGGCGGTCCGCTGCCCGCTCCCTCCCGGCGGTCCGCTGCCCGCTCCCTCCCGGCGGTCCGCTGCCCGCTCCCTCCCGGCGGTCCGCTGCCCGCTCCCTCCCGGCGGTCCGCTGCCCGCTCCCTCCCGGCGGTCCGCTGCCCGCTCCCTCCCGGCGGTCCGCTGCCCGCTCCCTCCCGGCGGTCCGCTGCCCGCTCCCTCCCGGCGGTCCGCTGCCCGCTCCCTCCCGGCGGTCCGCTGCCCGCTCCCTCCCGGCGGTCCGCTGCCCGCTCCCTCCCGGCGGTCCGCTGCCCGCTCCCTCCCGGCGGTCCGCTGCCCGCTCCCTCCCGGCGGTCCGCTGCCCGCTCCCTCCCGGCGGTCCGCTGCCCGCTCCCTCCCGGCGGTCCGCTGCCCGCTCCCTCCCGGCGGTCCGCTGCCCGCTCCCTCCCGGCGGTCCGCTGCCCGCTCCCTCCCGGCGGTCCGCTGCCCGCTCCCTCCCGGCGGTCCGCTGCCCGCTCCCTCCCGGCGGTCCGCTGCCCGCTCCCTCCCGGCGGTCCGCTGCCCGCTCCCTCCCGGCGGTCCGCTGCCCGCTCCCTCCCGGCGGTCCGCTGCCCGCTCCCTCCCGGCGGTCCGCTGCCCGCTCCCTCCCGGCGGTCCGCTGCCCGCTCCCTCCCGGCGGTCCGCTGCCCGCTCCCTCCCGGCGGTCCGCTGCCCGCTCCCTCCCGGCGGTCCGCTGCCCGCTCCCTCCCGGCGGTCCGCTGCCCGCTCCCTCCCGGCGGTCCGCTGCCCGCTCCCTCCCGGCGGTCCGCTGCCCGCTCCCTCCCGGCGGTCCGCTGCCCGCTCCCTCCCGGCGGTCCGCTGCCCGCTCCCTCCCGGCGGTCCGCTGCCCGCTCCCTCCCGGCGGTCCGCTGCCCGCTCCCTCCCGGCGGTCCGCTGCCCGCTCCCTCCCGGCGGTCCGCTGCCCGCTCCCTCCCGGCGGTCCGCTGCCCGCTCCCTCCCGGCGGTCCGCTGCCCGCTCCCTCCCGGCGGTCCGCTGCCCGCTCCCTCCCGGCGGTCCGCTGCCCGCTCCCTCCCGGCGGTCCGCTGCCCGCTCCCTCCCGGCGGTCCGCTGCCCGCTCCCTCCCGGCGGTCCGCTGCCCGCTCCCTCCCGGCGGTCCGCTGCCCGCTCCCTCCCGGCGGTCCGCTGCCCGCTCCCTCCCGGCGGTCCGCTGCCCGCTCCCTCCCGGCGGTCCGCTGCCCGCTCCCTCCCGGCGGTCCGCTGCCCGCTCCCTCCCGGCGGTCCGCTGCCCGCTCCCTCCCGGCGGTCCGCTGCCCGCTCCCTCCCGGCGGTCCGCTGCCCGCTCCCTCCCGGCGGTCCGCTGCCCGCTCCCTCCCGGCGGTCCGCTGCCCGCTCCCTCCCGGCGGTCCGCTGCCCGCTCCCTCCCGGCGGTCCGCTGCCCGCTCCCTCCCGGCGGTCCGCTGCCCGCTCCCTCCCGGCGGTCCGCTGCCCGCTCCCTCCCGGCGGTCCGCTGCCCGCTCCCTCCCGGCGGTCCGCTGCCCGCTCCCTCCCGGCGGTCCGCTGCCCGCTCCCTCCCGGCGGTCCGCTGCCCGCTCCCTCCCGGCGGTCCGCTGCCCGCTCCCTCCCGGCGGTCCGCTGCCCGCTCCCTCCCGGCGGTCCGCTGCCCGCTCCCTCCCGGCGGTCCGCTGCCCGCTCCCTCCCGGCGGTCCGCTGCCCGCTCCCTCCCGGCGGTCCGCTGCCCGCTCCCTCCCGGCGGTCCGCTGCCCGCTCCCTCCCGGCGGTCCGCTGCCCGCTCCCTCCCGGCGGTCCGCTGCCCGCTCCCTCCCGGCGGTCCGCTGCCCGCTCCCTCCCGGCGGTCCGCTGCCCGCTCCCTCCCGGCGGTCCGCTGCCCGCTCCCTCCCGGCGGTCCGCTGCCCGCTCCCTCCCGGCGGTCCGCTGCCCGCTCCCTCCCGGCGGTCCGCTGCCCGCTCCCTCCCGGCGGTCCGCTGCCCGCTCCCTCCCGGCGGTCCGCTGCCCGCTCCCTCCCGGCGGTCCGCTGCCCGCTCCCTCCCGGCGGTCCGCTGCCCGCTCCCTCCCGGCGGTCCGCTGCCCGCTCCCTCCCGGCGGTCCGCTGCCCGCTCCCTCCCGGCGGTCCGCTGCCCGCTCCCTCCCGGCGGTCCGCTGCCCGCTCCCTCCCGGCGGTCCGCTGCCCGCTCCCTCCCGGCGGTCCGCTGCCCGCTCCCTCCCGGCGGTCCGCTGCCCGCTCCCTCCCGGCGGTCCGCTGCCCGCTCCCTCCCGGCGGTCCGCTGCCCGCTCCCTCCCGGCGGTCCGCTGCCCGCTCCCTCCCGGCGGTCCGCTGCCCGCTCCCTCCCGGCGGTCCGCTGCCCGCTCCCTCCCGGCGGTCCGCTGCCCGCTCCCTCCCGGCGGTCCGCTGCCCGCTCCCTCCCGGCGGTCCGCTGCCCGCTCCCTCCCGGCGGTCCGCTGCCCGCTCCCTCCCGGCGGTCCGCTGCCCGCTCCCTCCCGGCGGTCCGCTGCCCGCTCCCTCCCGGCGGTCCGCTGCCCGCTCTCTGTTGCTGTGGGCCCCTAAGCCTGACCCTAACCAGAACCCCAACCATAATCCTAACCCTAAGGTGTGAATATAAGGTCACCCACTATGCGGACAATAAACTTACCCTAGGTCCTATCAAAATGCACAAATGATCCCACTAGGAAGAAGCAGACACAAGATAATAAAACCATGTGCTGACTAAAAGTGGCAGTCTCTCGTGACTCAGAACCCCTGAGAAAGGAGACCAGTGAATACAAGAGGGTTGATGACACTAGGTCTGTCAGATTGTGAGGGCAATCTCAAAGCATTATTCCCATGCTCCTTTATACATTGTATGTCTATGTCTTATTAAATTTTGCTTGTTTTTCCCCATGCTCTTTCATAGTGTGTGTGCATTTGCTTTATTCCCACACTCTATTAATTGTGTTTTAATGAAAGTAATGTTTTTTTTATTTTATTTTTAATTTTTCATACTATGTACCATATTGACCAAAATACACACAAATGTTTCCCTCTTGAATATAGTGTCATTTTCTCCCCTTTCCCCCCTTCCTTCCCTCCCTCCTTCACCCCCTTCCCCACCCACTCAATGTTCAACATATATGATACATTAAACCCATTAAACAATGTCATCACACAATGAAAATAAACAAGAAATTTGTGTCTTCTACTTTTACACACTGGGTCAGTTCATTTCGTCTTCTCCTTCTGTCATTTTAGGTGGTGGAGGTCCGCGGGTAGCAAATCCTTGTGTCCAGACGCATCTCTCATGGGCCTTACAATTTCTTAATGCAACCAGTGCAGGGATCAACAGCTTTATTGTTGCCATTACTTACCATTATCGCTCTAATTTCAACCTGACATATAAACCCTAGGAAATATTTTTGAGCCATTTCTTTGGGAAAACAAGTGGGTATAACATGCCGTCAAATACGATATGTTATAAGTGACAGATGCAGACGGTGATGCTGTTGAGTTGCACGTCCCATCCCTTTTGTTTGAGGAATGCCAGCATGCTGTCTAAAATTACAGACAGAAATGGAGATTTGCAATTTTGGTTATTCCTGTGTGAATGACCAATGCTGAGATGATGGACACTGTTCATACAAAATCTATGTTTTTAAAAAACATGTATGTTTCTCTTTCCAGCATATCTAAATTTTTTAATTTTCTATATAAATTCAAGATCGTATTTTTAAAAAAATTTTAAACTAAATTACATGTACCTTGTCAGGGAAGTGAATCAATAATGTTTTACTTCTGTACATTTTAGAAAGATGACTACCAATATAGTCCCTTAATGCAGCTTTTAATTTGCTTCTCCTATAATGCACGTACTGTCCAAAATTAAAGAGGCTGCTTTGAGCTCAGAATGTAAGTTCATTTGTAAACGCAAAGCTAAGAGTATGTCAAAAATCTGTGTAAAATTTATAGGAGCATGGCTAATATATATGAAATTCATTTTCCTATCTGGTTCTTGTACCTCCTTCCATTCAAAAATCATCGATATTTTAAAGTAATCCTTGAAAAAAAGAATTGCAAAGATTTGCAATTCTCTCTGTGAAGAAGTCTTGTCTTAAAGCCCTAAATGGTTGCCTGCTTGTCCTGTGATGATGCTTCCTAGTCCCAGGTTCTGGACTCTTTACCAAGCAGAAGCAGCCCTTTGGCATTCATTCTGTTGATAGTTCTCAGAATGCTACACATGTCAAAATGAGATCACTTCAGAATTAGAATTTATCGTCATGATCAAGTCACAAAATTTGGTGTTTGCTGCATCATCGTTAGTGAAAACGTTCATACGATGAGCCATCTTACAACAACAATAATATAAAAAATAAAAATAGTGTGGACAAAAAGTAAGGCAGTGTCTTTGGCTCATTGATTAGAAGAAGAAGCTGACCTTGTGCCGCTGAGTGCTTGTCTTTAGGCTCCTGTACCTTTTTCCCTGATGGTAGCAGAGTGAAGAGGTCATGCTTTACTTGCTGTTTCGTACTTTTGCCAACAGAAAGTCAGTCACGATCTTTTGTATTGGTTCCTTTCATAATTATAACTGCTCATATAAAGGATGTCACAAAGGAACAAATGCTTTGTAATTCTAATTTCTTCTGGGAGATCTGTAACAATTTGTCAACAAATGTGGATTGATATATTTACTGTTTGATATTCCTAATTGGAGAAGTTTGTCAGAGCTCTATACTCAATAAGCAAGGTCATTATTAATTGTTTGCAAACTTAACAAACTATTTTGTAATATCTGTACAAGATGGCAAATTGTAAGAGGGTACTTGCTGGAAGAAAGGCAAATGTTCAATTACCATTGATTCTGCTCACCTGAGAAGACCAAATTGTAGAAAGTGGAAAGTTTATAGTTTGAAGGAAGAAGCTTGAGTATTGCAAATGTAGAGCAAAAAATGCCTCTGAGTACAAAGTGTTTTCAAGCTGTTTGAGAGTTGCTCCATTAAATTCAAGTGGTGTTGAAATCTTTGGCTTGGCTTCGCGGACGAAGATTTATGGAGGGGGTAAAAAGTCCACGTCAGCTGCAGGCTCGTTTGTGGCTGACAAGTCCGATGCGGGACAGGCAGACCACCGCCAGTGGGCTGATATCGCCTCAAACCGTGCATCTTGGCGCCTCACAGTTTGGCAGGCAGCAACCTCCTTTGAAGAAGACCGCAGAGCCCACCTCACTGACAAAAGGCAAAGGAGGAAAAACCCAACACCCAACTCCAACCCACCAATTTTCCCCTGCAGCCGCTGCAACCGTGTCTGCCTGTCCCGCATCGGACTTGTCAGCCACAAACGAGCCTGCAGCTGACGTGGACTCTTTACCCCCTCCAGTTGAAATACTTAGACCATAATTACAGTGCAAAAAGAATTGATGGAGACAAATTAAAATTCAAGGACATGCCCTATTTCCATTCATGCAAATGATTAGTCCTCAAAGTGAATTTGCCGTTAGACAAGTAAAATTGTAAATAAACATTTATTAAAATTGCCCTTTGCTGTCTTTATTCCAATTAAGTAGACCAATAATTTTAATTTGAAATGCATGAAATGGTTTATCTTCAAAAGAGCACTGCCGTGTTCAAAACTGGAATTGTGTGTCTCACTGGACGGCAGCTCCAGAGCATTAGACTTCAGAAATTTGTTTTGTACTCGCTCATAACTCTGTGCCTGTTTACTGCCACTTGTAATTATTCCATTTCTCTTCAAGTCGCTTGGAATTATGTTGCTTTTTGTGATTTTATTTAATACCTGATTTAGATCTTCCCAAAACTTTTCCACTTTCTCACATGCCCATATTGCATGTACTGTTGTTCCCATTTCCTTACAGTGGAAAACATCTGTCTGATACTGTTGGGTCCATTTATTTAACTTTTGGGGGGTGGTGAGATCTTTCTTCTAAGTAATATAAGAAGTAAAGAACTTGGACTCGATTTGGATGGAGCACAAAAAAGATTTATTATGATAGCCTTAGTAGCAAAAAATGTATTGTCAACCTGGAAATCAGAAGATAGCCTGAGAGTACAGCAATGGTACATAGAAATGAATAAATGTATTCCATTGGAAAAAATAACATATGATTTAAGAAATAACATCACAGTATTTGAACAAATTTGGGAACCGTACACGGAACACAACAGAGAAGTCCTACCGCGGACCTCTACCACCTAAAATGACCTAAATGAATTGACCCAGTGTGTAAAAGTAGATGACACAATTTTCTTGTTTATTTTCATTGTTTGATGACATTATTTAATGGGTTTAAGGTATATATCTTGAACATTGAGTGGGTGGGGAGGGGGGTGGGAAGGAGGGAGGGAAGGGAGGGGGGAAAAGGGGAGAAAATGACTGTGTATATTCAAGAGAGAAATGTTTGTGTATTTTGGTCAGTATGGTTCATAGTGTGAAAAATAAAAATTAAAAAAAAAAGTAGCTTGGAATTACACCAGTTTGAGAACATTTACTGCTCCGTAAATGGTTATATGGTTATTATTATTTCTTACTGAGATGTAATAAGATGGTAGAAAATGAATGTACAAGTTGACGCTGCCGCAAAACACCGAATGTCATGACAATAAATTCTAATGACCTGAATATTTTCAACACTTTTGGTTTTCATATCAATGGAAGTTGAAGAAAAGTTTATTGATCAAAAATTTAAAGCATATATGTGTGGAAATGTAATAATTGCTATCAATAAGAAAAATATAGAATGAAATTTGTTTCCTCATAATTTTGTCATATTATGCTTTTTGTAAATTTAGGTAGGTTAAACATAATAAAAAGTTAGGTAAATAATCTAGTGGGTAGTAAATTGTATTCATGGTGAGCCTCCAGTGTCATTGATAATGACTGTTCCTCTTTTATATTTAAAAAAAATTACAATTCTCTTAATTTTTAAAATTTCAGTCAGTTGTACAATAATAATTGTTGGAAAAATTCAGTTTGCTTGTTAGGATTGTCTAATTTTTATCACCTTCAGTTTTGAAGGAAATGCTGCAGTTATTGGTATACATTATTGATCTGAATTAAAGCCAATCAAATCATTTGGTCAATATCTCAATGTTTATATTCATAAACATTGATAAAGCTGTGTGTGGGCTTTTGCTTTTCAATCCTAGAAATGTACAATTTAGAAACTGGCCCTTTCTGCCCATCTCCATGATGCCTTTTTATGCTCCAATCATTGAAGCTGTGTCCCACCAACCCCTCTTACTCAAATCGCTGGCCAAATGCCTTTTTCTAACATTTTAAAAAATCTGGTATTAATGCCTTCTCTGATAGGTCTTCTCATCTATTTGCTACCCTCTATGGAAAAAACTTGACTTTTCACATCTCTCGGAAATTTCTCCCTTTTCACCTTAAACCGTGAGGTTTAAGACCGAGGGGCAGAATTGGAAAATTTGGCTTGTCATGTCCACCCTACCATTCCATCAGGTCTGATTTACTATTAATTTCAACCCTGTTCTCCGTTGTTGTCCCCATAACCTTTGAATCCCTTCCTATTTATCTATCTGAATTATACCCAGTGTCTTGGCCTCCACAGCCATCTATCTGAATTCCATGGATTCACCAACCTTTTGGTTAAAGAAATTCTTCTTTCCTTATCTCTGTTCTTGCTTTGAATGGCAGAGCAGATTAGATGGGCCAAATGGACAAATTTTACTCCTAAGTCTGATGGTCTTCTACAACCAGATCATGAGTGGGGAGAAATTTAAAGGAGACCTTTTGGGGTGAAATTTCAGAGTAACGATTAGCTGGAATGAGCTGGATTAGGTATTTGAACCGGTTACAGAAAAATGTTTAAAAGGCATTTAGGCAAGAGTAGTTCAAGAACGTGGGCTTAATGTAGACAGATGGGATCACATAGATAGGGATCATGATCAACATAGATGAGGTGGGCAGAGAGGACTCTAATTTGTGTTGTATTTCACTGGTTCTCTATGTTGAATTTATGCATTTTTTCAAGATAAATCCAATTTATAGATACTTGGATTTGTCAACAACAAATTGTATCAATAAATTCCCAATGGTTGTCTTGTAAGTGGGGAATAGGATAGCATCTTTGGGATACCTGTATAAAGGTGTGGGAATGGAAAGTAAAATCATTGTGGGGTTTCGCTGGATAGTTAGAATTATGGAAAGTTCCATTCAGTGGGAAAGTGAGGGTTCAGTATTGGATAAAGATTGTGTGCTCTTTCATATCCAAGGCACAGGGAGATTGGGAAGGATAAAAAGAACCATATGCCTAGAATGTTATTTGTGCCTTTTAATGACAGCCATTTCATTGCTAAAATTAATAACTTTATTAGAAAAATTTAGCATAGAATAGCACGAAAGATGAGAGCAAATTTGTGAGAGAAAAAGAAAGTTATTGATCAAACAATAATTTACAAGTACTGTACAGTGAGGTCAAGGCTTGATTCTTTTTGTTTTGAAGGATTGTTGTGAAGGTGGATATGAAAAGAAGGGAACAGTAGGCAGGAAAGGGGAACTGTCAACACATCTACCAATCTCGGGGTTCAGGAAGGGAAAATGGTTGTCAGTAGTGGGAAAAGGGCAAAGGGAATCTTCTGTATTTTAAAAGAATTTGCTATTTTGCCAGATTTTATGTCACAGTAACTTGAACTCTTGGGAAAATGCCTGAGTGCCTTGTCCACGTAGAGCTTCCTGCTGCTTTTCTGTTTCTCCACGATACCTTAAAAGGAAGCCTCCAGGCTCAAAGCCACTTCTGGCTAAACAGATTTTTTAAAAAACATAAAACTCTCTTCCTGTTTCTGGCTTTTTTGCTGAGAGGCTGATTTTTTTTTTTAAGGTTGGATTTTAAGACCCTGGGATTTGAGAGTCTCCACCATCTTAGAATTGATATCTGGTGATATCCAGAGAATAAACTGCAGAAACATTTCTTCCTGTTCTCATATTGTTGCATCTTGTAGACGCAAAGAAAGCATCGGTGTTCACCCAAACCCTTCCACTTTTTTAGTCTATCTGCCTTTACTGTGACAACATCAGCTTGCATGTGCAGTGTCTATTGCCATGGATATTCAACCACAGTCACTAAGCCATTACCTCTTTTGTCTGCTTTTGCCATCTTTAAATTGGTAGGTCGAAAGCACTTTATGAAAACCCATTTAAGCCATCTCCTTTCTCACAATTATTTGATGCCTCTTTTACTTACTGACTTGCATTGCCTTCTGATTTAGTTAAGTCCTCATGCAGGATATTGACCTGAAATGTCAACCATCCATCGCCTCCACAGATGAAACTTGAAATACTTACAATAGTTCTTCCAGCTGATGCTTCAGATACCAGCCTCTTGCAGTTGCTTAAGATTCCAGCATCTATAGTGTGGCGTAGCCCTTTTCACACTGGTAAACCATTAAATTGTCCGTTCAGTAAACCGGTTAAATAAGCCGTTCTTTGCCATTCATACTGGACCATTGTTAACTGGTTCTCTGCATCTTTTCACGCTCATCACAAGGCATATCTGGGGATAGGGGAGTCTATTCTCCACCAATTATGTCAGAGTGATGTATTGAGTGATGGTGAACCTGCTCAATGTATTATGATCTTGTATTTAAACAAAATTAATCATGCCTAATTATAACATAATTAAGCATTATGCACAGTATGAGCCTTTCAGCCCCTGTTGTTGTGCCAAACTATTTAAGCTTTTATAAATTTATAAAGACTGGGAAAGAGTGAAGATGGTCCTGCCCTCCCAGAAAGTATGCACTAAGCACTCATGGAAGGGTTTCTCTGCCGGTCTGAATTCTGGGAAGTCAGGTCTGCCATCACTCTCTCTTGCGCACTCTCATGCTCTCTCTTTCCCATGGTCCTTTAGAAATTTATAAGGGTTTATATGGATTGACAAAGTTTATACCTTTTTAATGTTCTGTTTCCTTCATGTTCCTGTACTCTCGCAGAAAACATAATTAATGCATCACTACTGTGACGGATTTTGTTACATTTTATATTGAATATCGATATGTTTTAAAGGAAATAAATTATGGAAAGTTTTTGGTATAGGCCACAAAAGGATACAATCTCTTCAAAACAGATCTCATTTAAAATGCTAGAGCTCTGCTCAAGCCAGACAGTCTAAGCTCTGGGTGCCTTTCCAAAAACTTTGAAGAATGCCTAAAAGGACTTCACAATTAGGTGTTAATTGGACATGCTGTGGAGAAATGGATTATTGTTTTGGAAAGGTCCAATGTTGCAATCTATCTGAATGCAGTTTGCTGTTCAACAAAGGTCATGTGATTTTGCAAGCTGACAGAGTCAAACAAGCTTTTCTCTGAGAGAGAATTCAGTTCTACAGTTCAGCAGCTAGGACGGGAACATGACAAGCTGGCAAGCTTGTGGAAAAACCCATCTTGAAGACGGGTTGTGAGTTCTTAGTTCAGCTTATTCAAAGCCCTTGTGGTCATGCAAGAGGAGCTGGCTGGCTTTATAATGTTTCACTTGAAATAAGGGAAACAAATGGAATTCTGTGGTGATCTGAAAAACCCCGATGGGGCAAATTTCTTCGGCAAGACACTGAAGTTGCTGATCGGAAGGAATCCATTTGTGTCCAACGAGTAACAACTCTCTTTGAAAACTGACAATAACCTTCCTGAGTGGTAAAGCACCAAAGCCTGATGAAGATTCATAAATATTAAATTCTATACATAGTACAGGAATTGCCTGCAACTAGTGAACTTGGAGGAGTGAGATATGAGATTGGACTGTAAATCAAAGAACTCTTCTGAACTTGCACACACATTACATACATGTGCGCTTAGAATTAGAAGGGGGTTAAGTTAGGTTAAGTTAATAATAATAAGTTTGATCCTGTTTTTATGTTAAAGGATAAGTAAAAGCTTGTTTAAGTAACCATTTTTATTGCTGCTGGGTTTTGGGGTCCTCTGAGACTTTACATTAATTTGTCCCTGGATTCTTCATGTCCCTTTCACACTGTGCTAATTGGCACGCAGGCGTGAGATGACCCTGGGGGTGATGCAACTTACCGAGGCAGTCCATCCCTGGGGTGATTTGATGCCTGCGTGCCAATTTAAGGAGCTTTCACACTGGACCCTGAACTAGTATATTGGCAGTTAATGACTAAGACAAGATGCCAATGTGAAAGAGGCTTGTGTCTCCTTATGAAGCCCTTGTTTCCTTTTTTTAAATGCTTAACCTTCTTTTAATAATCCTTTTTCTTATCTCTGCCTCAGTAATCTTCCCATTCTAGAAATTGTTACAACTTTACATTTATGGTACCTTAAATAACTTTAGATCAGTACACCACCATTAATGGTTGTCATTAAATGCCAAAGCCATTGGAACCAATTTAAGCTCTTCCCTCAACCTTTTTCCTTTAAAAATCACCAACTCCAAACTTTTAGCATTTGTCCTCAGTGTTCAGTTACTAGAAATGATCTTGTGAATTTTCACTGGGCCAATTACAAATGTATATATTAAGAGCAGAAGTAGGTCACTTGGTACGTTCAACCTGCTCTGCTGTTCAGCAAAGCCAAAGCTGATCTGATTGGAACCTCAACTCTGAGTTAATGAGTATGTATCTCCTATAGTCTTTAAAACAATGTGACTCCAGTTCCCCTATCCTTTGAGAAAGAATTCCAATGACGCATGATCGTCTGGGGCAGTGGTTCTCAACCTTTTTTCTTTCCACTCACATACCATTTTAAGCAATCCCTATGCCACGGGTGATTCGTAAGGGATTGCTTAAGGAGATAAGTGAGTGGGAAGAGAAGGTTGAGAATCACTGCTCTGGACCCGATTGTTATTGAAATATTTTGCTTGAGAAAAATTGTTATTGACTCATTTCCTTTGGAGTGAGGAAACTGTACACCTAACAAGTCAATTAGGTACAATTAAAACAGTGGCTTTCAACCTTTTTCTTTCCACTAACATACCACCTTAAGCAATCCCTTATTAATCACAGAGCACCTATGGCATAGGTGGAAAAATGCGCCCCATCTGTCTAAAATAGGTGACCCCTGTTCTTAATTTCCTTGCAAGAGGAATTGTCCATTGTTGTTCAGACACTAGATCATGAATGTCATTTTAAATGCCGCTGTTCCATTCTGAGTGCTCATTGACCAAGGGTTCATAACGTTTGGGGGAGATTTTGCATTTCTTCACAGGCTTTCAGAGCACACTTGAATATTTTCTTCTGTCTTACCTAGTTCCCTAAGTGTTTGAAATACAGCTTCTATTTTGGGTGCCTGCACGTGAACTCTTTGAATTGCTCTTTGTAGTTAGGCCTAGGTATGTTGCCCTAACTTAGAACACTCATGTAGGTTTGCTGCTTCTTCTCTGTGGATTTGGAGAATTTTGCAGTGACATTTTGACAGTTTTTCCATTCTTTCCTGGTGGCATGACAGTTGTAATCTTAGTTCATGGGTAAACCACAAACCCAATGTTGCAGATTTGTGTCAATCAAGGTTTGTGATGTCCAGCAATTTTTTTTCCAAGTGTACCTTCAATAAGCTTCCTGCTAGTGTGAACCTAATCTACAAGGCATATGGGAAACTGATTAACCTACATTGGCTTCACTCCAGTACAGTCACTTCAGATTCAAGATGTCGACAGTTCTTGCAAGTATTTGTATTCAGAGGCAGAGCTTTTTGTAATCCCTGAACCATCATTAACTAGTAGCTCAAAGCACATCAAGTCAAGTCTCCTTTGTTTGTTGTTCATACCATGCATTGCATGGTAAAGATGGGATAGCGTTTCTCCATGACCACAGAACAGGTTTACAGAAATATACGTTAAAATAGAAGTTAAAATATTAAAACCTGTAAAATAAGTCTGTGGTACGCTATCCACATTTGTTCTGGGAATTTGGGAGCCTGATGGCTTGGGTGGGGTGGGGGGGGGGGCGGGGTGGGTGCAGAATTGAGAGGAAAAGAACACTTCAAATGGAATGCTACCAGTAATTATCTTGCAATGAATAGTTCTGCACTTGTGTTTCAAATCATCCAAATCCAGAATTTCATTTTCCATACTTGAAGTAAACTTTTTTTCATAAACTGGCTTTTCTTTGATATGTAATTTGTCCAAGTAAATTTGTCTAAGCTCTCATTTTCATACTTAAAATTGATAAAATTGAGATTGTAGAATTCAAGTTTTAAAAGCTTTTGAATTGAAGTTAAGCATGGACTCCCATAGCATGATCTCTCAAATACAGCTATGTCACCTAGCTAAAGTTGATATATATAATGAATAATTGTGGCAGCTTGGGAGACTCTTTTTAAGGAACCATTTCAAAGACAATAAATACAATGTTTGTATGACGTGTTAGAATTTGTTAGGCAGTCTCTTGGGATGAAATTGATTTGCTTCTGAACCAGATGTGTAGGCTCTGAAGTGGCAGTTATGACCGATGTACGGTTTGTTGATCGTGCCGCGGGTAGGCAGGTGACAATTTTGATTTGAGGTTCTATTTTTGTTCAGCATTTTTACTTCCAAGTTCTCCTATCAAAGAAACTCTAGATATGTGGTTTTCAAACTTATACCACCTGAAGGTTGGCGTCCTGTTGGTCCCTGCATGGTCGTCGTCGGCATCCTGAACTGGTTTTTTACTTGTCGCAGCCATCTTTGTTATGCGCCTAAGCGATTCCAGGGCCATGCACAATGCGTTTTAGGTTGGAGTATGCACTGTGGGGCAGTGTGCAAATCTGGAGTTTTTGTATAATATTAAACATGGCAACGACAAAGAAAAAGGGTGAATAAGATTGCCATAACAAGTTAACTGTTAAATTAACACTAATGTTACTCTGTATTCACGGAGCATCAATGCAGATGTTATTTATGAATATTTCATATCAAAGTTAAAGAAGATAATTTCATGTGTTGAAATAAAGGATTTAAATACATCTGGACTTGTATTGAAACTAATTAAAAATGCATCACTATTAAGTGTCTCACAGCCTTCAAGCAACTATTGGATCAAAGTTGCTATAACATGAGTGGAAAGAAAATGTTTGAAAGCCACTGTTTTAATCATACCTAATTGACTTGTTATGTGCACAGTTTCAGAACTCCAGTGACAATTTTTCTCAAGCAAAATATTTCAGTAACAATTGGGTCTTGAGCAGCGATTCTCAACTTTCCCTTCCCACCTACATACCACCTTAAGCAATCCCTTACTACTCACAGAGCACCAATGGCGTAGGGAATTATAAAGTGGTATGTGAATGGAAAGGAAAAGGTTGAGAACCACTGGGTTAGAGGATAGATGTTGCTTTCTTAAGACGCCATCTCTTCTGGATTTCTTTGATGGAATGAAGACTATTGCCTATGATGTTGTAGGCTGACTTAACAACCCTCTGGAGTTTTGTTTCTTATGCTGAGCGTTGCCACATCAATACCAGACAGTGAGGCAACCAGACAGAATCCTCTCCACAGTATATCTATAGAGGTTTATGAGAGTCCATATCACCATATACAGCACAGAACGGGCCAGTTTGGCGCTACGAGTCCATGCCGGAACAAATCCCCACCCTCCTCGTCCCACTGACTAGCACCTGGTCCATACCCCTCCAATCCTCTCCCCTCCATGTAATTATCCAGTCTTTCCTTAAATGTAAATAACATCCTTGCTTCAACCACCTCTGCTGGAAGCTTATTCCACATCCCAACCACCTTTGCGTGAAGAAATTTCCCCTCATAATGTTCCCCCTGCAATCTTAAACCATGGCCTCTGGTTTGAATATCCCCCACTCTTGATTAAAAAAGCCTATCCACGTTGACTCTCTCTGTCCCTTTTAAAATCTTCAACACCTCCATCAAATCCCCCCTCAATCTTCTACGCTCCAGAGAAAAAAGCCCCAGGCTGCTCAACCTTTCTCTGTCTTAGTGAGGAGTTTGAGGAGATTCAGCTGAGTTTTCTTTATTATTGGATTGACATGGAAGCTCCAGGACAGAGATTTTGACACTAGGAGTTTGAAGTTCAGAATCAGAAATTATTGTTATGAACAAGTCATAATATATTTTTTTTGTGGCAGTATCGTAGTGAAAACATTCATATTATAACCATCTTACAAAATTACAATATATTAAAAAAAAATTGGCAGTGTCTTTGGTTCATTGTATTATTCAAGAATCTGATGGCAGCAGGAAAGAAGCTGTCCTTGAGCTGCTGAGTGCTTGTCTTTGGACTCCTATACCTTTTTTCCCCTGATGTGAAGAGGTCGTGGCCTGGGTAGTGTGGGTCTTTGCGGAACGAGGCTGCTTTTTTAAGACACTACTCCTTGATGGAGTGAAGTCTGGTGCCTGTGATGTTGCAGGCCAAGTTAACAACCCTCTGGGGTTTATTCTTGACATGAGAGTTGGCGCCTCAATACCAGGCAGTGATGCAACAAGCCAGAATGCTCTCCACGATGCACTCCAGCAAGTTTACGAGATTCTTCAGTGACCTGCCTAATCTCCTCAGACACCTCACAAAGTATAGCCGCTGGCTATACTTGTGATTGCATCTATGTGAAGGCTCCAGGGCAGATCCTTGGAGATATTGACACCCAGAAAAATATGAAGTTCTTGACCCTCTAGTACTGAGCTCTCAATGAAGACTGGGTCATGTTCTCCTAACTGGCTCCTGAAGTTCACAATCATCTCCTTGGTTTTGCTGATGTTGAGCACAAGGTTACACCATGACATTACACCATTCAATGAGCTGATCTAACTCCCTCCTGTATGCTTCCTCATTGCCGTTTGTGATTCTACCAACAATTATGGTGTCAAACTTGTAGATGGCATTGGATTTGTGCCTGTCCACACAGTAGTGGGTGTATAATGAGCAGGGCAATGGGCTAAGCATGCATCTTTGGGGTGTACCTGATGTTGATGATCAGTGAGGAAGAGATGTTGTTTCCAATTCGTACTGACTGTTGTCTTCCAATGCAAAAATCAAGGATCCTGTTGAAGAGTGGGGTACAGAGGCCTAGAGTTTGTAGCTTCTTGACCCAGCACTGAGGGAATAATGGTGTTGATGGCCGAGCTGTAGTCTGAAGATTAGCCATATGTATGTGGCTGCTTTCGAGGTGAACCAGAGCTGAGTGGAGAAGCAGCGATATTGTATCTGCCATGGAGCCATTATGACAATAGGCGAACTGCGGTGGGTCCAGATCTTTACTTAGGTGTGTGTTAATTCTGGCCATGACCAGCCTCTCAAAGCAGAGAATTTTGTGCTACTAGGCAGTAATCATCGAGACACCTCACACTACTCTTGATACCCTTTTGAAGCAGGTGGGAACCTCTTGCTGAGGCAGTGAGAGGTTGAAAATGTCCATGAACACTCCAGCTAGTTGGTTGGTGCAGATTTTCAGTAACCTGCCAGGGCTTGACACCTTGCAAGGGTTCACCCTCTTGAATTGTGTTCTTATATCATCCTCAGAGATAGATATCATAGAGTCCTCAGTCTTTTCAGGGATTCTAGTAGACACTGTTTGATTCTTCTTCTCAAAGCAGGCATAGAAAGTGTTCAGCTCATTAGGAAGCATCACAGCCATCTATAGTATTAGCCATTGCTTTGTTGGCTATAATGGGCTGCACTCCCTGGCATAGCTGGGAGTTCTTGATCCTCTCCACTGCTGAGCCCTCGATAAGAACTGGTTTGTGTTCTCTTGATTTCCTCCTGAAGTCCACAGTCATCTCCTTTGTAAATCACAAAATTCTGTAGACACTGTGGTTGAAGTAAAAATACAAAATGCTGGAGAAACTCAGAAAGGTTGTTCCTTTGTTTTGATAACGTTGAGGGCATGGTTATTGTTGTGACACCATTCAACGAGCTGATCTACCTTCTGCTTGTATACTTCCTCATTGTTGCATGTGATACTGCTGACATCTGTGGTGTTAAATAGTCGTGGGTGTAGAGTGAATGGAGCAGAAGGTGAAGCAAGCAACCTTGAGGGGTTCCTGTATTGATCATCAAAGAGGAGGAAACATTCTGACTGGTCTTCTGATGAGAAAGTTAAGAATCCATTTGCAGAAAAGGCTGAGCTGTAGTCGAGCGTCACCCCAGCGGCGAGCGGCATCAGCTGGCTCTTCATCCTGGGTGTTGCCATTTTATTCAAACACAACTTAAAACTTTATTCAAACAGCTGCTGAGGTGGGGTATGACGTGGGTGCTCCACTGGCTAAATGTTTGCTCCCAAGGGGTTGTGTGTTGCTTTAGAAAATGTTGACAATGTTAAACTTTTATTTAAAACTATTTTTATTCTGATTTTCATTTTATTTATTTTCTCTTTTTATGCCAGTTGTTTGAGTTTTCAGTTGATCGAGTGCTGGATAATGGGGGGTTTTACTGTATAAGTACAATACTATAAAATACAATAAATACAATGCAATACTATAAAATAAAATTCTATAAACTAGATGATCACAATGTACGATGAAACATAATAAATGCAAAAGGATAGAAAAATATTAACAGTGGCTGTTTATGTAGAAAGGATGTGACATTTCAATTGTGCAGACAGATCTTTTGGTGGCTCTAGCATATTTATTGTTTGGATTGCATGTGGAGGTTCAAGAGCTTGAGAGCTCTTGTTGTGGGGGGGGGGTGAAATCAATTCTTGACTTTTAGAATTGCTGGACTTCCTTTATCTTCATGGTTGGAAGAGATTGTGAGAGGCATGATAGCATCCTTTGTGATGTTGGTTGCCTTCTTGAGGCAGCATTTCACCTCGATGTCTTCAGTTGGTGAAAGGTTGGCTCCTATGATGGACCTAACTCAGTTTGCCTCTTACTTCAGCCTTTTGCAATCCTGGGCCCTTGATTTTATAAACCAGGTTGTGGTGCAACTAGTCAGTTTACTTTCCATTGCCTGCCTGCAGCAGTTTGATTGAGAACCTGACAGTATGCCAAATTTCCTCAGACTTTTTTGAAAGTAGAAATGTTGGTGTGCCTTCTTCATGATTGCCTTGATATGCTGGATTCAGGAGAATTAAACTTCAATATACAGCATCGTAACAGACCATTTCAGCCCATGATTCCGTGCCGCCCAATTTTTGATAATCCTCTCATATGTGGATCACCAAGAACTTGAAAGTACTGATGCTCTCCACTCCTATCCTGCCAAAGAAGATGGATGCATGGTCCCAAGGCTGCATTCAGCTTCTTGGTTGTTGATGATGTTGAGCACCAGGTTGTTCTGGCGCTACATGACCAGATTGTCAAATTTCATGCTAAATTTTGACATCATTATCTATTATTTGGCCAACAACTTTGGTATCTTTAGTGAATTTATTGATTGCCTAACACGTTATGAACTCATTGGTATAGAGGTAATATTGCAGGGGAATAAGCACGTAACTGGTCGGTGAGGAGGGGGTAATGTTGCCAATGAGGAAGTAGAGGGAAGAAGAATCCCTTTCAGGTAGTGGTTTACAGATTGACTTTTTTTCTATTCATCTTTTTATGTCATGTGTTTTGTCTGCCAGACACAAATTTATGTTCTGGGGTTACAGAGGTAAAAAAGTTGGCTGCTTCTTTTGTAACAGATTTGTGAAAATCTTTAATATTAAACTATATTTCTTATATAAAAAAATCTCAGTATAAGTAAATTATAGAATTAAAATTTTGTATTTTTAGTAAGTTGGCTGTGGGTTGGTATAGGGTCACACACAGGTCATAGAACATTTATAGAGAACCATTGTTTTGAGAAAGGAGTGTTCATTCTCGGAGTCGAAGTGTCTTGGATTTCAGGTGGGTCTTAATTATTCAAGAACTGCTGAGGAAGCCATCTTTTTAATCAAGGACACTTGCGCCTCTTGAACAGAGATGAGGTCAGAGGTTGTTATGGCTATGGAATGGTGTTGAAAAAGGAACAGAATTTTGATGAAAATAAAACTGATGTTCATGTTGTTTTCAAGAATTAGGACTCAACTTGTTAATGATGATTTGGTCACATGATTTGGAAAGATATAGCTTGAATATACAATGTTTAAAAGTGCTTTATAATTATTTCTGAACTGAGAATTAAAGACCTTCAAGCAAGACTAAAATGATGCTGAACTTTTCAGAGTGGGACTTTGAATCTCTCTCTCTCTTACATTTGCACATAGTTGGGTTAAGTTTAGAGTTAAGCAAGAAATGTTATGTTATTAATAGTGTAATAAAAACTTATTTTGAATTTGCCATTGTCTGGTGAATTTTCCATTGTTGTTCCTGTGTTAGTGCTAACAAAAATCCTTTAGTTCCAAATATAATTAAAAGTTGTTAGAGTGTAACACTTTCTCTTAGCTTCTGCTAGGAATAATTTTTAAATTAAAAAATAATGTAAAATTTCTCACCTCTCCATGTCCTGTGGTGCAGTTTTGGTAAATCTGTTTTACTCTCTCCAAAGCACTACTCATTCTACAACCATGATTGTCTGGCTAAGCACAATTCCCCATTGCTATCTACAAATTTGCCTGTGACACTACGGTTGTCGGCAGAATCACAGATGGCAATGAGGAAGCGTATAGGAGGGCGATAGATCAGCTGGTTGAGTGGTACCATTCCAACCTTGCACTCAATGTAAGCAAACCAAGGAGATGATTGTGCCCTTCAGGAAGGGAAAATCAGGAGAAAATGCACAAGACTTCATCGAAGGGTCAGCAGTGGAAAAGGACAAAATCTTCAAATTCCTGGGTGTCAACATCTCCAAAAATCTGTCCTGGAACCTCCATATCAGTGTAATCACAAAGGAGTCTGAGGGGATTCAGTATGTGCTGAAGACTCTCAAAAACTTCTACAGATTTACCATGGAGAGTATTCTGGCTGGTTGCATCACTGTCTGGTTTGGAGGTGCCGATGCTCAGGACGAGAAAAAAGAAACTCCCGAGGATTGTTATCTCAGCCTGCGACGTCATGGGCACCAGTCTCAAGATTTAATTTGTTATCATGTAATAAAATAGTGTCTTTTGTTTGGTATAAGGCAGACAGATTTGCCATTAGCAGAAATTGCCTGAAATACCTCTTGCAGTCAGAGAAAGAAAAGCAAAAGAGAGTTCCCCCAGAGTCATTGAGTGTCCGTAGATTTGCCTCCAGTGCTCCCATAGTCTCTGCAGCCACACAGTGTCCAGTCCAAACTATTGGCAACCTGAACTCCAGATCTGAACCTCTGATACGATTAGGAATCCTTCGGCACCCTCTCACATCCTGGTTCTGATATCTAGTTCCCATTCAGTATCTGGTTCACATCCAGCCAGTTTTGAGCCAGCATGAGTCCCCTGACTGCGATCTCCAGCAGCCCACAGCCACCATGGGTTCCTTGTCTCGAGTCACCAGCAGCACGCTACGTGTGGTTCCTTCAGCCGTAGAACCCCTCACTGGTCCACCGCTGTGGTCACAGTCCCGTGGGTCATCTCCTCTGCCTTTCCTCAAACTGTATTTTGGTGTCCTACGTCAGATCTCCGCTTTCCAGGAGTTTGCAACCCCTCGTGGCTGCAACCAATCAGGGGTGCCTCCATCTTGGGCACAGACTCAGTGGTCACAGGATTTTAAATAAAACCATCGTTGGCTCCTCTAGATTATTTAAAGCCTGTTTAGACCTGATGGCAGTTGGACTTGGTGGTTGGACCCTATGGGAGTGCTGTATCTCTGCCGGTCTGCTCCAGTAGCAGCGCTGCCATTACAGAAGCTTTGGCATCACTACCATTCTCACTCCGCAGCCTCTATCCTCAAGGATCCCCACCACCCAGGCCATGCTCTTTTCACTCTGCTGCTATTGGCAAAAAAGGTACAGGAGCCTAAAGATGAACTCTAGCGGAACAAGGATGATCCTCTGCCATCAGATTTTTGAATGAATAATGAACACAAACATCGCCTCACTTTCTCTTATTTTTCTCATTAATAAATTAATTTTTTAAAACATAATTTTATACCATATTTGTACTGTAATGCTTCTGCAAAACGAATTTCATGACATGTTCCTGACAAATTCTGATTCTGAAGAGACTCTTGCTTCCATTTCTCTCATTTTTAGTGACGCTGGGCATTGCTGGATATCATACTGTGACAATAAAAGAAACCTTTGAACATGCTGTGCCAAATGTTTTTTTTTCCTAAAATATTCTGTATTTTATTTCTGAAGCAAATTTTAAGTTTCTAGAAGCAGCTGATTTTTTTGATGCATGTTATCTTAGGATTTTGTTTTCTGCTTTTGTAAGAGCTGGTTTTCCAGAACTACCAGTAATTTAGAATATTGGAATTTGTCTTGTAATGCTAATAAATGCAACTTCTTTTGTATATTATTTCCTTTTAGTCTTGTATTACTTTCTCTAGGAAGATGTCATGCCATATGTTCTCATAACTAAAAATAAACCATGCTAAATTATTAATGTCATTATAATCTGCTTATAATGACTTGATTCAATTAAAAAAAGATCCACTGGGATAAATTGCATTTAACTCAGAAATTTGAGAAACTAACGAGAGCTTTGTAATGGGTAGACATCTGTAAGGGAGATAATAAATGCTAGAGAGATACCAGAAAATTGAAATGAGCAAGTATAAATTTAGATTTTAAAAAGATAGCAAAGCAAATATTCAGGCAAGAGTTCAGAGGCTGCTCCCTTGCAAAAGGTTAAAGAGCTTTGAGAGCAAGTTTGAGAAACTCTGCTCAATCTCATTCAGGGACTCATTTTAAGAGCTCTTTTTTGTGCACTTTATTGCTTTTTGAAATTCTCCCTGTATTGCACAGTCATTTTGTTTACATTCGTTATCTGTTTACAGTTCTTGTTTACATGTGTACATTGTGTACAGTTTTGTGGCACTCCCAAATAAGTGGTAATTTTGCCTCGCTCACAGGAAGAAGAATCTCAGGGTTGTATGTGATGTCATATATGTACTCTTGACAATAAATCTGAAATCTAATCTGAATCTTTTTTAACGATTTTAGTATTTTAGAAGTGAGATGTGTAAAAATGCAACTTTCATGGAAAGGAAAAAGACTTGCTGTTTTGGGCCTGAGCTCTTCTTCATGTGTGTTGGGTATTACAGAGAGCAGTGAGAGGGGGCTCACAGAACTCCCTCTGAAGGGAGGAGGAGCACTTTCAGGGTAGGCCTCTTGCAACCAGACTCCACAGTGGAGCAGCCTTTTTCTTTCCATGATACTGCATGACCTGCTGAGTTTCTCCAGCACTTCTATGTAATGCACTAGACCCCAGCATCTGCAGATTTCTTGTTTTATTAGTGAAAGTTAGGACCTGGCTTGCACAATTATCAAAATGCATGGTAAAAGCAAACTTTAAAATGAATTGGGATGGAGAAACCAATTTGAGGGGGATTTGTAACCAATGTCAAACATTCTCGTTTGGAATAATTTTATGAACACCAGGTATAGAATTGTTAGATGTGGAAAGTTGTAAGGTCTTCTGGCAGATGAGCCAAAATAAACTGTCTGCTTTCATTCATTGGTCTCCTTATTCTTGAGCCATATATTAAATAGTTTATCTTGGTGTTAAATACTTTAAGTACTTTAACCTGCCAGAGGTAGCGCCAAAGGAGACAGTGGTACGGAAGGAGAAGAAGGGGAACAAGGTGGTCATTGGGGACTCCATCGTTAGGGGAACGGACAGAAGATTCTGCGAACCTGACAAGTGTTCCCGTATGGTGTGTTGCCTCCCAGGAGCCAGGGTACGTGACGTCTCGGATAGGGTTCAGAGTATCCTGGGGGCGGGAAGGAGACCGGCCAGAGGTCCTGATACACGTGGGCACAAATGACATAGATAGATTGAAGGAGGAGATCCTGAAGAGAGACTACCGTGAGCTCGGAAGGAGGTTGAGAAGCAGGACCTCCAGGATTGTAATCTCGGGGCTGCTTCCTGTACTGTGCGAGGGTGGGGGCAAGAATAATAAAATAAAGAGGTTAAACGTGTGGCTGAGGGAATGGTGCAGAGTGCAGGGATTCAGGTTCATTGACCATTGGGATCTCTTCTGGGAAAGACGGGACCTATACAGGAGGGATGGTTTACACCTGAATGCGAAGGGTGCCAATATACTGGCAGTTAGGTTTAATAAAGCTGTCGGAGCTGATTTAAACTAATTTGGCAGGGGGAAGGGAACAGGACTGATAGGGAAGTAGATAGGAGAGAGAATATAGGGGTGGTTCCGATAGACGGTGAAACAATAAGGAATAAGGGAGCTAAAAGTGATAGGAGAATAAGAACGAATGCACCAAGAACCAAGGTGGAGGGAGAAAGGAGGTATGGCATCAAGGTATTGTGTATGAATGCAAGGAGTGTAAGGAATAAAATGGATGAGCTTGAGGCGCAAATGGCAATGGGAGGTTATGACATTGTCGGAATAATGGAGACATGGCTGCGGGAAGGGCAGGATTGGGAAATAAATGTTCCAGGGTACACGTCCTTTAGAAAGGACAGAAAGTTAAGAAGAGGAGGTGGGGTAGCTCTGTTGGTAAGAAATGAGATTCAGGCGTTTGAAAGGAAGGACATTGAAACAGGTGAGGTAGAGTCTGTTTGGATTGAATTAAGAAATTGCAAGGGCAAGAGGAATATAATGGGGGTCATTTACAGGCCTCCGAAAAGTAGCTCAGATATCGGTAGTAGTATAAATCAGGAATTAAGAGTGGCATGTCAAAGTGGTAGCAATACGGTAGTTATGGGGGACTTCAACATGAAGGTGGTCTGGGATAATCAGACAGGGGCAGGAACACAAGAGAGCGAGTTTATAGAATGTCTACGAGATACTTTCTTGGAACAGCTAGTGGAGGAACCTACCAGGGGGAAGTCGATTCTGGACTGGGTGCTGTGCAGTGACGCAGACTTAATAAGTGACCTTGATGTAGGGGAGCCATTAGGGAATAGTGACCATGGTATGGTTACTTTTAAGCTGCAATTAGAAAGGGAAATGGAAAGGAAGTCGGAAGCATCTGTACTTCAGTTAAATAAAGGGAATTTTGCAGCTATGAGGGAGGAGCTGTCCAAAATAAAATGGGAAGATACACTAGCTGGGAGGACAACTGGGGAAAAATGGCAGGTTTTTATGGACATTTTTCACAGGATTCAGGACAAATTTATTCCAAAGTGGAGGAAAGGCTCTAGGAGATGCAAATGGCAGCCCTGGCTAACTAAGGAAATCAAGTGCATTATCAAGTCCAAAGGGAGTAATTATAAGATAGCGAAGCGGAGTGGGAAATTAGAGGATTGGGAAAGCTTCAAAGAACATCAGAGGGTAACTAAGAAAGCCATAAGAGACGGGAAAATGAAGTACGAGAGGAAATTAGCAGTTAATATTGCGGAGGATAGCAAAAGCTTTTTTAAGTATGTGAAGAGGAAGAAATTAGTTCGGTCTAAAATTGGCCCTTTGAAAATGGGCAAGGGTGAAATTATTACCGGAAACAAGGAGATGGCAGAGGAATTTAACAAATACTTTGCAACTGTCTTCACCAAGGAGGATATAGGTTATAGTCAGTTAGGGGGTAGTGGTCATGTGGTACCAAGAGACTTGGGGAACTTTACTGGGGAGGTAGGGGATCTAATGGATATCCGGATCCAGAAGCAGGAGGTTATGAGTAAATTGTTGGGACTGAGGGCTGATAAATCCCCAGGGCCTGATGGGCTGCATCCTAGGGTGCTTAAAGAGGTGGCTATGGAAATTGTGGAGGCACTGGTCGACATTTTCCAAAGTTCCATAGATTCCGGGGAGGTCCCTGAGGATTGGAGAGTGGCTGATGTGGTGCCGCTTTTTAAGAAAGGAGGGAGGGAGAAAACGGGAAATTATAGACCGGTTAGCCTGACATCAGTGGTGGGGAAGATATTGGAGTCCATCATAAAAGGAGAAATAGCAGAACACTTAGTCAGTAATAATAGTATAAGGGCTAGTCAGCATGGATTCCTTAAGGGTAAGTCATGCTTGACTAACCTTCTGGAATTTTTTGAGGATGTGACAAAGAGGGTGGACTCGGGAGAGCCAGTGGATGTGGTGTATTTGGACTTCCAGAAGGCCTTTGATAAGGTACCGCACGGGAGTCTAGTGGGCAAGATCATGGAGCATGGTATTGGAGGTAAGGTGCTGACATGGATAGGAAATTGGTTAGGAAATAGGAAACAAAGGGTTGGAGTAAATGGGTCTTTTTCAGAATGGCAGGATGTGACGAGTGGAGTGCCTCAGGGATCGGTGTTGGGTCCTCAGTTGTTTGTAATTTATGTTAATGATTTGGATGAGGGGATTATAAATAACATGAGGAAATTTGCAGATGACACTAAACTGGGTGGCGGTGTGGGGTGTGAGGAGGATGTAAGGAAAATGCAGAGGGACTTGAACAGGCTGGAGGAGTGGGTGGCTAAATGGAAGATGAATTTCAATGTGAACAAATGTGAGGTTATTCATTTTGGGGGAAGTAATAGGAAAGCTGAGTATTATTTAAATGGAGACAAGCTAGGGAGTGGGGAAGTGCAAATGGATCTGGGTGTACTTGTTCAGAAAGCTGTGAAGAAGGCAAATGGAATGTTGGCTTTCATAAAGAGGGGATTGGAGTATAGGAACAGAGACGCCCTTCTGCAGTTATACAGGGCCCTGGTGAGACCCCACCTGGAGTATTGCGTCCAGTTCTGGTCTCCAAACTTGAGGAAGGACATACTAGCTATAGAGGGTGTGCAGCGCAGATTTACAAGGTTAGTTCCAGGGATGGCAGGGTTGTCATATGCAGCAAGGCTAGAAAAACTGGACTTGTATCCATTGGAGTTTAGAAGGATGAGGGGGGACATGATTGAGGTATACAAAATCATCAGGGGGATAGACAAGGTGAAGTCTGATTACTTGTTCCCAATGATGGGGGAGACAAGGACTAGAGGGCATAGTTTAAGAATACAGGGTAGGCCCTTTAGGACGGAGATGAGAAAGCATTTTTTTACCCAGAGAAGTGTGAATCTGTGGAATGCTCTGCCACAGAGGGTGGTAGAGGCGGATTCGCTGACTATGTTCAAAAGAGAGTTAGATAAGACTCTTGTGGGTAACGGAGTTAAGGGTTATGGGGATAAGGCTGGAAAGGGGTACTGATGGTAATGATCAGCCATGATCTAAAATGGCGGTGCTGGCCCGACGGGCCAAATGGCCTACTCCAGCTCCTATTGTCTATTGTCTATTGTGATGATGTGTGAACTCGAATGTTGAATAAACATCAGAACTCAACCTTTAGCTGAAAAAGAATGTGGTTTATTGTCTCGTGTTTCTCAAATTTTTATTTGATCTTTGTCTAATCTGGTAAATCATGTTAGGTTTTGCTCCTAGTTGGTTAGGTTAAATGAACCTTCATGCTGTAAATTTTAGATTGAAAATACTTAATTCTTGGTGCTTTTTGTTATAGGCTAAACCCATCTACGGAGGCTGGCTCTGTTTGGCACCTGAAGGCACAGATTTTGACAATCCGATGCAGAGATCTAGGGTAAGTTTCCAAATCTGTCTTTGTAATTTATTTAATTAAAAAAAATAAACTGCAGATACTGGAAATAATCAGTTAAGACTAAAACTCAGGATTATCAGAATCAGGATTTATTGTAATGAAAAAGTCATGAAATTCTGTGTTTTGCACAGCATCATAATGCAAATGTACAAAGTTACTAATTTTTTTAAATTTATCGCAATAGTGTATGAAAAGAAGGCAGTGTATTTGGTTCATTGATTATTCAGGAATCTAATGGCAGCAGGGAAGAAGTGTCCATGTACCACTGAATGCTAATTTTTAGGCTCCTGTACATTTTACCCAATGGTAACAGAGTGAAGAAGGCATGGCCTGGATGGTGGGGATCTTTGAGGATAGAGGCTGCTATTTTTTTAAGATTGCGCCTCATTGAGATGGGGTCCTTACAACTCTCCTGGGGGCCATAGCCTTGTTTTCTTTTCACCTCACATAACATAACTTTTTAAAAATTTTTTTAATGTTGTCAGTAGGAGTGAAGTATAGTAGAAACCAAAACTTGACTGCTTCATAGGGAAGGGAGCCTTAAAAACGAAGCAGAATCTTGGGGGTGGGGGAGGGGGAGAGCAAAGGCAATAAAAAGATTGAGAACGTCTAATTTAGGGATCTTATTTTTTTCAGTAGTACATTTTTACTTGTAATTATTTTGTGCTCCTCTCTTTTACAACTTATTTTTCTCCAAGATATTTTTGGAGTTCTCCCCAATCTAATTTCACTGATCTCAACTTGAATAGGGCCTTTATTAACTTGCTAATCTTTTCTTTTTGCAGGTCTGCAGAAATTTTTAATGACGTATTTGTTTCTCACTCCTGGCCACTTTCACTTTCAACTTTTTTGTCAATGATCCTTCTTTGTTGAATTCTTATTCTTTTCCTCACACCTAATTCTCAATCAAGCAGCTCTTTTTGGATAATTATTACGAGCAGTGTTATTTTTTTCCTTGCTTAAAATAATCAACTAAGTTTATTTCAATATTTGATCTAAAATGACCTGATCCTTTGTTTTTTAAATATTATTTCTGGAAAAAAATTGTCCTGCTCAAAACTTTACTCATTGAATACATAGGTTAAAACCTAAGTCAAAGGAACAGATGAAAAACAGAATGTAGTTCAGGCTCTTGAGCCTATGATTATATTTGTTGAGAACATGACAGTCTCTGTCATATTGTCTAATCACTACCTGACTTTCTTCTTGGGCTTTTGCCACCAGTTGGGGGATTAGTTTTTCTATTGATATCTGTGCAAAATCCATGTTCATGCATCCATGTCAGAATCAGAATTTAGCATAAGAATCAAAATTTATTGTCACGAGCATGTTATGAAATTTGTCGTTTTGCTGCAGCTTCCCTGTGCAAACATTAATATAAACATTTCAAAATAAATAAAAATGTTGCAAGAAAAAGACAAGGCGAGGTAATGTCTGTGGTTCATTGTTCATTCAAAAATCTGATGGCAGAGGGGAAGAAGCTGTCCACGTGCTGCTGAATGCTCGACTTCAGGCTCCTGCACCTTTTACCTGATGGTAGCAGAATGAAGAGGGGATAGCCTGGGTGGTGGGGGTCCTTGAGGAATAGAGGCTGCTTTCTTAAGACACTGCCATGTCACCTCGCATTGAATAAGGATTTGTGATAATTTCTTTTGAATACCTTTCCTTGCTATATTGTTTTTGTATTGAATTGTTTTTTAATTGGTATATCGAGAAATTTCAAACTTGATGAACACAATATAAATGGAAACAGCATGATGAGCTTGTCAACCTTATCCATTTTGCTATCAATTTCTATCTGAACCAAGTTCACTTGGTCCAACTCTGGCAACTCTCTCTCTTCCCCCCTTTCTCAATCTCTCTGTCTCTATTTCAGGGAACAAACTATCTATAGTTATCTTGACAACACTTTCTTCCCCCCTTGTCTCCTGCAAGGATTCTATTCCTTCCAGTTCCTTCATCTCTGCTGCATCTGTTCCCAGGATGAGGCCTTTCATTCTACACAAAGTCCTGGAACAGCAAAGCTGCATATATGTGGATGATCTTTATCGACTACAGTTTGGCATTTAACGCCACCATCCCCTCTAAATTTCAAGAACTGGGACTCAACACCATACTGTGGAATTAGTTCCTTGATGTTCTCACCTCAAGAGCACAATCAATAAGAACTTCTCCACAATTTCCATCACCTTACACCTATGACTGTGTGGCTCGGTATGAATTTACCAACAATACCACGGTAATGGGTTGCATGAAGAAAGGGGATGAATCAGCATGCAGGATGGAGATTGAAAAGGGAGACTAAATGGTGCACCTACAACAACCTTGCACTCACTCTCACCAAAACTAAGGAACTGATAGTTGACTTCAGGAAAAGAAAGCCAGAGGTACACAATCCAGTGATCATTGGGGGAATCAGGTGGAAAGAATGATCAAATTTAAATTCTTGGGAGTCACTGTCTTGGAGGATTTTTCCTGAACCCAACACACCAATGGTCCCATGAAGAAAGGACATCAACGTCTCTTCTTCCTCAGGAGTCTGCAGAGGTTTGGTATAATACCAGAAACCCTGGCAAATTTCCTCAGAAGTATGGTGGAAAGTGCATCACAGTTTGGTATGGAAACACCAATACCCGAGTGTAAAGCCCTCCAAAGGTTAGTGGACGCAGCCCAAGACATCACAGGTAAAATCCTTCCCCATGATTGAGTACATCTAAAAGGAATGCTGTCGTCGGAGAACAGCATCAATCATCTCAAAGACCCACACCACCCAGCACACGCTCTGTTTTCGCTACTGCCATCAGGAAAGATGTACAGGTGCCACAAGATTCACACCACTAGATTCAGGAACAGCCGCTACCCCTCCACCATCAGACTCCTCAACGACAAACTCAATCAGGGACACATTTAAGGACTCTTACTTGTGCACTTTATTCATTTTCTTTTTGTTCTCTCTGTGTTGCTCAGTCAGTTTGTTTATATTTTTTACGTTTACAGTTCTTTGTATATATGTTTTTTACTGTTTATTTTTTGCACTACCAATTTGTGGTAATTCTGCCGTACCCGCAGGAAAAAGGAATCTCAGGGTTGTATTTGCGGAAACTGCCAAAATGTTTGGCCTGGAAGTCAGCCTGAAGAAAACTGAGGTCCTCCATCAGCCAGCTCCCCACCATGACTACCAGCCCCCCCACATCTCCATTGGGCACACTGAACTCAAAACGGTCAACCAGTTTACCTATCTCGGCTGCACCATTTCATCGGATGCAAGGATCGATAACGAGATAGACAACAGACTCGCCAAGGCAAATAGCGCCTTTGGAAGACTACACAAAAGAGTCTGGAAAAACAACCAACTGAAAAACCTCACAAAGATTAGCGTATACAGAGCCCTTGTCATACCCTCACTCCTGTTCGGCTCCGAATCATGGGTCCTCTACCGGCATCACCTACAGCTCCTAGAACGCTTCCACCAGCGTTGTCTCCGCTCCATCCTCAACATTCATTGGAGCGACTTCATCCCTAACATCGAAGTACTCGAGATGGCAGAGGCCGAGAGCATCGAATCCACGCTGCTGAAGATCCAACTGCTCTGGGTAGGTCACGTCTCCAGAATGGAGGACCATCGCCTTCCCAAGATCGTGTTATATGGCGAGCTCTCCACTGGCCACTGTGACAAGAGGTGCACCAAAGAAGAGGTACAAGGACTGCCTAAAGAAATCTCTTGGTGCTTGCCACATTGACCACCGCCAGTGGGCTGATATCGTCTCCAACCGTGCATCTTGGCGCCTCACAGTTCGGCGGGCAGCAACCTCCTTTGAAGAAGACCGCAGAGCCCACCTCACTGACAAAAGACAAAGGAGGAAAAACCCAACACCCAACCCCAACCCACCAATTTTCCACTGCAACCGCTGCAACCGTGTCTGCCTGTCCCGCGTCAGACCTGTCAGCCACAAACGAGCCTGCAGCTGACGTGGACATTACCCCTCCATAAATCTTCGTCCGCGAAGCCAAGCCAAAGAATAATTCTGACAATAAATCTGAAATCAGTACCCGTGGACCACAGGGCTGAATTCTTAACTCCCTGTTCTACTCACTTTACACTGTGGCTCGGTATGATAATAACAGCATCTACAAATCCATTGATGATATCACAGTAGTGGGTTGTATAAAGAAAGGTGATGAGTCAGCATACAGAAGGGAGATTGAAAACTTGGCTGATAGGTGCATCAACAACAACGTCACGTTTATTAACCCTTTTCAACTGGCCATGCAATAAATTGGCTGTTCAACAAAATGGTTCAAGGAGTAGTTTTTTGCCTTTCACACTGGACCAATGTTATCTGGTTCTCTGTGCCCTTTAACACTCACCACTCAGCGTCCCAGAGCAGAGGGGCGCCTATTCTCCACCAGTGGCATCCTGAGTGATGCATCGAATGATGGTGGAGCTGCTCTCCCAGAATTCCGTGCAGCAGAAAAACCCCTTCATGAATGCTCCATTAATATACCCCTGTTATTATTGCCAAGGTACACTTGGACACAGTGGCTTTAAAGGAAAAGGTGGTTAGTTACTCTCGCTCTCCTTGATTGTTGCATGTATCTACTTTGTGGTGAGTCTGTGACTTTCCCACACTTGCTATAAATTGTGCGTGTATGTGTTTTATTGCCACTACCACTTTCCTACGGTCCTTTATAAATTGTGCATGTATGTTTTATTAAATTGTGTGTGTATTTTCCAATCTCTTATTTGTATGTGTTTTATTTCTGCCTCGATTTTCTGATTCTGGAATAGGTTTATTTAGGTCAGCACAGCAACATGGGCTCATTCTGTGCTGTACATAATGCTTAATTATGTTTTAATTAGCCATGATTAATTTTGTTTAAACACAAGTACATAATAAACTGATCAGGATTGAATACAAAGTTTATACCTTTTTAATCTTTTGTTTCTTTAATTTTCCTGCACCCATGCAAGTACATCATCAATGGGTCGCTGATTTGTCCCAGGATAGCCCATGTCCCTTTCACACTGGGCTAATAGACATGAAGAGGTCAGATCGCCCTGAGGATGATATACCCTTACTAGGCTCTCCATCCCCAGGGTGATCTGATGCTTGCATACCGATTTGTGAGCATTCACACTGGCACATTAACCAGTAGACTGGGAGTTACTAGGATGAAATGCCAGTGTGAAGGGGGCTAATGCCACTAAGGAGCTGATTGTTCACTTCAGGAAGGGAAAACCAGAGGTGTCTGAACCAGTGATCAGAGGTGAAGAGGCTAAACAAATATGAGTTCTTGGGAGTCACTATCTCAAAGGATCTTTCCTAGACCTAATATACTAATGGTATCGTAAAGAAAGCATGTCAGTACCTCTACTTCCTCAGAAGCTTGCAGAGGTTTGGTATGACATTGGAAACCCTGGCAAATTTCTACAGATGAGTGGTGGAAAGTGTGGTTGCATCACGGTCTGTTATGGGAATACTAATACCCCTGAGCATAAAGCCCTCTAAAAGGTTGTGGACACAGCTGAGGACATTACAGGCAAAACCTTCTCCACTATTGAATACAACTACAGGGAGCGCTGCTGTCAGAGGACATCAGCAATCATCAAAGATCCACACCACCCAGCACACACACTCTGTCCTCGCTGCTGCCATCAGGAAAGTGGCAAAGGTGCAACATGACTCGCACCACTAGGTTCAGGAACAGCTGCTACCCATTTACCATCAGAAGCTTCAACGATGGTCACTCAGAAGGCCCTTTTATAAAGCAAAAAAATCTGAACGTAAAGGCAGAGATTGTCCACCCTCATGTTGGAAGACTTTCATAAATGGTCCGTGAGCGGCTACAAGGCGACGACTCCAATCCCTCTCCAAGGTAGTGCTAGAGGTGGAGCAGTGTGCTCCACCTTGCTGTGTAGAGGTACATCCGCTGCAAGTGACTGGCTAGGACCTGCAACCCATCTGACTTCTCTCATTTTCACTCACGCCTCTCCCTCCATGACCCCTTCAGGCATGGGCTGAGCTGTCAGGGCAGGGGCGACTGGGCTGGCAATGTCATCAGGGGCGGGTTGTGACAGCCTCTGGCACCTCACTTCAGCCTTTGGGGGGTTGCTCGTCTGTGTCAGCAGCTCAATGTATGGCAGAGCAATGGCCATCAACCCTTCCCATAATCCCCAACACAGCTAGAACCATTTTGGGAAGCACAGAGCGGTTCCAGTTGCAGAGGAGATTATGGGTAGGGAAGATTGCCATTTATCTGCCGCGTATTTATGATGGGAGACTCCACAGTAACTGTTGTCCCGCCCGCAGCAGATCTGGATAATTCACTGAGGTGTTGCTTCGCATAAAAGCAGCGCTGGAGCAACCTTTTAGGGCTGCTCCATAAACAGGTTAGTTTTAAAATTTTTATCCGTGTTTGAAGCAGCTTCAAAGCTAAGACCCAACATAAAAACACCTAAAGACTAATTTAAGGATTTTTACTTGTGCACTTTATTGATTTTCTTTTGTTCTCTCTGTATTGCACAGACAGTTCATTTACATTTGTTATCTGTTTACTGTTCTTTTATTTGTTTACACTATGTACCATTTGTTTTTGCTCTATCAATTAGGGGGAATTCTGATGCATCTGCAGGAAAAAGGAATCTCCGGGTTGTATGTGATGTCATTTATGTACTCTGATAATAAATCTGAAAATCAATACCTCTGAGAGTAAAGCCATGTAAAAGGTAGTGGGTACAGCCCAGGAAATTACAGGGAACACCACCCCTGCCATAGAGAACATCTACAGATCTACAGGGAATTCTGCCGTCGGAGGGCAGCAGCAATATTCAAGGATTCACAACACTCAGCACGTGCTCTGTTTTCATTGCTACCATTAGGAAAGAGATATTGGGGCCACAAGAGTTGCATCACCAGGTTCAGGAACAGCTGCCATCCCCTCTACTATCAGACTCTCCAACAATCAGGGACTCTTAAGGACTCTTACTTTTCCACTTCATTGTTTTTTTCCTTCTCGGTAATGCTCAGTCAGTTTGCTTACATTTCATTTTTTTTTAACAAGTGTTTGTTATGTAGTTTTTTGCAATAGTTATGTCTGACCCACAGGAAAAAGAATCTCTGGGTTGTATGTGGTATCATGTATGTACTTTGTCAATAAATCTGAATCTGAAATCCATTCCAGGACATCCAAGTTGTCGTCTCCTTCAGAAAATATAACTTTCCCTTTACTGCTATGAACTCTGTCCTCATCTTTGCCTCCTTCCGCCCCAAGACATAATGAGAACAGAATTCCCTTCATCCTTTTCTACCAGTCTCCACAGCCATCTTATTCTCTGCAATTTCCACTAGGGAATCACACCACCCGACATATCTTTCCCATCTCTCCCTTCTCCACTTCTGTGACTTCAAGTGCTGCACTTGCACCTTTTCCTTCACCACAATTTTCGGGCCCCAAAAAGTTCTTCCAGGTGAGGCAGCACTTCAGGTATGAATCTGTAGGTGTCATTTACTTCATCTGATGCAGCTTCCTTTACATTGGGGGGACTTGATGCAGACTGGGAAATCTTTTCATTGAATACCTTTGTTCTGCTACAACAGCAAAGACCTAGTAGCCAACCACTTCCACACATCATTGCCTCACTGATATGTCTGTCCATGGAGGAGCAACAGTTTGTATTCTGTCTCTGCAATCTCTAACCACATGGCACTGATATTGACTTCTCCAACTTCCATTAACCCTAGCTACTCTGCTACTCTGATCTTTCTATTTCTCTCATCCCTCTCTCTTCTAGTTTCCCAGCCCCTTTCCTTCCTTCTCCTATCAGATCTATTCTTAGACCTCTGCCCTCTCCCTTATCAATACTTGCCTTCTCCCCTCCCACCTGTATCCACCTTTGCCTATTTCTTGTTCATCTGTGCTACTCCCCGCCCTCCCCCCCCCCCAACATCGCCCCTCACATTTTTATTCAGCTTTCTATCTGATTTTCCACTTTGCTGACAAAGGGCTGAGTCCCCAAATAATATTGCCTTTCATTTCCTATGGATGCTACATGACATGCTGAGTTTATCCGGCACTTCACTCTAATGCACAAGACCTCAGCATCTGCACATTTTTTTGTTCACCTATGGGATTGTGAATCTTTGGAATTATGTGTTTAAGAGCTAATTGATTGAGTGTACTAAATAAGAAGATTGGTAGAATCTTGTATATTGAGGGGTATTGGAAAATACCCCATATATTGAGGGGTGCAGGAAAATGGCACCAGATAAAATATCCAAAGTCTTACTGAATGAAAAACAATGGGCTGAATAACTTCATGCTACCTCTTTCTCAATAACTTCAAACAGTTGAATATACAGTGCCCTCCATAATGTTTGGCACAAAGATGCATTTTTTCCTTTATTTTCCCCTGTTCTTCACAAGTTTAAATTTATAATCAAATGATTCATGTGATTGAAGTGTACATTTTAGATTTTATTCAAGGTTATTTATATACATTTTAGTTTGACCATGCAGGAATTACAGCCCTTATATATAATTTTCCCATTTTGAGGCACCATAATATTTGGGACATTTGGCTTCACAGGTGTTTGTGATACTCAAGTATGTTTTAATTGCTTCATTGGTGCTGGTATAAGAGAGCTAGGCTTGCTCCTAAGGTTTTCACCACTTTTGGAGTCTGTAGTTGCCATTTTTCAACACGAGGACCAGAGTTGTGCCAATGTAAGCCCAAGAAGCCATTATGAGGCTGAGAAACAAGAATAAAACAGTAAGAGACATCACCCAAACCTTAGGATGACCAAAATCAACTGTTTGGAATATTATTAAGAAGAAAGAGTGTACTGGTGAGCTCAGTAATTGCAATAGCACTAGTAGACCAAGGAAGATCTCCTCTGCTGATAACAGAAGAATTCTCATCATAATGAAGAAAAATCCCCAAATGCCTGTACAACAGATCAGAAACTCTCTTCAGGAGGCAGGTGTGGACGTGTCAATGACTACTGTCCGCAGAAGATTTCATGAACAGAAATACAGAGGCTACACTGCAAGTTGCAAACTACTCGTTAGTCACAGAAGCAGGATGGCCATATTACAATTTGCTAAGAAGTATTTAAAAGAGCCTGCAGAATTCTGGAAAAATGGTCTTGTGGACAGATGTGACCAAGATTAATCTGCATCACAGTGATGGCAAGAGCAAAATGTGGAGATGTAAAGGAACTGCCCAAGATCTAAAGCATACCACCTCATCTGTGAAACGGTGGTGGGGGTGTTGAGGCCTGGATATGAATGGCTGCCGCAGGCACCTATCTACTGCTGTTAACAGTAGCAAAATGAAGAATTCTTAGATGTCTTGAAGCATCGTATCTGCTCACATTTGAGCAAATGCCTCCAAACTTATTGGGCAATGCTTCATTCTATATCAAGACAATGATCTCAAACATACTGCTAAAACAGCAAATGAGTTTTTCTGAACTGGAAAATTCTTGAATGGCAAGTCAGTCACTCGATCTGAATCCAATTGAGCATGCCTTCCATATGCTGAAGAGAAAACTTAAGGTGACAAGCTCCCGAAACAAGCAGCACAGGAGTTGAAGATGGCCGCAATTGAATCCTGACACAGCATCACTGGAGAAGATGCTCAGCACCTGGTGAAGTCTATAAATCACAGACTTCAAGCAGTCATGTGATGCAGGGGATATATAGCAAAGTACTAAATATGACTAATATACACACCATTGCTATGTCCCAAATATTTATGGTCCCCTGAAATGAGGGGACCATGTATAAAAAGTGCTGTAATTTCTACATGATCAAACCAAAATGTCTATGAATAACCTTTAATAAAATCTGGAATGTGCACTTCAATCACTTGATTGTTTTTTCATAATAAATTTAAAACTGGAGCACATTTGCAAATAAAGGAAAAAATGTATCTTTGACCTCAACATTATGGAGGGCATTGTAGATGAGGCTTGATTTTATTCCTCTAGCTATCGTGAAGTAATTCTCAGAAGGAATATTTCGGGAGAATAACTCGGAGGAGGGGTGGTGAGGAGGGGAAAGATACTGCTTTAGATAATGAGGATGAACTCAAAGTTGCTCTCATTCGTAAAATAAATAATTTTTAACTTCCAAACTTAAGTAATTATTCTCTAACAGTCCATTAGCTATTATAATGTGTCCAAGAACAGAGTGAGAGAAATATTGCTATCTTTATAAATTGAAGCCAGCATTAAAATGAGGAATTGTATTAGCAGTTAAAATCAGATAGATGACTTGATTTGAAAACATTCCATAAGAATAGACGTCACAAATCTTGTTTCTGGTTTGTCTGATGCTTTTCAAAAAGATACTTCAAATTTAGCAGAACAAAATATGCGTGTGCTGTTGAAACAATGATCTGATTCTAATAAAAACTCATTTGAGAATTCATATCTTTGATTTTTCATGAGTGAGATATGTCTTCTACATTTGGAATGGCTATCTTATAAGAGGGGCTTACTGATGTGTCGAAAGGCAATTGAAAAGTACAGGTACACAATCCTTTATTCGGACATCTAAAATCCGGAAAGCTCCAAAATCCGGCAAATGGGGAGCGAGGCGGCAGCGCGAATTGGGCAGGTGAGAGACTGGCAGCGCGAGTTGGGTAGGTGAGGGGGAGGAGACTGGCAGCAGAAGTCGGGTGGGCGGGAGACCGGCAGTGCAAGTTGGGCGGGCGAGGGGGGAGAGGGAGACTGGCAGTGTGAGTCGGGCGGAGACCAGCAGCGTGAGTCAGGCGGGTGAGAAGGAGTGGGGGGAGAAGACAGCGCGATTGGAAGGGGGTGGGGGTGGAGACGGCAGCACAATTTGGGTGGGCTTAAATTTGGCTTTCCAAAATCTGGAAAAATCCGAAATTCGGAACACACTGTTCCCCAAGAGTTCCGGATAAAGGATTCTGTACCAGTATGCCAGTCAGGAAAAATAATAGGGAATTTGATATTTAACACATAAGCTTTATTGCTTTTGTTTTTAGTATCAATCTATTTTCTATGGAATAATTAAAATGGAAATGTTGAATTGATTTTTTTTAAAGTGTTCATTGTGTAATTGTTCTCTGTTCTTGTACCCCATATTATAGAAATGGCAGCGCAGATTCTTTGTCTTGTATGAGCATGGGTGTCTTCGTTTTGCATTGGACGAATCGGTAAGTTGGCGAACGTCCTCTAGAAACGTACATTAACCACCTGCTCAGCATTGTTGTGTTTGGCTTTCTTCATAGCCACTTATTTCTAGGCCTCATAACTTTGTTTCAAACATTTTTTTTTAAAGTTGAATTTGACATCAATTGATGTTTCAATGAGGTTAGAATTGCATTAAATTTGATATTATGAAGTCCTGGTAGTATTGGAATTCAGGGTAGACTCTCCATTGGTTCTGGTTACATCTGTGGTGGATTGGAAGCCAAAAATTTCAGCTTTGTATATTGCATCAGATCTTCATGTTGTCATGGGCCCAAATGCCTTTAGTATAAGCTTAGAACAGACGATGTTTCCAATGTTCCATTCCATTTGCACCTTCTCTAAAGAATCTTTAAAAATAAAAGGTTATTAGCTGACACAAGGAATGTGTTGGTATTGAATGCCATGAAAAAAGAAACTATTTCATCTTTCAAGGAAAGGATAAAGGGACCATGGAAACAGAAAAAAGAATGGAAACTTGAGTAGAGATTATTGGTGGGGGGGTGGGGGGGAATCTCATTAGACAGTGTTGATCTGTTTCCAGTCCAGTTCTGTACATTTTAAGGTTGCTGAGCTGTGTGTAGCAGAAAGTGCTTGATGGAGTTGATAGGTAGTATGGATGATGGTGCATATTTGCTGCTGCTGTTGGGTATCTTTAAGGTCCCACTGAACAGACTTGAGATTCTCAATGCAATTAATCCACAGATGTGGATTTCTGCATGGAAGAGAGAATCCCAGTTTTTGCAAATGGGCTTTGAGATCATGGAATCATTTTTTTCCCTCACCTGGGAATCTTATATGCAGGAAAGCTCACATTAGAGTGCCTATTTTTAGTGGGCAGTGTCAGCTATGCATATGACATGACTACATTAGAATTGGCTGAAATAATTGGAACTTTGATGTTGGATGTTGATGATGGTCGGCTTAACTTGCTGATAGATTTGGAGCATTTTGTACGCAATATTTCAGTATTTGAGAGGAGCCAGTGTTAATTCCAATCCACTTTATTGGAGAGGTCGGTAACTACAAAACAGACAGAGAGATGAAGAGATGTAACAAGAACAAAAATGACAACAAACTATATGTATGTGTGTATGTAGGTACATATATGTGTGTATGTATGTATATATATAATATATATAAAAAAATAGAGTATAGGTAAGAACTAAGAAGGGAAAGAAAGGGAAGAAAGGAAGTAAGGAGGGAATTAAGAGAGTGACCTTTGTTATATATGAAGATTAAAATCTTTTCTGGGGGGTGCTGGGTGGGGAAGAATTACAGTCACTGCGAAATCAGTTGTCACTTGCGAGCGGATTCGCAAATCCAAATGGAAAGGGGAGATGTGGTTGCCCGACAAGGGACAAAGGGCAACTCAGAAAGGGGAGGGACTATTGGGGTTAAAGGAATTTTAGATGTGAGAATAGTGGAAATACTTTGTTTTAGAAATGTTGTCTTATAATGTGTTCAAAAAAAGAAAGCAGAAATGGATAAGAAGGGAAGGTGGTGATGAGGAAATGGAAAGGAAAGATAAACAAAGTATGAAATGGCTATGTTGAACTATATGACTTTAAATATTAATGGAATACATAACCAAATCAAAAGGAAGAAACTGTTAAATTTACTGAAAAAAGAAAAAATTGATATAGCATTTGTACAAGAAACACATCTAACTGAAGTGGAACACAAGAAATTAAAGAGAGATTGGATAGGACATGTAAGAGCAGCATCATATAATTCAAAAGCCAAAGGAATAAAAATGTACCAATCAAAATAGAAGAGGAAATAATAGAACCAGCAGGGAGATATGTAATGATAAAATGTCAGATATATTCAGAATTTTGGAATTTACTCAATGTATATTCACCTAATGAAGAAGATCAAAAATTTATGCAAGATATCTTTTTGAAGATAGCAGATACGCAAGGGAACATACTAATAGGAGGGGATTTTAACCTTAATTTGGACTCAAACATGGATAAAACTGAAAAAAAAAACTAACAGAAAGAACAAAGTAACCAAATTTATAATTAAATCGATGCAAGAAATGCAACTTTTGGATATATGGAGGAAACAACACCCTAAGGAAAAGGAATATTCATTCTATTCGGGTAGACATAAAACATACTCAAGGATGGACCTATTCCTGTTATCAGCCCACATTCAAGGGAGAGTTAGTAAAACGGAATATAAAGCTAGACTATTATCGGACCACTCACCCCTGTTATTGGCAATAGAGCTAGAGGACATCCCACCAAGAATGTATAGATGGAGATTAAACTCCATGCTACTTAAAAGACAGGATTTTAGAGAATTAATTGAACGACAAATTAAAATGTACTTTGAAATAAATACAGAATCAGTGAAAGATAAGTTTATACTATCGGACGCAATGAAAGTGTTCATCAGAGGGCAAATAATAAGTTATGTAACTAAGATGAAGGACTACAATCGGGAAACAGAACAGTTGGAAAGGGAAATAGCAAATATAGAAAAAGAATTAGCAATAAAGGAAGATACAATTAAAAGAAGAGAATTGGCAGTTAAAAAAATAACATATGAAACACTACAAACATATTAGGTGGAGAAGAACATAATGAAGACAAAACAGAAATATTATGAGCTAGGAGAAAAAACACACAAAATTCTAGCATGGCAGCTTAAGACAGAACAAACTAAAAGAATGGTATTGGCATTAAGGAAAAAGGACAAAAAGTTACATATAATCCAACGGAGATCAATGAAAACTTCAGGGAATTCTATGAGCAATTATATCAAACTGAAAACGAAGGGAAAGAAGACAAAGTAGATGAATTTCTAACTAAAATTGAACTACCGAAATTACAAACCAAGGAGCAAAATAAATTAATAAAACCATTTGAAATAGAAGAATTACAGGAGATATTAAAAAAAAACTACCGAACAATAAAACACCAGGAGAGGATGGATTCCCAATAGAATTCTATAAAACATTTAAAGACTTATTAATTCCTCCCCTTCTGGAAGTAATCAACCAGATTGATAAAACACAAAGCATACCAGATTCATGCAAAACAGCAATAATTACAGTAATACCAAAGATAGGGAAAGATCCACTTGCACCAGCATCATATAGACCAATATCTTTACTTAACACAGATTATAAGATAATAGCTAAACTATTAGCAAACAGATTGGCCGACTATGTACCAAAAATAGTAAATCTAGACCAAACTGGATTTCTTAAAAAAAAAGACGAACAACAGACAATATCTGTAAATTTATTAACTTAATTCACGCAGTAGAAGGAAATAAAGCTCCAACAGTAGCGGTTGCTTTAGACGCAGAGAAGGCCTTTGACAGAGTAGAATGGAATTATTTATTCAAAGTACTACAAAAATTCAGCCTACCAAAGAAATATATTAATTGGATTAAAGCATTATATAAGGGACCATTGGCGAAAGTGACAGTAAATGGATAAATATCAAAACAATTTAACTTAAGCAGATCAACAAGCCACTATCTCCCTTACTGTTCGCGTTAGCTATAGAACCACTAGCAGAACTGATAAGAACAGAAAATCAGTCTATTTGCAGATGACGTTATAATATATTTAACAGAACCAGAAATATCAATAAAAGAATTACATAGGAAATTGAAGGAATATGGAGAAGTATTGGGGTACAAGATCAACGCAAATAAAAGTGAAGCAATGCCAATGAATAATGCGGATTTCACAAAGTTTAAGAAAGAATCGGCATTTAGATGGCAAACACAAGCAATGCGATACCTAGATATACAACTAAATAAAAACCTCGGCCATCTATATAAACTCAATTACCATCCATTAATGAAAAAAATTACAAGACGACTTAGAGCATTGGAAAGACTTACCACTAACACTGATAGGAAGGATAAACTGTATTAAAATGAATATTTTCCTAAGGATACAATACCTATTTCAGTCATTACCAATACACCTAACAGAGAAATTCTTCAAGGAGTTAAAGAAAATAATAAGGAAATTCTGATGGAAAGGGGGGAAACCGAGGATAGCACTAGATAAATTAACAGAATGGTACAAGCAAGGAGGCTTACAACTACCAAACTTTAAGAATTATTATAGAGCCGCACAATTAAGATACCTATCAGATTTTTATCAAACAAAGGAAAAACCAGATTGGACCAGATTAGAACTAGATAAAATAGGGGAGAAGATACCTGAACATGTACTATATAAATGGGATGAAAAATTGGTACAACATAGGAATTCACCGGTATTGCATCATCTGCTCAACATTTGGAAGAAGGTTCATGTAGAAAGGAATAAAACAAATTACCAACTACCAAAAATAATATTGACGCAAAATCAGCTAATCCCTTTCACAATAGATAACCTTTCCTTTAGAGAATGGGAGAGAAAATGGATCAAAAGAATAGAAAATTGTTTTTCAGGAAATAAATTATTATCCTTTGAACAAATGAAGGATAAATATAATATAACTCACGATACAATGTTTGCATACTACCAACTGAAATCCTACTTGAAGGACAATTTGGGAAACAGTCTGAGGTTACCAGAAGGAAGCAATTTTTAATATGTGATTACAGACACAATGATAATTAAAAAATTTGTAACAAACATGTACATCAAACTGCAAGAAAAGGAGAACGAGGAAACAAACGGTAAACCTAAACAAAAATGGGAAAAAAAGATCTAAACATAAAGATAAAGAATGAAACATGGGAGAAGCTATGCTCCAGAACTATGAGAAATACAATAAACACGAGGTTACGCATGATACAATATAACTGGATACACAGGCTGTACATCACACCTCAAAAGTTAAATAAATGGGACCCAACAGTATCAGACAGATGTTTTCGCTGTAAAAAGGAAACGGGATCAACAATTCATGCAATTTGGACATGTGAAAAAGTGGAAAAATTTTGGGAAGATCTAAACCAGATATTAAATAAAATCACAAAAAGCAATATACCAAAAAAACCAGAGATCTTCCTTTTAAGTAATATAAGAAACAAAGAATTTGGACTCGATTTGGATGGAGCACAAAAAAAAATTTGTTATGATAGCCCTAGCTGTAGCAAAAAAATGTATTATGTCAACCTGGAAATTAGAAGACAACTTGAGAATACAGCAATGGTATATAGAGATGAATAAATGTATTCCATTAGAACAAATAACATATAATTTAAGAAATAACATCACAATATTCAAACAAATATGGGAACTATACATGAAACACAATAGAGAAATCCTACCATGAACCTCCACCACCTAAAATGACAGAAGGAGAAGACAATGAAAAGAACTGACTCAGTAAAATTTCTTGTTTATTTTTATGAAGTGACAACATTGTTTAACGTGTTTAATGTATCTTATAGATTGAACTTTAAATAAATGGGGAAGGGAGGGAAGGGAGGGAGGGAAGGGAGGGAGGGAAGGGAGGGGCGAAAAAGGGGGAGAAAACGACACTATATATTTAAGAAGAAAAATGTCTGTATGTATCTTGGTCAATATGGTTTATAGTGTGAAAAATAAAAAATTTAAAAAAAACAATGCCCAGATCATGAAAGGTGAACCTGTGAGAATGGTTAACGTTCATTAGCTTAAGTAATTTAATACAATAAATATAATGAAGGCAAATTAAAAAAAAAAAGAATACGCCATTTAAAAAGACATAAGATGCTGCAAAATGTAAAGTAGTTTTGGGGAAAAAAATCAACATTGAAGTCTTTAATTTTGTAAAGTTCACTTTAATCAAACCGATTCTCCTCCACACTGGCGTTTCGGACAGGCCCTCGGCACACCTTCCTTTAAATTGGAAGTTAATGCTGTCACTGCTTTACGTTAGCTCTCTTGCTTACCATGCCTCCACCAAAATTACATCCCTCCCCCCCACCCCCCCCTCTCCCCTCTCCCCTCTAACTAGGATGCCATACTAATATATTAATAAAGGTGAAGTCTTGCCAGGAAGGGATAGGGAGATACTTTGTGAGAATCAGCCCAGCAGCAAATGGCATCAGCTGGCTCATCATCATGGATGCTGCCATTTTATTCAAAAATTAGTGAAACTTTATTTGAAACCTTCTGTGGGTGGGGCACGACCGGGATGCTCTGCTGGCTGATTGTTTGTTCCCTAGGGGTTGTGTGTGGCTTCGGAAAACATTTACTTCTACAATTTTAAACTTGTGATTAAAACTTTATTTATTCTTGTTTGTTTTTAAAAATATTTAGTTATTTATTCCCTCTTTTTTTTTGCTGGTTGTTTGAGTTTCTGGTTGATTGAATGCTGGATAATGGACTTTTACTTTGACCCTGTAAAGCTTGTCACAAAATTTTGTGGTTAATGATTAACATATTAACGGCTCTTGAGTGGGAAATTTTAACACTTTGCAGTTATAACAATTTGGGGAAAGTATTCAAATTATTGTAATGACTGCCAGTTTGATGTGGCTAACTTTAATTGATGTGTGGCTTTTTATTGCACTTATTTATTGTTTTGAAATCAGATCCTCAATGTTGAATTAAGAAGTTTGGAGGAATTTTTCCTCTGTGTTCTCACATTCTTCCAACTCCACCAATATTCAAGAAAAAAAAACAAAAATCGCAGATGCCAGAATCTTGACCAAACAGTGAGATGTTGGGCAAACTCAGCAAGCCAGATCTCATTATTTAGTTCCTTTGAGGTCCTCCAGCATTTCTTCTTTGCTCTCGTGGCACCTATCCATGCAGTTGCGGGAAATGGAACACATTTGACTTTTGCGTTTCAAGAGGGCCCGGGTAGGGGGTTGTGGGGGGGGAGGGGGTTGGGCGGAACCATGTTCCACTGACCATTGACGGCTCCACCATTCAGGTCATCATGTGTACCAAGTTCCTTGCCGTGCATTTGGTGGGGAATCTCACCTGGTCTCTTAACACCAGCTCCATAGCCAAGAAAGCCCAGCAGTGCCTCTACTTCCTGCGAAGGCTGAGGAAAGTTTATCTCCCACCTTCCATCTTCACTACTTTACAATACCCTTCTGTATTGAGAGCATCCTGTGCAAATGCGTCACCGCCTGGTTTGGAAGCCGTACCACCTTAGACCGCAAGGCCCTGCAGAGAATAGTGAAGTCAGCGGAAAGACCATCTTCCTACCATGAAGGATGTCTACAGCACTCGATGCAGGCGAAAGGCAATAAATATTGTGAAGGATGCTACACACCCATTATGTAAACTGTTCTCCCTTCTGCCACCATAGCACTTGTGGGCCCTAATTTTCAGATTGGGCAAGTTTTTTTTTCCCCAAGCCATCAGAACATATGTGGATAGTGTACTGTGGACTTTTACTGCATACTTAATAGTTTAACATTTTATTGTTTAACTTCTATGCTTACTTGTATTTATGTAAATATGCTCCACCGTCCTGGCGGAACGCCATCTTTTCTTTACAGTGCGAGCATGGTATGAATGATAAATGAAGGTAACGAGAATTTTCAGGGTTGAGAAACACCTAGCTTGGTTTTTTAAATTGGTTGCTGTATGGGTGTTTTCATTTTGACTAGTCTTGGTTTTTGAAGTTCATTTTGAGATCAATGGGAGTGTTATAGAAGATTTTGTTTGTCCTGTTGGCTTGGTAAGTTTAGTGTTTTTCCTTCAATTGTAATTTATAAATAAAATGTCAGAGTATTTTAATATATTCTTTTCATCTTCTCTGGGAACGTCCAAAGGAAATTAGAACAGGGAAATCTGGCCATTGTGCCTATAAGAATAGGAGCTTTGATGGCCTTTATCTTCCAAATCTGAAACCAACAGTTATAAAATCAAAGTTTAGTAATGTGCAAGCTTAATGTTTAACTTCTGATATTCTGCCATTCTTAATGTTTTAGTATCTTCAATTTTTCATTGATAGATGTATCTTGTGAGAGAAGATTGTTGACATAAACGGTTCAGTTTCAGTTGAGTGACAGTATAATTTAGATTAACTTCTTGTTGCCTTTTGTTCAGATTTTCTGTCATTTTCTGCTGATAAAACATGAAGCATAGAAAATAGGAGCAGGTCAAGGCAATTTGAACATCTTCATACTATATTTCTGTCCTCTCCTCTCTGCTGCTTTTTCATCTGAGAAATGTCATGTTTATTATCATGTGATTGTACATAAAGAACCAGATGAAACAATGTTTCTTTGGACCACTGCGCAAGTACGCACACACACACGTATGCGTGTACGTGCATGCAAACACAGGTGCGCGTGTACGTGCATGCAAACACAGGCGCGCGTGTACGTGCATGCAAACACAGGCGCGCGTGTACGTGCATGCAAACACAGGCGCGCGTGTACGTGCATGCAAACACAGGCGCGCGCACACACAAATATATAAATATTTTGGAATGATTTACTCGGTTACATGATATTATTAATTAATCGCACGGCCTTTGGGAAGAAACTATTTCCCAGCCCGGCAGTCCTGATTTTGATGCTCTTCGTGTATTGATAGTGAATTCTCCACTATGAATTTGCCACTCTCAAAGAAATAAATTATCCTTTATCATAAATCTTTTGACCTGTGGCAGTGATGATTCAGTCATTGGAAACCTTCTGGCTATTTTCAGACTATAGAGTCATAGAGCACCTGAGCACAGAGGCTCGTCGGTCCATCTGGTCTGTGACAAACCATTATGCTGCCTGCAGCCAGATCATAACCCTCCATACCCTTCCCATTTATGTATTTAAATTTTTTTGTTGGACGTAAAAATGGAGCCCTCATTCACCATTTCATCTGGCAGTTCGTTCCATGCTCTCATCACTTTCGACGTGGGGGAGAAAACACAAACAAATGCTGGAAAAACTCAGCAGTGCCTTTATGTAGCAAAGGTGAAGATACATCACCAATGTTTCAGGCTTGAGCCCTTCATCACTTTCGATGTGGTGTTCCTCCCAATGTTCCCTTTAAGCATTTCTCATTTTTAACTGATGTCTTCTAGTTCTCAGATAAACAGAAAAGTCTGCATACGCAGTGATTGTAGTGCAATACACAGATGTGGTGGAGAAACGTTATGCATCGTCCATAGAAAGAAAATGTATGCAACCAAGCTATGAGCAGAAAGTGGTTGGCACCTTAATGAAAGGATGGTTGGAGGGAGGTGGGAAGAAGGAGCAGGGGGAGGAGCACAGGCCAACAGGCAAGAAGTCATAGGTGGATATGGATGGGAAGGAAGAAAGGGAAAAAAGCTGAGAAGTGATGGGGGAGGTGGTAGCTCTCTGAATGGAGGGAAGTGGGTGGGGAGCTGGAGGAAAGGCGAGAGGGGGGATAGAGAAAGAGTGAGACAGGGGGAGGGGCTGAATGGAAACTAGAGAGGTTTTATTATTGACATTTGGTTGGAGAGTGCCCAGACAGAATATTAGGTGTTATTCTTCCAATTCAGCATAGAAGGGAAGGAAGGTGGGGGGAAGGGGTTGTTGCTTATAGAGTAGAGCTGGGTGATGGGGATTAGATAAGGTGCTTATAAGAGCTTCTGCGGACAAGGTCAAGACTCGTGAATGGTATGTTACCTGCCAGGGTCAGGGACATCTCAGATTGAGTTCACAGTATTCTCAAGCAGGAGAAGTGAGCAGCTAGATGTTCCAGTCCAATGACATAGGTAGCAAAAGGGATGAGGTCCTGAAGATGGAATACAGGGAGTTGGGAAGAAAGCTAAAAAGCTTTAAGGGTGGTAATCTCTGGATTGCTTGCAGCGTCTCGTGCCAGCGAGGGCAGGAATAGGAAGTTATGGCAGATGAATGCATGGCTGAAGAGTTGGTACATGGGGTAGGGGTTCAGATTTGTGGATCACTGGGATCTCTTTTGGGGAATGTATGACCTGTTTTGTTTTTAAAAACAAAAGATAGGTTGCATCTGAATGGGAGAGGGATCAATATCCCGGTGGGCAGGTTTGCTAGAGCTGTTGGGGTTGGTCTAAACTAGTTTGGCAGGGGTATGCGAACGAGAATGAGAGGGGAGTGAATAGAGCAGAAGATACACAAGTGGATACACTGTGTAGTGAGATTGTGAGGAAGGAGAGGCAGTCAACAGGGCAAAATTAAAGATTTAACTTGGGGTACTTTGGAAAACAAAATTGAAAAGGGTGATGAATACAGCACTGAAGGTCTTGTATTTAAATACCCGTAGTGCAAGAAATAAGGTGGCTGATCTTGTCACACAGCTGGAAGTTGGCCATTGTGGCGATCAGTCAGTCATGGCTGAAATAAAATCACAGTTGGGAAAGAAATATCCATGGATGCACAGAGCATTCAGAAGGAGAGGAAGGTAAGCAGAGGGGGTGTAGTTGTTCTACCGACTAAAAATAGAATTAAATCTTTGGAGAGAGGAGACATTTGATCAGAAGTTAGAGAATTCCCATGGGTAGAATTAAGAAACTGTAAGGGTAAAAAGACCCTGATGGGAGTTGGATGCAGGCCTCCAAACAAGAATGTGGCGTGTAAACTACAGAGGGAGATAGAAGAGACATCCAAAAAGAGCAATATTACCATAGTCATGGGGGATTTCAATATGCAGGTTGATGGTGTAAACTGGGTTGGGACTGGATCCCAAGATAAGGAATTTATAGAATGCCTTCAGGATGGCTTCTTTGATCAATTTGTGGCTGAGCTGACCAGGCAAATGGTAATTCTGGATTGGGTGTTGTGTAACGATGAGGGAGCTGAAGTTAAGTGAACCCTTGGGAGTAGATGATCATATTATGTTGGAAATCACCCTGCAGTTTGAGAGGGAGAAATTAAAATCCGATGTATCAGTATTCAAGTGAAATAAAGGGGCACTGCAAAGAGAGAGGAAATGGTCAAAGATGAATGGAAAGGCACCTTAGGAGAAGGATGGCAGAGCAGCAATGGCTGGAGTGTCTGGAAGAAATGAGGAAGTGCAGGACGTTTATTTGGAAAAAAAAAAGAAATATTTGAATGGAAAAATGACAAAACTGGTTCACAAGAGATGTCAAAGCAAAAGAAGAAAGCAAAAATTAGTGGGAAGAGAGATGATTGGGAAGCTTATAAAAATGTACAGAAGACAACTAAGAAGGTGATTTGGAGGGAAAAGATTAATTTTTAAAGGAAGCTCGCAAATAATATCAAAAAAGATACTTAAAGTTTTTTAAAGTATATTAAGAATTTTTTTAAATAAGAAGCGAGAGTTGATGTAGGACTGGAAGAATTAAAATTGGAGACAAGGAGTTGACACAGGAACTGAATGAGTATTTTGCATCAGTCTTCACTGGAATACATGAACAGTAAACCTGACTTTCAAGGTGTGAGGGAAGAGAGGTATTTTCTGGAAGAGGTGGTTGTAGCAGGGTAAATTTTGACATTTAAGAGGAGGTTGGATAAGTACATGGATGTGAGGGGGTTGGAGGTTTATGGGCAGAGAGCAAGTAGGTGGTACTAGTGAAGTTCACTTAAATTGGTGTGGACTAGAAGGGCCGATATGGCCTATTTCTGCACTGTAATTATATGGTTATGTTATATAGAGGTGAGTGCAGTCACGATTGCCAGAGAGAAGATGCTTGGGAAGCTGAATAGTCCAAGGACAGATGAAATGGAATACACCTTAGAATTGTAGAGACTGTGAAGGCATTAGTAATGATCGTCCAAGAATCAGTAGTTTCTGGAGGACTGTAAAATTGCAAAGGTCACTCCAGTATTTAAAAAGGGGGGGGAACACAGCGGAAAGGAAAATGTCCATCTATGAGGCTTGCATCAGTGGTTGCAGTTGTTGGAGTCTATTGTCAAGGTTGAGGTTGTGGAGTACATGAAGGTGCATGACAACATAGACCAAAGTCAGCATGGTTTCCTTGGGAGAAAATCTTGCCTACTGCAATATTTTTGAAGAAACCACAAGCAGGATGGACCAAGGAGATGCAATGGTGTTGTACATTTGGATTTTCAAAAGCCCATCAACAAACTGTTGCATATTTTTAACAAGATGAGAGCCCATGTAGGAAAGATACTTGCATGTGTAGAGCATTGGCTGATCGGCAGGAAACCGAGTGGGAATAAAGAGATCCTATTCTGATTGGCTACTGATTACCATTGGTGTTCCGCAGGGGTTGGTGTTGTGGCATCTTCTTTTTGTGTTATAGGTTAATGATTTGGATTGTGGAATAAATGGTGAAGTTTGCAGATGATACAAAGGTGGAGGGGAAGGTAATGCAGAGAGACTTTGATAAATTAGGAGAATGGCAAGGAAATTTTAAATGAAATACAAAGTTGGACAGTGTATGATCATACATTTTGGAGAAGGAATGAAAGGGCAGATTTATTTGGAAGGGGAAAATATTCAAAATTTGGAGGTGCAAAAGGACATGGGAATCCTTTTGCAGGATACTCTGAAGGTTAACCTCCATGTTGTGTTGATGGTGAAGAAGGCAAATGCACTGTTCACATTCATATTCAGGGGAATAGGATATGATGTTGAGGCTTTATGAAGCACTGGTAAGATCACACTTGGAGTATGGGATACAGTTTTGGCCTCCTTATTTTAGAAAGGATGTGCTGGCTTTGGAGAGAATCAAGAGAAAATTCACAAGAATGATTTGTAGAATTAAGAGATCAACATATGTGGAATGTTTGATAGTTCTCGGACTATACTCCTTGGAGTTCAGAAGAATGAATGAGGATCTTGTAGAAGCCTTTCCAGCGTTGCTAGATCTGGACAGAGTAGTTGTGGCAAAGTTGCTTCCCATAATCGGGTAGTTGTGGACAAGAGGGCAAAACTTCAGCATTGAAGGGTACCCATTTTAAAAAAGAGTTGCAGAGGAATTTCATTAGCCAGAGAGTGGTGAACCTTTGGAATTTGCTACCATGGGTGGCTGTTTTGTTGGAATGTATTTAAGATATAGATTGATGGGTATCTGTACAGTCGGGTTATCATGGGTTAGGGGAAAAGACAGGGGAGTGGGGCTGAGTGAAAGAATGGATCAGCGCATGATGGAACGGCGGAGCAGACTCAATGAGCCAAATGGCCTACTTCTGCTCCTATATCTTGTGGCCTAATTTGCGGGTGACCTCGGTTTGGCAGTGCCTGAGGCCATGAACAGGCACATTGGCATGGGAATAGGGTGTAGAATTGTATTCCTCTAATTCTTGTCTCACCTCATCTCAGTGGAAAAACATGCTTGCATTTATTCTGTCTGTATCCCTCATAATTTTGTATACCTCTGTCAAATGTCCCCTCATTCTTCTACGCTTTAGGGAATAAATTCCTGACCTGTTTAACCTTTCCTTGTAACCAAGTTCCTTAAGTCCCAGCAGGATCCTTGTCAATCTTCCCTGCTACCTTTCAATTTTATTGACATCTTTCCTGTGGTTAGGTGACCAAAATAAATTTGGCCTCACCAATGTCTTGTACAACTTCATCGTAATATCCCAACTCCCAATACTCGGTACTTTGATTTCTGAAGGTCAATGAACCAAAACCTCTCTTTACACCCCTCTCTACCAATAGCCACTTTTATGGCCTCAATACCCGACTGTAAAGCCATGCTGTATGCAGCTGTCGGGTGGCCATCTGAAAATGGAGAACAACTCCACTTCCAGATCCCTCTGTTCTACCGCACTCCTCAGTTGCCTACTGTTTAAAAATTTATTATTATTTAGACATACAACACAATAACAGGCCCATGAGCCTGTCCCACTCAATCGGCCTACAATCCCTGGTACGATTTGAACAGTGGAAGGAAATCTAAGATCCCAGGGGAAACCCACGCAGACAGGAGGAGAACAAAAAAAACAGTGCAGGATTGGAACCCGGATCCTGATCGCTGGCGCTGTCATTGCATTGTGCGAACCACAATACTAACAGTGCCCAAAACCGCCCCCCCCCGCCAAATTCCATCTGCCATTTTGCAGCCATTTTTCTAGCTGATCCAGAACGTGGTGCAAGCTTTGAAAGCCTTTCTGGCTGTCCTCCATTCTTTGTCATCTGCAAAATTGCTGATCTAATTTATCACATTTTCTTCCAGATTGTTGATATTGATGACAAACAACAATGTAACCAGGGAATTCAGGAATATCTATAATTTAGATATGCAATAAAATAGGAAATATTTGCCTCAACCTGGGAAAGCAGGCATATCTGTGTGAAATAACCAGATTATATTTAGTATTGAGTAATCCTGCTATGGGAATTGACATTTTGGATATGAATGTAACCAAACTGGTTAGCTTTTTGCATTTGATCTGAGATATTTATGTTTGAGATTATTTTGTAGCTTGTTTATTTGTCTAGTTTTCTTTGCTACACAAAGTTATTCAGCTAACCTGCTTCTAGTTTGTGTACCTCTGCTTGCCTCATTTCAATCAGTTAATTATCACCAAATTTAAAAAAAATCTCCACATTTACAGCTTTTGGACCTTGAAAATTTCATAACACCATGGATACCTAAAACTCACTTTTATAAACTTTAAGACACTTTAGTTAAACATGTTTTCTCGTCCATTCTTACCTACCCTCAAATGGTTCCTCTAATTATAAAAATTGTTTTCCTGTACCATATGGTTCACTTTTGCCAACCAACCTACTAGTCCACTTTTTGCCATCATTCTTGTGCCTCCAATGTTTGTATGTGTGTGTATAAAGTTTTATTTTGTAACTTTCTCAAAAATGTCTTTGGGAGAACTACCATGTATCCAGCTATTGTAAAATTTTGGTAGTATAATATAGGTACATAATCTTTAATCCAAAACCCTTGAGACCAGACACTTTTTGGAATCTGGAATTTTGTGGATAATAGAATAATAGCAACGGCGGCACGTTAAGTAATTGTGAAGATTTCAGATTCTCGCAAAACAATGACACACTCCAATTGGTAGCAGGGGTGTACCTAGGGGACAGCAGGTATGGCACGTGCCTGAGTTGCCATTTGAAGGGGTGGCAGAAGCCGCACCGGACATACAGCAACACTCACCACGCTCTGTACACTCATCCTCCTTCCTCACCCTAGCGTTCACTCTCAATTATACAATGCCAAATATAACAGCTCTTGAGGGGCTTCCATGTTACCATTTATTTTGATGCATTAGCCACCCCTGTCATAGGTGCTATTTTGTATAGATGTGTCCTTGACCAGAAGGATCTCAGGTGGGGGTGGGTGGATGCAGCGCTGGATGGTGGGGGGGGGGGGGTATTGCCACCATGGTGGGAAGGAGGGTTGGTAAATGAAGTGAGATAAAGATAGACTGTAAAATTACTAGCACTGAGGCAGGGCGCTGCATGGGGGCAGGTCGTCAGGTCATGTTTGGCACCAATCTTTGGTGTGCAGACGATATCCATGGAAAAAAAGTTCTGTTTTCGGAGGTTTTGGTTTTCAGAATTTCTAATACAAAAAAAATTATGTACTTGTAATCCAAGGATAAGCTTGAATGGTGTGTCTCCAACTACATTTTATTAAGTAATGGATTATAATTGGTTGGTTTTCTTTTTCTCATGTTAATTTTTGGTGCAGTATAGATTTTGCATACTTGCAATCCTTGGTATCTTCACTGAAATACAGTACTACTTTCTGGTATTTCTCTTTAGCTCAGAGATATCTAAAATCAATTTTAAATGTAGAAATATAAATACAGATGACAGGTTGTTTGAACTTTTGATTTGTTGAGTACTTGCTATGTCGTTGAAAGACCATTTTGGATTTGAAGCTTTTACATGGGATGCATTCTGATAGAAATATTGAACTTGCTGAGTATTAATTTTTAAAAAAGTTATTTTAAACTGATACAGCATCTGGATTAGTCTATTCCATTAATTTAATATCATGGATGCAATAAAAACTTATTCTGAATTTCTATTCAGGCTTAGTTTAAGTGTTTCTTTAAATTTCCATTCACAGGGAATTTGCTAGAATTTGTGGGGCTTTTCTACATTTTTTTCCCCCAGAGGCATTTGTTTTATAGTACAGGTCAAGTACCCCATATCCGAAGCTCCAAAAACTGAAACTTTTTAAGTGGCGACATGACACCACAAGTGTAAAGTTCCGCAACTCACCACATTTGCCCATGTGGAACTTTGATGCTCTGTTGGCTCCAGTTTGTTACCAACCATCGTCACCACCAGGCCTACATGCATTACGTCTTCTCCCCAATGGGAAACAAAAAAAGAGAATGTGATGGGTCATTCAGGAAGTTGGCAGCCAAGGCAGTGGGAGATGTAGATATTGAGAATAGTGAGTGGAGAAGATGTTATTAGATTTTGGGGGTTTCTGGTAGGCACAAAGATGGGATAAGGTAAGTAGCGAGATTGTTTTTCAGATTTGTGATGAAATTTTGTGGAATATGTCATGTTTTGGCAACTATGCCAAGTGCTAATTATTTTCTGATCAAGTTCGAATGAAGGGCATCAATCAACCTGAAGTATTTTTCTCTCCATACATGTTGATATTGAGTTGTTCTCCCATTTGTTTTTATTTCTTATTTCAAACAACTGCTGTTTGTTTGCACCAGAGCATAAAAGCAAGAACACTATGGTTCGCACAGCGCTAGTGACTCAGGTTTAAGTTTGATGTTGCCTATAAGGAGTTTATATTCTTTCCCTATGTTCACATGGATTTCTTCTGGGTGCTCTGGTTTCCTCCCATATTCCAAAGACATACAGGGTTGGTAGGTTGATTGGTTGGAAAGGTCTGGGTGTATATAATGCTGAATAATGACCTTGATGATTAATTATCCATACACACATTGTTTTGCTTCTTGGATAGTATTCATGATGTAATTATTTCTGAACAGATGTCAGAAATTAGCTTCATTTAATTGTATTTTCTCACATATCTCAGCAAAAAAACTTGGATAATCTTGATGTTTGTATTAATTCTATGATTAGTTGAATCCATTGTGTAAAATGGCTTTGTTATGAAAAGACTAGTCTTGCTTTTCGTTGACATTTTTATATTTTTTTTTGCTTCATAGCTTAACTCAGATGATTTTGATTTGAATCTGTTTAATTTTGTTTTGTAAAATGATTGGTAGTGTACAACCTGTTGGTTTTGAACCTTCATCTGAGTTTTGCACCAATATTCCCATATTTGGCTACGTAGCAATAGACTGCGAGTTTTTTTTGGAACAATTATCCTTGAATCATAAAAACCACAGACCTTGTGGGCATGCCTTGGATTTGCATTCCAAAGCTTTTGCGCTTCAGTATCTATTTGTAAAATAACAATTCAGGGAATTACAGAGGACTGGTAAAAATGTACAGTTGGACTATAAATGGTTATAGAATGAATGATTAGCCTTGGTCAGTTTTTCCATCATGGTAAAGCAGATGAACAACTTTTGTGATACAATTTTTGTGATACTTTTCAAGTTAACACAGTGCTTGATTAAAAATAGAGAATAAATTTGAAAAGCATAAGCATCGTCAAAATTGACTTTTCAGCTGCACCAATTGCATCCAGAACTAGAATGTATACGAATATTTAAAAGCATTTTGCAAAGAACCCAAATAATTTTTTGAATCCTCTAGCTCATTAATTGATTTGTCGAAATTGAAAATGTTTCTACTTCATGCAATACTGGAAGTAAATTGTTATTTTTTGATTTTGCAATTTCCTGTAACTCTCAAAATTACAGCAAATGTAGGAAGAACCCAAAGCTTATTTTTAACCTATTTCTAGGCTGTACATTGTAGGCCATGAGAACAACTGCCTATTCAAATCGTATGATAACTACTGTTGGTTTGAACAACAGTGGTGTGCTTTTATCATGTGTTAATATGTAATTTATGAAAACTAAAATTAAAAAAAAATGGCATTATTAGCTTGTCACAGAGTTGGAGGTGGTCATGGAACTGGAGATTAGGGAGAAATTTGGATGGAGGTGGAAGTGTGATTCGTGGGGTGAGTTGCCAAGGATGGAGGCAAGTAATTTACCTGTGTAGACAACATTCCAGTCCAATGATGTGTAAGTGAGGCATTATTCTGGTACCACACAAAATATAGTGTCCCAGGACAGTGAATCCTCTTCTGCATTTCTCCAAAAGGAATATTGCATGGAGAAATTATCTTAAAGGCCCTTGACAAAATAAAATTGCTTCAAAGTTTCAAGATAGCTCAAGCCACTAAGTGTTTCCCTTAATTTCTGAAGTGATGTGAAATGACCTGGAAGTAGTCTTTTCTTTGTTTTGCCACAGGCGTTGATTTTTCTTTGGTTAAATGTGATTGAAAACAGAACCATAATTTGTGCAGCTAAATTTGCTGAAAATACATGCATTGGATTGATATAAATGGCTGAATAGAAAAACAGATCAGCAAGCACCAGACTGAGCACGAAAGAATCACAGGGAAAACAAAAATTAAAAAGTGAGGTAAAAAATATGCGAGGAAAGATGTCACTGCCATCATAAATGGGAACATATAAATAGTATAAAGGCAATACATGGAGGAGTGGTGCCCATCTAGAACAAAAGATGGGAAGAAGGTGACCAGAGGTGGAGGTTGGAGTCCTGTGGTCGGGGTAAGTAGGAGGAGGTGCCTGAGAACTGTTGCTTGGCTTCAGCAAGGTCGAGGTCAGAGTGCCTGACAACAACAGCATCACTGGAGGCCATATGACAGCTCTCAGACAGACAAGGGTGTTGCTTATCATCTCTGGTCACCTCCCACCCAGGACCTCCAGCCTCATTGTTTCTCATCCTAGCACTGCCCATTTCTGTCTTTTACACAAGATACTTAAACCCAGTCATCTGGGTAGACCCATTGTTTCTTGCCCCACTGAACTAGTTTATCCCCTGGTTAAATCCCTCCCCACCTACATCCAAGATAACTCACATGCCCTCCATCTCTTTGATGTATTCAAATTTCCTTAACTGGACTGTTATCATTTTTACTGTGGATGTCCAATACTTTTATATCTCCATCCCCCATACAGAAGTTCTCAAAGTACTTTGCTTTCTGGGCAAAAGACCCAACCAGAAACCCTCGACTACCACTCCTTCACCTGGCAGAACTTGTCCTCACTCTGAACAATTTATCCTTTGACTCATCTCACTCCTTTAATTTGAAGGATTAGCCATTGGAACCTGCATGGATCCTAGCTACGCCTGCCTGTTTGTATGTTTTGTTGAGCAATCTATTCTGCAGGCCTATACAGGTAAGGCTCTCAACTTTTCCTCCGCTATATTGATGACTACATTGGGGCTGCCTCATGCACCCGTGATGAGGTCGTCAACTTCATTGACTTTGCTGCCAACTTCCACCCCGATCTCAAACTCACCTGGTCCATCTCTGACAACACTCTCCCCTTTCTTGATTTCTCGGTTTCCATCTTGGGAGAAAACTTCCGGAATGACATATTTTACAAATCTCCCAACTCCCACATCTACCTCGACTACACTTCCTCACACCTGGTCCCCTGCAAGAATTCTATTCCCTTCTCGCAATTTCTCTGTCTCCGCCGTATCTGTTCTCCAGTCCAGATCATCTGAACTGTCCTTCCCCCTCTACCACCATCAACTCAGCCTTGACCCGCATCTTTTCCATTCCCCACTCATATGCTCTGGCCCCCTCTGCCCCTAGATGCTACAAACACAAGATTCTTCTTGCCCTTGCCTACCACCCCACCAGCCTCTGCATCCAAAATATGGAATTTCAGACATTTACAACAGGATCCTGTTATCAGACACATTTTCCCCTCTCCTCCCCTCTATCTTCTGCAGGGACTGCTCCCTCTCTGGCTTCCTTGGGATCATCCCTCCCAATAATTTGTTCTTTTTCCCCCCCTCCCCCGGGCACCTTTCCCTGTGGCTGCAGGAGATACCACACTTGTGCCAACACCTTATATTCCATCTCTGCAATCTCCAACCACACAACATCAATATTCAGCCTAAATTTCCATTAATCCCCTTCCCCTACACCGTTTCCTTTCTCTAGCTCCCCATTCCTTTCTTTCCATTCATCAGAGAGCTACCCTTCTTATCTCTGCTCATCTCTCCACTTTACAGCTTTCTCTTTTACTCACCCCACCAATAGCCATCTGTTACCTTTCATCTGTTAGCTGTCCTCCTCACTTTCTCTTTCCTTCCTCTCTTCCTCTTTCCATCTTTTTATTTGGCATTACCTATTTTTCCCAAAATGTTGACTGTTTTTCACTTTCTATGGATACTGTTTGAGCTGCTGAGATTCTCCAGAATGTTTGTGTATTGCACTGGATCCCAGCATCTGCAGACTTTCTTGTTTACCAATGATATTGTTCATATGTTTTGGCTGAGAAACAGAAAACCGAAGCTTTGTGAATTGTGGCGTGCCCCTAGGGGATCGATGTTTGAGCCATCACTTTTTTTTTGGTTCTGCACACATGACCTAGATTTGAATATGCAAACCAGAATTTCTAAATTTGTAACATCTAAACTGCAAAGAAGAAAGTGATAGATTGTGGCATGATATAAACGTCTGGTTGAAATGGCAGAGGAAGCTGAGTGTTTTCCATGGCAATGAACTTCAGTGGAGGATCATCAATATAGATTTTTTTTAAAAAATACAGTACTACCCAAGCAGAGAGCAAGAGAATTGGGGATGTATGCATAAATCAATATCACACACCTAATTCGAGGTTTTATCAATGTTCTGTCGAGTAAAGAGGAGGGACATAATGCTGAACCTTAAATAATCAAATCTGGCCTCAATTGAGTTTTGTGTCCTGTTTTGATTGCCATGTTACAGAAAGGATGTGAAAGCACCAGAGACAACCTAGAAGAGAATTGCTGGAATAGATCCATGTTGCAGCTCAGACAGGAGCTGATATGCTTCAACACCAGCCTCTCAAAACATTGTGATTGTGTGTCACTGGTGTATGCAGCCTTTCATCTTTCCGACCCACGTCATTGGTCCCTACATGGACCATGACATCAGGCTGCTCACCTCCATCTTGAGAATGCCAATGAACTTGATCTGATTAATTGATTATCCTAGATAATTCTTTTAGATATTGTATCAAGGTATAATGAAGTGTGATATATTTTTTAACTGATCTATACAAGTAATAATTTTGACAATCACATGTAACAATTATGAACAAAATTTGTATTGACCAATTATTTTAATTATATGATATGTATATGTTATAGCATTGCTTTATCAATATAACGTATATGAGATTATTATGGTAAACTCAATAAAATTATTTTACAAAGAAAACTTGATCTGAGACATTATGAAATCTCGCACCTGGGGGACAACCTAACATCTGGGATTCATGATCCCTTCCGCAGAACCTCTTATCTGTTCCCCTCACTATTGAATGCTCAATCACTATAGCCAACTCTTCTCCTCCCTCCCCTACTTAGCCACAAGGCCAGTCTCTGTGCTAGAAACCTGACCACTGTTGGTAGGTCATCCCCCTCAACAGCATCCAAAATGGTATGTCTTATTGAGGGGAACCTGCCACTGATTGCCATTCCCTCTCTTGACTGTCACATCCTGGCTTTGAGTGTTATTACTTCCATGTCTTTCTTCTTTGGCTTGGCTTCGCGGACGAAGATTTATGGAGGGGGTAAAAGTCCACGTCAGCTGCAGGCTCGTTTGTGGCTGACAAGTCCGATGCGGGACAGGCAGACACGGTTGCAGCGGTTGCAGGGGAAAATTGGTTGGTTGGGGTTGGGTGTTGGGTTTTTCCTCCTTTGCCTTTTGTCAGTGAGGTGGGCTCTGCGGTCTTCTTCAAAGGAGGTTGCTGCCCGCCAAACTGTGAGGCGCCAAGATGCACGGTTTGAGGCGATATCAGCCCACTGGCGGTGGTCAATGTGGCAGGCACCAAGAGATTTCTTTAGGCAGTCCTTGTACCTTTTCTTTGGTGCACCTCTGTCATGGTGGCCAGTGGAGAGCTCGCCATATAACACAATCTTGGGAAGGCGATGGTCCTCCATTCTGGAGACGTGACCCACCCAGCGCAGCTGGATCTTCAGCAGCGTGGACTCAATGAACTCAGGAGTGTGGGTTTGACAACGGCTCTGTATACGCTTATCTTTGTGAGGTTTTTCAGTTGGTTGTTTTTCCAGACTCTTTTGTGTTTTCTTCCAAAGGCGCTATTTGCCTTGGCGAGTCTGTTGTCTATCTCGTTGTTGATCCTTGCATCTGATGAAATGGTGCAGCCGAGATAGGTAAACTGGTTGACCGTTTTGAGTTTTGTGTGCCCGATGGAGATGTGGGGGGGCTGGTAGTCATGGTGGGGAGCTGGCTGATGGAGGACCTGTTTTCTTCAGGCTGACTTCCAGGCCATGTAACTCGTGTCTATCACCCTCTCAGCCTTTGAATGATCCAGAGTTCATCCAGCTCCAACTTGTGTTCTCTTATCATGGTTTGTAAGTAGCTACAGCTCGATGCACTTCTCACAGATGAAGTCGCCAGAGATTCTAATGGCTTCCCTGACTATCCATGTACTGCAATGGAAAGATATCCCTTCCATTTCCACTGACTATAGCTCCTTTCATGCTTGCAAGTGGTCCCAGGAATTAATGGCCAATTGGTCTAAAAAGGTCTAGTGTGAAAGGAAAATCATCTCAACACCAGCATGAGATGATGTCATCTCACACCAGGGATAGACTGCCTCAACCCCTAGTGCAATCTACAGACGCTGGCATGCAATCAGACAAGTGTAGAACTGGCAATTGCATTCTGGGATAGAAGTGACTTGTGTGAGTGCAGAAGTGTGAAGGAAGAAAAGATGAAAATGAAGGTATAAACTTCATCGTGGGAAAGTTGCAGTGAGAGAAAGAGAGGAAATAAAGTGGGAAAGTTGGTAGCGCTATAGCGCACAATTTATAAAGACCTTGGGGGGGGGAAAGCAATGGTAGACCTGACTTCCCTAAATGCAATGCAGCAGAGAAACCCTCCATGAATGCTCTGTGTATGCAGCCGTGCATACATCCTTCGAGGAGAGCAGGTCTGCCATTGCTTTTTCTTACAGTATTTATACATTGTGTGCGATAGCACTACCAACCTTCCCACTGTCTTTATAAATTGTGCGCCATAGTACTACCAACTTTCCCATGCTGTTTAAAAATTGTCTGCTATTATTTTATTATTTATTGCTAGCACTTTTCCATGGTTCCTTACAAAGGTTTATATAACTCTAGCTGCAACTCCCGATTGCTAGGTTCAAATACAGTGCTGTCTTTAAGGAGTTTGTATGTTTTCCCAGTGTCTGCATTGGGTTTCCTCCCGAGTGCTCCGATTTCATAGGTGTATCTAGGGCATGGCAGCCATGGCACATGCCCTGGGAGCCACTTGAAGGGGAGGCACCACTGTCCTCGCCATGCCCACCCAATATCGGAACACCCGAGTCCTAAATCCAACAGAAACAGGGGTGCAGTGCTGCCGGAGTTTGCCGGAGCAGCGCTTTGATACCTCATTGGGCCACTCCAGCACCTCATGGGCCAGCTCAGGGCAAGGGCGGCTCAATGCGGGATCAATGGCCATCATTGCTACCCATAATCCACCATGCAGCTGAAACCACTCTACCTGCACCAGGAAACTTACTTAACTCTAACCTTAAACCCACTGTGAGCAAATGTAAGTAAGTGTGTGTGTGTGTGTGTGTGTGTGTGTGTGTGTGTGTGTGTGTGTGTGTAATTCAAAGTCCAACTCTGAAAAGTCGATCTTTAAAAGTTCAGTATCATTTTAGTTTTGCTTGAAGATCTTAAATTCTCAGTTCTGAAATAATTATAAAGGCTTTTAAACAGTATATCCTCAGGCTTCTTTTACTTACAATTATGTTTTCCACACGAAGAAACTACCCTCTTCTCAAACTCACTGAATGTTGCTATTTTCTTCCACAACGAATTCACAAACCCATACAAGGGCTAAACAAATGTGGTTATCATCTTCCACGATGAAGTCACAAACCAGACAAGAGTTAATCAAAGTGGCCAAACACAAAAATAGACCCAGAAGAATTCTGTTCTCTTTTCCAAAGAGACAGCGAAGCAGTCTTTAATTTAAAAGCCATGGATTCTATGTTCCCCTTCTAGGAGTAACACACAACAAAAAGCACCAATTCTGGCTACTGTATCTCAACCCTGTCTTTCACAAGGTTTAAACCCCAGTATGTCACAGGGTTTTGATTTCTGTAAACTACAAGCTGAACTGTTCCAAAACAAAAGTGAAAAGAAAGAAGTTAAAGAAACATTTTCCCAGACTTTTTGGAAAGTTTCTCCCTCGCTCTCAGCCTTCGTCCTGGTGGATTTGTTGGGGTTGTTGGTGGTGGGGGGGGGGGGGGGGTGGTGGAGGATTTGGGGATGGGGGTGGGGGATCTCTGTGCCAAGGGAGTGGGGGTTGAAACGATCCCAGGAGCAGATCTTACAGCGAAGGGCAGACAAGAATGACTAGGTTATTTGTAATACATTGTACACAAGGTCTGTCCATCCAAGGATCCAAGGACACAGTGTTTCCCCCCCCCCCCCCTCTCCCACTCCCCCTTGGGTGCTGGCCGACTGGTGCCTAGGATTAAATGCATGTGGGTTTCTCCCCATTCCTTCATGAAATTAAACCCTATCCAGGATAGTGGGTTCCTTTTTAAATTAGCAGGCTCTTGGTTTTCTGTTCAGTGATATCATAGTTTCATCACAGAGTACTGCCCAAAAAAGTACACACCCTTAAAAGTAGCCCAAAACCCACAACTCACAGGCGCTCAGAATTTCTTGCGGCCCATTTTCAAAACTAGCTGAATTGTGCTAGGAAATTGCCCAATTGCCAACTTCATTTGCAATTTATTTTTGTGGGGAGGGGTGTAATTTCAGTTTTTGCCATAGTAGATATGCCACTGTCTGGTTTCCTCCCACATTTGAAAGATGTACAGGATTTGTAGGCTAATTGGTGGTATGGGCTCATGGATCAGAAATGCCTGTTACTGTCCTGTATCTCAACATTAAATGAAAGTTTTGTTATTTGAGTCAAATGCCTGATGGAAGTTTTAAAGTAGAGGTTGCCAGGCAACACATCATGGGGCCCCTCATTTCTCTAAAGTTTTTACACCCCTCTCTGCATTCTTTGACAAAGCAACAAGGCATATGTGGGCATTGATTAAAATTGATCAATCTACATCAGTCGACACAAGGCAACCCCTTTCTTGCACAGTTAAAATCTTTTGTCCCTGGACCTAAACTTTAAAGGAGATCTCCTGTGTGCCAAGAGCTTTAAGATTTTGCTTTAGTTGCCCATTCTAACTCAATTAATCAAAATACTTAAAGTAAAGTTTGCACCATTATTGTTTGGAATTTGTGATGTTTTGCTTTAAATTTAGGTTTTCCATTTTGTATTGAATTTTAAACTTCCATGGCACTTCTCGCATAAATTCCTCTATGTTATAAATATTACTTTCAAAAGGATTTTGCATTGTAAGCGTTTGGTGTTGCTTTCTTTTGTTCTCAATTATTATCTGGTCTCTTGTCTTTTAGCCAAGCACCCTGCCACAAGGAACAGTCAATATGAACCAATGTACAGATGTCATTGATGCTGAACCTAAGACTGGTCAAAAGAATGCACTGTGTATTGTTACTCCGGAACGTGAAGTTTTCATTCGTGGGGAGTCTAAAGAAATAATTAATGGGTGAGTCGAGGTGTTCTATATTTTAATTCAACTTCACACTTTAGTGTCTCAAAAGATGTGATTGAAATATCGATGATGAAATATCATTTTGTGTCCATTATTGTCCATATGTAATTAAAATGCACATTACTGCTGATACTAGAAATCTGAAGCAATGAAAGAAAATACCCTAAGCATTCAGCATCATTCATGGAGAAAGAAATCAAATTAATGTTTCAAATTGATAGATTTTTCATCAGAACTGTGAAAAGTTTGAAATAAAACAATTATAATGTGCAGAGTGACTGGAAGGTGGAGACCAGGAGAGATTAAAAACATAACTGGCAGATAATGAAGAGTTGGTAAAAAGTTGCATCCACACAGCATGGAATAATGCCCTTTGGCCCAACATGGCGACAAGGAATTGATCCATCTATTCAGTTCCATTGACCAATAGGTACCAATTCCATTTGCCCGTGTTAGGTCCATATCCCTTCTAAACCTTTCCTAACCAAATACGTGTCCCAATGTCTTTTAAATGTTGTAATTGTACCTAACTCCTTTGGGCCTCTGGTATCTCATTCCATGTAGCCACCACTATCTGTGTGGAAAAATTTGCCAATTGGATTCTCTTTATATCTTTTCTCTCAACTTAGCCTACCATGGGAAAAAGACTGTGTCTGTCTTCCCTATTTATGCCGTCATGATTTTTGCTATTGTTTCTGCTGTTTGTCAATATTAGCCTTCAATTTAAAAGCCAGTTTTGCATAGGCCCTTTTAGTGTGAAATTTAGTGAATTGTAAAGACAGATTTCCTCTGCCTTTAAAACTTGAATCAGAACTTTCCTGGAGTAATTTGAGATGTCGTACTTCAATGAAGCCTTAAACACATGACTGAATCGTTTTCTTTTCCTGATCATCACCCGTGATAGAGCTGTTTTGAAAGTCTGGTGTCAGACAGGCAAATTACATGGCCAATTCTAATGTAGGTAGTTAAAATTCTCAGAGCTACCAGAAAACACTGATGTTGGCTCACTTATCCTTCCAGTGATTTTATAGGATTTTCTGGAAAACACTGTGGGGTACGGATTTTTTTTTCACTCTTTTCCACCCCCCCCACCCCTGCAATACATTGCAGTGCGAGCTGTTGCTTGTCCAGGTCACAGAGCAAAAAGGAGAATAGGTAACACTGCTGCGAAGTAGACTTGAGTTTTGTGCCAAGTCTAAGATCTTGACCTTCAGATTCTCTTGCCTTGAACTGCTTCATTGCAGGCTGTGGTGAATTTTATCATCAGTGTTCTCCTTTACAGGGGGTGGCTCCTAATATGTGGAAAGTGCATCACAATTTCCAGAGTTTCATTGTAGAAATTATTGTAGGAGGCCAGTGTGGTGTTAAGGACTTTCATCTGGCTAACACTGAATGCAAGTCTTATTAACTCGTATGTTTTCATGCTGTAGCAAAGGCGAGAGTTGTCAGTGTTCTGCAGCTCCACTGCTGATGTTTATGTGCCTTTGGGTTTCTGGAGTGTAATTGCTCTGCCCTGAACAGTTTCTTATTTATTCTGAATCTCTCAACAAAATTTGGGATCTTGAAAGTGAAGTCAGTGACACGGGATGTTTTGTGCAAGGCTTTGAGATTAGTTCTCTATTTATGAGGATCATGACTTGTACACTGTTGTGATAGAGATGAATTTCTGTTAGTAGTTGAATTTGAGGAGGGTGTTCAATACTTTGCATTGGAATCAAAGGCTTTGGCAAGGTTGAAGAAGGATATATGTGTTGAGCTAGTGCTATTCTCTGCATTTTTCTAGACATTGTTGGTTAGTAAAGCTGATGTCCAAGGTGCCTCTTTTTTAAAAAATTCTTTTATTTTTCACACTATGAACCATATTAACCAAAGTACTCAAGGTGCCTCTTGATGGATGGAATCCACACTGTGATTCAGGGAGCACCTTGTCATCTAAGTTACTATTCAAAATCTTACTCGAGGTTCATCAGCTGCAATTTTCTCTCTACCAACATTATTTCAACTCAAACTGCCCATATTGCTTTGCTTTTTGAGAAAGATGAAAGAAGGAAGTCAGGAAATTTAATTTCAATGGTTTTTAAAGTCAAGTTTATTGTCATCTGATTGTACCTGATGAAACAGTGTTCTCTGGTCTTGAGTGCAAAGCACACAGGCATACAACCAGACATAACATGAATACAAACAATACATATGCAGGAAATGAATCAGCTATACAAATAAATAATATTGATTCATGTATGTGAAAGTCTCGGAGGGTCAGTGTGAGCAGTTCCTTTGGTCCTTCAGGGTTCTCACCACCCGAGGGAAGAAACTGTTCTTCAGCCTGGTGGTGCTGGCTATGATCCTCCTGGATCTCATTCCCAACAGGAGCAGCTGAAAGATGCTGTGTGCAGGGTAGAAGGGGTCCTCAATGATTTGCACACCCTCTTCAGACAACAATCCTGGTAGATCTCATTGAAGGCGGAGGGGAGGGAGACTCTATTGATCCTCTCTGCCACTCTTATGGTCCTGTGGATTGACCTTCGATCTATTTCTCCACAGCAACTATTCCACACTATGATGCGGCCAGCCAGGACGCTCTCGATAGAGCTCTTATAAAAGGTTGATATAATGATGGCCAGTAGCTTGCGTTTTCCTGACGTGAGGAGATGTTGAGTGTCCATGATAGGTCACTAGTTCAGTGAACTCCAAGGAACTTGGTGCTCTCCACTCTCTCTACTACAGAGTTGTTGATGTGTACTGGAGGGCGATTGTTCCTGGTCCTCCTGATGTCCACGATCATCTCCCTCATCTTGTCTACGTTGAGATGTAGGTTGTTACTCTCGTACCATTTCACGAAATTTTCCACCTCTTTTCTATAGTGTGACTCGTTGTTGCTTGATGACACTGTTGGAGTTGGATCTGGTAATGCAGTTGTAGGTCATGAGCGTGAACAGGAGTGGGCTGAGCACACAGCCCTGAGATTCACCACTGCTCAACGCGACAGTGTTCTGCTACCGACCTGGACAGATTGTAGTCTTTCCATGAGGAAATCCATAATCCAGTTACAGAGAGAGGTTCAAGTCTGAACGAGGACTAGTTCTATATCATGTTAAAATTACTTTCCAGATAATCTGCCATTTTCCTCAGTTAACATATTGGCTCAGTTTGCCATGAATTGTTTTTAAAATTTTACGTTTTAACAGGCCATTTCGGTGTAGGTTAATTGGGTGCCATCCAATTAACCTACACCACGGTATGTTTCAAATGGTGGGAGGAAACTGGAGCCCCTGGGGAAAACACACGCAGAAATGGGGAGAACATACAAACTCCTTACAAATAGAGTGGGATTCAAACCTAAGTCCCGATACCTGGCGCTGTAGAGGTGATGTGCAAACCGCAGCGCCAACTGTACCTCCCCATTAGAAGTTGCCAGCTTTGCTTAAGACACTGTAACTTTTTTTGTTCAGCTCATTCACATACTTCATAAGGCTGCAGTATATAGTACTCACTGGACCTTCAGTAGCCTGTTATCATTCTACACTAAGGAATTTTATTTTCTTCTGAAATTTTTAATTCAGCACCTTCTCAAATGCTCAGAATTGTATGTCCATTAGGTCCTGTTGGTTCCACAATGTATTTCTGCTTCAGTTAGAAGATAAACACAATTTTCCTTTTTATAAAACGAGGTGAAGTTTGCCTGATTACTTGAAATATTTCAAAGTTTCCTGCTATAACGTCTTTAATAAAAACTTCTAACAATTTCCCAATTACAGATTGACCTGTTGTTTCCCATGGAAATGGAACATTTAGAAATTTTGGACAATTAAAATCAATTTATTAACTGTCTCACAAACCACTCATTTGGTAATTGTATGACAATTTTGTGGTGTAACGTTTACTTTCCTATTACTGAATATTGCTTGGGTCTTGCTGCTTTAGATGTGGAATTCTTCATTTGTTGAGGACCTGCAAATGAAACTGTACATTGTTCAATTATTAGCAAAATAGTGCTTATAAATGGCTTAATTTCCACCAATCTCTGAAAGCATGGCTGAAATGTAAATACTTGCAGCCTCAAGTTTACTCTGTGTCATTATTGAGACCAAGTGACAGCACTTTGATCTCTGCATTAAATTGTTTTTGAGACCCAATTTTATGTTTGATTCTATTTCGAATCATTCCAGGCAACATAATCAGAATAAACTGTTTAATTCATATTTCAAATTTGATCTAACTTTGGAATATGTTTGATTTTACTTGTTTCTCGTAACGTTTTCAATTTTGCTTTTTATTTCCATGTTACGTGTAAATTCCTTTTCGATCTCACTTTTTTTCTTTGGCTGTTCTTTTCTTGAGTCTCATTTCCTTTGATGCACTGAATTTAATGAAGTAGCCCACCTCCTTTCTACCTCATTAACAGAAACCAGGAGAAATGACACGGTTTCCTATTTTAGGATATCAGTACATTGAGAAAATTATGACAATGTTGCCAAAGAACCTCTCTGATAGCTTTGCAAGCTATTTTTGGATAATTAGATGTCCTTTCTGTCATCTGCTTCCCATTGTTTCAAGTCTCAATTTTATTTCTGTTCTGACTTTTTTTCAATTCTTCACCTGAATTTAAAGGACATTATTATGACCTCTCTCTTAATAATGTCTTTGATCCTCCTTTTGTGCCTATTCTGTGTTTAAAAATACTTTATTTAATTTGACTGCAGCTACATCTCGTTACTGCTTGTGATGGTGTCAATTCCCCATTTTGTTTTAGATCATTAAAATAGAAACAATGGAAAAATGCCATATTTATAAATAAGGCTTGCTGGCAAGAGTATTGCAAGAGACATCTTAGAGATTACAGAAATTGAGTACGATGTTTAAGTAGTCTGAACACTTTTTGCTTGATGCAAAACTTTTCATTTTTACACCTTGGGTATTAGAATTTTTAAAAGATCAGTTTTAAGAAGCCACCTGTGGATTTGTAGCTCACATAATAAGTTTCAGTTCGTCATTGTGAACTCCAAGAAATATTAACATCAACCCAAGGAAAATCTCAAATCATTTCCAAGAATTTGTGACCTCCATTTTGTTTATTCAACATTTAAATCCTGTTAAATTGCCTAATTTATGAAATAAATAACCCTTCTAGCTTGTTGGAATCTTCATTTTATTACACCATCACTGTAAAGGCCTCACCATGTCTTTTCGTCAGTCACAACTCTCAGCTGTCAATAATTAGTGTGTGAAAGTTTTAGCCTTCCTTAAATTTAGACCTACAGACATACAGCAGAGTAACTAGTCATTTCGGCCAATGTGTCCATGCGCCAGATGTACGCCCAATTAACCTAGACCCCGGTATATCTCAAACAGTGGGGGGGAAACCGGAGCTTCCAGTGAAAACCCATGCAGACAAGGGGAGAACGCACAAAATTCTCACAGCGGGATTTGAACCCAGGGCCCAATCGCTGGCATTGAAAAGGCGTTGTGCTAACTGCTACGCCAACCGTGCCGCCCTAACTACTGTATCTACATTCTATGAGAAATAATCAGTAAGAGAATGTGCTGACAATGCAAGGAAATTGCATTGAATATTAAAGGTTTTTGTATAATATTAATGCCCTCTTAGGATGTAGGGTCTGTGTTGTCCAGACATTAATTTGATATTTGATTTTTTTTTTATGCACCAACTTGACCTGAATTTTTTTTTCTATGTTGCGAAATACCTCATTTTTGTTGGCTTAGTATGAGTAGAATTTGGGTCCTAAATTTCCTTGCAACAATGCTGATCAATCCCAACTCTATGTATTTCTGTTTAAGGGGAAAAGAATAGATGCAGGGCCCCCTCCTCCCATCTGCCTGCCCCACCAGTACAATGATAACTGATCCTCTGCATCTCCCTCTATCTTCTGAGACCCCAAATATGCATGTCTATCATTCAAAGCTTTGAATGTATTCAATGATTCTCAACATCCAGAGCCCTCAGAGGTAGAAAATGTTATGCCAAATGAAAAGCTCTTTCATGAACATGACGATTATTATTGGTACTGTTGCTATTGTCTGGTCTAATAGAAGTCTAGAATATATTATTTTTGCATGTGATATATGAAAAATGGTGTAATGGGTTGGCATTAAATTAGGAAGAAAACAAGAGCAAGGATAGGCTTTCTAACCCTTTACACTTTGTCATTCATGAAGATTATGACTGATGTTCCTGCATTATCTCCATATTCTTGATTCCCTGAATATCCACAATATCTGTCCATTGAGTTTTGAATGAACTCAATGAATGAGCATCCATAACCCTTCAATAGTGAATACTCCAAAGATTAACTGAACTCTGAAGACATTTCTCCTCGGCCCAATCCTAAATAATTATTCTTAGATAATAACCCCTGATGCTTGAGTGATCCACCTCCCTGCTCCCACCCTGCAGGTCCTGTAATAAGATCACCGTTTATTTCAGAATTGCTGTAGCCTATTCAATCTCTTCCTGGAAGGCAAATCCATTATTGCAGGAATCTTCATCGTACTCCCTTTAAAGCAGGCATTTCATTTTTAGCTGGGGAGACCAAAATTGTCAAGGTGAATTTTCAACAAGGCCCCATACAATTTCAGAAAGACATCTTTATGCCTATACTCAAATTTTCTCATCATAAAGGCTAACATACACTTACTCTCTTGATTGTTTGCTGTACAAAGGCATCCTGGAACATTGAAAATCAACATTTCCAGTTTGTTTCAATTTGAAATGTACACTGCTTTTCTGTTTTGTTCACTGAAGCACGATACAATCTGCCATATACTCTTCAGTTTTTTATATTCCTTTTGCAAATATGACATTTGGTCCCCTGAGTGAAATTGATTGCACTGATCCTGTGGTACCCTACCAGTCTCAGCCTGTCAACCTTGGGAAGGCCAATTTATTTGCAATCTTTGATTCTATTTATCAACAAATCATAATCTGCTTTGGTGCATTACCCCAACAACTATCTTGTCAAGCAATTTTTTTGCATGGGATCTTGTGGAAAGTTTTCTAAACGTCCGAATACCCACATCAATCAATTATCCCATTCCCTTTCTAATGCATAAGCTTTATCCTCAAAAGACAAAAAAGCGATTACAGCACCAGTGACGGAGGTTTGAAGCCGGTGCTGTTTGTGAGGAGTTTGTATATTCTCCAGTGTCTGCATGGGTTTCCTCTGGGTGCTCTGGTTCCCTTCCACCCTTCCAAAAAATACGGGGATTGTAGGTTAATTGGTGTATTTTGGGGGAATGGGCTCATGGGCCAGAAAGGCCTGTTACTATGCTATATGTATATATTGTAAAAAAAATTATTCACAGTACAACTTTGAATTTCTGAAATGGTCAGGACCGGGCCCATTTCAGATAAACGTTTTTTTCAGAGAACTGAACATTTTTAAAAACAGCCCAGTAGCAACAGCAAATTACTTGTAATAGTTTTTAAACAATAACAAACAACAAGGTAAGGCTTCTTAAGCATTAAAATAATGTTTAATTCTCACCAAAAAAAAAGCTGGCCACTGCCGATCACTGCTGCCGTCTCACTGAGTCCCCGTTCGTGTCGGGAGCCCGAAGCCCGCGGCTGCCGGAGCTGGGAGCACAAGGTCTCTGGTCAGTTTGGCTGCGAAAAATCTTCAGATAAATGCAGATTTTGGATATCCTCGTTTATCCGAAAATTTTAAAAGATTTGGATAACTGAGGATTTTGGATAATTGGTTGATGTGTGTATTTCGTGTGTTATGTATGTGTGTGTATTATATATATAAAATCAATCATAATAAATACTTGCTGACTCTCCTCCAACCTTTTATTCTGTGTTCTGTTGCAGGTTGCTTATTGTAGATTTTAGTATTTTTCCTGCCTTTTTTTTTAAAAAAAAAGGCTTATTTTTCCACCCTTTAATTCACAGAATCCATTTCTGAATCTGTAGAATTTATAACACATCATGTAACCCTTCCGAAATTGAAATAGATATGTTTTTGGGAGATAAATTGGGAAAAGTTTGTTAGAGTGGGTCACATACAAGCCTTTCCCAATTTATCTCCCAAAAGCATATCTATACACACTCTCACACTATTTTTTCTAATTATTTCTTTAAGTCTTCCATGATTGATGTAACTTTTCAAAGAATCATGTAGGTTGGGCATTAAATGTTTTAAAAAGTATTTATCGAGAGGAGTCTCGCTTCCTTTGAACAACTTTCAGTTAAATATGGTCTACCCAAAACACCTTTTCTTTGTTATCTACAGATTAAAGATTTTTTTATGATCTCAATTACATACATTTCCTAAGAGGACTGATAAGAATTTAATTGATATAATTTTTAATTTACAACCTTTCTGTAATGGTTCAATGTCTAACATTTATGATGTATTATTGAGAATAAGAGAGGCTCCCTCAGATAAAATTTAAAAAGCCTGGGAACAGGACACAGCTATTAGTTCCTGAGACACTTGGAATGTAATTTTCAAATTGATTAATACCTCTTCTTTATGTGCCTGCCACTCTCTCCAACAATTTAAAGTAATCCATAGAGGTCACATATCCAAAGTCAAACACTTTTATGCGTTGTGATAAATGCAACAATGGAGATGCCTCATTAGTTCGTATGTTCTGGATATGCCAGAGTCTTGAGAAATTGGAACAAATTATTTCAAAATTTCTCTTCACTCTTTAAAGTTAATTTTAAACCAAATCACTTAACTGGTATGTAAGTATGTAACTGGTATGTATGAATAATACTTATTTGGTATTGTTGGAGAGAGTGACGTAACGTTAACGACATCTGAGCTACATGTATTAGCTTTTATTTCTCTTATGGCTAGTCGGGAAGTGTTGCTCAGATGGAGAGATGTTAACCCGCCTTATCATGCTTAATAGATAAGTGATGTCATGTTTAAATTTAGAGATTAGATGCTCAATTTCTGATTTAAATTTAAATTTTCAAACACTGGGGACCCTTTTTGAATTGAGAATTTAATTTAAGAATTCTGTCTTTCTTTTTTTTTGACCAAACAGCTTCTTTCTTGGTTGTAGGTTTAGATTTTCTTTTTTTATTTGATATATAAAATAAAATAATATCAATACAATATAATTTGTTTGATTAAAATGTGGAGTACAATGGATGAAATTATATGATTTACATGAAATGCATCTTTTTGAATGTTAACATATGTACTCTACAGTGAAATTACAATGTTAATAAAAACATTGAAAGATAAAGAAAGCAGCAATCTCCAGGCTGTCAACCATGCAGGTGACCAGTACTTGACACAGGAAGTCATTAATAACATCTTTAGTGTATCCATCTTCCTGATTGTCCTTCACAACAATGTAAAAGTGTTACAATGACTGCCCTGTAGTTAAAGAACACCATGTAGTATAATTTATTAAAATGACAATTGTATACCATCATGTGGTTCCTCTTCAAGTCGTCACCTTAATTTGTTGTTCATACCATGCATTTCATGGTAAAGACGAGAGTGTTTCTCCAAGACCAAGGAGAAGATTTACATAAATATCAGTTAAAATATTAAGGCATATAAAATAAAAAGCCAAGGTACACTATCCACTGTTCTGGGAATTCATGACCCTGATGGCTTGGGGCGTGTCGGGGGGGAAACTGTTCCCCAATCTGGATGAAAGGGCCCGAGTACTACAGTACTTCTTACCAGATAGCAGAAGGGAGAAAAGTTTACATGAGGGGTGTGTGGAGTCTTTCACAATGTTTATTGCTTTCCGTGTGCATTGTGTGTTGTAGATGTACATTATGGAAGGAAGAGAGCCCCAGATGATGAACAAAATTATTAGCCGCTTCAGGTAGAATCGCCTGGAGAATGCGGCTCCGGAGCAGGCTGCAACTGTGCGTGAAGAGATGTTCAGGTGGCAGCACTGAAGGAGGTGTTCTGCCATCTGAAAGATCAAAAACGGGGAGGGGGCCACACACTGGCTCATGAGTCCAGGCAGGGGCAATGACAATCTGACAGCTGCCTCCCCGCTGCCTGACTGCTGCCTCCCCGCTGCCTGACTGCTGCCTCCCCGCTGCCTGACTGCTGCCTCCCCGCTGCCTGACTGCTGCCTCCCCGCTGCCTGACTGCTGCCTCCCCGCTGCCTGACTGCTGCCTCCCCGCTGCCTGACTGCTGCCTCCCCGCTGCCTGACTGCTGCCTCCCCGCTGCCTGACTGCTGCCTCCCTGCTGCCTGATAGCCACCTCCCTGCTTCCTGAAGCCCTCCGGTGCAGGACTGTAGGGCTGGGGCAGCTGGGGGAGAAGTACGGGGCTGGGGCAGCCAGCGGGGGACTGCAGGGCTGGGGTGGGTGGGAGTAAGGGGCTGGGGCGGCCGGCGGGAGGAGTATGGGGCAGGGGTGGCCATCCCCAAGAATCCTGACTTATCGAAAGCTCTCACCTTTTAAATTTAGTGGGATTTTGTGTGCGTGCGTAAGCCCCGTACTCCCCCGCTGGCCGCCCCAGTCCTGTAGTCCCACACCGGGGGACTGTCAGGCAGTGGGGAGGGTAGGTGTCTGCAGCGGGTCTCCAGCTGACTGTCAATAGCCTGCCCGCTGCTTGGCACCTGAAAGCTGCTAGCAGCTTTCTGGTGCAACGGGGGATTCTTGGAGCAGGATATTATAGCTACAGGAGAAGGGTTAGGTAGGCAAACCTCCTGGCCAGGTTCTCCGCTTTCAGGTGGCCACCCAACAGCCGCATGGGAGTACAATAGGCTGCTTTACAGTAGGATATTGTGCCCATCTGAAAGTGGCTATTGATTGAACAAAATGAGGTTAATGACATGTCTTGTGATTGTTGCTCCTCTGTGTTTCTCTTGGAATTGTTGAATGATCACACCTGTTGTGCCTCTAGATAAGTGCAGTCTAATTTGCAATTCGAGGAGTTGGTTTTCATAGAGGCAGTTGATGAAGACCCATGCTGTAACTTGAATAATTGCAAACAGCAGGAAGATGCTTAGAATTGTGATATTCTTGAGATTTCATAGAAGTTTTTCTTCAATGTTATTTGAAATTTTGGAGGATTAAGGTCAGGTTTGGCAGGATTTAGGTAAGATTTGGCTGTTCTTGAGGTCTTTCTTTTCAACTTGATATTGATCTGTGAAGGTGAGACTAAACTGGATCTTTTGCTGTAGGAAATGGCCAAAGAGATTAACACAATGGACAGAAAAATAGTTTGGACTGTAGATAAAGACTAAAGAAACTAAGCATTTCATGGTTATTAGATATCTTGCACTCATTCCGCCCCATCATTGTTATGTCATAGGTTTCCTTAGACCGCATTCTTGAGGTAAAGCGAAATGGCTTCTTTTCTTTGGAGGCTTATTGTAAATTTGAATCCATCAAACTCTTGTATTCAGCTCCTAAATCTAGTCATTGTTATGAAACCAGATCTTTCATAGGTGCTAATGTTGAGGTGACACATTCAACCTACACACTCAACCTGATTAGGAGTCATCAAATTGTCTGTAATGTAATGTTTCTGAGGAGTCATTTTTGTGGTGTTCTTCAAGATTCTTTTATTGTCATGTAATAAAACAGATACATATTACACAAAATTGTATTTAGTCTGCAATAAGGCAGACGGAGATTCACCATTAGCATAAATTGCCTGTCACCCTTTACAGTCAGAAAGATGAGCAAAAGAGAGTCTCTTCAGAGTCACGGATTGTCTGTGGATTCGCAGTCAGTGCTTTAGTCTCTGCAGCCACACGGACTTCAGTCCAAACCATTGGCAGCTCGAGTTCTCAACCCAAACCTCCGACATGATCATGAAACCTTCAGTGCCCGAGCCCCTCGGGAGCTTTTCCTGCCGTCTGCACCCTCTTCTATCTTGATTCTGAGGCTTGGTGCCCCTTCAGCCAGTCTGCAGCCTGGTGTGAGTCCTTTGACTGCAAATTGGCCGTAGCTTGCTTGGGTTCCTCGCCTTAAGTCACTAACAGCCCACCACCTGTGTATTCTTCAGCTGCCGAGCCCTTCGATGGTCCCTTGCTGTGGTCACTATCCCATAGGGTCGTCTCCACTGCTTCCCTCAGCTTGTTAGCCCTTGAGACTGCTGCCAAGCACAGGTGCCACCAAGCTTCTATGGAGCTGTTGGTAGTTGCACTGGGTGCAACAATACAGAAGAGCATTGTGTCTTCTCTTACCGTTCTCTGCAGGTCATAAGTTCCTAAGATTAGGAGTAGAAGTTGACCAATTGGCCCATTGAGTCTGCTCTGCTACTTTATCATGATCTGATCATCCTTCCATTCAGCCCCACTCCCTGGCTTTCTCCCCATAACTCTTGATACCCTGCTTGTCAATCTCTGCCTTAAATACTCCCAACGACCTCGCTTCCACAGATGCCTGTGTAAAAGGTTCCCCAGACTCACAACCCTCTCTGCCTAAAGAAATTTCTCTGCATCTCTGTTTTTAAATTGATGCCCTTTTATCCTGAAGTTGTGCCCTCTTGTCCTAGACTCCCCTACGATGGGAAACATACTTGCCACATTTACTTTGTCCAGGCCTTTCAGCATTTGAAATGCCTCTGAAGTCCTTCCTCATCCTTCTGTACTCCATCAAGCAAGTCCAAGAGCTGACAATCTTTCCTCATATGCTAACCCTTTCATTTCTTGTATCATTCTAGTAAATTTTCTCTGAACCCTCTCCAAAGCACTGGGTCTGCACCCATGACAGATCTGCCATTGCAACAGCCCCATCATTGCTGATATTTTTTATTCAGATCTTAAGCATTTATTTTCTTCTGGTGTTTCTGTTGCCATTGCTATTTTGGAGATGGGCAACAGTGGATTAAGTAGTGGCTAGTCTAACAAACATTAATGTCCATGAAATCTCTTGCTTGAACAAAACATAAATGCTAATGCTTGGATTAAGAGTGTTACCTTGTGGTCTTGGTTCTTTGTCAAAACAGGATTATGAGAAGACTGTTCTAAGCAATTAGTCAGCAGGAAAACTCTGAAGTTAGCTTTCTCTGCACACTATTTGGCAATCAAACTTTTTTGACTTCTTTGAAGTTGCCAAGGGATCAGTTTGTCTCTCTCCGGATGTTGGCTGGTGTCTTTGTCAGAATGGTTTGTGTTCTTGGTTTATGCACTGAAGACTGTTGTATACTGGTTCTGCATTAGTAGCTGAAGAATCATGAGATGTTCACTTGATCGGAAGGAGAATTGCTAAGATACCAAGAGCAGCTCATTCTTAATGGCAAAACACAACCCATGAAAGTGATGTTCCTCTTCTGGTTTTCTCTCCCAGAAGGTGGTGTTTCATTGAGGTCTTTGTCTAGTAGTAAATAGGTCTTTATACATACAAGTTCCTACTCAGGCACAGACATGCTTGACCATTGCTGTGCCTTCACAACTTGCCTCCCTCTCCCAAATCCACCCTTCTTTGACTTCTCTGACTCTCAGTCCTCCTGCTGTCCCTAAATCTCTTCCATTTTGCATCTCACTGCGACATATCCTAATTTTGTCCATGCTTCCTTCGTCTTTTCATTCCCATACATGTCTTCCTGGAAATTCTGTGAAACTTGTTTTAATCAGATTCTTCCGTTTGTTTGGATGTAAGGCACATTTATGAATAGGACTGTTAAAGTGTCCTTAAATTTGCATCTGAAGTTAATAATTATGGAACGCTGGGTGTGTCATGGATTAATGTGCTTTGATTTCATTAAATCCATTCTAAATTTCACTGATTCCATTACCTGGAGATTATCATTGCCTTTGCCTTTCTTGCTGTGGGTAGGAAGCTACAATGATGAATAACTTTTACCTGAGGTCTAAGATACTTGTGACTTGGAACAGGTTAGCTGCTCCATCTTAACAATGAGAGTAAAGTGAATAGAATGGAGATAAAATATTGCAAGATGGTGAGCATTTGCTTTAAAAAAATGACATGCTTGGGTTATGTGTTTGATATCCTTCCGTATGCATCAAAGTGTTACATTCAGCATCACTTTAATTTAATTACTGTTACTGATTTTGTGCACCTCATTTCTTTCATAAACTCTGTTCAGAAATGTCAGGGATAAGGAAATGCTCTAGCTATGGAAAGTTTCTGTAATTAACCAGAAAAGAACGAATGTGACTGGCAATTCAAGAGTAGAAATGAACGTTGTTACATTTACATTCAATTTTTATAGCTTCCACATACATAAGTTTTAACTCATTTACATGGTTCTTGGAAGCCACATGCTGATTATGTGAAAGTAGTTTACAGAAGATTTATTACTTTTATGTGAAGATCAGAATTTTTTGCCATCTTCTCTTTTCCTAGTCAAAAGCCTCAAATTCTTTATGCAATGAAATTTGCTTGTAGAGCCCCAAGGATGTATATTAAACAAAAGTTTAAAAATTGGTGACATTTAAATGTGAAATTTAGAAATGCCGCACCGTAACAGGCCCTTCTGTCCCATGAGCCTGTGCTGACCAATTAAACTACAACCCCTGTATGATTGGAAACGTGGGAGGAAACCTGAGCACCCAGAGGAAACTCACACAGAAACGGAGAGTATATACAAACCCCTTGCAGACGGCCCCGGATTTTAACCTGGATAACTGATGCTGTAATAGTGTTGCACTAACTGCTACACTAACCATGCTGCTCAAAATAGACTGCAGATTTTGGTGTGTTTTTCCCAATTGTTTTCCCCTATCTACACACCCATCCCATTAACAATTATGATCCTCTTTCTTCCAACCCCTACCCAACTCTCCCAACCACAAACATTTTGAATAACCTACATTCTCGATTATTGGCAACAGGTGACATTTGAAGAGCTTGTGGCAATGTAAATTCTCATCTTGTCATAAATGATAAATCCAAAAATCAGTTGACTTTTCTTGAGTTAGCCACATGAAGAATAAATAAGCAAGAATAATTCATTAAAATGTATCATGGATGCAAGAGGGAAATGACGAGAGAAAGGGAGACAGAATATAGTTGAGGGAGGAAGAAATGACAATCAGACAGACAAATCTTCTTTAATTTGATCTTCAATGCGGTATATTTTGATCTTGATCAGGGTTTTGGCATTCTAAGGTGGGAGATTGTGTGTGGAAATGAGGTCAGTGTGACTGTCCAGGAGACAATGGCTTGGTGTAGAGTTGTTGGTTTGAGGACGTGACTGAGAGTTGACAATTTGACTTCTGAGAAGGAAATTTAGTTTGCCAAACCACAAACTGAGGGCATTACACAAATGTGTTGGAGAAACTCAGCAGGTCACACAGCATCCAATACACCTCAGCATCTGCAGACTTCCTTGTTTAACTCTACTTGGGTCAGCAAATTATAATAAGTAATAGGCGGTGGAAAGCAGACACCTCTTTTCTCCTGCGTTCAATCCATACAGATGACCTGGGCTTCCATTTGCTAGTCCCTTCAATTCTCCAACCCATTCTGACATCCGTCTTTGGATACCAACTTTGCTCTTGTGATGCCCAATCTTTCTGGGTGTAGTGTGGCCCTCTGGACTTGCATTTAATTTAATAAATTAAAAATGTTTAAACTTGGACAAAAAGCATGGCGATAGGCCATTTCAGCCTACGAGCCTGTGCCGCCTAATTATACCCAATTAACCTGCAACCCCTGGTGTGTTTTACATGGAGCCCCCAGGGAAAACCCAGGCAGAGACGGGAAGAATGTACTAACTCCTTACAGACAACGTGGTTTTCGAACCCTGGTCCGGTTCACTGGGATTTTGCTAACTACTACGCCAACTGTGCAACTTTTTTTGTTTTTCTGACTATAGATGTTCTGTCGTAATTTGTTCTTTTCCTCTTTGGTCTCATTTCCAGGTTTTAAATCATGACCATTTGTTCTGTATTTCATCAAAGACATTTGTCTGTTTTCTTGACTTTACTCCCCCACAAAATGTGGTTATTTTACCATCTTTCCAATTCGAGTTGCACAGTCTCTCCCCGCTCACCCACCAGAGCTGCGCGCTCTCCCCACGCTGCTCTCTGCCTGCCTGCTCCGCTCTCTCTCCCCGCCTGGCCAAGCCGCTCCCTCTCCCAAATACCCTTTCAGCAGGACCACTGAAATTATACTGGAGGATGATCCCTGTGCAATCTTCTACCACTTACAGGTGAGGTGAGGCCTCGGGCTCCTGAGCAGAATTGGGGCCATCACGTATCTGGGCAGGGTTGGTGGGGAGGTGTCGGGGATCGGTGACAGCCGATACAAGCATTCTGATACTACTGGTCTGCTTAGAGAAAATTCCCTAATATCTGAAAAATCCTCTTAACCGACATGGATCTGGTCCCAAGCATTTCAGATAATTGGAAATGTAATGTAGTACTCGCAGTTTAGAAATTCTTCAAATGTTCTCATTATATGAAGAAGATAATTCAGGTGTCAGCATTGCCTGTCAAATTTAAAAGCAAATTCTGTGGTGTCAGGATGGCAGATCTTTAATATTTGAATGAGGTCATTGACTGCGTACACTAATGAGAGCAGTGGAGAGCAGGATTTGCCAGAGGGGAGATTGCCAAACTCCAGTAATAATGTAGGATTGTGCAAACTTTGCCAAGTGAAGTGTATTGCAAATATTATTGCTGGTTAGTGGTTAGTTCAGGCAGTGAACAGTTGACATGGATTTCTAAAGAGAACAATATCGTGGCCAACCTTCTTGAATTATTTAAAGATAAATTATTTGAATATGAAACTGTGAGAGAGATTAAACTAAAATAATGAAAACATAAAAACTTTTTTGAAAATAGATATAAATTATGAGTAGATACTCGTGATAAAGAAAAGAATATGATCAAAGTATAGAATCACCAGTAAAGTAGTTGCTAGTAACACATGACAAAGCAGGGGTTGGGGGGCGGGAGTGCAAATGGCTTTTGTTGATAAGAAAATAGGCAGTGGATTTCCACACTGCTAGTCAAAGTTTACATGAACAATTTAGAGTTTGGAATCAAAACTATAATTTCTAAATTGTGCTTATCATTAAATTGGAACACCACTCAACTCACCTGCCTATTCTTCATAGCCCTTGGTTCCACTTTCATTCAAAAATATCTTTTATCTGATCTTCCATGGGTCAAAGGACCTGTTTCCATGTTGTAAAACTGACTCAAATGCTCATGTAAAATTCCTCTGTTCTGCATCAAGAAAAGTTGCATTGCAAAAAAAAACATCAGGCAATCTTCAAAAATGTCATTTATCTTGAACTGGTTGAGATAACTAGTCTCTTGAATGGATAGTTCGCAGAGTAAACTTCTACCTGGTCCTGTACTAAAAAGGAAATGGATGATAGTGGTGTTAGCTGCTGATTGCAACTAAAGATAGTACAGTTGGATGTAGTATACATTAAATTATATCCTCATAATTTATTGGAGTGACTTCATCACCAACATCGAAGTACTCGAGCTGGCAGAGTCCGCAAGCATCGAAGCCACGCTGCTGAAGGAAGACCCAACTGCGCTGGGTGGGTCATGTCTCCAGAATGGAGGACCATCGCCTTCCCATGATTGTGTTGTATGGCGAGCTCTCCACTGGCCACCGAGACAGAGGTGCACCAAAGAAGAGGTACAAGGAATGCTTAAAGAAATCTCTTGGTGCCTGCCACATTGACCACTGCCAGTGGGCTGATCTCGCCTCCAACCGTGCATCTTGGCGCCTCACAGTTCGGCGGGCAGCAACCTCCTTTGAAGAAGACCGCAGAGCCCACCTCACTGACAAAAGACAAAGGAGGAGAAACCCAACACCCAACCAACCAATTTTCCCCTGCAACCGGCGCAACCGTGCCTGCCTGTCCCGCATCGGACTTGTCAGTCACCAACGAGCCTGCAGCTGACGTGGACATACCCCCTCCATAAATCTTCGTCCGCGAAGCCAAGCCAAAGAAAAGAAGAAGACATTAATACAATGGAGTAAATCACTCTTGGTCCGATAATATCATTATGGCTTGGTATTTGTGGGGTTACAAAAATATCTTGACTTGTGGGTCATCAATTGCAGGTTAACTTGTTTAGACAATAGTTTAGCTTAAGAACAGAAGCAACAACACTTAAACCATGAAGTATATAATTTTCATGGACACAAAGAAGTGTTTTGTATCTTTTTAATTAATAAAAACAAGCAGGTGAGTTATAGTATTACCTTTTACAATTTTGAGGACAATGAAACACACTTGAATGTTATTGCAAACACAGAATTGCTGAAGAATTCTACAGATGTTGAGGTAAAGATGTAGAACCAATGGTTTGGGCCTGAGCCCTTCATCAAGTTAAAGTTTGCACCTTGACTTCTGTGTGGTTTTGAGATTCAAAATTACTGGATCAACATTTTCCTTCCTTAATGATGTTCTCCCAAATAATGGACTAATTATTGTGTTGAATAGAAAAGATTTCTGTTGTTATTTGAACAACTTAGTTGTATATTATGGATGTCCCACAATTTCCAGTGTAGTTAGTTTCACAATTTTATCCCAAAAGCTACTGTAATTGTGTTTGTCTCAAAGCTTATTGACTATTTGTCTTTGGATTACCTGAGAATCAACCATTGGCATCTTCTTATAGAATTTTTTTTAACAAATTAATTTTCCTGTTGAGAAATTAATGTAGCTCTTTATAAAATCACATCCAGATTTTTTGATTGTTATTGAAAGATTAGCCTTGATTCACCAATTGTGTATGGGAAGATTTTATTAAATATAGGCAGCATTTGTTCAAGGATTCTCGATAAGATTCTGAGATTTTCAACCAACAGGCCTTTCCACCTTGATCTCTTTCCTAGAAATTATTCCTCAAATTTAATGGGCTGAGAAGAAGGATTTTCATTAAAATTGTTTGCGATATCTAAATGTGCATTGGCCTCCAAGTTATATTTCTACTGACAAGTTCATTTTTTTCCCCTCTAGAATAATTAAATAAAAAACCATTCATGGAGAGTTATTATTCTCCACAGTCCCATCTCCTTGTACACAGGTATTTTGCTCAGATGCTTACAATTTTCATTTTTACAGTAGATATTTTTCCACCTGGGAAACAGGCTTCATAGATCCCACATGTTATTTAATGAGTAAATAAGTTCAAGAGCTGAATGGAGAACTGTTGTTCTGTTTTAGTTTACTATGTCTTATTCAATTTTAACTTCATTAAGGTATGCATATTATTTTAACAGTACAAATTGTTCTGCAATTTATTAAACACTGTAGCTAATGCTCATTATATACAAATAATGTGCAATAATTAAAGTTTCATTTCACTTGATAATGAAATGATGATGGTGTGTGTGGTGGCTCACCCACACAGCAAAGGAACCGGCTCCAGCAGACATGAGCGAGTCCACAGCCAGCAGTGACCGGGAGGTCTCTGGGTGCGGGACAGACCTCAGCCCAGAAGCTGACATCACTTCCACTCTGGAAAGTGGAGGGTTTGCTTGGAGTAGGCTCTTAAAGTGCGCATTGATTTAAACAGTAAACAGTTCAACCAGACCCTACTCAACTTGATGTGTTACTTTCACTTGCTACAATCAGCATGACTACATTGGTGACCCTGAAGGCCAATGACATTTGGACCCAGCATGAACAACTTGGCTCTACAGAATGGAGTTTTCCTTAAACTGCCAACCTTCTGGACCACGTAACCCCTGGTCTGGTTCGAGCAAGCAGAGGCCCAGTTCCAGGTCAGGCAAATTGTCTCAGTCGCCACCAGGTATCCACGTGGTAGATTGGGTGCCCTTGACCAGGAGACAGCAGGCCACATTAACAACTTTCTGCATCAACCAACCCCCGGCAACAGACAGGTAGGAGGCACTCAAGGCCCTATTAATCCACACATTTGGCCTCTCCTGTCGCAAACAGGCCGTGTGATTACTGCATATGGACAGCCTGGGCAATTGCACACCATCAGCCTTGATGAGCGACATGACGGCACTGGCTGACGGCTTTAAGATGTCTGGTGTTTGAATTGATCTTCTTGGAATAAATGCCAGAAGACATCTGCCTCCTGCTAGCAGGTGAAGACTTCAGAGACCCGGACAGGGTGGTTGCCCATGTGGATGTACTGTGGTGTGCCAAAAAAAAGGGCAAAACCATCATTGAAATTAGTGCTGCGACACACCCCAGCAGCAAAACCCATGACACCCACACCAAGGGACGACACCACTTCTGCGTCTTGGTGTTTTTATCGTCATAGGCGGGGCCCTGAGGCCTGCTGCTGCTGATCACCATGCTCGTTCTAGGGAAATGCCAGGACCAGCGTTGCTGATGGCTACGACAGCTGGTCACTGAAATAGCCTCCTCTACATTTGGGACAAACACTCTGGGCATAGACACAGGGGCAGAAATCAGTGTCCTCCCTCCCCCCCCCAGCCACAATACCCAAACTTGAGGAACAGGACCAGAACTTGTGGCAGCCAGCAGCACCGTCCTCAACAATAGCACAAGAACCATCACCTTACAATTCGATTCCAGCCATCCCGTTACATTTTGGTTACATGGACATTTACGCTGGCCGTAGTATCACAGCCATTGCTGCTTCCAAACTTCCTCCATGCACACTGCCAGCTTATGCATTTGAAGAGACAATGACTAGTTGATGTGAAGACATTCCAAACTTTCTCCATCAGTGGGGCCAGGTTACTGACCCTGCATCTGGACTCCATCGCTTATTCTGACAATGAGTTCGCCATTGGTATTCCCACTTATCATCAGATCAGTTTTCCTCAACAGACCCCAAGCACGGCAAGATGCACAATATCTCCGCACAAGGAGCTCCCATTCATCCCCATGCCCGCAGGCTACCATCCAATAAGCTCTGCCATACAAAAGAGGAATTCCAGAAGATGGAGATGGGGATTATGCAGCATTCTGACAACCCGTGGGCCTCCTCACTCCATATGGTGCCGAAGTCCGCAGGAGGGTGGAGACCATGTGGTGACTATAGGAGGCTGAACAACACCACCACGTCTGATTGGTACCACAGATCCAGGACTTACAGCCAACCAGCATTAGGCTCGCATCTTTTCAAAGATTGATCTGGTCCAATGGTATCATCAGATCCCAGTCCACCCAGATGATGTATCTAAAACTGCCCTCATTACCTCCTTTGGCCTGTTCAAGTTCCTCATGTTGCTGTTCGGGCACAAAAACGCAGCTCAGTTATTCCAGCACCTGTTGGATGCAGCGAGATCTGGACTTTCCATTCATTTACCTGGGTGACATACTTATCGCCAGCTGCTCCTACCAGGAACATCTAGCACATCTGTGCCTGCTCTGCCACCGCTAAGCGACTACAGTCCGGCTATCAACCCCGCCAAGTGCCAGTTAACTTCTTAGGACACCAGATCAACCGCCATGGAGCTGTTCCTTTGCTGGCAAAAGTTGAAGCCATCTGCCAATTTGCCAGGCCCAGCACTGTTAAAGGCATGAAGGAATTTGTTGGGATGGTTAACTTTTATCATTGTTTTCTGCCCTCAGTAGCCTGGATCATACGGAACCCTTTCGGCTTAATGACTGGCAAGGTCAAAAAGGTTACCCGGACAAAGGAGGAGACGGCAGCTTTCGAACAAGCCAAGAATGCGCTAGCAAGCACCACGCTCCTGGTCCACTCCTGGGTTGACGTCCCCACTTCCTTCACTGTGAATGCCTCTAAGGCAGCAGTTGGCAGTGTGCTCGAGCAGCTCATCGAAGGCTAGTAGAAACTGCTTGCTTTCTTCATCCGGCACCTATGAACCCTGGAACTTGAGTACAGCGCTTTCAACAGGGAGCTGCTAGCCCTGTACCTTGCCATCCGGTATTTCAGGTATTTCCTGGAATGGAGGGAATTCACAGTCTTCACAGACTATAACCCCCACACTTTCACGTTTGCCAAAGTGTCGAACCTGTGGTCAGCCTGCCAACAACGCCACCTGTCATACATCTCTGTGTTTACTACCATGATCGAGCATATCTCTGGAAAGAACAACGTAGTAGACAACACTCTGTCATGCACCTCTGTCCAATCAGTGCATCCTCTGTTTCCGGGGTTGGATAATGTAGCGTTAGCTGAGGCACAACGACTGGACAGCTAGATGCCAGCATACTGAACCGCAGTCTTATGACTCCGCCTTGAAGACATACCCATTGGGCCTGAAAGCAACAAGCTCCTTTGCAACATGTCCACCGGGCAATCTCATCCCATTGTCCTGACTGCTTGGAGGTGCTAAGTCTTCGGCACCTTACACGGTTTAGCCCACCCTTCCATCCGGGCGACCATCTGGCTGATTTCAGATAGGTTTGTGTGGCATGGCCTATGCAAGCAGGTCCGGGCACTGGGCCAGAACGTGCACACACTGTCAAACCTCCAAAATCCAGAGACATGTGAAGGCCCCACTGCAACCCTTCCAGCCAATACCTAGGAGGTTTGAACATGTCCATGTGAACGTCGTCAGCCCACTGCCAGTTTTGAGAGGAGCAAGGTACCTGCTCATCATGGGGGATGGGTCCATGAGGTACCTGGAAACTCCCAATTGTTGCCACGGCCACAGAGACATGTGCCAGACCCCTGATTACCACCTTGATGGCACAGTTTGGACTCCCAGCCCTCGTCACTTTGGGTAGGGGTGCACAGTTCATTCGGCTTTGTGGTCTGCATTGACACAACTCCTCGGAACCCACATCCATTGAACGACTGCTTACCACCCGCAGTCCAGCAGCCTGGTGGAATGTTTCCACAGGCTCTTGAAGTCAGCCTCCAAGGGCCAGGCTTTGTGGACGAACACCCCTGGGGCTTGGCATCCACACGGTACCCAAGGAAGACCTAGTTGCATTATTGGTAAACTGATTTATGGTGCCCCACTCACAATTCCCAGTGAGTTTGTGCCAGCACTCCGTGGCTAGGAGCACACACCTATGGCAGTCCTAACTAAACTGAGGGAGTGGCTTGGAACACTTGCCCCAGTTCTAATGTCCCACCATGGAACAGCACCCTCTTTCATGCCCAAGGACCTACAACAGAGCAAGTATGTTTTCGTTCTCCGAGACGCGCAAATACCACCCCTACAGCGACCATACGAAGGATCCTACAAGGTGGTGCGACATAATGGGATGGCCTGTGTTCTGGACATCTGCAGTTGTTAAGAGACTTTTACCATTGACTGTCTCAAATCGGCACATCTAGACCTTGAACATCCAGTTGTGGTGTCACCTCCCCTATAATGAGGCCAGCCACCTGAAAGAGCTGATAGGATGTAGGCTGTGCCTCATATCACTGGTTCAGGGAGATGGGGGGGGGGGGGGGGTCATGTGGCGGCTCACCAACCCAGCAAGTGAACCGGCTCCAGCAGACTTGGGTGACCAGGAGGGCTCTGAGGGCAAAGCAGACCTTGGCCTGGAAGCCGACGTCACTTCTGCCCTGCAAAGAATGGGGGTTGCTGGGAACAGATTCTTAAGCGCACGCTGATTCATACAGTAAACAGTTCAACCAGACCCTGCTCTACTCAGTGTGTTGCTTTCACTCACTGCAACTACAGTGGCACATTTGTCAAATTACTGAATTAGTAATTTTGAATCTTGACCTGACCTAATATTAAATACCATTATTATAAATATGGATTTAATTTTGTTTATTAACCCAGACTTTAAATCAAAAAAATGAGTAAATTGAAATAGACCCAAAATGAGGGTAACCTGTTAAGTTATGAAATGAAGAGCAATGTCTGCCCTCAGGTGGTGAATATATGGAAGACTGTGGTGTATTAGGATAATCAAAGAATCAAGAGTGTTTTATAAAGAAATCAGCCATGATTTTATGGAATGGTGGAGTAGGTTTGAGATGTCGCACTAAATTCTTGTGTTCCCTGTGTTACACTGGAAATCCTGGACTTCAAAACTTGTGTCTCTGGCACAGATATCATGACAAGCGACTTGACCAGTTTTTTTCTGCTGTTTATGGGTGATGGCAAAAAAGTTTATTGATCTGTGCTCTTACAAAAATAAAACATGGATGAAAATGCACAAGGCTTTAGATTGTTTTATGGCAGGAATGTGAATCTAAGTTTTCATCACTTAAACTTTGTACTAAATGCATTACTAGAAATTTTGAGGGTTTTGGAAGGTGTCAAGAGTGGAAAATCCATCTGCGGCACCTGGAAGGCATAGAAAAATGATGTTATCAAAGTAGACTATATCTATGTATATCCATTTAAAGAATGAAAGCTTAACTGTTGAAGTAATATTTCTTGTTAATAGAATTTTGGTATTTTTCCATACATTGTTTATCTACTGAAGAGAAGCTGGAACTGAAGTCACAAAAATGAACTCTATAACCACTCGGCAAAACTGACTTCCTCTTAAAATAAAAAAAAATGTTTGCTAGTACTGGCATCTCTATTGTTGCCAATTATCATTATTTATAAATAAAAATCCAACAGCAAAGTGAAATGAACAAAAAAGTTGACGATGTTTTCAATGATAAATTTGAGCTTGGGTAAAGGCTCTTGCTCTTTCTGAAAATAATGCCATGGGATTCATTTTATTCTATTTGAGAGAGCTGACCAGTCTCTAATGTGTCAGCTAACAGTGCAACATTCCCCCCCCCACCCCCCCCAACCCATTCCATTTTTGTAGATTCTTAAATGGATGTTGAGGTCAATGTGAGATCTGCAGTCTGCTACAGGTGGGCAGGAATGCTTTGTGGGGTGTGGTGGGGAGCAGGTAGTATGGCTTCCATGTGTTCTTGAAAATGGCTGTTTTTGGCAGTATCCCTTCTCCATTCTCCACTGCTGAGCCACGATTCGCACAGATGTTATTTTGTTTTTCTCATGAGGTTTTAAAGCATCCTGGAAACATTTCCTCTGTTCTCCTGGTAGTCGATAACCATAAGTATGTCTTGTTTTGGGAGGATGGGGTAAGGCATGTGAGTGACATGGGCCTGTTGTGAGTAATTAGAGCTTTGACGTTGGGTTGGGAGAGACTGCAGGGTAAGTACAAGTGAAGTCTGCAAACTGGAATACAATGATGTTGGAGCCAAATCTCAGATTCTGAGGCAAGACCCCAAACTTACCCAGGCTGCAAAGAAAAATATATGTTGATTCATGTGATTTGGAGGACGTAGGATCATGACACTCCCAGGAAAACAAAGAATAAAAGAATATTTTAATGAATTAAAACAAAGTAAAAACAGGAAAAAACATTGTAAGAACAATACACTTACCTTTTAAAATGTATCCAAATAAGAGAAAAACCATCGTTCGACCACTTGTAAGTGTCTCCAGGGAATTTGAGGTGAGGCCTCCATTGCAGAAGGAGCCTGGACCTGCAGTTGCGACAAAGTCCTGATGGAAGGCTGAGACGGTGGGGAGGAGGGGATTGCGCTCATGGGTGCGTCCCTCCTGAAAACTGGAAAAGATGGCACTGGGCGAGAAAGCAGGGAGTCATTCTGAATTAAAACGCAAGAATAACAAAATTTATCAAGCTGACAGCTGATATGGAAAAGATGCAAGATGTGGGTAAAATAAACCATATGGTTAAAAAAGAGGAAGCAAAAGTTGAAGATGTACTGGAAGAATGAAGTTGTAGATGGAACTGTTGAAAGGAAGAAATGTTTGGAAAAAATTGACAATGTTGAAAACTTTAGTAGAAGAAATAATATTAAAATTGTTGGATAAAAAGAGAGAAGAAAAACAAGATATGATTTGATTCCTACAGAAATGGATACCTAAAGTTTGGGTGGGGGGGGTGGTGAACAAATTTGAAAGTCCTATTGAAATTGAAAGGGCAGACAGAGCCTTCAGGCCACGACCACAACAAGATGAAAAGCTTCGCTCTATAGTGGTTAAATGTTTAAAATATCAAGATAAAGAATTTTTTTTTAGCCTTGACATCTCAAAGAGCAAGAACGAGAAGGAACCCACTTGAATACCATGGATCAAAGATTTTCTTCTACCTAGATATTAGTACACAATTGCTGACCAGAAGAAGGGAGTTCATTCTGGCTTAGAAGACCCTTTGGGGGGGGAAAAAGGTTACAAGTTTATACTTTGTTACCCAACCACATTGAAGATCTCATTACCTAATGGCAACAGGAAATTTTTTACAGATTGTAAACAAGCAGCAGAATTTGTAGAGACATTACCTATTAATGATCTGAGGGAATGAGGTGTGTTTATTTCATTGATTGTTGTAATTTGATTATTAAGGTTGATACATTGTTAAAACATGGCTGCCTGGGAGGTTAGGAGTGTCAGGTTCTGGGAGCCTCTGATCATGTGCTTTTTTTGTTGCAGACACTGCATCCTGGATAATAGAGGGGGGTGGTGCTGTGTATATTTAAACAGTGCCAGTAGAGGGGATTCTTATGTATTACTAATTATGTATTAATTAATGGTATGGTTAAATTCACTATTTTTTTTTAAAAATTCAAGAGAAGTTGAGGGCAACTTGGAAGGAAAGATTTTAATTACTGGAGGAGATTTGTAGTTTGGGCAGATACAAAGGAATAAAGGTACTTCTGGGAAAATCCTTGCTTTCTATTTTTCTTTTTTCTTTTGCTATATCTATTCTAGCTTTATTAATTTCCTACTTCGTTTAATGGAGGCCTTTAGTGGGGAGGGGTGTGGGGTGGCATTAAACATAATGTAGTATATATATATTTATAAAACTAATGTTTGATGTATGTATTTACAACTTTGTAATTGACTGCATTGAATATTTTAAATAAAATATTCAAAAAGGATGGGAAAGGGGTGGGGGATTTAAAAAAAACAGATTCTAGACATTATACTGGTGTTGGAAGAGATTGCATTGTATATTTGAATTTACATGGGTCTGTGAAAATCAAAAATAAAATATTTTTTAAAATGTATGTTAATGTTTAAATTAAACACAACCTATCACATACATACAGGCTAGCCAGCTGCTGCTTTGAAAATAGGACTGATGTTTATCTGCCTTTCTTGGGAATCCTCTCCACCATGGACAGGATATTTAAATTTCACATCAAAATCTTTTTGACAAAATGAACATTTTTCCATCACCCATAAATTATAAAATTATCAAATAAGTGCTCTGAAGCAGTCTTTTTGTGACAAATAAGTATCACTAGTAGAGGAAGAATCTACTGTATGAAGGAAGCCACAACTGGACACTGAGAAAATGTTAATTGGATTAGGTATAGTCTAAGTGGATTTGTAATGGAGAAATCTTGTTCAACAAATCTATTACAGGAGAGTAGAGGAGGGAAAACTGCTGGTTTGGTGTATTTTGATGTCCAGAAGGCTCTCAATGGTGATGCACAAGAGATTGTTGACCAAGATAGCATGCTCAACTCCTAACATGAAAGTGACCCTTTATTCCAGATCTCTGTCAACTAAACATTACATTCACGTGTGCATATTTTTCATCAACAATGAAATGCTGGAAGAACTCAGTGGATCAGGCAGCATCTGTTTATCAAGACTAAAGTTGGAAAATATTGTGTACAAGAAGGGAGAAAGAAGTTGCTTTATTTTAAATGTAGGTGATGTTGAAGCCATTTGCAATATACATGTTTAAAGTCACTTAATTTTGAAAGTTTCTCTGGTTTTAAATTTTTGTGGAGGCATTATTGATATAGATATTGTTTTCTAAGATGTGTACATGTAGTGTTGACATCCTGGTTGGTTTTTGCTGCTCTGAAACGACTCGGCTGTGGCTGGTCATTTCCTTGAGAATTGCTGTTGCTAGTCTGCTCAAAAAGAAGTGTGTGCTGGATGACAGCGATCTCTCATAAGGTAAGAGCTACACACAAAACAGTAAGCACAGGAACTGGACCTTTGTCCTAGATATCCAAATCAGACTAAAGGTTTGCTGCTTACACTTGGTAGATACCCTTCCATCACTTTCATATTTGTATGTTTTTCTCGAAGTTTTTGAAAATACAGGTACATTATCTTTAATCCGAAACCCCAATTTTATGGACAATAGAATACTGTAATAGTAACAGCGGTACATTAATTGCGGCGGCGGCGATGCCCCCTCCCCCCACCCCGGCATTATACAATGCCAAATACAACATGGCAGCCACCAAGGCCACCTCTCACGAGACCTCCTTGTCGTCCTTTATTTTCATGCATTGGCCACCTCTGCCATAGGTGTTATTTTGCATAGTTATGGCCCTGACTAGAAGGGCCTCTGGATGGGGGGGGGGGGGGGTGTTGCGGTGGCACTGGATAGAGATGAGGGGAGAGGGCAGGTTGCGGACGCACTGGACTGGGGTGGGGGGGGTAGTAAATGAAGTGAGATAAAGATAGACTATAAGATTATTAGCACTGAGACACAGCGCTGGATTGGAGTGGGTCACATTGGGCCATGTATGCTGTCAAGTGCAAGCTTTGGTATGCAGACCACATCCATATAAAAAAAAAAGTTTGGTTTTCGGAGGTTTCGGTTTCAGTATTTCGGATAAATTATTATGTACTTGCACTTCTGTTGTATTTGATTCCATCACGACTCCCATTAGGCTCTTCCAGGCTCCCACCACCCTTTGTATAAAATGTTTGTTTTGCGCATCTCCTTTAAACTTAACTCCCCTTTATCTTCAACATTTGTCCTATAGAATTTAATGGTTTTACCCTGGGTGGAAGGGCACAGTGGGAGATTCTGTTCACTCTATCAGTACATGTAATACTTTTGAACACCTTAATCAAGTCTCCCCTCAGCCTTCTACACTCCAGTGAAAACAACCCAAGTTTGTCCAGTTTCTTCCCATGACTTGTACCCTCTAAATCAGATTGTACCCTCCAAATCAGATTGTACCCTCCCTGTTAAGATATAAGTAATGAGTTCAGGAATTAGCCAACTGCCAGCATATTGGGGCAAAAATGAAAAATAAGATGTTTATTTGCTTCAGTTTCATAGGCAAATGCACGAGCCACAGCTATTGTCTGCTTTTTGTCAGGTTTGTGGAATAGTCTCTGTTCTGATTCCACTCGATAGCTTTCCGCACCTCTTCCTTCACTACACCAACAACTGTGTTGGTGCAACCTCTTGTACCCATGCAGAATTTAACGATTTTATTTAACTTCACTGCCAACTTCCTCTTTGCCCTTAAATTTAATCTGGACTGTTTCCGACACCTCCCTCCCTTTCCTGAACCTCTCCCTCCACCTTGGGAGATAAATTATCTGCAGACCCATTACAAGCCATTGATTCTCAGTGTTACCTGCATCATACTGCTTTACATCCTGTCTCCTTCACACAATTCTTCTACCACATGTTTCCAGGACTCCTGTAATACCCTTTTGAAGAAACATGCATTATCCCTTTCTGTCAATAATAAAGATCATATCCGTATCTTGATGTTTTTGTACTTCTGCCCTCACATCCCCACCGTCACCCCACCCACAGCTCCAAACAGAACAAGGGCAGACTGCCTCTTGTCCTCACTTGCCACTCCACTAGCATCTTCATTAACACATTAACTTCTCACACTTCAGTGTAATCTCACCAGCGGCCACATCTTCCCCTCCCCATCCATATTAGCTTTTTGCAGGGATCAGTCTCTTTTGAGACTCTTTAAATTAATTATTAAAAAATTAACTATGCAGCACTGTAACTGGCATTTCGGCCCTACGAGTCTGTGCTGCCAAAATTATACCCAATTGACCCCCCCCCCCCCCCCCATACATTTACTTTCTGTTTTAATTTCAATAAGTGCAACATTTGTCCCTGTGCCTCTCTCTCTCCTTTAGCTTCAATCAGGGACACAATCAGGCCTTCCAGGTGCAGTGGAGCTTTACACGCACATCATCCAACCTTACCTGCTGCATTTGTGGCCTCTTCTGTGACCAAATGTAGATTGGGTAACTGCTTAGCCACTCATCTGTGCTCTGTTTTTAAGTCTAAGCTTGAATTTCCTGAAGCCAACCATTTCAGTCTCACACATGATGTGTCATCCTGGGCCTCATCCATGGCAGCTTGAGGCCAAACATAAACTACAGGAATAACACATTATATTCTTCCTGGATAGCTTTAAATCAAACAGCATGAACATTACTTTTTATAATTTCACGTAATGCCCATCTCTGTTTGGTTCCACTTTCTCCATCTCTTCTCTACTTACTCCTGTTCTTACTTATCAACCTGCTAAATAGGTGTGTGAACAACCCGCGTTGAAATACTGGGTGGGCCGTTCACACTGAACCATGAAATCTCGGGCCATGCATTAAATACCCGCGATTATGGATCTGGAGGGGGGGGGGGGTGTGGGGCAATCTCCAGTGGTGATGTCCTGAGAGACTTTGGCCCGTTCACATTGGAACTGAGTCGATGGCTCAGTTCTGATACAAATGTCTGTTGTATCAGTCCCAGTTTGATTTGTACCCCCCTCTACTGGGATTGGCCATTTCTTCCATGGATACTGCCTAACCTGTTGAGTTCCTCCAGCATCTTTTATTTTTACAAAATTGCATGATCAAGTGGATTAAAGTTTAGTTAACAGAAAGTTTGAATAAAGAGTTATTTTCATGTTGGGAGGTAGTCTTGAGGAAAGTCTGCATGGAATATTGCCAGGGCCTGGTTATTTGCACTTTGAATCACTTGAATGAGAGGACAAAATGTATCAAGTTCTGCTTATAGGAAACTGGTTGACAATGTGAGTTCTGAGAAGAATGCTGAGGCTTCAAAGGAAATGAAGGCAATCTAGGTAAATAGGTGAGGACATGAAAGATTAGATACAATGGAGAAAAATTGCAATGCCATTTTACTCAAAAGTAAAAATGTTTTTTCAAATGTTAGGTTAAAAATTGGTGTTAGTAGAATCTGCAGGTTAACTTTATGTACAGCACTTAATTAGGAAAGGAAATGTTAGGATGGATTTGCACGATACACCATCTCTATGCATCTCTCCTGCGTGACTCCCTGACCATATTAAGTATTCATTTCATTTGCTTGTTTAAAGTGTGGTCCATTTGCAATATATTTTTTTGGTCTGGTATCTAAAAATAAGATGTTGGAGAGGGTCTAGAGGAGGTTTCTGAAGCTGCCTTTCGACTGGTGTCCCAGTTAATTGGCTGTGCAGTGTCCCGGGATAGGAAGCCCTTTGTGCCATTTCCACTGGGCCGCCCTTAATTAGGACACTAATTGCTTTTCCACTGAACTCATCCTCTTGACTTTGACTTTCTGCTCTCTCTTTTCCATTGGTTTTATCAGCACGCCAGGTATACGAGTAGAGTTAGTGGTTAATCCCCGGCGTGAAATGATGTCAATTGACGCTGGTGTTTGGACATTGTTCCTTTTCCACTGGACCCTGTCCCAGTAAATTCACAGTTAATTCTTGGGACAGTGTGCCACTGGAAAAGGGGCTTGAGAATGATCCCAGGGATGAGAGGCTCAATATATGAGCAATGTTTGATAGCTCTGGGCCTGTACATGCTGGACTTAGAAGGATGAGGGGGATCTCATCCTATTGAGTATTGAAAGGCCTTAATAGAGAGGATGTGAAGATGATGTTTCCAGTTGTGGGAGGGCTAGGACTAGAGGACAGAGCCTCAGAATAAAATGATGTCCCTTTAGAACACAGATGAGGAGGAATTTCCTTTGCCAGAAGGAGGTAAATCTGTGGAGTTTGTTGCCACGGATGTATTACTTGTATATCATGTGGAGATGGATAAGTTTTTGGTTAGTGAGGGTATCAAATGTTATAGGGAGAAAGCAAGAGAACAAGATTGAAAGAAAAACAATACATCAGCTATGATTTGAATGGCTGAGCAGATTGGATGGGCTGAATGGCCTAATTCTGCTGCTACATCTTATGGTTTCATAAGGTGAGATCAAGCCAAGGAGGGTTGATGAATGAGTATGATTTAGTCCAATGCCTGTGCTGTCCTAGATAGGCACTTTCTACATAAAGTTCACACATTCAAATAAAAATAGATGCCATCTATTTTTTAACATGATACACACCCACCTACCAGTTGCGACACTGCAGCTGCTTCTTGATTGTAATTTCAGTATGACAAATTTACATGTTATGTTTATAGTGTTATGGTTGTCATTAGGAATATATAACACAGTATTTACAGAAAATGCAAACAAATGTCAGCTCATACTTGAGTACTACAGTCTAATTACAATTGGGAAATATCCTGTTTACTCCTAATATGCTGCATATGCCTTCAGAATTCAAGATGATGATTAGAAATAATTTCAAAGGTTGCCTTGATAAAGTTTACCTTCATTTTTTAACTTTATGTTGGTGGTATTTGGACTGCAGAATCTTGTTAAGTAAAGTATTTTATCATTTTTATAGATGGTTGGATCAACTGGTGGTGTACCCTAGAACCAATAAGCAAAATCAGAAGAAGAAACGAAAGGTTGAGCCTACAACTGTACAGGTACAGTCTACAGTTAAACCCTGGCACTACTTGATAATGTCTGGTATTAAATTGGTGAACACATTCCTTTGAGATTCAATAATGTTTTTGATGAAATGTAAAAAAAAGGTATTAATATGTATTTCACTTAAGTCCCTGATTAATTATGTAAAACACAGGTTTGTACTGGCCCAGACTTTCCAGTGAGAATAATATTGAGGCTTTAGCTTCTCCATATTATTGAGCAGTAAATCAGACAATTACATTAGCCATCTTCACATTTAAACACTGGAATCCAGAAGTAGCTCTCTGAGTTGCAATGCTTCTTTTGAATCTACTGCACCAATATCTCACCAGGAAGTTTGGCAATTAAAGTTTCATGGAGGTAATATTGACCATAAGAAACCTGAAATCTGATAACCACACCATGTAAAGTTAGGTCTTCTCAATCTATTTCAGTAAAATTTTAAGAGCCTGATAAACTTACTGACTGCTGAATGACCTCCACCTAACTGGTCTTGTGCAGATTTTATGTGATCTTGTATCTCAAGACCTTCTTATGAACTCCTTTCTTTTTCTAATATTGCCTTGAATTAAATAGTCTAATTTATTTGTTTTTGCATACCTTGCAACAATCTTGTTTGTTGAAGAGATGCCTTGTTTGTAAGACTTCCAGGTGGCTTGTAGGTAAATGTTGCAATGCTTTGATTTACCATGGTAATCTGCAGGTTGTACTTTAAACCCCCAATTCTACGTGTGTGTGTGTGTGTGTGTGTGTGTGTGTGTGTGTGTGTGTGTGTGTGTGTGTGTGTGTGTGTGTGTGTGTGTGTGTGTGTGTGTGTGTGTGTGTGTGTGTGTGTATGAATGCATAGCGTGCAGTTCTCTTTTTAAAAATTCTTCAAATTTATCTTGATGATAATTTGCCTTTGACTATGCTATTCAGGCCATTATGCTTTGTGGGCAAAGCTGAAAAAGAATGTTCACAACAAAAATGTAGTGGATTAATGATTAATAATATTAGCCAAGAATAATTTTTGCTTGCTAGTGCCTTTGCAAATCTAAAGCTTTGTATTGAATACTTGGGTTCAACAGGAAAAAAAAGAGAATAAACTTCACTTTAAGATAATTTGGTCAAATGTATTTGTCATTTCATTTATGAGAATAAAAATGAGTAAATTTTGGATTCAATTAAAAAAAAAACACACCAGAAAATGTAATACAAACTCTGGGCAATATGCAACATGTTATGTACCCAGAGGACCCCAAATCCCAGCAGCAATAGAAATTCACCAAGATAAATAGTTTCTTAAACAAAATTCATTTTTAATTTTCTTTAAACAAAAAAGGATCAAACTTTAAATTATCACTATTAATTTAATCTAACTTAACACCCCCCCTTGTAATTATTAGCGCACATGTATATAATGTCTTTAAGTTAAGAAAAGTTCTTTGATTCACAGTCTAATCTCACTTCTCCCTCCTTCAAGTTCACCAGTATCAGGCAATTCTTATACTGTGCACAGAATTGAACATTTATGAATTTTCACCAAGCTCTAGCGCTTAAAGGTAATTGGTTACTGCTCAGAAAGGTTCTTGTTGGTCTCAGAGAGAGATTTGTTGCTCGTTAGACACACAAGCTGATCCTCTCCGATCAGCCACTTCAATGTCTTGCCAAAGAAACTTGCCCCATCATGGTTTTCCAAACGATAACCTCTTCTTCTGCAAGTCACATAGAATTTCCTTTTGTTTCCCTTATTTCAGGTGAAACACTCTAGCCAGCCATTTTCTCTTGCATGGACCACAAAGGTTTTCAACAGACTGAACTCAAAACTCACAACCCATCTTCAAAATTGGGTTTCAACAAGATGCCAGCTTGCCATGACTGCAGAAACCAGTTCTCTCTCTCTTAGAGAAAGCATTTTTGCTCTCCTCTCCCCTCTCCCTGCTTGCAAAACCACATGACCTTCTTAGAATAGAAAACTGCAACAGACAGATTGTAGCACTGGACCCAAATTTCTGAGTCCGTTCATCTGTTGCTTTCAAAACAATAATCCATTACTCCACAGCATGTCCAATTAACACCTACTTGTGAAGTCTCTATAGGCATTCTTCCAATTTTTTCAAAGGCACCCAGAGCCTGGACTGTCTGGCTTGAGTAGAGCTCTGGCATTTTAAATGAGATCTGTTTTGTGAAGTGTTTGTGACCTATACTATATCCACAATCTATTTCCTTCAAAAGCATAATATAAAATATAATTCCTGACATCTGGGTTCAGGAGCTGGAGACCTGCGTCAACCACGCAGAGCCTCAGTTTCACCTCTGCCAGATTTCATCGGATTCGACAAAGTTTTACCATGTGGTCACCACCCTGGACCAGGCTACCGCCAAACGAGTGCTGCTCCTCATTCAGCACCCATCCGCGGAAGATAAGTACAGGACCATCAAACAGGTGCTCACCGGCTCCCTTGTCCTCTCCAGGTGCTAGCGTGCTGCTCGGATGCTGCGCCTTGACGTCTTTGGAGACAGAACTCCAATCGAGTTGATGGACCAGATGCCCGCGCTCATGGGCAATCACACCAACTGCCCACTCTTCGAGCGCATCTTCCTCGACCATCTGCCTGAAGACATCCAGCCGTTACTGTCCCAGGAAAGCTTCGTCAACCCTAGGAAGGTCGCTCAAAAGGCTCAGGAGCTATGGGTCGAATAATTCCTGAAGGGCACAGCAGTCCAGCAGGTTATGCGTCACGGGCATGACCACGCCAAGCCTTCCTCTAGCCCTCTAGCGCTACGGTGGAACACCCGGCCCCTGCAGGGACCTCAAAGAGCATAGCCAGAAGCAAGTCATCCACTTCAGGCCTCTGCTTCTTCCACCAGCGCTGGGGAGCCAAGGCTCGGCAGTGTCGTCAGCCCTGCTCGTTCCAGGGAAACAAGCAGGCCGGCCGCTGTTAATGACAGCGGTGGCTGGCCAAGAGCACAGCCTTCTCTACCTGCGGGATTCAGTCAGCAGCCGGCGCTTCCTCGTCAACACCGGGGCCCAGATCAGCGTCATCCCGGCCATAACCATCGAGTCCCGGAACCAGCCTGGAGGACCTCCCCTCTGCAGCCAATTCGATGGAGAGCTGCACGTCGGAGACAAGACCGTCCACTTCCAGATCGGCCAGTGGAAGTTCTCGTGGAGGCTCACAGTTTCATCCCTTCCAACTGCCATCCTGGGTGTCAAGTTCCTCCTCACCCACAGACTCCTGGTCGACATTCGAGGTAGACGACTGGTAGATGCCTGTACCTTCCAATCCGTTCACCTCAACGCCTCCCGCACAGAGCAGCCACAGATGGCCACGGTCAGCATGCCCGAGGACGAGTTTTAGCGTATCCTGGACGAGTTCCCATCTCTCCTCAAGCCGCAGTTCTCCGCTGCCTCACCCTGCCACGGGGGTGTTTCATTACATCCCCACCCAAGGCCCGCCGGTCCACGCCAAGGCACGCCGGCTCCACCGGATAAGCTCCAGATAGCGAAGGAAGAGTTCTTGCATCTGCAGGAGCTGGGGGTCATTCGACGCTCCAACAGTCCTTGGGCTTCAACACTCCACCTGGTCCCGAAAGCCTCTGGCGGCTGGTGCCTCTGCTGAGATTATCGATGGCTTACGACGCGACAGTACTTGACCGTTACCCAATCCCTCACATCCTTACGACCAACCAGCATGGCGCAAGGGTTTTCTCCAAGGTCATCCTGGTATGCGGGTATCACCAAATCCCGGTGCACCTCGACGACATACCCAAAACAGCCATCATCACCCCCTTCGGCTTGTTCGAGTTCCTATGTATGTTGTTCGGGCTCAAGAACACCGCCCAGACCTTCCAGCGCCTTATGGACACAGCGGGCAAGGATTTGAATTTCGTATTCATTTACCGGGATGACATCTTTGTCGCCAGCAGAGACCGGGCACAAGTCTCACCTGCGCACCCTCTTCTCCCGACTGGTCGACTTAGGCCCAACGATCAATCCGGCCAAGTGCCAGTTCAGGAAAGAGTCCACGCAGTTCTTGGGCCATACCATCACAGCCAAAGGAGCCACACCTGCTGCTATGAAGGTCGCTGCAATTAGGGAGTTCTCACACCTGGACAACCTCAAGGGGCTTCAGGAGTTAGTGGGTATGGTCAATTTCTATAATCACTTCATTCCAGGCATTGCGCGCATCATGCAGCTGCTCTTTGCCCTCATCACAGCCAAAGACAAGACACTCGTCTGGATTCCAGAGGCCAGCAGGGCATTCGAAGCCATGAAAGATGCCCTCGCGAAGGCTACCCTGCTCATCCACCTATGCACTGACCTGCATATGGCGCTCTCCGTCGATGCCTCTGCCACAGCCGTCAGTGCCATCCTGGAGCAGCAGGTGAATGGACAGTGGAAACGACTGGCATTTTTTCGCCGACTTCTTCACCCGCCAGAGCAGCTTTTGATCGTGAGTTGCTGGGCATGTACCTGGTGGTGCATCATTTCCGCTATTTCTTGGAGGAGAGGCCTTTCACAACTTTTACCGACCACAAACCCCTCACTCAGGTGCTCGCTATGGCAAGAGATCCCTGGTCAGCCCACCTACAGCGTCACCTCTCCTTTGTGTCGGAGTTCACCGACATTTGGCACAAGACGGCGAAAGACAACGTGGTCGCCGATGCACTCTCACGACTGGCTATTTTCACGGTGAAACCTGGCCCCGACTTCGACCAGCTTGCCTGGGATGAGAAGTCTGATGAGTAGATGCGGGCCTTCAGGACTGCCATCACGGGCCTGCGGTTCCAGGACTTCCCGACTCCTCATGGTGGCGGCACCGTCCTGTGCGATGTCTCCATGGGCACCCCATGACTAGTGGTTTCCCAGCAGTGGCGCAGGCAAGTCTTCCACCATATCCATGACCTTTCCCACCCTTCCATTAGGTCCATGGTCCGTATGGTGGCAGAATGTTTAGTCTGGCACGGGCTTCAGAAGCAGATTGAGGACTGGGCCAGAACCTGCACCCATTGCCAGCTTTCCAAGGTACACAGGCACACCAGAGCACCCGTACAAGATTTCGAACACATCCGGGAACGGTTCAGCCACATACATGTGGACATCGTCGGACCCTTACCCGTTTCCCGAGGTAACCGTTACCTTTTCACAGTGGTAGACCGCAGCACTCGTTGGCCCGAGGGGATCCCGATGCCAGATGCCTCCACGGACTCCTGCTCCTGAGAGCTTTTGAACAGTTGGGTTGCCCGGTTTGGCGTCCTGAACCACCTCACCAGTTCACCTCTGCCCTCTGGGCACAGCTCGCCAACAGGCTGGGGATCGAGCTACATCACACCACGGCCTATCACCCACAGGCCAATGGGATAGTTGAGCGATTGCACCGCCACCTTAAGTCGACACTTATGGCCCCCCTCACCGGTCACAACTGGGTGGATGAGCTGTCTTGACACCCAAAGAAGACCTACAGGTGTCATCAGCCGAGCTGGTCTACGGTTCACTGCTAGCCCTACCCGGTGAGTTCGTCAATGCATCTCACAATCCCCCAGCAGTTACTGCACAGTCTACTTCCCCCTCCTCCGGGCCCGGTTGGACTCTTTCACACCCCCACCGCCGCCCAGACACAGCACATGGGCCTCTTATGTCCCCAGCGAGCTGTACTCTGTAGAGTACGTTTTTATCAGGCGGGGCCCGTCCACAGCATCTCTACAAAGACCATCCGAAGGGCCTTACAAAGTCGTCCAGTGTTCAAGATCCACTTTCACACTGGACATCGGTGGTAAGAGGGAACTGTTTACGGTGGACAGGTTAAAGCCAGCCCACCTTGACCCCACTGAACCAGTAGTTGTGGCCCAACCCTAGAAGTGAGGCTGTCTGGCAAAAAAGGACATTGACGCCGGTTCTGGGGGGGGGGGGGGGGGGGTGGGGGGGGCTGTGTGGCGGTACGCCATTAGGCAGGTGAACTGGCTCCGCTTGTCACGTACGCAGCAGGTCAACCGGCCAAAATGCCGCCGTCGGGGGCTTCCTCCTGACCTCGGCAACGGGCTCAGAAGCTCACATTTGGGGACTCATGTGACACCCTGGTGACGTTGGGGCCCCCAGCACAGTTCTGAGCCAGGTCTCCGGGCTGGAAGTATAAGACCAGCCAGGTAGCCTACAATAAACTCATTGAACTCAACCCGTCTGGTTGTGCAATCCTTCAGTTAGCAGTGTAGCCCCCGCTACACCCTTACCCTATTCGTTTCAGTGGAGCCACAGTCCTCCTTTAAAAAGTAAGCATCTTAATTTTGTTATGTTTATGCATTAATTTAATATATTTTGTTTTTATTTTCAACATTATTAAACTTTCAAAATCCTTGTGGTTTGAAATAATAAAAAATGAATTTCTCTGAATATCAGATTTTAAAAAATTAATTTTAATCTATCAAATGCCATCAAGCGAGGTCTAAAATTACACCATCTTAAGGCAGATCACCATTTATGGTCCTCTGCATCTTTCAGAAGGTTTGTGAAGGTAAATGTGATTGCATATTAGTTCAGATGGCATGTTGGATCGAGTATACTCTTGGCCTGTTGTTAATTCTGTGTAGGTCCAATTCTGGATATGCATTCTTTTTAAAATATTTTGATTGAGTTTTATATAGAAATCCTACATACAAAGTCTTTTCAAAAACAAATGACAGGTCATATATACATATGGATAGAAAATAAGTAAAATTACATTAGACTATCCCTTGATCTGAACAAAGGATAAGTTCTGTCTAATAATATTAACAATATAAATTTTATGGGCTCAATTTAGAGATTTCTTTGGTTATAATACTTTTTCTCTTGCTAGTTCCATTATAGATAACCATCTTTTTCCATCTTAAGGAATGGTATAGATTACGTATCAAAAGTTATAAAGATCTTTTTAGTTGTGATAACTTGGAATCTTTTGAACAATTGTCAACTAAATTTAATAATAGACATTTTTTTAGATATTTATGTTAGGTTTTTTGTTCAGTCCAAGATTTCTGATTTCCCTCTAATCTCAAAGACAAATATTCTTGATTTATTTTTTAACTTGGTGGATTAATATCATGCATTTATAATGATTAATGATCAGCCTCAATGGCTGGGATTAAGAATGATTGGGAATGTGATTTGAATATAACTGGTACTGGTACTCTACTCTTAGCTTGATTAATGATTTCTCATTTTATGCAAAACATTGTTTATTACAATTTAAGGTGGTCCATGGAATCTATATGTCCAAACTCAAATTGTCTCATTTTTATGCAAGTATTGATCCATTATGTGAGAAGTGTAAAATTTTTGAAGCTTCATTGAGTCATATGTTTTTGGAGAGCCCAAGTTTCTGAAGAATTTGGGAAAACATTTTCCAATCATTATCAACAATTTTTAATATCAAAATAGAACTATGCCTTTTAATTCCTGTGTTTGGTTTTTATCGCGAATGGGATATACTGTACCTTTGTCTGCAACCCAGGAAAAAGTTGTAGGTTTTATCATGTGGATAGCCAGATGAGCAATTTTAATAAAATAGGATGACTCTTCACCTACTCGTACACAGTGATTACATGATATAATGTCTTATTTAAGTTTGTAGAAAATTAGATACAATATTAAAGATAGAAAGTTTCAATTTGGAAAGATGCAGGGTCATAGAATACTATCAGGATTGGAAGATTTAAGAAGTTTGGATGCTCCGTGAGGTTGCTATTTGATCCATATCTTTACATCTTTTTCTACAAGGTAAGCTTGATTAGAGAGAGAGGTTAGATTAGATTTAGTTGTAGTTTTTGGGGTTTTTTTTTTAGATTAACTTGTTAATATGGATATGCTTCCTAATGTTGTGCAGTGTTTATTACATTTAGGACTATACACCCAGTGCTGTAGTTCAAGTGCAATAGAGATCACTACCAACCTGCAATTGTGCTCTCTGATTCCTGTCATAAATTTGAGAAGATTCAATCAGAAGATTGCCAGGCCAGAGGCTGGTGGCAAATTTTTGGTGCAAAGCCTGTAATCGGAGCTGCAGGTTATGTACATATTTTGGCTCAGTAAATCATTCATTTAATAGGTGGTTTGACTTCTTTCATTTGAGTAGATTGCATATACCCAAACAGCCAAATGTTTTCCTGTGAGCAACCTTTTCTGCTCTCAAAGCTTAGAAATATCATAGTTTTGTCACAGTGAGGAAGGAGCTGAAGGACCATGACACACTACTCAAGTAGTTTCCTTCATCAACATTGCAGACTTCATAAAGGTGCCAATCTAACTGTTCACCATGCTTTATAATATTTGTAGATATTCCGTAAAATTTATTTCCTGTAGCTTTAACAGCTGCTTGACTGAGTGCAACAATAGTTTTAAAAAATAGAATTTCTGCAATGGGTCTATGCAGCAGTCAATTTGTTGATCCTTACCGTAAAATGTTGACATTTCACAGCAAGATCTATTATACGGTGGAAGGAAGAGATTAAATAGGATGAAGAGTGCAAAATAACAAAAACCTGGATATGTTGAAATGATTGAAAGAATTTAAAGGGAATGGTGGAGATTTGGAATAATCTGATTTTTGACCTCATAAGCCCAATTGCTACCCTACTCACCAACTGTCACGGAATTTTATAGGAGTTTCTGAAACACTGATTTTAAAAAGTCCATCCAGAGGAAATTCTCCCCATATGTAATCAAAGTGGGTTCAGGAAATCTCATTTGTTACTATTCCACCAATCTTTGTAAATTATAATATTAAATGTAACAAATAGCTGTTTATTTTTGATCTGTTGCTATAAACCATGCATAATTAAAGCCTAATCTTGTTCTGTGTATAACTAGCAAGTGCACAATTTTCTTGTTGTCCCTCGACCATCTAATTTTGTATGTTTGTCCATACGTGTACAATCCCAGCTATTTATTATTTTAATCATGTAAATTACCCACATACAGAATAAAAATATCTGCTCTGTTTATCTTGGCAGCCTTTTATTAAAGCTTTTGTAGTGTTTGTATATTTTGTGTTGATTTTGTTTCATGTTTCCTTTTAATGTTTTGATGATTGGTTGGCAAGATAATAAGCTCATACTAACTTTAATAATTTTAGCTTGACTTTACTGGTATTATTTTGTTTCCAATAGAGCCTATGTTCCTTAAAATATTTTCTAAACCTTTATCATTTCATGCGTGTGGGGGATGAGGCAGGCCCGAATTAGGTTAGGATGGTTATGGTTACCATGTATGTGTGAATATAACTTTGAATTCTTTCAGTGATGGATCGTCGTTTCTTTAAATCTGTTTCAGAATTTTCTGTAGCTATAGGCTTTTAGTTCTGTGCTCATATGTACAAAGGTTTAATATACAATATTGTCAACACAGCTCAAAAAATAATTTTAATCACTTTTTCCAAGAAAGATGGTTAAAAAGGTGTATAGTATGTTGATCTTCATTAACCTTAGGATCGAGTTCAAGAGCCATAAGGTAATGTTGCAACTCTATATGACCTGAATTAGATCCCACTTGCAATACGGAACATTTCTGATTATCCGGAAACTGATCTACCAAAATTATGAATATCCAATTTTTTTTCTGGCTGAGACATGACTTTGCAATTTGAAAAAAAGTTGAATTTTTTATCACTCACCTTGCTCAAATAGTGGTCTGATGCGTGGTTAGCGTCATTTTGAATCAACTGAGCTCTCGTGTACTGTTCAAAGAAATTTCTCGATTATCCGAAAAATACATATAACCAAGATACAAGCATTTTGGATAATCGGAAATATACTGTATTAAGTTCATTTCTGGTCACCTCACGGCAGGAAGGATATGGATGGTATAGAGAGAGTGCAGAGAAGATTTACAAGGATGTTGACTGAATTGGAGTGTATGCCGTATGAGGATAGGTTGAGTGAATTTGGATAGTTTTAAGGTGCTTCGGAGCTTGTACAGGGGTGATGAAAGAAGCAAGTTTTACATACAGTGAGTGAAGGGTGCATGGAATGTACTGCTGGCCACAGTAATGCAGGCAGGAACAATAGGATCTTTCCAGGGACTGAGATAGATACATGGAATTGAGTAAAACAGAGGGTTTTCCAGTAAGGAAATTAGGTTATTGGGTCAGCACAACACTGGGCAGAAAGGTCTGTACTGTGCTGTAGATTTCTATTCTCTATTCTATAAGTATTAATGATGGATGATTTAAATTGAAAATTATCTATACAGATGATGAGATGTTGACAAAGATTTACTATTTTCCTTTTGAATGGGCAGCTGGTGTGTCTCAATGATGGATGTTGATTTGTTTCTGGATGACTAATATTTGAAGCCAGTTGCCATGTGATAAAGCATCCAAAGTTGGCATTGTGTCTTAACTGAATTTTTCTTCTCTGTAAAGGATGAAATCTTGAAAGCGTCAGCCTTGTGAAGTTCTCAGCATAGATATTAAAAAAGACATATTTATCATGAGTACAAAAGTCCCATGCCATAATAGATTTAAAAAAATCATTTATCAAGAAGTAGACATGGACACCTAACACTGTTGTATACTTTCTGTATCAGTACTGAAAGCTTTATATACTGAATCAAATGAGCTGCAGATCGTCTGAGCCAACAGTTCAAAGGCCCATCAGTCCTGAACGGAAATCAATAACTACTGCCACTGACGTGGAAACCGTTTCTAGACTGGCAGGATCATATTCTGATGAGAAGACCAAATGTCAAACAGCCAGGCTAAAATTTAAAGTTAGCAAAGTCAGTGTACTGGACTCCAGCCAGTGGAAGAAGAGGAAACAACCCCAAAAAGTAAATTGAACTTATTTGGCATGTTCTGGGCAGCTAATGGAATGAATAAACATGAAATGGGAGCAGGAGGCAGCTGCTCTGCCATTCAATAAAATTAATGCTTTTATGATTTTAATCACAAACCTACATTCCTATCTATCTGATACCCTTTCATCCCCTTGCTCATCAACCTTGATTTAAAATATTCAAGGGTTCTAGTCCCTTTTCAGGATAAGGTGTCCCAAAGAATTGACCTTTAGAGAAAAAGTTGGCGTGTGTCTGTCTTAAATAAGTAACCTCTACTCTGCATCAGTGGCTGTTCTAGATTTCCCTCCAAATCCACCTGGTAAAGACTTTGAACGATCTTGAGCTTTATTCAGATTTCAGATTTATTGTCAGAGTACAGGATGACATCACATACAACCCTGAGATTCTTTTTTCCTGTGGGCGAAGCAGAATTACCACTTAATGACAATACAAAAAAAAACCCAGTCTCAACATTACACATGTAAACAAATAAATGTAAACAAACTATGCAATACAGAGAGAAAAAAAAACCAAAGTCCAAAAGTATGAGTCCTTAAATAAGTCCCTGATTTGAGTGGAGGGGGAGCAGCTGTTCCTGAACCTGTGGTGCGAGTCTTGTAGCATCTATACCTCTTTTTGATGGTAGCAATGAGAACAGAGCGTATGCTGGCTTGTGTGGATCCTTGATGATTGCTGCTGCTCTCTGACAGCAGTGTTCTCTGTAGGTGTTCTCGATGGTGGGGAGGTTTTACGTGTGTTGTCCTGGGCTGTGTTCACTACCTTTTGCAGGGCTTTATGCTCAGGGATATTGGTATCCCCATACTGCGTCACAATGTAGCCATTCAGCACATTTTCCACCACACTTCTATAGAAATTTGCCCGGGTTTCTGATGTCTAACCAAACCTCCGCAAAATCCTGAGGAATTAGAGGTGCTTTCTTCACGATGACATTTGTGCGTTGGGTCCAGAAAAGATCCTCAGAGGAAAAATTCTCTCCACTCTCAATCCCATTGAAGGGCCTCGACCCCAGGCAAACAGATGATACCTGACCTGCTGAGGTTGCTCAAGATTTCTAAATTCCTGAATCTGCAGTCTTGAAGTTACCTCTAACTTTACCAGACTCCAGCAGATATATGCCTAGCCTGTCCAATTCTTTTCCGTATCTGCCCATTCCAGGCGTTATTATAGGAATGAGAACTGCTTCCAATGCCTCAATATCCTTCCCTAAATAGTATTCCAGGGATGCTCTCACAAGTGCACTTCAAACCTGAGCATAGTCTTTCTTATTTCCCCTCACAATTAGTGAAAAAATTGTTAACTTATGCAATTGCAACATGCAATGGGTACGAACCTTATGAACATCATGCATGAGGTTACTCAGGCCCTTCTGCATGACATGGTTCTGCAGACTCTCATCAGTTAGATAGTATGTCACTTGTCTGTTTTGACAGGAAAAATACAAAGTCACCTTTTCCACATCTCCATGCACCTGTTTTTGAGGTCACGCAGCCTGTTCAAAACTTCCTTTCCTTATACATATAAAAGAAAAAGAAGCAAGTAAACCATAGTTCCTTCCTCCACAACATCTCTATAAATTGTTTAAAGTAGAGGTCCTGGTGCCAATACCTGTGGCACACTGCTCTTCCAATCTTGACAACTAGAAAAATACTTATTATCTTCAATTGTCCGTTTACATCAATATTTTACATGCTATACTGCTTTTTAAAAATTTTCTAAATAATTTTCAGTATGGCACTTTATCAAATGCCTTCTGGAAATCCAAGTCATGGTTGCATTTGCAGTTGGAATGGTGTTGATTAGTAAGCACTCACTTGATTTTCGGCCTTACCATTTCATGTAAAGTGCAATATATCATCTGAAGAAAGCAAATTGAAGTACTGTATGGGAGGTATGTGGCCACAAAGGTAATGCTGTGTTTGGAACACTTTTCCAGTGCTAAGATTTCATGAATTACATTCATCAGAAAATGAGACCATTTAATCAATAGATTTCTTTAACATGCTTTTGTTTTACCTTTTAACCCTAGGAGCCTGGGCCAGCTAAAGTGGCAGTAACAGGTGCAGGAATCCCAGATCCAGAGAAGATGCCAGATTCGCGGTCTAGCTTGTGGCAAGAGGAGCTGCACAGCAGAGAAACTGAGGCAACTCCAAGTTGGCCTCTTCCAGATAGTGTCTCTCATGGAGGGCTATTTTCCTTAAGTGAAGGTAAATGGCTTTGCAAACTTGAGTCTTAAAAAGGTTCTACATTAAGTTCCTCAATTTAATTTGATTATTAAAATTTGTTTGCATTCTTTATTTTCTAATATCCCATCTCAAGTGGATATTTTCTTTGAAGTTAACAGGGAAAAACAACCTGTTAGATCATGATTGGTTAAATTTCTTTTCATATTTTTTATTTTTATATTCTTGAGCGCTGCCTTTGCCAAGTAGCCTTGTCATATGTAAATTCTAGAGTTTTTCTCCCTCCAAAAAAAAAAGAGCAGGAATAGTGAAAGTAGGCCATTCGTCCCTTTGTTTCCTTCCCATTCTATAAATATTGTTTTTTTTTAATCTTAGCATCAGTTTCAGCAGTAATTCTAAACCATTCCCTAATACTTGAAAAGCTGTTGATGTCTTGAATATCTTAGCCACTGAACCTCTGCAATGCCAATAGTAAATGTAAGACAAAAATTACTTTCTGAATGAAGAAATTTCATCTCCATCCTGAAAGGCTCTCTTTAAGATTGTGAGCCCAGGGTTAGATGTCCCGGTTCAGGGAACAACAACTCTACATCAAGCCCTTTACAGTTTTTGAAAATCAATATCTTGATGCTGGAAATCTGAAATAAAAATAAAATGCTAAAAAAAAATCAAGTTATTGGAAAGAGAAGCAATTTGAAGACCATTTGAACTGGGAAAAGTGAAAACAGAGCTTGTAGCTGGGGAGGAATAGATTAAGTAATGGGAACATCTGTGATCAGGTGAGACCAGGGTTACAATGAGGAGAAGTTGGTTACATGGTAATAGTTTAATGAGAGAGGGAAAGATAATACCAGTCATAAAAAAACTGAGCCAAAATTAGAGATAGTTGACATGTAACAGAACTGAGTAGCTAGAATGCAAGGAGAGAGATTTGATGTAATATGCCCAGAAGGGAATTGGGTGCTGATCCTGGAGGGTACATTGGGCCTCATAACTGTGCAAGGGATTACAGACAAGTCACAATTTCTGCCACCTTCAAGAAATTTCCTCCATCCTTTCCCCTCCACTTTCAACATTCTAAGAGGGCAGGTCTATTCTTGAAACCCAACTGCATTTCTCCATCTCTATAAGATGGTTTCATCTATAGTTTATCCTCACAAAAACCCTGGCTTAATTCTCTCAAATATATTGCCTTTGTATTATCATTGATGATAATTCATCCGCTCTTAATAACTTAAAACTGAGGGTATTTGCTCCCATTCCCAATTCTGGCAGTCTTTGACCCAAAACTTAAATAATTTTTCACTCACAAATGCACTCTTGCCTGCTGAGATTTTCCAGAATTATCTGTTTGTAATTCAAGTTTCCAGCATTGGATGTTTCTTTGATTTTTGAATATTTGCAAGATTGTGCATTTCTATTTTATATAGAATAGAAAGGTACAATTTTATTGCATAATCCTTCCCCTCTTTCCCCCCCCCCCCCCCCTTCTCCTGCCCTCATCCTACATAAACTTTCAGCAGAACTGTGGTATCCAAAAGTTAGTAAATTAATGCAGCAAAATCATTACCATATCAAAAATATTTAGCACTGTGTCTGTCTGTTTTCATAACTATTTGTTAATGTAATGACCTGAATATTGGAAATGACTACTGGAGATCATCAATAACTCATGAATGAGTGTGATGGGTGTTTTGTATGTGCAAAGATGATCTTTTATTCTCCTGACTGTCTTTGTTGAGTTTAGGTTAGTCTTTCCTCATTTAATTGGTTTTAGCTGCTCTATTATAATTACATTTCTTCCCCTAAAATCTTTACTGCAGGGGTTTGACTAAATTGGCCAACTCATCCGGGCGGCAAGGTTGGTGTAGCGGTTAGCGCGTCACCTTTGCAGCACCAGGGTTTGAATCCCCCGCTTTCTGAAAGCAGTTTGTACGTTCTCCCTGTGTCTGTGTGGGTTTTTCCCGGGGACTCAGCTTTCCTCCCGCCATTAGAAACATACCGGGGGTGTAGTTTAATTGGGTGGAAATTGGGCAGCAGAGACTCATGGGAGGAAATGCTATAAGTCTAAATTTATGAAAAATAAAATTTTTAAAATTAAAAAGTAATTCATCTCATTCAAAACTCTCAGCAGTTTTTTTTTTGGGTGGATCACTAGAATGAATCAACAGTTATTTCAAGTATTTACCTCGTAATATATTTCAAGACTGAGTTAGGTCAGTGTTCACAGCAATATATTCCAGATCCTATGCATGGATTTGTTTGAGACATCGTTTCAACTTGTGGAAAATTACACATTCATCCACCTTACATTATTCTAATTAATTCTTTCACATAGTTGAAGCTCATGCTATTACAATTATAGATGGAATACTTCTTGATCTTGTGCATTGACATTTGCTCTCTTTTAAAATATAAGTGAGGTGATTTGATTTATATGAGGTAATTTACTAGTATTAAAATGGTTTTTAAAACTTACCATTTAATGTTTGAATATTGCAATGTAGAACCTCCATAATATTTACCATCATTATGAATTTTTTAAAAAAGAAATTACATTACAATGTGAATATTAAAAATATCTACTTCCGTCATTAACAACTCTACATGAAAGTTGTACTAAACATTTTTGCTGATTGTATAATAGATTAGAATCACATCCAATACTTTCAGGTGGATCACTAAATTTAAAGCATCAGTGTGCATTTTATCCATATAATCATAGCACCTTTTTTTTGAAATACCTAAACACTTGATATTAAAGAAAATATTTTCTCTTTTCAATTTTTTTTAAATAGGTGATGTCCGTCCCTTTGATGCGTCTGATCATAGTTCTGTTAATGGTGATGAGATGGATAGAGGAACGATGCTGCCTCTTGATCAGCAGAGGCCAGAGATGCGTGTCCTTTCACCTTCCAGTAGTTCTTCCAGCAGGCATGGTGTGGAACAAGGTGGCATTCCTCGTTGCCCGTCACCAGTATATAGCGACCCTTTTCCATTTGCAAGTGGCCTGCTATCTAATGGATCCCATATAAGTGGCTCAGTGAGTTCCCTGGATTCAGAAGCAAGTGGAAGCACAGTAACAAGCACGGACAGTCATTTGGCTGAAGCTATGGCCAACAGAGCTGAACTTCCAAGAGCTGGAAGAACAACCAATAAAGGGCTCAATGAGGCTAATGATAGAAAAGCAGAAAAACGAACACGAATAAGAAGTCCAGAAAGAAGAGATACAGGACAAATCACTGGACATGAAGGAAGGTACTGAAAATTTTGTATTTGCTATAATTCTGTATGATAGCTGAAAAGCTATCATAATGTTAAAAGAGAAACTTTTGTTTTCATAAGCATTTTTTATATATACAGATGTTATTGATTTTGTTTAAATGTCCAAATGCAGCTGACGTGGACTTTTTACCCCCTCCATAAATCTTCGTCCGCGAAGCCAAGCCAAAGAAGATTTATTAAGAAAATATTTATTTGCAGATGATGAGCAATAGATTAAATTCAAGAAAGTTCATTCAAAAAAGGCTTAACTATCCAAGCTCATGCAAAATGCAAGTCATCTTATTTAGATTAAAATCTGAAAAATGCTAGTTTGTAAGCATTAGAATTTGTGTGGTGTTCAGTATCTTGAGGCAGAACTCCAATTATCCAAAATCAGATTCTCTGAAATCCTCATTTATCTGAAATCTTTTCGGAGCTGATCTGACCTCTATAGGTTGAAATAAAATTCACTTGACATGAAATTAGAACAATAATTGTCCTCATTTCAGTTAATCCCTTCTCTTTCCATTTTTCTTTACCTTCCCCTATTGACTTTTCTCTCCAACTCTCCCTCTCAAACTGTGCACTGCTGTCTCCAAGCTGCACGCAGTCAGAAGAATCCCTTGTCCCAGCATCAAGGAGAGTGGCCTCCTGGGCAGGAGTGGGACCTCGGGCTCAGGTGCCATCCCCTCCCCTTCCTCACTCTTTCCCTTCCTCCTCTCCCTTTCCTCACCCCTCCCTTTCCTTCCCTCCCTCCTTGGGATAACTGAGCTCCTGGCTCCAAACTCTCCACTGCCTACTACTGTATACGCACACCAGACTCCCCATTGTGCAAGTGCGATAGGCTAAGGGGAGGATTTGGAGTCAGGAGTCGCGAGCTCCAGTGACTAGGGATGCCAGTGGGTTTTCCACCAGCCCAGGAAGCCTTCCCGAGGATTGGCAGCAGTGGTTGGGTGGTCTCGGTGATTGGTGGTGGCCAGCATTTTTGGGTGAGAATTAAGCATTATGTTAACATTTAAAAAGCCTTCCCTTGTTATTGTTATAATCGTTGCCATTTTTTTCCCCGGTTGAAGCAGTTTATTTTTGAATCTTCATAATTTCCTTTTTAAAATTAAACTCAGTATTGTCTGCTCCATTCTTTTGTCTTTGTAGATGTTGAATTCAAAATCATTTCTTTATCCGCAGTAGGGTATTTAAAGATATTACATCAGTCCTCCCAAGGGATCTTCTGGTAATGAGTCATTTAGTCATGTACTATTTTTATTTTGGCTTATCTCTGCATACTTAGGGTTTGTAAATGAAGGAGGATTAAATTCAGACATGGTCTATTTCTGACTAGTATTCTTGACTTAGTCCGGATGTATCCATTTATCAGGTCTTCTAGGAATATTAATATGCTGTTCATTTATGATATCTTGGAATTGTGCAGGTCACTTTCAGGCATAGAATTAAGAATCCAAATGTATGCCAAATGAACAAATCCAATGTATTTTGGATCAAAAGAGCATCTTTTGGCCCTGAGTTTTTAAGCCATTTATAAGTCATTTATCGACTGTGCAGCAATTAAAAAATGATAATGCAGAATGCCCCTTGTGCAATATTTAAAAAGGTGTAAACAATCATTTGCTAACAAGGAAGTCTGAAAAAAGAATGTTCTGTTCCCTGGTTATTAAAGATATTATTCATGTGGTTTCATTTTCCAATTTGTAGCAAACATTTCATGATTTGCTGCTAATTGCAGCTGGTATGCCTTTATTCCATTTGGATGATTTTTAGTTCAGGAATGCAATTCATCTCCCATCTGAACAACCTGAAAAAACAAGTGGAGCGGAAGAATGATATAACTGGCAGTATAATGACGATTGCAAGATCAAAAAGCTGGATAGTGCATGACTTCTTCACACAAAGGTCTCTTGTATCAATTGAGTTCAGATTTAGTTTATTATGGCACTCTTTGAATTGCTCCTGCATAAGCTTGGGCATGGAAGACAAAGCATTTTGTGAATGCTGTGAAATCATTTTGCAGTTCCTCTGAATTGACAATAATATTAAGAGCATGAATTAGGAATTGGAGTGGGCTTCATGGGTGTTCAAATCTCTCTGCCATTCATCAAGACCATGGTTGATCTTCCACTCAGCATTATTTTCCAGCACTGTTGTCACGTTCTTTGGGTTTTGTTTTGAATAAGGATAACAACATACAGTGGAAACGCATTATAATGTGATGGTTTGGGTCCAAAAAATTGCATCGCGCTAAAAAGCAGGGTTGCACTAAACAGGGTTTCAGTCTAGTACATTTAAAGAAGTGGGGGCAGTTTGACAATTGCAACAGATGACCAGAGGGGGGCAGGGATTTGGGACATCTCTGAGCAGCGCTGACACATTGCTGAGGTCGGACCCATTGTAGGTGGGTGAGGGAGGAACGGGGAAAGTGAATTCACTAAAGTGATGGCAGGGGGACCTGTTTCGGCAACTCCAAGCTGATTTGGTGTCCTTGGCTGTTGAACCTGAACCACATTGCACAAACCTTCTAATTGCCAGGTTCACCAACTTGGCTTTCAGTGGGATGCATGTCTGCATGTCTGGAGTTTGTTGTGACTTCGGTGTCTGAACACCCTTCATCCCCCCCCCCCCCCCCCCCCAGTATTTCACTCTCATTTAGAGTGTCTCTGCAAAATTTGTACTCGCAGAGTCATCTTTAAAATGTTTTGTGATTTTCCCCACTATGAAAAATATTTGTTTGATCTGCTGAGTATCATCCGATGGCCCGCTTTTGGCCATCTCTGGTACTGCATCTTTTAAAATGGGCTCCCTTAACAACCTATCTCAAAGAACAGAACATGAGAGTTAAGGGGCACGTGCCTTGTATATATCGGGATCCAATGATCTATCCACTATATCTGAGTTTGCGTTAAATCGGGCGCATTAAATTGGGGTTTTACTGTAACTACTACAGCTTCAAGATAGACAATTTCAAAAGGCATCATCCTCGAGTGAAGAAATTTCACTTCATCTCAGTACTAAATTGCCTACTATTTATTCTCAAACTGGTCCAAGTCTCAACAACCCATGAAAGTATCCTCTCTGAATGAAGCCTTTTAAGAATAGGAAAGGTCTCTCATTCTTACAATAATCGATTTCTTCCCTCTCATATAGCAAACCCATGATCCCTGAAACCGATCTGATGAGCTACTGCACTCCCTTGATGGCCAATGCATCCTTTATTGATAAAAAGATCCAAGTTATATACAGTACTCTAGATGTAGCCTCATGAAGACTCTTCACAATTCCAATAAAACATTTCTTTATTCCTGTAGTCAACTCCCATCATTTAAAAAAAAGGCCAACATTCTAATTGCTGTACCTGAATGCTGGCATTCAATATTAAAGGAAATGGCTGTGTTAAAATGTTCATACATTTCTGCAATGCCATTAGTTGATCAATTATTCAATTATTCTTCAAGGATCCTGAATCTCTGACATTCCCCTCAGATAACATTGTATGGGAAGGCAGTCTTTTTTTTTGGATTATAGTTGTGCTTTTCATGCTGAAGGAATGGTTTGGCGAGATGATGAAAAGCTCATCCATTTTACTCATCATTAAAAGCTGCCAAATATATTCTGCAATGTCTGTATTGATTTTCACCTAAATTGTGGTTTTATTTTGAAACCTTCCATGACATTAAAAAAAAATGCTGTTCTAACATATTTATGTAATGTAGGAAAGGCAGATTAATTTAGAGCGTGGATTGTTGTGTGGAATTATGACATTGCAACCAGTAGTGAAACTTGGTTGCAGGAGGGGAAGGACTGGCAGCTCAGTGTTTTGGGGGTTCTGTTTCACATCCGATAGAGTTGGAGGGATGAAAGGGGAAGGGTTGACATCGCGGGTTGGGGAAATGTCACAGCAGTGCTCAGACAGAACAGAAAAGAGGGCTTTTATACTGAGACTATATGGGTGGAGCTGAGGTTTGGGAAAGGTATGAACACATGAAAGGGGTTGTATTATTGACCACCCAATTTCCCGTAAGGATTGGAGGAGCAAATCTACAGGGGGATAGTAGTTAGCTGCAGAAAGCATTAAAGATTTGATAGTAGGTGATACTAACATTCCACCTGGTGACTTGGTGCTCCCATACTATGAAAAGGGCTGGATGGGTTGGAGTTTGTCAAATGTGTTCAGGAAAATTTTCTAAATCCGTATACAGAGGTACCAACCCGAGCGAGTTCAAAACTGGATCTCCAATGAGGGAACGAGAGCGGAAAGGCGATGGAAGTGTTTGTTGGAGAACACTTTAGGTCTAGTGATCATAATGCCATTTGTTTCAAGATAATTAAGGATAAGAATAGGTCTGATCCTCTTGTTGAGATTCTAAATGGGAGAAAAGCCAATCTCTTTTTTTTGCAATTGCATTTGTTCTTTTTATTGTAAACAACCTGAGCAATTTTCCATATTTGTAAGGTTTATGTCTGCATTGGAACAACACAACTGGAGGTACAACTAGTATAAAAACTTTTGCATTAACAAGTACAACACAAGCTTGGTGATAATTGGACTCCATACCCTGTTGCAACTCTCCATTTCACCAAAACCAAACACGACAAATCAGCTTCTAAATGAGAAATTATTTGTCTGTGCTCAAATGTCTTTTTTTTTTCTGTTCATTGCATTTATTCCATTTTAAAAGATGTGCATCTCTATTTTGCATTTTACTATCTAAACTCTCCAACCATTGAGTTTTGATTTGTAATTGCTGTTGTAATTTTTAAAAAAAATTTTTTTATTTTTCACACCATAAATCACATTAACCATGGAAGAGAAAAGCCAATCCCGAGGAAATGAGAAAGGATCGAGAAAGCATGGATTGGGGCAGGTTGTTTTCTGAAAAGGATGTGCTTGTTAAGTGGGAGGGATTCAAAGGTGAAATTTTGAGAGTATAGAGTTTGTCTGTTGCTGTCAGGGTAAAGGCAATTTTAACAGGCATCGGGAACCTTGATTTTCAAGGGATATTGGGGATCTGTTTAAGAGGAGGAGAGAGGTTTATAGCAGGTGTAGGCAACAGGAAGTGAAAGAGGTACTTGAGGAGAATATTAAATAAAGTCCAAGAAATAAATAAGGAAGACGTGAAGCTGCTTTGGCAGACAAGGTGAGGGAAAATCCTAAGGGCCTCTACAGGTGTATGGAGAACAAAAGGATAGTGATGTTCATAATTGGTCCTCTTGAATATCAGAGTGGTCAGTGACTGTCTATGGAGCCAATAGAGATGGGGAGATCTGAATTTTTTTTCCATCTGTATTTAATCAGGAAACTGGCACATTCTATATGTGAGGTGAACAAGCAGTGAGGTCATGTACAGATTTTTGCTTTCTTGAGGATAAATCTCCAGGGCCTGAGATACTCACTGTACCTTGAGGGAGGCTAGTAGAAATTGCAGGGACCATGGCAGAAATATTGAACTTGTCTTGAACTATGGGTGAGATGCTGAAGGATCAGAGAGTAGCTCATGTTGTTCTATTGTTTAAAAAAAGGCTCTAAAAATAATCAGTGAGCCTGATATCAGTAGTGGGCAAGTTTTTGAAATGTGTTCTAAGAGATCAGATGTACAAACATTTGGATAGACAGGGATTAATCAGGAAATAGTCACCATTGGCTTGTGCATGGTAGGTCATGTCTAACCAATCTTGTGGAGTTTTTCGACAAGGTTACCAGGAAAGTTGATGAAGGAAAGGCTGTGGATGTTGTGAACTGGATCAGTCATTGGCTTTATGGTAAAAGACAGAGAGAGTGGTGGTGGATGATTGACTCTGTGACTGGAGGCATGTTGATTAGTGTGTTACTCAAAGATAGGTGCAGGCTCCATGGATGTTTGTCTGGATAAATTGAATCAGCAGGTTTGCAGATGACATAAAGATAGAAGTGTAATGGACAAAGAGGAAAACTTTCAAACCTTGCAGAGACTTGATGCACCGAGAAGAATGGGCTGCAAAATGACAGGTGGAATTTAATGCAGACAAATGTGAGGTGTTAGACTTTGGAAGGACAAACCAAGGTAGGTCATGCACAGTAAATTATTGAACACTGAGGAATGTGGTAGACAGAAGGATCTGGAAATACAGATACATAATTCCTTGAAAGTGGTGTCATAGGTAGATAAGTTTGTATTGAGAGGTTTTGGCATGTTTGCCACCATAAATCAAAGCATTGAGTATTTAAGTTGGGATGTTATGGTAAAGTTGTATAAGACATTAGTGAAGCTGAATTTGGAGTATTGTGCACTGTTTTGGTCACCTAACTACAGGAAGGATATCAAAAGTGCAGAGAAAATGGCACGACAAGGATGTTACTGAGACTTGAAGAACTGAGATACGGGGAAGATTGGAACTTTATTCCCTGGAGCATAGAAGAATGAGGGAAGATTTGACAGAGACATGCAAAATTATGATTGGTATAGATAGAGTAAATGCAAGCAGGCTTTTTTCCACTGAGGTTAGCTACGATAAAAACAAGAGGACATGAGTTAAGGGTGAATAGGAAAATGTTTAAAGGGAACATCAGGGGAAATGTCTTAATGTAGAGAGTGGTGGTAGTGTGGACCAAGCTATGAGCTGAGTTTTAACAGGCTCAGTTTTGACATTTAAGAAAAATTTGGACAGGTTGATGAATGGGAGGGGTACAGAGGGATATGGTATGGGTACAGGTCAGTGGAACGAGGCAGAATAATAGTTCAGCATAGATTAGAAGGACCAAAGGGCCTGTGTCTGTGTTGTTCTACTGTTCTATTTTTAAAAATGATAATGAATGCCACTTCTACCAAATTAGAAATGTGTTTAAATGTCAGGATGTGCAAATTATTTGTTTTCCACTTTGCAACTCCCACTTGTGATGTATGTAGTGAAATTCTAAATTGGATGATTTGCATTTGCTGGCTTTCATAACCATGTCTAGTTAGTTCATTTTTGGTATAATGCCAGTCATCATTTAGAAATTCAGAAGAAACAGCTGAAAAGGACACAGGGAATATGTGTATTTATTAAGTGAATTACCAACTGCATAATGTCGTCACTTCCACTGACTTTATAACCTTCCTGAGATTTCACTTATAGGCTGATTTTAAAGTTCTAAAGAACCTGCTTCGTTCTTTTGTTTTGCTTTGTAAAACTCTGCCTTCAGAATAGTACATGTCAAAAGCTATTCCTTCTTCATTATTAAATTATATATACATTTTTATAATTATTGTAATTATTATTTGAATTTTATTTGTGGAGGCCAGCAGAAAGGCAGTTGCTATTTTTTTTGTTTGAACAGGTTAAAGCTGTGTTTTCAGGATGGAAATGTTTTCATTTTTAGTCTCTGGAAGATAATGTCCATGCAGTCTGACGAGTATTAGTTACATAGAAGAAACATTGTGTCATATTACCATTTAACCTTTCCAGAATCGGAGTATGAGTAGTGACTTTCTGGTTTTGACCTTTTAGGGTAATAATAGTGAATTGGGAATTTTCCTTAAAAGGCTGTTCAATGAAAATTCACTGCAGCAATTGAGTTTCCAGATTTGTCTCAGTTGGTAGTTCCTGTTAGCTATTGGATTTGAGGTTGCTTGGCAAAGTGTACGACAGTTTCCATCTGTTCCTTTCAGAAAGAAAGAAAATGCTGAGCATTCGGAACTACCAAATAAAGAATTTTTTTAAAAAAGTCTCAAGCTAGATGCAATATTTTTTTTAGGTTAGCAGTATATGACATACCCTGGAAAATAATCTTCATTCATCTGGAAAACCAAGAAATAGCACTGGAACCTGTTGGGTCTTGAATATCACTTGGTCACTTCAATTTTGGCAGCTTGCTGTGATTCAGTCTACCATTATCGGTCATCCCTTCAATTGCCAAGCTCCCAAGCACTGAAATTGCCTTCCTAAACTGCTCAAGCTCTTTATCTCTTGTTAAACCTAACTTTCTGATCAAGATTTCAGTCATGTGAAGTGGCTCTGTCAAATTTTGTATAATGAGTATTTGACTGTACCAATGAGAATCCCTGCAGAAACTGCCGACCCTGTGATATCTCCCAACGTCAGATTGTCTTTCAAGAGGGTGAACCCTCACAAAGCATCAGGCCCTGATGGTGGACCTGGCAGGGTACTAAAATTCTGTACCAACCAACGAGCTGGAGTTTTCACTGACCTTTTCAAGCTCTCACTGCTGCAGTCGGAGATTCCCACCTATATCAAAAGGACATCAATCATCCCAGTACCCAAGAAGAGCTCTATGAGCTGCCTCAATGACTATCGCCTAATAGCACTAACGTCCACTGTAATGAAATGCGTTGAGAGATTGGGCACGGCCAGAATTAACTCGTATCTTTTTTAAAAAATATCTTTATTGATTTTCTCAAATAAGCATGTGCACTTGCCCATGCACGTGCACGCACACACACCCCTCCCCCCGATTTATTGAATATATATTAATGACAAATTAGTTGATTCACCAAAATGTACAACACATAGGGTGCAACCATATTTTAAAAATTACATCAAAAAGAAAAAAATGTTCCACGTACAGTGTGATTCTATACCCTATCCCCTAACACCAAGTTCATGACTAAAGAAAATATGTACTTCATTCAAGAAATAAAATGAAAATATTAACATTCAAAAATAATATTATGCCTAGAGTAATTCAAGAATGATCCCCACATCACATCAGTTGAACCTTACACCTGAATTATTAATTGAGCAATGCATCTTTTCTAAGTTTAAACAGTACATAATGTCCCTCAACCATGGAGCATGAGTGGGCGGGCAGCATCCTACCATCCAAACAATATCACGTCTAGCCAAGAGATATGTAAAAGACAGAATACGACATTTAGTCAGAGTTAAAAGAATATCATCCTCTCCAGTGATACCAAAAAGAGCGACCAAAGGATTACACTCTTAATTTACGTTAAGAATTAAAGATAAAGTTTGAAAAACCTCCATTTGGTATTTTTCATGCCGAGGACACATCCAAAACATTAATTAAAGAAGCCTCTTCTCTCTTACATTTATCACAACAAATTGAATAAATATGAGACAATTTAGCTTTAGACACATGAGCCCTATGTACAACTTCAATCTGCAACAAACATTGACGGGCACACAAGGACGCTGCATTAACCAGCCTAAGAACTAGATCCCAGATTTTGTCCGTTAATGTGACATTTAAATTGTGTTTCAATTCCATCTCGAGGATCATGTTTCAGACCCACCAGCTCATCACAAACAATAGACACCAAACCTGTGCGAAAATGTTGAAACCCAACAACACATCAACAATGTTAACATCAGTTAACTTGTACCTCAATAAAGATCCAGACCCACTGCAATTCTCCTACTACAATTGTTCCACAGCAGATGTAATCTTACTAGGTCTCCATTCAGCCCAGCATCACCTGAATAACAGCTGTTTTTAATCGATTACAGTAGTAACATGAAGAAACTCAGCTGGTTTTACAGCATCCATAGGCAGTAAAAGCATGTTAATCAATACTTCTGGCCTGAGCCCTTTCTCAAGGTGTGAGCAAAAAAAGCAGGCAAGGGGCTTATAATAAAAAGCTGGTGAAAAGGGAAGATAGGAGGGGGAGGAATACATACCAGCAGGTCTGGATATGTGGACCAGAGAGGAAAGGTGAGAATTGATAGGGGTAGGGAGAACTGTGATGAGAAACAAAGGGGGGTAAAAAAGAGATGGGTCCAGAGGAAAGGAGACAAAGAAGAGTTGGGGGGGGGGGTGCTAACAGGATCTAGAGAAGTCTATGTTAATGCTATTTGTTTGGAAGGTTCCCAAATGGAATATTAGGTGTTGTTCCTCAAATTTGTAAATGGTCCCAGTCTGACAATGTTGGCAAAGGAATGGGGCGGGGAATTGAAATGAGTTACCACTGGGAGATCTGCACTACTGAGGCAGACAGAGCTGAGGAGCTCAATGAAGAGATCTCCCAGTCTGCATCCAGTCTCTCTGATTATAAAAGGAACCACAACAGGAGCACTGAAAACAGTAGATGACCCCCTGCAGGTTCACAGATGAAGTGTTGCTGTTTTGGGCCCCAAATGGTGGTGAGGCAGGAGGTGTGGCCGCAAGGGGCCAATTGTTGGAAAGGAAAATGATATTGAGGGAGTCACGGAGGGACCAGTCCCTGTTGAAGGCGGATAGAGGAAGAGAAGGGAAGATGTGTCTGGTGATGGTATCATGTAGTAGGTGGCGGAAATGGCAGAAAATGATATGTTGGATGTGGAGTCTGGTGCGGTGGTAAGTGAGGACAAGGGTCAATCCCGTCCTTGTTGCATGTTGGGGCAGAGGGGACCAGGGCAGAAGTGCAGGTCATGGCAGATGTGCAGTTGAGTCACAAGATGATAATGGTAGAGGGGAAGCCACGTTGTTTGAAGAAGGAGAACATCTCGGATGATCCGGCAGGGAAGACCTCGTTTTGGAAACAGATGCGACGGTGATGGAGGAATTCTTATGGGGAACAGGGTGAGCAGAGATGGAATCAAGGTAGTTGTGGGAGTTGGTAGGTTTGGAGATGTCTGTTGAGAGTTCCTCTCAACCTCCAACTCAGGAGACACCGATAAATGGGAGACTGTTGCTAGAAATGGCACAGGTGAAGTTGAGGTCAGGGTGAGTTAGCAGCAAAGTAGCGGTTAAGTTGGACGGGTAGGCTGGGCTTTTTAGCCATGGTTGGCAGCCAGACTAAGAGAAGGAAAACTGATTTCAAACCCAGGCAAAAGGGGCTCTTTAGCCTTGCCAGGCTATCCATCTAGAAGGACACTCCAGCGTAACATCTACAACCCAAGGACCTGGCTGTCACTGTCCCAGCTGCTAGACCTTGGCAGATAACCCCTGTGTGTAAAGGGTGGGGCCAGTACTGCACTCCACCTAAAAAAATCCATTGCGTAGGCTTGAAGGACATGCCCATGTCTACGATCCTTCCTAAATCTTCGTCCTTGAAGCCAAGCCATGAGAGGATCAAGTTGATGAGCTGATTTTTGAGTGTACACGAGGCAGCACCAAACTATTCATCGATGTTGTGGAGAAAGAGTTGAGGAGCTTGTAGCAGGGACTTCTCCACATAGCCAACAAAAAGGCAGGCATATCTGGGGCCCATGCCGGTACCCACGGCTATTCCTTTGACTTGGAGGAAATGGGATGAATCAAAGGAGGTTATTAAGGGTAAGGACAAGTTTTGCCAGCTGGAGGAGGTGAGATGAGAATGAGTGAGGGGAGTGTTGTGTCATGGTGGCAGTTGGAAATGCTGTAGAAAGGTACAAAGAAGGAAGTAGGCTAGAGGAGGAAGGAGGTTTAAAGGAGTAGAAGTGGGCACGGAGTCGTAGCTGATCATGATAAAGGAACAGAAGGAGGCCATTCGGCCCATGAAGTCTGCTCCGCCACTCCATGAGCTTAACCATTTTCCCACCTAGTTTCAATTTCCAACTTTTTCCCCATATCCCTTGATATCCTGACTAATTAGATATCTCTCGATCTCCTTCTTAAACTCCCCCAATGAGTTTAAGGAGGAGATTGATAGGTATCTAATTAGTCAGGATGGGAGGTGGGAGCGAAGAGAGACCTGAATGAGGTCTCTATTGAGAACAGAATGTTCAGTTTCCAAGAGGGGGAAGGTTCGATGGAATGAAGACCAGGCAGGGGTTATCAGTGGGATGAAGGGTAGGAAGGATACAAAGGAGGGGAGGGTTGGGTAAGTCAGAGGGGGAAGGTGATAACAGGGGTTCCAAGGCAGGGAGGAGAGGTTGGGAAAGCAAAGGAGGGATGGGGAGGGGGTGATATTACAGCTCAGCTCTCACACCATCATCCCTTCATTACTGGTCAGCAAGCTTCAAAAGCTGGGGCTCTGCAACTGATTCCTTGACTTGCTCATCGGCAGACCACAGTCTGTGCAGATTAGTATCAACATTTCCTCACTGACGATCAAAACAGGCACACCTCAAGGATGCGTGCTTAGCTCACTGCTCTATTCTCTCTACCTCCATGACTGTTTGACTAGGCACAATTAAATTGACATCACTGTTGTCAGTTGAATCATAGATGGCAATGATGAAATGTAGAGGTGTGAGATCGATCAGCTAGTTGATTGGTGTCACAGCAATAACCTTGCACTCAGTAAAAATAATGAATTGATTGTACACTTCCGGAAGGGGAACGCAAATCAGTCCTCATCAAGGGGTCAGCAGTGGAAAGGTCAAGATGCTTCAAATTCTTGGGTGTCAACATATTTGAAGACTCATCCGGGTCCATCCTGTCGATGCAATCATGAAGAAGGCACACCAGCAGTTCTATTTCGTTAGAAGCTTGAGGAGATTTGGTAGGTCATCAAATACACTTGCAAATTTCTACAGGTGCACGGTGGCAAGCATTCTGACGGGTTGCATCACTGGTATTGAGGTGCCAATGCACAGGAAAGGAACAGGCGAGAGAAAGTTGTAAATGCTGCCAGTGCCATCAGGGGCATTAGAACTCACTCCATTAAGGACATCTTTAAGAGGTGGTGTCTCAGAAAAGCAGCCTCAATCATCAAGGACTCTCACCACCCAGGCCTTGCCCTTTTCTCATTTCTACTATCGGGCAAGGTACAGGAGCCTGAAGATGCACACGCAACATTACAAAAATAACTTCTTCCCCTTCGCCTTCACGTTTTTGAACAGACAACACGACCTCACTCTTTTCTCTTTTTTGCACTCGTGATTTAAAAAAAAATATTATATTTAACCTTCTGGACAATATTAGTGACATAAAACAGCAAATTTTGTGACATATGTTCACGATAATAAACCTGATTCTGATTCTAATAATTTTCATAGAAAATTTTGGTAAATTATTTTCATAAAAACATTAATGTAAAATGTAAATTATTGTTGACTCAACTTGCAGATGTAACTTTTTGCATTCAAAAAAATTCAGTTTAAATACTCAAAGAATTTAACAGTAAAAACTAATGAATTATTCTCAACTTTTATGTGGTAATCTTAGATCTTGAAAGGAAATATTTCTGCCAAATTAGAATGCATTTACATTACAACTCTGATTATCCAAAATTGGATTCTCAGAAATCATCCTTTAACCAATTTTTTTTTTACAATTTTGGATAAATGAGGATATCCAAAATCCTCATTTATCTGAAATATTTTCGGAGCCGAACCAACCGGGGACATTGGGGTCATAGCAGCAGACCTCGGGCTCCCGGCGCCTGCAGCAGCAGGAACCTCAAGCTCCTGGGCAGGAGCGGGACCCTTGGATACCCAGTGTGAGTGGGGCCTTGGTGGGGAGGGGTCGGTGATCGGTGATGGCCAGCATTTTTTTGGGTGAGAATTAAAAAGCCTTACCTTGTTGCTTAAACACTGTTACAAGTAATTTGTTGTTGCTACTGGGCTCTTTGAAAAAACCGGTCCTGACCATTTTTGATAATCGGAGTTATATATTAGGACTATATATTTTTAAAATGCTTCCAAATGAAAGTTGGTATATTCTAAGTATAGAGTATCATAACTTGCTGATTAATTTACTGGACTGACAGATAGTGGCTTGCACTCTGTTCTCGTCATAGCAGATTGAAAATTTAAATTCCAGTAATTAAATACATCTGGTTCTTTTTTAAAAAAGTCTCGTTTTATGCCGGTGTCCCAGAATTCACTTGAATGGTTCAAGAACCCACCTGCTTTCCTGATGTCCCTCAGAGAAGTGAATCTGCAATCCTTGCATTATCGTATGTTTAGACAAAATTTGTAATGACAGTAAATGCGAAGTTCAGATGATGCACAAAAAGACATTTTAAAAAAAAAAAATTGGTTTTTGATATATTTGCTTGTGGAGAGCTTTTTCATAAAATTATGTGTATGAAAATTGATCTTTCCCAGGCTCTGGTTTGGATTTCAAATGAATCGATACTTGGGTCAAATCGTATCACTAAGAAAATTTCAATCACAAATTGTTTATGATGGGCAGCGGCACACCCGCATTCTTTTTTCCACCACTTATGGCATTTCCGTCTTTCCCTCTTCCCATCACTACCAAGCCTTGGACAAGTCTATTTTGCCTGGTTTGCACTGACACAATGTGCAAAATAAAAGCCTGGTCTTTGGTAAGGTCAAATTTGGAGTTGTTGATGCTTCAAGCAATAAATTATGCATGCTAATGAAATTCTAGGCCTGTGTCTAAGAATTTGTTATTGTATTGTCTTCAAAGCAAAGGTTTATTTTTAAGGTTTGAGGAGAGAGATGTGGCATATGAGAGAAAAAGAAAAGAATTGAATATATTTTAAATGTTTTTTTAAAAATCACCCTTTCTTGTGCACTCTGAAGTATGGTTGCAAAGATTCTGCACTGATCACAAAATTTTTAAAAAATTGCTTCCAAAGTGTTTTTGCTGATTTCAACTGAGAATATAGGGGCACACATGCATTTCTTGCAAAAAGTTTTAATTGACACCAAATGGAATTGTAACTTGCTGCCAGAATATTTACAGTACTTTTGCCATAAATGGTTTCAAAATCATTTTGGCCATGCTGTGCCAGCATTCCTTTAGCCATGGGTGTAATGTTATTAGGCTAAAAAGCCACAGTAATTTATGATATAACATTGTTGCCCTGTTTCTCCCATTATCAGGACATTAGCCATAATCTTGAATATTTTTGGCCTCGCCAAGCTGTCATACCAGGAAATATGAGCAACTTGACAGACTCCTGGTCCAAGTTTGTATTTTTGGTTGTCGATTTTCTTCACCAACTCATCGTAAATCATTGCTATTGCAACATAGGGTAGAAGGTCAGATCTTTTTCCCAAGGTAAAATTGACACGCGCGAGAGGACATGGCTTTTAGTTGGGGTCAGGGTGGAAAAGTTTAAAGAAGTTGTGCAGGGCAGGTTTTCTTTGCTCAGAGGTGGTAGGTGCCTGGAGTGGGTTGGCAGATGGTGGAAGCATACAATAACATTTAAGAAACTTCTAGATAGCCATAGAAATATGAAGGGAATAATTTTATAACGTGCAAGCAGCAGAGATTGTTTAATTTGAGCAAAATGTTCAGCACAAACACATGTGCTGAAGGGCCTGTTCCATTTTTTTGTCAGCTGGTTTATCAGATTTTAACTAAATGGATTGTGTTTGTGAAGCTTCTATGGCTATTCGTCTTTGGTAATAGAGCATGAATTTCTTGGGCACAGAAGATATGAGCAACTCTCTCCAACTCGTCTATTGCACCATATCTAATGAAACCCTCAGCCAAGCTGCTCTTATTCATTGATAATTATTTAAACACATTTGTGGCTGTTCCTCTAGGCAAACCCTCCACTCAAACTTGAGGTCATGCAGATTTTTGTCTTCATCTAATATTTACTCATCATTCCATGCTTGCCGACCTGTGTTTGCTACCTTTATTAATTTTTAGAACTTTCTTTGGACATACAGCATGGTAACAGGCCCTTTTGGCCCTCATGTCCGTGCTGCCCAATTACACCCAATTAATCAACAGCCCACTATGTTTTGAAGGGTGGGAGGAAACCCAAGCAGACATGGGGAGAATGTGCCAGTTTCAAACATCAGTCGTTGGCACTGTAAATTTATTAGTTGAGCCTTGATTTTTTTAAGGTTCTCTATTTTCATTCTCGGCATGGTTTTGCCTATGCCCATTTATATAATTTCTTTCAGTTCCACAATTTCTTTGAAGATTCCTGTATTTTTCATAGTATTATGCCCATGACTAATGGTAGAACATTAGCTTAGAGTCTGATATTTAACCCTTTGTTGCTTGATAGATGGAACAAAGTAATAATTTACTTCAGCATGTCTTAAGTTTTCACTTTTATTCCAAAAATCTCGATAGTTGCATGGACCAGCTAAAACTTGGATTCACCTATTGGTTAGCTGCCTGATGTTAGAGGCTTTCATGAAAGCAGTCTATCTTCATCTGTCTTCAGACTGCCCTGTTAATCTTAAACAATGAATGTTGCATCTTTCAATATTACTTCACCCACTTTTGATCATCTTATCGCATTTGCAGAATGTGTCTCTGAAAAGGAGGAGCTGCCTTTCTCGTTAATTTCATTACTGTTGTGTATGCACACAAGGTGGCTCCTATCAGAATATGATTTAATACCTCTCTCTGAAATCTTGATCATATATCAGTGATACATGAAGGAAGGGCTATTCTCTCACCATTGTTCACTTGTTCTAATCCTGATGCACCATGGAATGCTGGAACATGAAGCCAAACAAACTCTGCTGGAGGACCTCTGCAAATCACTCATCCCATTGTATGCAGCCAACCTTGGTCTTGTTTGATTGCAGGTGAATGGTAGAATCTGTGCAGAAGCTAATGGGAAGGTGGGGAGAATTAAAAATTGGACTCCTGTCATATTTGTGTAAGTGAGCTTAACGGAAAATGTGGACTAAATGGGCAAAACGGTTGATGACTCACTGATGCTTTGTATCTTAAAGTTAATAGATCATGAATGTGTTATTTTATTTCTCAAGGCTTTGCAGGGGTTAGAATAGAAATCATTTTCTCCAATTCAAATTTATATTACGAATCATTTTTGAAATAAAAGCAATCCTCAAATATAAAGAAGCACGAGCTCCTTGATTGGCACTAATTAATGGGAAATGCTGTCCATCTTTTTATAACATTTTATTGCATTTGGGTGTATTTGGATGATTCCATTTGCTAAATGTCATGTATAATACCTTAAAAGCCTTATTGGTTGAGAGCTTTTAAAAATTGTTTGATTTCACAAAGCTTCAAATGTATCCTTGCACTCCAGCTGAAGTAATTTGGTTAAAATTCTTCCAATTATTTTAACTGGCACTATTTTTCACTTCACGACACAAAATAACAAGACATTCAACAGATGCTAATTGGCACATAGGTTTTTGATGTTTTATCATAGCACTGATTCATTATCCAGACAGATTTAACTATTATTTTAATATTCCTTATTGGAAGAGTTGGTTCAAGCTGAAGGGCAAATGCAGGTTTTTTTGAAAGAACAGCCGGTATTTTAAAATTCAATGTCCATATTGGAACAAACATCATTTAAATTGATGCATTTGTGACTTGCTCTACTTTAATGTACATGCATGCGCTCATCTCCATTCCAATAAAAGCTCTAAATAATTCATAGTCTTCTGGGATAGTGATTTCAGAACAACTTCTGAGTTGTTGAGGATGATCAATAGCTTCACTCTACCCAACCCAGGAAAAATACACACTTTCAAAATGTACGTTTTCAAGTTATCGAGATATTTGTACATTTTGATGAGAATATCTTTCATTGATGAGTCTAGATCATTTTCATTGCCCTCAGTTGCTTGTGAATTGAAACTCAACACAACTGTAGATTAAAACAGTTGACATTTCTTCCATTAGAGGTGTGTACATCTTTTTGGTAATTGGAAGTAAAACATGAAAGTCTGTAGATACTGTGGTTGAAGTTAAAAAACAATGCTGGAGAAACTCAGCAGGTTAAACGGTGTCCTTTATTTTCTTTCTTTGGCTTGGCTTCGCGGACGAAGATTTATGGAGGGGTAATGTCCACGTCAGCTGCAGGCTCGTTTATGGCTGACAAGTCCGACGCGGGACAGGCAGACACGGTTGCAGCGGTTGCAGCGGAAAATTGGTGGGTTGGGGTTGGGTGTTGGGTTTTTCCTCCTTTGTCTTTTGTCAGTGAGGTGGGCTCTGCGGTCTTCTTCAAAGCAGGTTGCTGCTCGCCGAACTGTGAGGCGCCAAGATGCACGGTTTGAGGCGATATCAGCCCACTGGCGGTGGTCAATGTGGCAGGCACCAAGAGATTTCTTTAGGCAGTCCTTGTACCTTTTCTTTGGTGCACCTCTGTCACGGTGGCCAGTGGAGAGCTCGCCATATAGCACGATCTTGGGAAGGCGATGGTCCTCCATTCTGGAGACGTGACCTACCCAGTGCAGTTGGATCTTCAGCAGTGTGGATTCGATGCTGTCGGCCTCTGCCATCTCGAGTACTTCGATGTTAGGGGTGAAGTCGCTCCAATGAATGTTGAGGATGGAGCAGAGACAACGCTGGTGGAAGCGTTCTAGGAGCTGTAGGTGATGCCGGTAGAGGATCCATGATTCGGAGCCGAACAGGAGCGTGGGTATGACAACGGCTCTGTACACGCTGATCTTTGTGTGTTTCTTCAGTTGGTTGTTTTTCCAGACTCTTTTGTGTAGTCTTCCAGAGGCGCTATTTGCCTTGGCGAGTCTGTTGTCTATCTCGTTGTCGATCCTTGCATCCGATGAAATGGTGCAGCCGAGATAGGTAAACTGGTTGACCGTTTTGAGTTTTGTGTGCCCGATGGAGATGTGGGGGGGCTGGTAGTCATGGTGGGGAGCTGGCTGATGGAGGACCTCAGTTTTCTTCAGGCTGACTTCCAGGCCAAACATTTTGGCAGTTTCCGCAAAACAGGACGTCAAGCGCTGAAGAGCTGGCTCTGAATGGGCAACTAAAGCGGCATCATCTGCAAAGAGTAGTTCATGGACAAGTTGCTCTTGTGTCTTGGTGTGAGCTTGCATGTGCCTCAGATTGAAGAGACTGCCATCCGTGCGGTACCGGATGTAAACAGTGTCTTCATTGTTGAGGTCTTTCATGGCTTGTTTCAGCATCATGCTGAAGAAGATTGAAAAGAGGGTTGGTGCGAGAACGCAGCCTTGCTACACGCCATTGTTAATGGAGAAGGGTTCAGAGAACTCATTGCTGTATCTGACCCGACCTTGTTGGTTTTCGTGCAGTTGGATAACCATGTTGAGGAACTTTGGGGGGCATCCGATGCGCTCTAGTATTTGCCAAAGCCCTTTCCTACTCACGGTGTCGAAGGCTTTGGTGAGGTCAACAAAGGTGATGTAGAGTCCTTTGTTTTGTTCTCTACGGTTTTCTTGGAGCTGTCTGAGGGCAAAGACCATGTCAGTAGTTCCTCTGATGGACGAAAGCCGCACTGTGATTCTGGTAGAACATTTTCAGCGACACTAGGTATTATTCTATTTAGGAGAATCCTAGCGAAGATTTTGCCTGCAATGGAGAGCAGTGTGATTCCCCTGTAGTTTGAGCAGTCTGATTTCTCACCTTTGTTTTTGTACAGGGTGATGATGATGGCATCACGAAGGTCCTGAGGCAGCTTTCCTTGGTCCCAGTAGAGCTTGAAAAACTCATGCAGTTTGGCATGCAGAATTTTGCTGCCAGCCTTCCAGACCTCTGGGGGGGGGATTCCATCCATACCTGCTGCTTTGCCACTTTTCAGTTGTTCAATTGCCTTATATGTCTCTTCCCGGGTGAGGACCTCATCCAGCTCTAGCCTTAAGGGCTGTTGAGGGAGCTGGAGCAGGGCGGATTCTTGGACTGAGCGGTTGGCACTGAAAAGAGATTGGAAGTGTTCTGACCATCGATTGAGGATGGAGATCTTGTCGCTGAGGAGGACTTTGCCGTCTGAGCTGCGCAGCGGGCTTTGGACTTGGGGTGAGGGGCCGTACACAGCCTTTAGAGCCTCGTAAAAACCCCTGAAGTCGCCAATGTCCGCGCTGAGCTGGGTTCGTTTGGCGAGGCTGGTCCACCACTCATTTTGGATCTCCCGGAGTTTGAACTGAAGATGGCTGCATGCGCGATGGAAGGCTCGTTTCTTCTCTGGCCAGGATGGCTTTGCAAGGTGAACCTGGTGGCAGCTCGCTTCTTTGCCAGCAGCTCCTGGATTTCCTGGTTGTTTTCGTCGAACCAGTCCTTTTTTTTCCTGGAGGAGAAGCCCAGTACCTCTTCAGTGGATTGCAGTATGGCAGTCTTCAGCTGATCCCAGAGGGTTTCAGGGGACGAGTCCGTGAGGCGGATTGCATCCTCAAGCTTTGCTTTGAGGTTTGCCTGCAAGTTTCCAACATTGAACCTCTTTACTATTCCTGGACTTTGGCTTGAAGTGAAGGTTGAGCTTGCAGCGAACCAGCCGGTGGTCAGTGTGGCATTCTGCGCTGGGCATGACCCTGGTGTGGAGCTCATCTCGTTTGTCTCTTTCTCGCACCAGGACGTAGTCCAGGAGGTGCCAGTGTTTGGATCAGGGATGCATCCAGGTAGTCTTCAGGCAGTCCCTCTGCTGAAAAAGGGTGTTTGTAATGACAAGTCGCTGTTCTGCGCAAAGCTCCCGTTGTTGTTGCACTTGCCGACACCATGCTTGCCCAGGATTCTTGGCCAGGTTTCTGAGTCTTTGCCAACACGAGCGTTGAAGTCGCCAAGGATGACAACCTTGTCGGCTGTAGGGATGCGTTGAATGAGGTTGCGCAGATCGGTGTAGAACTTGTCCTTTTCTGCTGGTTCCGCCTGGAGGGTTGGAGCATAGACACTGATGAGGGTGATGCGACGCTTGTTTTGAAGGGGGAGTCGCATTGACATGATCCGGTCCGAGTGGCCTGTCGTGAGGTTTTCGACTTTGGAGGCAATGGAGTTCTTGAGCATGAAGCCTACACCAAATAGGCGTCGTTCATCCATAGGCTTGACAGACCAGTAGAGTGTGTAGCCCGCGCCGTGTTCTTGGAGGCTGCCTACATCTGCAAGGTGGACTTCACTGAGAGCAGCTATGTTGATGTCAAGTCTGAGGAGTTCATGTGCGATGAGGGCAGACTGACGTTCAGGTCGGTGGCTGTCAGCCTTATCTAGCATGGTTCTGATGTTCCAGCATGCTAGCTTGAGTTTGTGAGCATCTTTTGAGGGGGAGGACGTGGAGGGGGAGGACGTGGACTTGTCCTCGGGCCTGCGCAAAGGAGCTTTTAGGTGGAGTGCAGTTTGCGCAGTACTGGCCCCACCCTTTACACCCATGGTTCGTGTGCCGTGGCCAAGCAAGCTGAGACATGTCAGCGAGGTCCTTGGGTCGTAGGTTTTATATCAGAGTGGCCTTCTCCTATGCAGGTTTCTTACCCGGACTGGAGGGGCCTGCCTCCCCTCCTAGTTCGGACCATACCTGGTCGCAAATCACCTGTGGACATTGCCTAGGTAAGTTTAATTGGGTTCTCTACTGCCTCCGAGGTAGGTCAGGGACCCGGTTGGATTTTGACGGCGTTGACCGAGTCACAGCCTTTCTTACTGCTGTGTAACTGAGGTGTAAAATGTAAAAAGCGAGGGGGAGGCGGTGGCCCCGGCCTTGGTAGAGCGAAGCAGGAAGAGGCCCCGGTCCGGGCAGAGGGTAGGCAGCGGCGACCCCGATCCGGGCAAAAGTGAGGGGGAGGCGGCGGTCCTGGCCTCTGTAGAGTGAGGCAGGCGGAGTCCCCGGTCCGGGCACAGGTAAGGCCTTTATGTAGAAATGATAAAGATACAGAACCGACATTTTGGGTTTGAGCCCTTCATCAAGGACTCAAGCCCAAAACATTGATTATGTATCTAATCATTTGCTATATAAAGAACACTTGACCTACTTGCTCTCAACATCAACAAGATGAAGGAGCATTGTGTGTTTTACTTTTTCGTAATTGGAGGCATTTCCAGTTGAAATTCGGCATCTTAATTTATTGAATCCAACATTTTCAAGCTCATGAGCAGAACTGGATAATTAATTTATGTTGTTGAAGATGAAAGCAACTGCGTATTTTCACGTCGACCTGTTCTCCTTGGTGCTTTGAAGATGAACAAGGCTCAGCACTCTAGGTTGCAGCTATAAAGGTGTTAATCCCCCCTCTCACTGTATTCTATTTGTCAACCCTTCCTCCCCCAAGATCTTCTCCCTCTCATGCATATGCCTAACGAGATTTATGTCAAATTTATTGTACAGAAGCATGCAGCTATGGGGAAGGCTCCATTGTCATTGGCCAAATAACATGAAATGATAAATCAGAATATAGGGTGGAGATGATTGTGTATTGGTAGAATAACAATCTTGCTCTTAACATCAAGAAGATGAAGGAGCCATTACCTTGGCCACGATGTCTGCTTGCTGATCCCTTCAGGCAGAAGGTACAGAACCCTGAAGTCTAGTACCTCGCAGTTCAAGTGCAGATTTTATCTACAGATGACACTTGTAACCTGCCATGCTGCCTTGACCCAAGCCACAATAGTCCGCAACCACAAAAATATCTGTCTGCCCCATTGAAACATTTCTTTTTGGTACTAACTGGAACTGTGAACAAATATCTATTCTTTATGCATTATCTCTTATTGTCATGGCATATTGTGGTAATTTGATTTTTATTACTGTAGTTGGTGTATCTTCTATTTGGTTGCATCAAATAATAATTTAGTTGCATCTATGCACTGTACTTGCGCATATGACAAACTCCCAATTAACTTTGCAAAATCTTCGCTAGGATTCTACTAAATAGAATAATACCTAGTGTCGCCGAGAATATTCTCCCAGAATCACAGTGCGGCTTTCGCGCAAACAGAGGAACTACTGACATGGTCTTTGCCCTCAGACAGCTCCAAGAAAAGTGCAGAGAACAAAACAAAGGACTCTACATCACCTTTGTTGACCTCACCAAAGCCTTCGACACCGTGAGCAGGAAAGGGCTTTGGCAAATACGAGAGCGCATCGGATGTCCCCCAAAGTTCCTCAACATGATTATCCAACTGCACGAAAACCAACAAGGTCGGGTCAGATACAGCAATGAGCTCTCTGAACCCTTCTCCATTAACAATGGCGTGAAGCAAGGCTGTGTTCTGGCACCAACCCTCTTTTCAATCTTCTTCAGCATGATGCTGAACCAAGCCATGAAAGACCCCAACAATGAAGATGCTGTTTACATCCGGTACCGCACGGATGGCAGTCTCTTCAATCTGAGGCGCCTGCAAGCTCACACCAAGACACAAGAGAAACTTGTCCGTGAACTACTCTTTGCAGACGATGCCGCTTTAGTTGCCAATTCAGAGCCAGCTCTTCAGCGCTTGACGTCCTGCTTTGCGGAAACTGCCAAAATGTTTGGCCTGGAAGTCAGCCTGAAGAAAACTGAGGTCCTCCATCAGCCAGCTCCCCACCATGACTACCAGCCCCCCCACATCTCCATCGGGCACATAAAACTCAAAACGGTCAACCAGTTTACCTATCTCGGCTGCACCATTTCATCAGATGCAAGGATCGACAATGAGATAGACAACAGACTCGCCAAGGCAAATAGCGCCTTTGGAAGACTACACAAAAGAGTCTGGAAAAACAACCAACTGAAAAACCTCACAAAGATAAGCGTATACAGAGCCGTTGTCATACCCACACTCCTGTTCGGCTCCGAATCATGGGTCCTCTACCGGCACCACCTACGGCTCCTAGAACGCTTCCACCAGCGTTGTCTCCGCTCCATCCTCAACATCCATTGGAGCGCTTACATCCCTAACGTCGAAGTACTCGAGATGGCAGAGGTCGACAGCATCGAGTCCACGCTGCTGAAGATCCAGCTGCGCTGGATGGGTCACGTCTCCAGAATGGAGGACCATCGCCTTCCCAAGATCGTGTTATATGGCGAGCTCTCCACTGGCCACCGTGACAGAGGTGCACCAAAGGAAAGGTACAAGGACTGCCTAAAGAAATTTCTTGGTGTCTGCCACATTGACCACCGCCAGTGGGCTGATAACGCCTCAAACCGTGCATCTTGGCACCTCACAGTTTGGCGGGCAGCAACCTCCTTTGAAGAAGACCGCAGAGCCCACCTCACTGACAAAAGGCAAAGGAGGAAAAACCCAACACCCAACCCCAACCAACCAATTTTCCCCTGCAACTGCTGCAATCGTGTCTGCCTGTCCCGCATCGGACTTGTCAGCCACAAACGAGCCTGCAGCTGACGTGGACTTTTTACCCCCTCCATAAATCTTCGTCCGCGAAGCCAAGCCAAAGAAATAATAAAAAGCCTTTTACAGTACAATTTTGATTATCTGAAATCAGATTCTCCAAAATCTTCAGTTAACCTAAAAATTTTTTAAATTTCAAAAACTGAGGATATCCGAAACAAATCAAAAATCCTCATTTGACCAAAACCTTTTTTGGTGTTGAACTGACCAGGGACCTTGAGTTCACGGTGCCAGCAGCAGTGGACCTCGAGCTCCCGGGCAGGAGCAGGATTCTTGAGCTCCTGTAATGAGTGGGGCCTTGGTGGGGAAGTACCTGTGATCGGAGGTGGCCATCAATTTTTTTGGTGAGAATTAAAGCTTATTTTAATGCTTAAGAAGTCTTACCATGTTGTTATTAAATACTGTTACGTGATTTTCTGTTGTTACTGGGCTTTTTTAAAAAAAACATGACCAGTTCTCTGAAAAAATCCATTTATCTGAGATAAGCCCAGTCCTGACATTTTGGATAATCAGAATTGTACTGAAATTCAATTATATTTCAGGCACATTGACATGAAGGGAAAAGTTTAGGCAAAAGGAGGCTAAATTTCACTTGATGCACAAAGGCAAAAGCACGAAGGAATGGCTTGAAACCAAACTGATAAGATGTCTATTATTTGTAATTAATAATGGGGAAAATGAGTGTTGGTAGGGGGGGGGAGGGTGGGGGTGGGAAACGAAAAGCAGACATAAAACTGAACCCAGAATTCTTGTACAACGATGTAAATGAATGATGAAATGCAAATGAAAAAGAAAACTGCAGATGCAGTAGTTGAACATGATCCAAAACAACGATTTAGTCATGGAGGAAGGATAAATAACTGAATTATTAAATGGATAGTTTCTGAAGAGAGAAGGTATTGATGAAGACCCACACAGATGAAATGCTGAAGACTAAATTTAAAATGGATGTCACCTGGATAAAGTGAGATGTATCTTTATTTGCTGAGGGTAGTATGGGTGGGAATGCTAGAGATATTGGTAATATTCTTCCAAACAGGTGTGGAGAAGGGAATTGTACCTGTGAGCTATAAAATTGCAAAAGTTAGGCATTTCATCAAAAATGTGCACAAGGATAAATCTAGGAAGCACACACCAGACAGTTGAATCTCCACAGTAAGAAACCTCTCTGTGACACGAGTAACAGACTATCAAATCACTGAAGTGATTTGTTTCTTTGTATACTCATAACTTTAGCATGTAATGTATTATTACCAAATGTGACTCGACTGCAATTGTTCTCTTCATAAATCATACAATGCCCTCCATAATGTTTGGGACAAAGACACTTTTCCTTTATTTGCCCTTGTGCTCCACAGTTTTAAATTTGTAATCAAACAATTTATATAAAGTGCACATTCCACATTTTATTCAAGGCTAGTTGCATACATTTTGGTTTTACCATGTGGAATGACAGCACTTTTTATACATCTTTCGGCATTTCAGGGAATCAAAATCTTTGGGATGTTTGGCTTCATAGGTGTTTCTGCTTCCTTGGGTATATTTAATTGCTTCATTGGTGCTGGTATAAGAGAGCTAGGTTTGCTTCTAAGCTGTTGATCACCATTTGGAGCCTGTAGTTGCCATTTTTCAGCACGAGGGCCAGAGTTGTGCCAATGAAAGTCAAAGAAGCCGTTATGAGCCTGAAAGACAAGAATAAAACAGTAAGAGATATCACCCAAACCTCAAGATGACCAAAATCAACTGTTTGGAACATCATTTTACAGTAGGTGTAAGGGTTAGCGCAACGCCTTTACAGCCTCAGCGATTGGAACCAGGTTCGAATCCCACACTGTCTAAGGAGTTTGTACGTTCTCCCTGTGTCTGCGTGGGTTTTCCCCAGGGGCTCCAATTTCTTCGCACTGTTCGAAACATACCAGCTGTATAGGTTAACTGGGTGTACATTGGGCAGCACGGGCTCATGGGCCAAAATGGCCTGTTACCATGCTGTATGTCTAAACTTAAAATTTAAAGATTACAAAAAAAAGAGTGCACTGATGAGCTCTGTAATAGCAAAGGGACTGGTAGGCCAAGGAAGACGTACACTGCTGATGTCTGAAGTATTCTCATCATAATTAAGAAAAATACCTGTCCGACAGATTAGAAACACTCTTCAGGAGGTAGGTTTGGATGTATCAATGACTACTGTCTGCAGAAGACTTCATGAACAGAAATACAGAGGCTACACTGCAAGATGCAAACCATAGAAATTAGCCATAGAAACAAGATGGCCAGATTACAGTTTGCCAAGAAGTATTTGAAGGAGCCTGCATTATTCTGGAAAAAGGTGGGCAGATGAGACCAAGATTAAACGATTTAAGATTGATGGCAAGAACAAAATGTAGAGGTGCAAAGGAACTGCACAAGATCCAAAGCATACTACTTCATCTGTGAAATGTGATGGGATGTTATGGCCTGAGCATGTCACTGATACAGGCAGAGTGAAGATGCTCAGTGAAGCGATCTCCCAGTTGTTAAAGTAGGTTTCTAAATATCGGCACAACATTTGGGCCAAAGGGCCTGTACTGTGCTTTAATGTTTTAACCACAAGTTGGAATATACATAAAAAAAACACTTGACATGGTTTTCATGCGTCTACAGGAGTGTAATGACTTGTTTCAAAAGCACAAAATGCTAATAAACAAATAGCAGTTACTAAAAGTGTGGCGAGAGGAACTAGTTTTGCCATTCATTTGAACAAATGTACATGCTTTGATAAATTGGACCCCATTAGTATGTAGGGGAGTCCAGAGATTGGATATTTGTAACCCAGGGATGGCCTGCCTTGCAAGTTTTGAATGTGATTGCAATTTTGGATGTAGATCTGCAAGACAATTTTAGGTTGTAAATTGCAGCCACTCAGTCATATAGTGTGCAAGTAGTTGATAACAGAGAATATGGGACTGTGACAGAATATAGATATGTTTTTGGGAGATAAATTTGGAAAGGTTTGATAGTGTAGGTCACAAACAAACACTTTAAAACAGATCTTATTTAAAATACTGGAGCGCTGCTAATGCTAGACATGTCAGGGCCTCAGAGCCTTGGCAAAAGTTTTGGAGAGTGCGCAAGAGACTTCACTAATGGATTGTTGTTTTTACAAATAGGCAACAGATAAAAGAGCTTGCCGGAGCCACATTCTATCTTAAGAGGAACTTGCTGTTGTAAGAGAGTCATGTGATTTTGCAAGCAGAGAGAGCCAAACAGGCTTTCTCAGAGAGAGTGTTACAGACAATAACAGTAGCTAGGACTAGAACAGGACAAGCTGGAAAGCTTGTGAAAAACCCCATTTTGGAAGATGGGTTGTGAGTTCTTAGTTCAACCTAGTGGTTCATGCAAGAGGAGAGGATTGCTGTCTAATGTTTCACTTGGAATAAGAGAAACAAAAAAGCTCTCTGTGGTGACCTGAAAGAAAGAGGTTATCATTTGGAGAACCCTGAGGGGGCAAATTTTGTCAGCAAGACACTGAAGTGGCTGATGGAAATAAATCAGGTGTGGCTGTCCTGAAACAACAAATCTCGCTCTGAAAACCGAAAAGAACCTTCCTGAACAGTAACCATTTACCTTTCAAGCACCAAAGCCTGGTGAACTTTATAAATGTTAAGTTCTGTGCACAGTATAAGAATTGCCTGCAACCAGTGAACTTGGAGGAATGAGAAGTGAGATTGGACTGTGAATCAAAGAACTTTTCTGAACTTACACACACATTACATACCCCTTCGCTTAGAAATAGAAGGGGGTTAAATTAGGTTAGTTAAAGTGTGAAACTGTTTTCATGTTTAAAGATAATTAAAAGCAACTTTTGTTTAAGTAACCATTTGTCTTGGTGAATTACTATTGCAGCTGGGTTTTGGGGTCCTCTGGTCTCGTAACAGGACTAACAAGTGTGCCTTAAATTATAGAAACTATTTTAAAAGCAGTAAAATCCCTATTATCTGGAATTCAACCAACCAGCAGAGTAAAGCAAGTGGCAAAAAAAGTGGAAAATTAATAGGTAAAAAAAAAATACAAAAGTTGAAAATTGGCACCCCCCTTGCAGCCAGTTAGGCAAACTACACAACATGCAATCTCAAACAACCGGCAAATTCACTTATCTGACATCTACCACTCCCTGTAGATGCCAGTTACCTGTATAAAGAACAGGTGTAATTTTTAGTAAACAGTGGCAGTTGTTGCTCAATGGCAGACAAACTATAAATATTGCCAAATGTTAACAAAGCGCTGGAGTTACTTTAGAACACCTTGCCTATATATCAATTTAACCTCTGAAATAACAAAATTGTCACAGACTCAGTGAAGCCATTTAGTTGAGACTACTACAATCCAAACCATTGGGAGTGACAAATATTCTTAAAAGAAAGCTGTTCAGAAAGAGGCCTAATCAAGGACAGCAAATAGGAACGGAGCCTTTTTATGAAACATAAACCTGGCAGATAATGTTTATATATTTCTGTCTTCAGTTTGTCTTTACTGAAGGATGCTGTTGAGAGAGGACACTATATAGAAACATATATAGAACATCAAACAGCACAAGGATGGCACTTTGGTCCACTATGTCTGTGCTGACCAATCTAAACTAATCTATCTGCCTGCATGTGGTCTGTATCTCTCTCTATTCCCTGCCTGTTCTTGTATTTATATAAATTCAGACCATCTATAGTTTCATTCAAATTGTATATATGCTGTATTTATCACAAACTGATTCTTGTGCAACATGTCAGTCACAGAACACCAGTCAAGAAAAAAGCCCTCTAACGCTTTCCTCTGATTTCTGTGACCTAGCCAATTTTGGATTGTTTACCAACTCGCCATGGATCTGTTGTGACTTAATCAACCATTTTCAAATGCTTTATGAAAGTCCATGCATGTAACCTTGTTATCATTGTTTATTCATCAGTTTTTACTGGTTTATTTTTAAAAATGACAATTGTACAGATGCCCATATTAAGTACAGCTTTTCTGCAGATACAGGCAGACCCCGGTTATGAACAAGGTCAGTTCCTAAGTCGGTCTTTAAGTCGACTTTGTAGGTAAGTCAGAATAGGTACATACAGTTTTTATTTATCGCTAGTCAAATTTCTTGAAGTTGAAATCAAAGGAAGTTTCTTGCATTGGATTTATGCTTTGGAGGCATGGTTACAAGAGTAAATGACCATTACAGACTTAAAATGGCGGATGGCGTTCTCCTTCCTTGAGCCGACGAACTGCTGAAGCTACGTGTAGTCTGTTCATAAGCATGAGTTGTCCGTAAGTCTAATGTTCGTTACCTGGGGACTGCCTGTAATGCTTTTCATATTTTGGGACTTTTAGTTGAATTTGACCATATTGCACAGTTTCCAACACTAGTTTTCAGTTTGAGGTTGTGTGTGCTAATGAGTCCCAATTCATAAAATCAATGCTTAATTTTGGTTTCCCTGAAAATTGGAGATTAGTTTCCATGCTATTTTAATGGCATCCATTTTAGTGAGGTTACATGCAAATTCTGATCTGCTGTAGAAAAGAGCATGCAAATAGGACATCTGATGTCTGTTGGCTTTTGGCAAATGACGTGGATTTGGACGTCACGATCACACTCATCTTTGGATTTACAAGAGGCTGTTGGGAAAATAGTGGGAGAATGATGAAATATAGAATTGTAATGCAGATGCTGTCGTGGTAATAATGTATCAATCGCAAAGGAATTCCAAATGTCAAATTAATTTCTGATCCCCTCCCCCCTCGCCCTTTTTGTTCCCTCCCTCTCCCATCCATGTTTTTGTAGTTGAATTTGTTTTCTTTTAATCTGGTTGTGCAGGCGCTCCACTGTAATAGAGAAACTTGAGGCTCTGGAATTGGATGTTGATCGAATGGAGACGGATACATCTGCTCACGGCAATTTGCGACCAGGAAGGAGTGAAAGCAGACAACTCCAACAAAGAGATGTAAGTGATGAACAAAGTCATTAGCAAATGTACAAGTAATCTTTACGTCTTTTACAATAAAGGCACTGATGTTCGTTACAATGAGTAAAGAAAAATTCCACTTTTGCCAGTGTTTTAAAAAGACTAGCAGTATGAAAACTCTAACTTTGCCAAATTTTTTTATTGTTTTCTAATTTATAAGAATTGATCTTGTCTTTGTCATACCCTCTACAAAAAAATCAAATGAATCCCAATGTGTTACTGTATTGCTGGGTTGAATTTGGCTGGCATAGTTGTGGTGCAGAAGTTTGGAAAAAGAAAACTGTTTCCCAAAAGTGAGTGGGAAGGAGTCCCCTTTTTTTTGGCTCTTCCCCTTGCTTTTGAACTTTCCTCACACATTGTCCTTCTTTCCAGTTCCTTTCTTCTCTGTCCCTGCCAACTTGTTAACTTCTCACTCCCCTCCATTCACCAGACCCCTCCCTTTCTCTCTCTGCATAACCAGACAACGCCAGCTGAATTGAATAGCTGCAAAGTCTTTGCAATGAATATTGTTGCTTAAAAATTTACCATAACTGCTCTGAATCATGGGATTCTTAATAGAGATCAGTGCCAGCAATTTTGCCACATAACTTGAAATGCTGTCCAGTGACAGATAGCACTGAGTTACAAAATAATGAAAAATGCTGAAAGTGATCTGCCAACCAGGCTGTTTCTGGGAGGAGAAACAGCTTGTGTTTCAGTTTGAAGAAGTAAAATGGACAAAAGAAGTTTATTGAGTTGGAGGCAGGGTGAAAAATGGGGTAAAACTAAGATAACTATGTGGATTTGCTGTAAGCAAGGTTATCTAGTAAATGAAGTGGGAGTAGAGAGTGAGAACAAAGACAAAGTAATGTGAAAGTTATGACATGCAGACTGGAAGACATGTCCCATCGACTGGGTTGGCCATGTCCTCTACTCTGAGGAGGAAAAAGGGTTTTAATAAAAAGTAATACACAAGCTGAGCCAATAACACAGATGGAGGATTGAATTGGACAGGAAAATTAATCAGGGGTTGTAGAATACATTATTAAGTTCAGAGAGCTGCAATATCCCCAAACTGAAGACTATTTGCTGTTCTACAAGCCGACATTGAGCCTTGGTGTAATAATAAAGAAAACCACAGACCGATAGGTCAGAATGAGGTAGAGAATTAGTTGGCAAAGCAAAGTTTGGTGGCTCCTGTGGACTGAACAAAGCAATCACTCGATCTACATTTGTTCTCTCCAGTGTAAAGGAAACCACAGTGTGAACGCAAATGAACTACGTTAAATAGAAGAAAGTGCAGATGAATCTTGCTTTGGTGAGATGAGAGCTGGGTGAAATAGTGCGTCTGCCAGGGCTATATAAAGTACACTTGTTTGACCTGCTGAATTTCTCCAGCATTGTGCTCTTACTTCAATCATGGTCTCTCCAGACTTTTGTGTAGTGGAATTTGGGGAGGAGATTTGTAAAATAATAGCTTGTAAATAACCTTGCCTCATGTTTTGTTTTAATTTACTGAATGCATACATCATTAACGGAGGTCTTTTAATTTTAACCAGCCCATTGCAACAAATCTCAATCCTTTGCCTTCTTTACACGGCTATGCAAATTCTTTCATGTGAAATACTTATCCAACTCCCTTCTGAAAGTACCCAGCAGATTGTGACTTGGGGTGCATACCTTAAGAAGGATTTTAGGAACAGATTCATGATTCATGTTCAGCAGCACATTTAATAAATGCAGAAAAGAAAATATATAGTGTCTCTGGGAAAAGAGCAAGGGAAATGAGACTAATTGGATTTGCTAATAATGATGAGGCTGGATGGCAACCTTTGCTGCTCCATCAGAGATGATTTTATGATGTTTCAGCTTTGGAGCAAAGGTCCCAATGATTGCATACATCTAAATATACTGTATATGGACTGTACACTTTTAGGCCAAAAAAAATCACATGGTAAGGAAATTCATTGGAATGAAGCTGGGAAAAATATTTTTTGCAACAATATTTTGCTGTAAATAACCATGGCCAAAAAATGGACTGTTTAACTGCTGATGTAATCTGGAGCTGTATTTGGTCACAAAACATTGTTTCTAGCCCTGGGTTTCAGTGCATCTGTGTTTCATTAACATTCTCTTTATTTCTCCCCGCTGAGTTAGATACAAACTTTGAACTATGTTGAAATAATAAGTACATAAAGAGTCATTTCATATTCCCGTTTAAATTAAAGGAAAGTCAGTGAAATTGAATTCACTCAAAGTTTTAGAGTCATCGAATGGTTACAATGCTGTTTACGTCATTCAGCCCAGGATGTCCATGACGGTCTCAGCCAGAGCAGTTCTGCAATTCCAACCACGAGCCTATTCTCTGTGGCCTTGAAGGTCGCCATAGAATCCACCTCCTCCACACATTACAGATTTCAATCTCATGTATTTGTCATTCATTTCCCTTTCTTATATGTGACCTTTAGTATTCAACTTTGCCATCAAAGGGAACATTCTCACGCTGTCCACTCTGTCCAGATCCATCATTTCAGGAAATTTCCCCTCAGATTTCTCCATAGAAAGCTGCCTGTTTACATCTGATTCAATATGTCACCAATCTCTTGCAGTTCAGAATAATGCCAATGTTTCTCACAATCTCCACCATTCACCTTCCTCCAGTTTGAAGAACCATTCATCATGACTTTGTACTACTACTTTGCATCCATGTTACGAATCTCCCTTTTACTTCAACTTTGAAGACCTCAAAAGCCTTAAAGTTCATGCACACTGCATGAATTGCATTGCCCTTGTGAACAATATCTGTTATTCATCAACAAATGCTATCAAGTTGTTTCAATTGGATTACGCCATTTCAAAAGATCCATGCTAGCTTGCTTTAATCCTTTTTCCTCCAGGAGACTTAACTTGGCCCCCAAAAAATATTTGTAAGCACTTTTCCACAACTGAAATTAAACTAACTGAGCTTAAGTTGCATACCATACTGCCTTTTTTGGAAAAGAAAATGTGCTGCATTCAATTCTCTGGTACCATGCATATCCAAAGAGCAGTGAAAGGAAACAGTCAGTTACCCTTCAAGTGCCTCCCTTTTTTTGTTTTATTTAAAATCATAGGATAAATTTCATTTAGTGCTGTGTCAAGTTTAGCCAACTTCTAATATTTGTCAATTTTTAATGTGTCTCCTCCCTCAGTCTAAAAGCACTCTCTTCCCTGGAAAGACAGCTGCAGAGTATTCATTTAGTAACTTAACACCCTCAGTATCTACATATAATTTCTAATTTTTGTCCTTAATAGGCTCTACATGTGCTGCATCTACATGTACTTCGTTTACTTCTATTTATATATCTATAGAGAACAGCTTTTCATTCTGGTACAGGTATATGTTACCAGCTATTGTTTCTTATGTTTGCATCTTCATTTATACTTCCCTTTTCATTCTTTTGTTATCAGCTTGGTTCTCTTGTTGGTATTTAAGCCGAACATTTGTCTCTGGATCATGTATTCCATCTTTATCTGTAACTTTCTCTTCTTGCCATCCTGTCTCCAGTAAGAACACCATTCAGTTTCTACTACAATCATGAGACTTTCAACATGGAATAGTCTGAGAAGTGGTCTTCCCTGAGTCATGACATTCCCTCTGCCATAATTCTCACAGTATTTGATTGAATCTCACCTATTTCACCGAGACAAAAGAATAGAGGTCCCCAACTTTGTGCCCCATTAGCTTCTACATTCACAATTTCCGTCAACTTCAGCGAGGTTCCACCGCCAAATACATTCTTGCTTTGCCACCTCTGTTGCATTCTGATAGGGCTGTTCCTATCTCTCTCGGGACTATACTTAAATCTCCACAACCTTTATACAAGCCACTGCAGGAATTGCAAAACCTGTCTTTTTAGTTCCAGTCTATCATCCAGATTCCAAAGCAGTCCTTCTAATGTACTTGATTTGTTGCTCAGTGTTGTCTCTTCTGCACCGAAGACACTGATTACTGATTGGATGGCTGGTTTGTGGAACAACTGCTCTCAGTCCACCTTGTTGATTTAGAGCCGTGGTTTTCAAACTGCCCCCCATAACTCACATTCCACCTTAAGCAATCCCTATGCCATGTGCTCTGTGGTTGGTAAGGGATTGCTTAAAGTGGGATTTGAGTGGGAAAGGAAGGTTGAGAACCATTGCTCTGGCCCCAATTGTTATGAAATATTTTGTTTGAGAAAAATTGTCATTGGCCTATTTCCTTTGGAGTTATGAAACTGCACAAAACAAGTCAATTAGGTTGTTTTCAAAACTTTTTCTTTCCACTCACATACCACCTTAAGCAATCCCTTACCAATCACAAAGCACTTATGGCATAGGGATTACTTAAGGTGGAATATGAGTTTAAGGGGGCAATTTGAAAACCACTAATTTAGAGCTTCTTATCATCTTATCACTTCAGTTTTCCATTCACCCCAACTCTGTCTTATCTGGGTGTGGCCTCCAGCAGTCTTATGGCAATGCCCCAAGAAAAGTTGAGGAGCAGCATCTTGTCTTCTGTGTAGTGACATTGTAGTCTTCCAGACTTGATATTAAATTCAATATCCCTGAGTGACTTGTTTTCTTCATTTGTTTCAGAACTTGTAGGTCATTCATTTGTAATAACCTGTGCTTAGTATTTCCCAGAGAGACAGCGGCAAATATGGTGTGTGTGTGTGTGTGTGTGTGTGTGTGTGTGTGTGTGTGTGTGTGTGTGTGTGTGTGTGTGTGTGTGTGTGTGTGTGTGTGTGTGTGTGTGTAGATCACTTTATAGGATGAGGAACATTTTATTTGTATTGTTACAGCATTTAACATACAGAACAATTTGTCCATCAAATGAAAATCAAAATGCTGGGGAACTGGAAGCAGTTAACATGTCACTTGGCACTTAATATATTGGGTCAAAGACCCTTCAATTCTGACATCGGGCCTTTGACCTGAAATGATGACTGTTTCTCTTTCCACAAATGATGCCTGATTACTGAATGTTTACAGCAATTCCCATTTCTTCTTGAATCTGGTGTAATCAAATTCTGATCAATTCATGTTTTTTTAAATCATGAAGATGTCTAAATTAAAGCTACATTTAATTTTACTTTATATTTTTCCTCTTTGAAGGAAATAAAAAAAGAATCTGTCAGAGAGCAACACTTTCATTCTTCTGTTGTACCACCTCTTCGGCGCGCAAAATCCCTTGACAGAAGGACCACTGAATCCATAATGACGGTAAAGTTTGTCTTTCTTGCCTACCAATTGTTACATTTTTATGTTTAAATTATGCCACAGTCCAGAAGTAATAATTATTTGAGCCAAATTAATAGTTTTGAATAGTAGGAAGACCATAGTATATGGTATTAGTGTAAAAAAAAGTTGTGTTGAATTAATTAGATTATTTTTAAAATGAAAATAAAGTTCTTCAAAAGGTTGACTTAAGCTGTCTCAATGACTATTGTCCAGTAGCACTCACATCTCCTGTCGTGAAATACTTTGAGAGATTGGTTATGGCCTGAATTAATTCGTATTTAAGTAAAGATCTGGACCCACTGGAATTCACCTACTGCCACAATCGCTCTGCTGCAGCCCTGGATCACTTGGACAACAGTAGCATATACATCAACTACAGCACAGTTTTCAACATCATCATACCCTTAGTATCAGTCAACAAGCTACAAAACTTGTGCCTCTGCCCTGCCTTCTGCAACTGGATCCTTGACTTCCTCGTCGGAAAACCACAATCGGTATGAATTGAAAAAGTCTCTTCCTCATTGACAATCCACACAGACGCACCTTAAGTATGCATGATTGGCCCACTGCTGTACTTGCTCTACACCCATGACAGTGGCTAAGCACAATTCAAATGCCATCTCCAGATTTGTCAATGACCACAGTCCTCAGCAGAATCACAGATAGCAATGAGAAAAGCTACAGGAGTGAGATAGATCTGCTAGTTCAATGGTGTCACAAGGACAACCTTGCACACTCATTGTTAGCAAAACTAAGGAACTGACTTCAGGGGGGGAATTCAGGAGAACACAAACCACTCATCATCAAGGAGTCAGCAGGGTTAAGAAATTCAAATTCCTGGGTGTTAATATCCCATGTTGATGCAATCAATTTCTGCAGGTGTGGAGAGCATTCTGACTGGTTGCATCATTCTATGGTATGGAGGTGCCAATGCACAGAACAGGAAAAGAGTACGGGAATACATTTTAAAATTAATACATTTAATTAAAAGAATACACATTAAAAGAATATGTTGTCATTTTTATGACAAAATGGCGCCATACAGCGGCATCTCTTTGCGAGGAGCTCTGACAGGAATGAACAAATATCCTAAAAATCAAACAAAAATAAAGAAACATAAAATCAAATTTTCAATACAGCATGGAGGTCCTAAGATGGAATTGGCAGAATTACCAGTCACCATCAGGCCAAGGGACCCCTAAACAGGTCAAGCAAGTACAGCAAAAATTCCAGCAGCGGACTCACAAACCAGGTAAAGAAGACCCAATCATGTGTACGCAGAGGGGGGTGCTACAGGTCAAGGTGAGACGCTGGGACCTGAGGCTTTTGCTCCCTGCCATCCTCCTGGCCAACATACAATCCTTGGAGAACAAACTTGATGAACTCCAAGCCAGACTTCAACATTGGAGAGACATCAGGGAGTGCTGCCTGATGTGTTTCATGGAAACATAGCTGCACGTGGACATTCCAGACATTGCACTGCAGCCCAAGGGCTACACTCTTCATCACACTGATTGAACACGGTGTCTAGAAAAACTAGGGGAGGCAGCATTTGTGTCATCATCAATTCATCATGGTGCACAGACATGATGGTCATGTCCCAGTCCTGCTCCCCCCTCACCTGGAATAGCTGGGTGTTTCTACCTGCCGAGGGAGTTCACCGCCATCATCCTGGTTGCAGTGTACCTTTTGCCTCAGGCTGACACTGGAGGGACTGAGCAGTATTGTAAACAGCCATGAGAAAGCACATCCTGATGCCTTTCTGATGATGGTGGGAGACTTCAATCAGGTCAAACCGAAGAAGTCTCTGACAAACTACCATCAACACGTCATATGCGAGACCAGGGGAACCACTACTGCACCACCATGAAAAATGCGTTCCAAACCATAGCACGACCACGCTTTGGCAAGCCTGATCACCTGGCTGTACTTCTACTCCCGATGTACAAACAGAGACTGAAGACCACAGAATCAGTGGTGAAGACAGCGAAGATATGGTCGAGGGAGCTGGAGCAGCATTTTCAGGACTACTTTGAATCAGTGGACTGGAACATCTTCAAGAGATCATCCATAGACTTGACTTAAAATGCAAAGGGTGTCACCGACTTCATTAAGACCTGCATGGGTGAGTGTGTGCCCACGCGCACATACTGGGTGTTCCCCAACCTGAAGCCCTGGATGAATCCGAGAATTTGGAACCTGCTGAGGGTGTGAACAAGGGCATTTAAGGCCGGGGATCAAGATCTTTTCAAGAAGTCCAGGTACAACCTGTGGAAGGCCTTCTCTGAAGCAAAGTGGCAATTCACGCCAGTTATGGCAGGGAGTGTAGATCATTACTGCCAACAAAGCAAAGGCAAACACTATAGATGGCTGCTATGTTTCACTACCCGATGAGCTGAACATCTTCTATGCCTGCTTTGAGAATAAGAACCAAACAGTGCCTACTAGAATCACTGAAAAGGCTGAGCACCCTGTGATATCTGCTGCTGAGGGCAATGTCAGAACATTATTCAAGAGGGTGAACCCTCGCAAGGCATCAGGCCCTGACGGCGTACTTGGCAGGGTACTGAAAATCTGCGCCAATCAACTAGCCAGAGTGTTTACAGATATTTTCAGCCTCTCTTTGTTGTAGTCAGAGGTTCCCACCAGCTTTATCATCCCGATATCGAAGATGAGTAACATGGGCTGCTTCAACATCTACCGCCCAGTAGCACTGACTTCTACTGTGATGAAATGATTTGAAAGGCTGGTCGTAGCCAGAATTAACATGTGCCTGAGTAAAGATCTGGACCCACTGCAATTCACCCATTGTCACAATCACTCCACAGCAGATGCAATATCGTTGGCTCTCCACTCACCTCTGGATCATCTCGAAAACAGCAATTCATACATAGGGCTGCTCTTCATCAACTACAACTTAGCCTTCAATGCCATTATTCCCTCAGTGCTGGCCAACAAGCTGCAAACTCTATACCTCTGTATCCCCTTCTGCGACTGGATGGTTGACTTTCTCATTGGAAGACTACAGTCAGTACGAATTGGAAACAACGTATCTTTCTCACTGATCATCAACACGGGTACATCCCAAGGATGCATTCTTAGCCCATTGCTCTACTTGTTATACACGCATGACTGTGTGGCCAGGCAAAATTCCAATCCCATCTACAAGTTTGCCAATGACACCACAGTTGTCAGCAGAATCACAAATGGCAAAGAGGAAGCGAACAGGAGGGAGACAGGTCAATTCGATGAATGATGTAACGACAACAACAACCTTGCGCTCAACATCAGCAAAACCAAGGAGATGTTTGTGGACCAGGAGGAAGTAAGGGGAACACGACCCAGTTCTCATCGAGGGCTCAATAGTGGAGAGGGTCAAGAACTTCAAATTCCTGGCTTCAACATCTTCGAGGATCTGTCCTGGAGCCTCCACTTTGATGCAATCACAATGAAGGCTCACCAGAGGCTAGACTTTGTGAGGTGTCTTAGGAGATTTGGTATGTTATGGAAGACTCTTGTAACCTTCTACATGTGTACCGTGGAGAGCATTCTGGCTGGTGGAATCACTGCCTGGTATGGAAGCACCAACTCACAGCACAAGAATAAACACCAGAGGGTTGTTAACTTGGCCTGCGACATCACAGGCACCAGACTTCATCGAGGATATCAACATGAGGCACTGTCTTTAAAAAGCAGCCTCTATCCTCAAAGATCCCCACCATCCAGGCCATGCCCTCTTCACTTTGCTATCATTTGGGCAAAAGATACAGGAGCCCAAAGACGAGCACTCAGCGGCACAAGGTCGACATCTTCCCTGCTTCCATCAATTTCCTGAAAATTCAATGAACCAAAGACACTCCCTTACTTTTCAAGCACTATTATTATTTTATTTTTTATATTATTGTCGTAAGATAGTTACAATATGTATGTTTGCACTATGATACTGTCGCAAAATACCAAATTTTCTTACTTGTTCATAACAATAAACCCTGATTCTGAGTTGTGAACTTGGCCAGTTCCATCATGGGCACCAGACTTCACTCCATTGAGGATATCTAGAAGGCTAAGTTGTAGTTGATGAAGAGATAGCATCTTTAGGAAGCAGCTTCTATCCTCCAGGACTCTACCACCCAGGCCTTGCCCTCTTCTCATTGTTAACATCAGGAAGGAGCTGCAGGAGCCTGAAGACAAACACCCAAGCGTTAACAGCTCTTTCCCCTCTGCCATCGGATTTCCAAATGGTCAATGATTCACAAACACTACCTCATTTCCTCTTCTTTTGTATTGTTATTTATTTTGTAAATATAATTTCCAACAATATTTGCATCTATAATCTTGCTGCAAAACAAAGAATTTTGTGACCTATTCATGAAATAAATTCTGATTCGAGATAGCATAATTAAATAAAAAGACACCAAATTAGAACTAATTACACAATGCTCCCAAGGGGTTGCGATGTTTCTTCGGAGAACATTTATTTTCACAGTTTTAAAGTTTTATTTAAAACTTTATTTATTTTAGAAAAATGCAATTTATTTATTAACTTTTTTTCCCAGTTGTTTGAGTTTCTGGTTGACTGAATGCTGGATAATGGGGATTTTACTGTACAAGGAAAGCAAGGGAAAATGACAAAGCAGCGATCTGTTTCAAAAGTATTGTAAGGATATTTTGGGCAATTGCAAAGTGGTCAATTGATCTTTGGTTGTGTAAGCATTCAGGGACAATTTGGGAAAATGTTACTATGCATGAGGAAAAGATTGGTTAAGGAGAGCCAGCACAGATTTGTTGAAGATGAACAGTGTATGACAAACTTGATTATATTTATTTGATAAGGTAATAGAACACAGAACTGTACAGCGCAGGAGCAGGCTCATTGACCCACAATGTCTGCAATGAAATAATGCCAAATTAAAATAAACTCTTATTTTTGTACTTGATCCATATCCCTCCATTTCTTGCATACTTGTTGGTGGACCTAGAAGCCTCTTAAATGCTACTATCATGCCTGTTCCACCACTATCTCTGGTAGCTCATTCTTGGCAAAAAATTGTCCACACGCCTCCTTTGAAGTTTCCCTCTTTTGTAATATTTTTAACATGGGGGAAAATCCATATTCTCACAGGCAGCATCCAAGTAAGTTTCTTTTGTATCCTTCTCAAAGCATCCACATCCTTTCTGGAATGGGGTAACCAGAATTTTACACAGTACTCCAAGAGCAGCCTAACCATAGTTTTACATAACTGCCACATTAAGGTTAATAAAAGGAAGCAGTGGAGACCCTTTACATGGATTTTCAGATGGAATGAGCAAAATTGAGTCCTGTGGAATTTACAGGATCATTTGCAGTATGACATAAAAGCAGAGACAAGTGAGTGATAGTAAATGATTCCTGAGACATTTTGCAGAGAAGGCTCTGGGTGTATCCTATCAATTCCTGTCTGGATCTTGTGTGTTTCAGTGAGATCATTACCCATTCTTCTAAACCATAATATATTGGTCATGGGTGATCCTGACTCTCAACCACATTCACGTCTGATTTCCATATCCTCTGGTTGTCCAAAAATATGTTGTGTTTAACCTAAATGTACTCAATTGAAAGCAGAAACGCTGGCAAGCCATTCAGTCAGCAACTGTTGAAAAAGCAGCCTTTTCCATGTAAGCTTCATCATTGAAACTTCCTGACTGATATTTCAAGAATTTTGTTTTTATTTCAACTAGAATGTTTTGATCTTGAATGTTACTGATGTCTGAGCATTTGGAGTCTGATTTGATTTGTTCTGATCTTCTAATTTTTGTTTTCTTTTAGCCAGATCTGTTGAATTTTAAGAAAGGATGGATGGTAAAGCTTGATGAAACAGGCCAGGTAAGAAGGGTTTATAATTTTGCTTTATTTTTCAGTGCATACTATATTTCAATGTGAAATTCTGCTGATTTGAAGCTCCATGTTGCCTATCATTTGTTATGAGCTTCACATAAGTAAATTTTAGAATATTTGTCTCTAACTAGGAAGCACATGGAAGTTCTTTGTATGCAGAATTTGTTTTGGTGAGGTCACTTTGTTACAATTTATACTTCTGCCAGCATCACTTTTTCCATAAATGCACTTTTCATTGTTTAATTTCTTAATTGATATTCCACCTTCATGGTTCCTGTCAAATTGAGTCATGTCAGACCTAGGTGATGATTAAAATTAACTGGAGAATAGATATAATGTAATATGTTGTGTCATTTCAGATAATAGGAAATATTAATCTATTTGACTATTTCAAACTGGTCAACTGAGTTTATTTTCCCTCCAGATGTTAGAATATTCTATAGAAGAAAGATCTTGAGCATTGCACTGAATGTACAAAAGAAAGTGATGTTACATGGAATAAAATAATTGATCCAATGAAGAGTCTTTGACATGAAATGTTGACCTGTTTTCTCTTTCCACAGATGTTGCCTAATGTGCTTAGTGTTTCCAGTATTTTATATTTATACAGATTTCCAGCACCTGTAGTTATTTGATTTTTTTCTCTCAATTGCAGTCAATTAGGACTAGATTGACTGTTGAAATAAAATACATTTCCTTCAACTCTGGGGAATTTTAAACCATGACTTCCAAGGTTTATTCACACAGTTTAATTTTTAAAAAATTATAAATCCTGAAAAAAACACAACTTAAATATCTAAATACAACTCTTGCCACCACTCATGCATGGATGGTGGATGATCAAGGGGTAAATAGGAAGAGGAATATTTCTGTCCTCAATATAAATTGTTGGCAAATATTTAAGTGAAAAACAGTTGAATATATTCTTTTGGTCAGAACCAAAATAAAATGTAAATTCGATTCAGTTATTTAGGTATTAAGTATAATTAATTGAAGGTATCTTGGACCTACCATCAAAAAGAAGTTAGAGGAGCATCAAAATCAGGACTGACTGACTGGCTGCTTCTTGCAGGCTGTGAGATTGATGAATGGTATCCTGTAACCTTGGATCTCTAAATGAAATGAGTAAATTATTCCAAAATATTTTAGTATATATTTTATATGTGTGTGTATGTGTGTAATATAGTGTGTGTGATTTTTATTTTAAAATGTGCTGTTTATTGTGTGTGCAACATGGTCCAGAGAAAGTCTGGTTGTACATGTGCAGGCGGATGATCATAAATGAACTTCAAGGAACAACAAAATTGATGTCTTTGTTTTTGACGTGGTATATTATGGCAGACTTCCAGCATTATTTTCTAAATAGCTGCAGTTATATTGGCATATAACCAATAATTTAGAAGTTGGTTCAATTATTACCTCTTTGGCAACAGAATTCAATGCAAACAAAGTCTTTTTGCTTCAGACCTGAAAGGGGCAAATTTATTCTGGCCAATCTTTACCCTGTCAGTCTCCTCTCAATCAGTAGCTGCAAATCATCAGTAACTTGCTTACTACAAAGGCACTATTTAAGCACCAAGTTGCAACATCATTTTCATTCATGTTGGTTGGATGTTCAAAATGAGTGTTGGGTGGCTTATTGATATATCAAGGCAAGATTCAACTGAGTCGAGGAGCTTAATTTCATTCACAGCTCCCATAGCAGTTAAGTTTAAAAATGGCATTTGATCTATTATCAGTTACATTGTTCAAGAAGAATTCCAGGGTGAAAATACATCCAGAAAGGATTGATGGTCCCAGATTTCTTTACTATTATTTGTGATCTTGAAATATTAATCAAATCACCCAAACCTTCTTCTGTTCAGAGAATTCCATTCTAATTTGTGTTATCTCCCACTTTCCAATTTAATCCTTTGAATCCATTGGTAAATTTGAATTGTATTTCTTCAGAGGACATTTCTGGCACACAAAAATGTACTTTGTGGTGGTTCAACTGGAGCATTGATTGCTGCAAAGTAATTTTTTTCCCCCTCACTCTAGTCCTCCAATTATAAAGGCTGGCATTTCATTCAGAATCTTTAATTATTTGCTGTATTTTCTCATGACATTTTTAATTAATAGTATGCATTGGATTTCAAGACCGTCCTCCCTCTGCAAATTGTTCTAGCTTTTCTTCATATAAGCTTTCAAGTCAAAAGGAGTTGCATTGTCTTGCATTGAAATCAATTTACCAGAGTTTTGCTCTATATTTATAATTCAGTAACTTGGTTCCTTCTGTGCTGTTTACATGTCAACTTTCTTTGCATCTCCACAAACTTGGATATATTCCAAGTTGTCATGAACATTGTAAGAAGGTGGGGACCCTACATGAAGACTTGCAACATGCCTTTGGTTACATCCTACCAAAGAGGGTATTCCCAGCTCTTCTGGTCCTCAAGCAATACATTCTGCTGCTCATGTCTCAGAACAGGCTTCATCAATGAACTTCTGGAGGTTCAAATAAATAACATACAGGCAATCTGCTGCACACTTCAATATTGCATTGTGACTCTGAAGTATTTTTTGAAGTAATTAAATGTTTTTTCCATATTTGGAATGGAAAATATAGCATATCTAATTTGTTCTAAGCTTAAACAAGACATAATATCTTTAACTATTGTCTGTGTAGGTGGAGTGCTATCTTTCCATTGAATCTTTATTGGCATATCTACATTGAAAGATAGGTCGCACCACACTCAGGTAAAATGATATTATGTCTTGTTTAGGCTTAGAAAAAGATATGCCATCAAAGATGGCATGGGGCCCTTTTATGGATTATTGCCTATCCTGTTGGTAACCCCCCCCCCCCCCCCAGCTCCATTTATTGTTAGTATTGAGAATTTATATTTCTTTTTGACTCTCTTTTCTTTCTTTTCTTTTTTTCTTTCTTATGATATTCTGAGGGGGTGGGTGGGTGGAGGGGGAAAGGGAGAGAAGGATTTTAAAAAATATGGATGTGGTTTTAAAATATTTTTTTAAAAAATGCTGCATGGTCAAAATTTGCAGGCAACAAGTGCTTCCAGAGCCATTTCTTAATGAATTGTTACCATATGGAGTAAAAAGGAAACAAAATACTCATACATTTTTTGGTATTAAGTTTTATCCCAAAATTGGGCAATATGATTATTGCATGCAGTACCAACATGAGAGTTAGCTTCATTTGTGCTGACACAGCGAGTCCCTGCCTTTTAGTAGAACCATCCAGGAAAAGCAAGAACATCTTGAGTATATATTGTCCAGTTCTGAATGTTAATAGTTGATTTGTTTCTAATGTCTAATGACGACAAACTATTTTTGAATAAACAAAATGAGCTCTTTCTGCAGGTATTTCAGTTTATTTCTTCAATTTGTTTTTTTTTTAAATTTTTCAGTGGAAGAAATACTGGTTTGTCCTGACTGACCATAGCCTCCGTTACTACAAGGATTCAATTGCTGAGGATGTAAGTGGAATTTATGCAGAAACCAGTGATAGAAAACTCCTATACTTAATTTAGCAGCAGTTGTGTGTATGATCATTGCATTTTCTGTTTAAAAATTAGGTAAATAAGCACTTGTAGACCATTTTATATCAGCTTTAATTTGAACATGTATAAGAAGAAAAAACAGGCTATGTAGTTAATTAAATATAGAGCATTGCAGTACATGAAGTTGTACCAGTCTATATAAGCTGATGCAACAAACTAAACTTTCCCTCCCTCACACCGATAACCTTCCATTTTTCTTGAATCGATGTGTCTAAGTCTTTTAAATAGCCCTATTATACCAGCTTCTGCCACAACCCCAGGCACCCACTACTCCATTTAAAAAAAAAACAAACAAAACTTACTTCTTGACATTTCCCATAAAATTTCTTTCCTTTACCATGTACACATGTCCTCTAGTACTTGCTGCTGAAAGAGGTGTTGGCTGCCCAGCATAGCTTTGTACACCTAAACTAAGTCATGTCTCATTCCTCTTTGGTCTGAAGAGAATAGCTCAAGCTCTGTCAGCCTTCCCTCACAAGACACATTCTCCAATTCAAGCAATATCTGAGGAATCTCTTGTTGCATGCTTTGCAAACCTTCCACATCCTTGCTGTAAAGAGGTGAACAGAACTGAAGACAATATTCCAAGTGTGGCCTAACCAGAGTTTTACAGCGCTGAAACATTACCTCGCGGCTCTTGAACTCAGTCTCCTGATCAATGAAGACCAGCAGACCATAAGCCATCTTAACTACCCTATCAACTTGTGTGACAACCTTGAGATATCTATGGATTTGGATCCCCAAATCCCTCTGTTCTTGCACACTATTAAGAATCCTGCCATTAACCATGTACATGTTAAGTTCAACCTTTCGAAAGTGCATAATTTCAGTCTTATCCAGTTCACTTATTATCCAGATTGAACTTCATCTGCCACTTCTCCAGTCAACTCTGCATCCTGTCTATATTCTATTGTGACTTATTAATAGGGTAGGTAAATTGGAATTTGTGGATAGCATGGATTGTGTGTGTGGCCTCCATTTGTCGAGCATGGGTACTGCACCTTAAGCGAAGCTGGAGTGGCCTCTCCAGGGTGCAAGCTAGTGCAGAGTTGATATAGAGAACGTCTGTTGTCATTCAGTGGGAACCCTTCCCCTCCAAGCTAATGGCAGGCTGAAAGAAAATATGGTCAATACAGTTTGATGCCAGCAGCATCGCGGGAGTTGCCATGCCAGTGCTGGGAACAGCATTCAGCTGCCTTCTGGACACCGACACTAGATTTTTCATCAGGGTTTACTCCCGAAGTCTTTGCCGCAAGCGGGTATAGCCACAAGGCAACGGAGGTTTGAAATTGTTTTCCCTTTCCCATACGAGTTACCATCTGTGGTTTACAAGCCCCATCTGTTTCAAGGTGCCAGTGTCCCACCTTTGCCCCTTCTCCTGTCCGTGACCACACTGCCAGGCATTAGAACCATGCCACACGTGAAGACCAGGAGTTGGACTTTGTTGTCAGAGGCTGTTTGAGACGCATGCCATGAAGAGCATTTGTATAGCAGTTGGACCTCGTCCCCACAACCACCCTTTGGCTATGATAACCTTTAGAGCCGAGCATAGATTATGGCTTGGATAACTGGTAGAAACTAGAGCAGAAATAATCATGTCATTTTCAGAATGGAAGAGTGATTAACTGCCTAAAGATGCAAGGAAAACAAGTTTCACAATAAGACGTTACAAGTTATGAGTACAGAAAGAAACAGATCACTTAAGTGATTTGGCGTCTGTTACTTACGTCTCTGATTACCGTTTCAGACAGTTTTCTCACTGTGGAGGTTGAACTGTTCCTTGGGCTCTGCCACAATTTAACAAGATCTTGGTTGTTGTTCTATCTTGGTAGCATTTTCCTTTACAAATCCCACAACTTCTGATTGTATCATTATCCAAAATCACCTTAGCACTTGGTCAGAGAATTGTAATGGATTCATTGCCATCTAAATTAAAAATCTTTTTTCCTAATGGCTGACCCTTATTTTAACGATATAATTTATAGCCCCTGTCACACTTGTGATTCCAAGAATTAACAGCCAATCGGCCTTTCAAGTGTCTAGTCTAAAAGCAAAATAAACTCAACACAGGCGTCAGATGACGTCATCTCACACCGGGGATCGACAGCCTCCACCCCTGGTACAATCCCCAGCGTCTTCATTACAATCAGGCAAGTGTGAAACAGGTAATTGCATTGTGGGATTGAAATGACCCGATTTTGTGTGAATGCAGGAACATGAAGGAAAAAAAAGATTAAAATTAAGGTATAAACTTTGCTGTGGGAAAATTGCAGCGGGAGAGAGAGGAAATAAATAGTGATAAATAGCAATAGCAGACAATTTTTAAACAGCTTGGGAAAATATAGTGCATAATTTATAAAGACTTTGGAGGGGGGGGAATGCAATGGCGGGCCTGACTTCACAGAATGCCGTGTGGCAGAGAAACCCCTCTATGAATGCTCCATGCATGCAACCAGGCAGACAGCCCCTTCTCTGCCGTATGGAATTCCGGGAGGGCAGGTCCACCATCACTTTTCCCCACGGTATTTATAAATTGTACGCAATAGTGCTACCAACTTTCCCACACTGTTTAAATTGTACATGATAGTGCTACAAACTTTCTCACGCTGTATAAATTGAGTGCTATAGCACCACCAACTTTCCCACCCTATTTAAAAATTGTCCACTATTGCTATTTATTGCTGGCATTTTCCTACGATCCCTTATAAAGGTTTATGTAGGTTGGCACAATAACAACAGGGACTGAGGGGCTCATACTGTGCTGTACATAAAGCTTAATTATTTTAATAATTAGGCATGATCTTATATTTGAACAAAATTAATCATAACACATTGATCAGAATTTAGGACAGGTCCACCATCACTCGAGGTGTCATGACGTCATCCTTAAAACAGTCCTCACCCCAAGGATGGTTCCTTGCAAGTGTTAAAGCGTTCACTGTTAGGAGTGGTCAAGTGTGAAAAGCCAAGCCCCCATTCCTATCCCAGGACACTGAACAGCCAATTTAGTGGGATGCAGATGTTAAAGGGAGTTATGTAAGCTGTCTGTACTCCAGCACTCCAATCCACTTCTAATAATGCACCAATTTAAAAAATATATAGTTTTCTACTTTCTCCCACATTTTGTTTTCAATTTTTTTAATATCATTGTGCAGTATTGTATTCAGAAAGTCATTTGCTGATTTCCCCAATTCTGTTATTTATCACCTAAAATGATATGTCAAGCATTACGAAATGTTCATTTCATAAATTCATGTTGACTTTACTCATTCTTATTTCCTCTTTGCCTTGCCACAGTTTCCTTCATTGATTGTTGCATTGTAATTGCTATTGATATCAAACTAATGGTATGCAGTCCCCTGTTTATCACTCTCTCTCATATCATAAATGGTAGATTATATTCCAACCTTTGAGAAACATTATTTGCAGGAGAGCAGCAAGCTGAGACACAGCACTCCTTTGTGGGGTCCTAATGCCTGGTTTTAAATTTCTGTAGAAAGGTCCAGTGGTTTTTTTTTAAACATAAGTGAAATTACAAAGGTTCATGACCAAGATGAAGACATCCATGCTTAACAGTGAGCCATAAGAGCCCTTCATCAAGCCAAAACGTTGGTTATGTATCTATCTTTGCTACATAAATTACACTGTTTGACCAGCTGAGTTTGATGAAGGTCTTGGACCTGAAACATTAACAAAGTTACTCTTTCCATAGACAGCCCCTGACCAGCTGAGCATTTCCCTTATTGTCATGTGCTTAAATACACAAAAATGTACCAACATTTTCTTGCCATAAAATAAGTGTTCAGTGTCCGAGGTTGAACCATTCCAGAATCTGATTGATGAGACAAAAACTTGAACATTACTCAAGATTATCTGATGTGATTTCAGTATTTAACTGTTTTCTGGTATTTATGACTGCTCAATGTGTATATTATTTAATATTAGATCAAATTTGGGTGTGGATTTCAAAAACCATATTGATGATCTATTGTTCTCTTTTTATTCACCAGGCATCAGATCTGGATGGTGAAATTGACTTATCCACTTGCTACAATGTAACTGAATTTCAAGTCCAGCGAAACTATGGTTTCCAAATTCATGTAAGTTGACAAATTTAAATAGTACTGAAAACTTTGCCCCAAATCAGCATATATCCAGCATCATTATCCTCATGTCCTACAGCTTTTGATCCTTTAGTTATGGCTCACATCAATATTGAGTTTTGCAGATATTAACTGTTCTTTGCTATGACTATGTGTACAATAAATAATAGGCCTGAATTTTGCTGATTGCATTTTTCTGCTGAGATTAGTAGTTAGCTTTGCATTTGCCTTATTGTTAGTCATAAAACACATTTCTCCTTGGCCTAATCAAGTTTCTTTAGGCTCCAAAGTTGTTAAGCTTTCAGTCATGTGAAAAAACTGAGCAATAAGTCAAGTTTGTTGACATCTGATTTTACAAAACAGCGTTCTCCAGTCCTCGGTGCAAAACACACAGATGTACAGCGAGACATAACTCAGATACAGAGAAACAATACAAATGCAGGACAGGTATTTCATCTGCACCAGTGGTTCGCAACCTTTTTCTTTCTACTCACTACCACTTTAAGTCATCCCTATGCCATCAGTGCTCTTTGATTAGTAAGAGACTGCTTAAGGTGGTGAGTGAATGGGAAGGGAAGGTTGAGAATCACTGCTCTAGACCTAATTGTTACCGAAATATTTTGCTTGAGAAAAATTGTCATTTGCCCCATTTCGTTTGGAGTTCTGAAACCGTGCACAGTAATAGGTCATTGGCATGAACAGGAGTGCTCAGTATGATGGTGTTCAATGTTCTCCTACCAACCCTGACAAACTGTGATCTTTCAGTTAGGAAGTTCTGGATCTAATTACTGAGAGAGGTGTTGAGTCCCAGTGAGGACATCTTCTCCATCATTTTCTGGGGAATGATCACATTAAAGGCCAAGCTGAAGTCAATGAACAGCAACCTTGTCTAAAAAGCATTTTTCTCCAGATGGGTCAGGATGGAGTGAAGTGACAAGACTATAGCACCGTTTGTTGAACGGTTTCTTCTATCGGCGAATAGAAATGAGTCCAGAGTCGCTGGGAGGTGTGCTTTGATGTGTTCTATCATCAGGCGCTCAAACCATTTCATAATAGTGGAGGCCAGAGCCACAGGGCGGTAGTCATTGAGGCCTTTTATTGTCACCCTCTTGGATACTGGGATGATGGTGTCTGTCTTGAACCCTTTGGGAACGATGGACTTCTGCAGTGAGCTATTGATGATATTCGTAAAGACCTCCATCAATTGGTCTGTGCACCCGTCAGTACCCGAACAGGTATGTTGTCTTGTCACGCCGCTTTGTGTGGGTTCACCTTGGATAGGGTTCTTCTCTCCTCAGCCGTGACTATGCAGTGGGCCCGTTTATCAGGGGGACATAGAGCTTTCTTTGGCATCATCCTGTTACTCTCATTAAACTGTTCATAGATGTTCAGCCTCTCTGGAAGGGAGACATCATTGTCCTTAACTTGTAAGGTTGATGTAATCCATTATAGTCTTGATCTCTTTCCACATGCGCCTCATGTCACCGGTGTTTCACAGCTGTCTGTGGATCATTTGTGTGTATCCTTGCTTTGCCTTCCAGATTGCGCGGGAGAGTTCAATGCTGGTTAATCTGATCTTTATGCTATCTTATCCCCTGTTTTAAAGGCAGCATCATGAGCTCTGAGAACGTCCTGGACCTCTGCATTTAACCATGATTTCTGGTTAGCTGTAGTTGTGAAGCATTTGATCTCAATGACATCTTCAATGCACTTGATGATGTAGGCAGTCGCTAAGTTTGTTTACTCCTCTATGTTTACATGACTTGTTGGTGGCCGCCTCCCTGAAACAGCTCCAGTCCATGGGCTCAAAGCAGTCTTGAAGGGGCCCACGCCACCCTCCTCCCCCGACCTTGTCCTGATCTCCCTGTGAACTGAGCAAGTTTACTTTTCCACCAGTCTGTACACCAGGCTTAGCAGGACAGATACATGATCCGAGTAACCTAGATGGGGATGAAATGCAGCCTTGCATACAGCAGGAATGTTAGTGTACACCCGATACACGGTTTTCTGTCCTCTATTAATAAGATGTTTAATCTAAAAGTACAAAATAAATAAATAATAATAAATTTATAAAAGAGCACTGGCGTACCTCAGGGCTCTGTGCTCAGCCCATTCCTATTCATGCTACTGACCCACAACTGCATCACTAGATCCAGCTCCAACAGTATCATCATGTATGTAGATGACTCAACAGTTGGCCTCATCAACAACAACAATGAGTCTCACTACAGAGAAGAGACAAGGGATGTAGCCAGGTTTTAATGTTAGGGGGAGCGAGAGCACATTCAAAAAAAAAGTGCAATGACCACAACTGTATGTTTTTGCACACACACACTCTCATGCACACAGTCTCTCACTTTCACACGCACACTCACACTTGCGCACTCTCTCTCATGCACATATTTATTTAGCTGACCATAAATATTTTGTGTTAAAGTCGGGTGTTATTCGATAAAACTTTAAAAATGTGAATACCCTGATGGTGGATGAGTTGTTTCCATAATCTTTACCATTTCCATGGTGCCGAACTCCTCTTAATGTACTCTTGTCTTTGTCCCTCGATATCCACCGTCAATGACATTCAAATAAATAAAATTAAATCAAAAAAATCCTTTCCAAATTTCTCCCTCCTTAAAAAAAAAATCATGTAATTCTTTCTTTGAACTTTAGTACTTCCTCTAGGAATGAAAATGGATAGCACTGTAAAAAAACCTAATTAATAATTATAAAAAAGTAAGTTCAAATCATTTGACAGCCTGTGCTCTTTCTCCCCAAGTGTGTCAATTAAAGCAGTGTGGCGGGCCAAGTGACCGCATGGGTGGATGGGCCATCCCAAGACGGCGCGGGCCCTCCTTCTCTACGGAGAAGAAGCCCACTGTTGACACCATGTGCGAGCTAAGGGAACCCCCTGCTTCCGTGTGGCGCACCGCAGGCTGAGGAGTGATGCAATGACACGCTGACATCACTTCCGGAAGCTAGTGCATACATTACCGGAAGTGGGCGTTGTCCACGGGGCAACACGGCAAATTCAAATAATAAAGTCAGTTTTTGGTTCACCTCTTGTTTTTGGACACCTCTTCATTTCATAGTGCTGCCACAGCAGTCGCTACAGCGTCGCCAATTCTTATGTATTTATAATTCCCATTGCTTCGGTTATCTTGACCATGCCTTCTTAATTTTAGATGGGTGTAAAGTTTACAATTTCCATTGTAGATTTGTTCTAAGAACCAAAATATTCAGTCGAATTCATACTGTGTTTCAAATGTGCAATTGTATTCTGTAATTTAAAAAGTATCAGTTTTATTGTCTTCGTGGACCAAGAAGAATGCTTCAACTAATTAAATGAACTTTAATATAGCTGATAAATTTTAAGATTACAAACTTTTTCAGACCCTTTTACAATTTATGATCAAACTTGTTAGCTGTGGAACAAGTATTCCACGATATTCTACCGACTCAATCGATCCTTTAATGCCAAATGTCTCAGAGACTAGGAAAAGTTAAAATAACCAAGGCATGAAAATTCATAATAAATTAATTGAAACATCTGAGATGTACCCTGGAAGTGCTACCTTAAAGTCTGTTCAATTTTGTAAGATTCACTTTACAAAATTAAATAAAATGATGTCGTTGATCATAGAGGTTATTAAAATTTCATTTTGTGCGCTGTTTAAGTCATTTGGTTTACACAAAGTGCAATAAACAATTGTGGCGACAACATAATTTGATACCCTAGATTCCACATGAAAATTTTAGGGTATGCACATGCCAAATCGTATCCTGAGAATCTGCATGTGTTCTATCCAATGTGAAAGCAAGCTAATCTCCCTTTTAATTATGTTACAGGTTCACCTGTGAATCTGCTGGTCAGAATGTATGTGACTACTGTACAGGCATACCTTGTATAACTCAGTAACACGTACAAAGCAAATTCAGAGTTATGGAAAACTACATTGTTCAAAGTATTATTAAAATGTACTTTAATGGAATATGTTCCAATCTTATTTTTTTTTACCAAGAACTGTTATGCAAATGTGGATAAATATATAAAACTGAAAAATGACAAAGATCTTTATTGCTAATGAGTGAACATTGTTTATTTAAGAAAATATTTGTCTAATATAGTTTGCGCTTCTTTACTTTCATCTCCCCCCCACCCTGTCTCTGGCAAACTCAGAGACTGCCTGCCCGGGATGGGGACCGACCACTCGGGATGGGGAGTTGCTCATTTTCATTGAAAATCATCGACCATGTTGTCATTTTGAATGGACTGTAAATGACATGCTGAAAGAATGGCAACCAACCTGAAATCATACCTAAATAGGCACAAGGTCAATTGATTATGTCACTAATTTTACAAGATGCAAAGAGAAATAAAAAAAATTATGCGATTCACTAATTTAATCTTCAACCTGGTTAAGCAGTGCAGAAATTATATTTTTATCGGATCAAAGATAGAATGGAAGTGCATAGACCGACTGCTCTAGACAGGGACCAACTGCATAATATCAAAACCTGCACAATTCAGAACTGTGTTAAATAGGATATGCTCGTATTTATTTACTTAGTAATTGAAAGATTTTGTTTGTTCTGTCCTGCTATACTTAAAACAGGATATTTTAACACAGTGAAGAGAGAGTAATCTGCAATCCAAACATCTGAAATCCAAATTTTTTCAGAATTCCTGCTGAATTGGATCATGGGTCCAATCAAGGTTTTTGCGTGCTTTCACTTTATACATGGGGCCTTTGTGCTTGTGCTTTAAGGCGTGCTTCCAGCTTCTCAAATAACGAGGCTAATTACCAATATAAAGAGAAAATATTAAACGTAATCGATTTTTCTAAAGTATGGCAGTGATCAGAAATTAACATCTAAGCTACAAGCTTTGCAAATAAACAATTGAAGTAACTGTCTAATTAGGCCTAAGACATCTGTGCAGCAAGTTAAAATCTGTGCTAACTTAAAAAATTTAAATGGAAAGAAGCAGAATTGTTACACTGCTTGAAGGATGTTAACCGTGAAGCATGTCTGGGACCCCCACATGAAGAATAGATTATGGAATGGATGAATTGTGACGCTGTACTCTTGTCAGATGACTGATGAAAAGATTGTTTCCAAGGGGATGAACTTTCATGTTGATGAACCTCACAGTGTTCAGATTTATTGTCAGAGTATATACAGTGAAACCCCCAGCATCAGGCACCTATGAGGATTGGTACATGTCGGATGAGTGAATTTTCCAGTCGTTTGAGTTTGCGTATTTCATGATTGTTGAACTAACAGCTGGGGGGGGGGTGTCAATTTTAAACTTACGTATTTTTTAATCTATTTATTTTCCACAATTTTTGCCGGTTGGTTGAGGCTACCAATTACGTGAATTCTGGATATTTTCCTCCTAGCTAGTTATCAGTTGTGCAAATAAACTGTACTCAGAAATGTAAACCAACTGAAGGTGCAATCCAGAAAATATTCAGTTAGAAATAATGTGCAAAGGAAGAGGCCTGACATGAGTCTCTCTCTGGCTGAGTTTGTTACTGGCAGTGATAGTCAAGAACCACAGGAGCAACAGGTTAGTGTAGTGGTTGGCATAGCGCTGTTACAGCGCTAGTGTCCTAGGTTTGAATCCGACACCGTATTTAAGGAGCTTGTACATTCTCCCCATGACTAAATGGATTTTCTCTGGTGCTCCAGTTTCCTTCAACGTCCCAAAGACAGACAAGGTTGGTAGGTCGATTGGTTAAATGGCTGTCATTAGATGGGGCAGGCTTGTGGACTGGAAGGGCCTATACCATGCATATCTTTAAATTTAAAATAATTAAGATCAGCATAAATGAGGAGAAATCAGTACATACATTCTTTGCACTGAACAAGAGTGAATATTTTCCATATAAAAAAATGAAATTGAGGAGACAGTAAACCTCATGAAGCAAGTGATTCTCAGAATCCTTTGTCATGAAAATGTTCCAGCAGCAACATTAAGGGTGGAAATATTTGATATAAATTGCATTTAAAAATCAATAAATTAGTGCAAAAGAAAAGAAAGTGAGGTCGTGTCTGTGGTTCATTGTCTATTCAGAAATTTGATGATAGAGGGGAAGAACTGTTTTTGTACCACTGGGTTTTTGTCTTCAGGCTCCTGTACCTCCTTCTTGATGGTAGCAGTGTGAAAAGGGCACCCCCAAGTTGTAAGAGTCCTTGAGGATAGAGGCTGCTTTCTTAAGACAATGCCTCTTGTAGATGTGGTCAATGGAATGGTGACTGATGCCTGTGATGGCACTGGCTGAGTTCACAACTCTGTAGTTTTTTTCTTGTTCTGTGATGCAACCAGTCAGAATGTTCTCCACTGTACACCTGCAGAAATTTTCAAGAGTGGTGACGGCCAAAATCTCCTCAAACTCCTATCAATGTATAACTGCTGGTGAGCCTTCTTTGTGATTGGATCGACATGGATCCCCCAGGATAGGTCTTCAGAGATGTTGATATCCAGGAATTTGAAGTTTTCGTACCCTTTCTATTTCTGACCCCTCGACGAGGACTGATTTGTGCTTACTGGCTTCCCCTTCCTTTAGTCCACAATCAATTCCTTAACTTTGCTTACATTGAGTGCGAGGTTGCTGTGGTGACACCACTCAACTCGTTGATCTGTCTCCCTCCTATATGCTTCCTCATTGGTGTCTATGATTCTGCCTGTGACCATGGTATTGTCAGCAAATTTGTGGATGACATTTAATTATGCCTTAGCCACACAGTCATTGGTGTAGAACGAATCGTGCAGAAATGAGCGAATGAGCCTTCAAGAAATCATTATTGATGTTTAAAAAAATCCATGAATTAATATAATAAATGTTCTTCAAAAAAATCAGTATTGTTTCACATAATTTCTTCATAAGAAGCATTTATTCACTCACAACTTGTCAGGTATGGACAAAAACTACATTTAAACAGTTCCTAGATCAGAATCTGGGACTTGTTTACTGTTGTACTGGGAAATTAAGGTCTGGAAATTTCCCATTTTACTTCCTACATGTTAGTGATAAATGCATAGAAAATTGTACCAGATCTCAGGATTTTCACAACTATTTCCTCATTTTGCAAAATAATAAAGTACAAGGCATGTTCCTGTTAATGTTAAACTTGGATCGTTAAGGTTTAGGTATAAGATGGAATCTCTCAAGAAGTCTTTCTACCATTGTCTTGATATATGCCATGTTTAATAAAATAGAAGAAACTTCATTATTGGTAAAATTATTTTCTTGTCTAGTTATGAAGCTTTAATGATTCCATTTTGTAATTTATCTTAAGAGCTAGGTTACATCGTTTTGTATTTCTGCTAGTTAAATGTGATATTAACTAGGTTTATTGGCCTGTTCTATTTTGGGAAAAGAATCTGTAAAACATGAATGACATTAGTTGACATTGGAACAATTAAGTTCTAATATTTAACTTCTAGAGCTCGTGCCTCGAGTATCTGAAAGCATCTTTAAATGGCAGCCAGACAATATAACATACTGTCCAATTGGGGTTAGATTTCCATAAAATATTGAGAGATAATCAGGAGTTAGGGAAAATCAATAAGGCATGGTTTGTCCTTGCTCTTGTTTGCACGTTCCCCTCCTTCATCACATACCCTTCAGGATGAAGGATAATTGTAAATATTGTCAGCCCTCTGCTATCTAACACAACTGGCAGTTTTTAACAGGGGCATCTTGGGAAAGAAAATATTACGTAGCCATTCGAATAGCAACTGTGTTCCTCAATAGTTATAACCTTTAATTAAGGAAATGGAAGGGACTGCAGTTGCTGGAATTTGCAGCAAAAAACAATCTTCTGGAAGAACTCAAGTGATGGTAAAGAGTCCTGGCCTGAAGAGTTGACCAGTCTTTTTCTCCCACTGATGCAGCTTAATCAGTGGAGTTTGTCTCGCAGATTTGTTTTACTATTTTAACCCATAAATCATTAATTGATTGGGATTTGTTCATCTTTAAGATAGAGTCTATCCCAAAGATGAACAACACCCAATCAAGTTCTAAAATTCTCGAGCACTGTGGCATGAAATTTGTCATTCACCTTTTATGCGGGAAATTTCCTTAATTGGCTTGGTTGACTGGATTCATGCAACAGAGAATATTACACAGACAATATGAATAATATAGATGGCTTTATTGCATTTTATAGACCCAGGAAGCCTTGTTTACGCTTTCTGCAATGACTGCTGGTATTCGACGGAATTGGATGCAGGCATTAATGAAAAATATCCGTCCTTCAACAGCACCAGATGTTGCCAGGTAAGAATCTATGTCATTGTTACTCTTTAGTGAAATGTTGGATAAGTTCTATTTGGTTTTATTGTTGGAGATACTCTATTGACCTGCTGTATAAGATGTTGTCCATTTTTTAAGACCTATTAAAATGTCCAATAGATATAATCCCAAGCCACCTTTTTGGTACTGCTGCTTTCTTCCTATCTCTCTAAGTAGTATTGTATAAATACCATGAACTGAATCATTTACACAAAATAATGATGGGTATATTTTTGCATTTTAAAGAATTCCATGTTTGCTTTTTTCCTTATCAGTTTACCAGCAGAACAGTGTGCCGTGATGCTTCCAAATACAACTTCACATTATGACAGCAAATCAGATTCTCCATCATCTGAAACGTCTTCTGTCGATAAAGAGACAGGGCAGCGAAAAAGCCGAGCACGTGAAAGAAGAAGAGAGGGAAGATCAAAAACTTTTGATTGGGCAGAATTCAGGCCAGTTGCACAAGCCTTAGCTCAGGAACGAACTGCAAAATCAGATATGTATGACAGCAATTCAGAGAGATTGGGTTCACCCCCATCAGACCCGAATGAATGGGAACGGACTAAACGTCGTGAGGAGCGCAGAAAAAGATACGATGCTGTGGCGGGAGCAGCTGTTTCAAGTTCAGGTGAAACAAGCAAAATAGAATTTGATGGAACCAGTTCCCCACTGTTATTGGATCGTAGGCAGAGGATGCACGATGAAATTGAAGAGCACTGGCAACAGGTGGAACGGACACCCATCCGGGAAGAAAGGCGGGTTCCTCTTGCAACAGTGCTTCCAAGGTCACAAGTGTCACAGATTGATAAGCTACTGGAAGCGCACACAAAAGAGGTAAAATAAAAATGTATATTGCAGCTGACGTGGACTTTTTACCCCCTCCATAAATCTTCGTCCGCGAAGCCAAGCCAAAGAATATTTGCTTCTTAAAATTGCTAAATATAAAACATCACGTACACCTATCTTTATACTTGAGCATAATGCCTGCTAATAATATGGCAAAAGAAGGAAGAAATTGACAAAATGCTGAAGTCAAAGGATGAAGTATTTAGGTCAAGAGATGGTGTCAGTAGGTGATTTCTAGTGGACGGGTGCAAATGGAAGAACAGCCTGACAATTCTAAGTGGCAGGTATTGCATCTTTGGAAATCAATATAAGTCAATAACATTTGGGGAAAAAAAGATGGCTGGAATTTAGCCTAAATTAGAATACAGGTAGCAACGTTTTGGGTGACCTGACTTCACAGATGGTGAAGGAAGGGTATTAATTAAAAAGGGCTGATCAATTTTGTTGGGTTGCAATGGCAATAATGATTTCTAGAGGAAGGATCCATATTTCCTTACAGTATAGAAAGATGCCATTTTAGCCCATCACATCTAAGCCATCTCAGAGAGCAACCCATTCACCAGCAATTTTCTTGTAGCCTATTCTCCCTACATTCCCATCAATTCTCACCCAGATTCCCAAACATACCTGCAGACAGGAGGAAATTTACAAGCATCAAATAATCCAATGATCTGTGTGCTTTTGGAATGTGGGAGGAAACTTGTGCCTCTGAGGGGAAGCATCACACAGATAACTCTGGAAGTCTGGATTGAATCCGGTCGTTGGATATGTGAGGCAGTAACTGTGCCACTTTGCGTCATGGGTACTTCAGCTAAATCCTTAGAAGTGTGTAAAATGTTGCTGAAGACCCTTTTTACTTCTATAAATTGTAATTCCTTATTTCTGTAGCTTGAAGAATTGAAAGGCCAGTTGGAGCATTGCAAGCAGGAATTAATTGAGACTCAAAAATACAAACTGGAACTTGAATCCCAGCTGAAGGCTAGTTTAGAACGCGAGCAACAGGTCCGTTCTGGTTACATCTCCCAGGTAAGATGAAAGAAAATATCCTGCTCTGTAAAAGCATGTTTCCTGTTTGACATGTAGAAATCGCTGCCCTCCCTTATAAATCCCTTGCATGTTTTGTGACTGACAACTTAATTTTTTTTAAAAATGCATGGACTACTGCATGATAACATGAAGAATCATTGGTGCTTTTATACCATTATTTAGCAGTTATTAATGTTTAAAGGGTAAAATAATATCAGTAAGGTATCATCGAGGTGAAATTGTAGTTGTTGATAAGTTTTAATTGTGATCAAATAGAATCATAGGCCATTAGAAATTAATTCTCAGATGCTTTATGACAAACAGTGACTTCCATTTGAAACTAATTAAGCAGGAAATGCTGGAAACTTGCAGTAGGTTTAACGGCCAGTTCAGTGTCCTTTCCACAGAACTGGAAGAAGTTTGAAAATTAAAAACATTTTTTTTGGTGCAGGGAAAGAGGAAAATGAAAAAAGCAGTGTTTTGAAGTCCTCTGATGTGAAGGAATGAAGGAAAGATGGAATTAAAAAAGGATAGTTGAGGGCAGAAAGTGAGTGGTAATGGAACAAGTACAAGGAAAGGCCTTGAGTAGATGTAAACTTGAGTTGAGAAATTATCTGAAATTGAAAACTGGAATAAAAGTGCAGATGCTGGAAATTCAAAACAAAACACTGGAAATACTCAGCTGGTTAGGTCATATTTCAGGTTGAATATCCCTTGTCAGAACTGAATGTGAGGTCAAGCAAGCTTGTCTCGGCTACCAATCATTGCCCAAGTTTCATCCTGTCTGTCTCTCTCCCATTCTCTTTGCAGCTTTATGTGCTTTTTCAATTCTGGCTTAGGATCTTTAAAACTGAAACAGAAACCCAGCTTCTCTTCCCATATTGGAAAGTCAAGGCCATGCATGTTGACTAAAATTAGGGCAATCGCCCAGTCTTTTTTCTGTCTTCCTGATCTTGAGGCAATTGCATCATGGGTACAGTATGTTAATTTGGAGCAAGTGCAATTAAATTTCAGCTTCCCCCAGAAACTGTATTTGCGGCAGTGAGGAATCCAGGTTTCACTATGTCCCATGGTAAATGGAAGATGTGTGGAGATGATTGCCTCCTTCTGAATACAAAAGGGATGAGCTGATCGATTCCAAAACAAAAACCCAGAAGTTGTCAGAACTGGCTCATGTTCCTGTATTATTTTGTAACGTCATTTATGTGAAAAACTTGTTGGTTGGGAGTTAAAGGTGAACGTTATTCCTCTGAAAATGAGTTTGGAGGAGAATTGGGAGATAAGGAACTGGGATGGGAGAAGTATGATCACTGTGGAAAGTTGATTCTGGACTTTCAACAGCAGCCCTTATCCCCAGAAATAAACTTGAACAGTAAGAGAAGGAAAGAGTAACACATGAAGAACCACAAGAGGCTACAAACTCAAATTTACAAGCTAATCTTCCATAGTTTATCAATGCTCGAACGTTGGTATTGAGAGATAGAAGATTATTTTTCATCAGCCTTATTTCTCTTGTCACTTATAACCTTTCATTCTTCCAACACAATAAGCGTGTGACCTTTGTGTAATTGGGAAAATATTCACGGTTAGCACAGCATCTTTACAGCGCCAGTGATCGGGTCCATGATTCGAATCCTGCGCCATCTCCAAGGAGTTTGTACGTTCTCCCCGGGTTTGCATGGGTTTTCGCTGGGGGCTCCCATTTTCCTCCCATTGTCGGTGGAGGCCAATTGGGTGTAAATTGGGCTGCACGGACTCGTGGGCTGAAATGGCCTGTTACCGTGCTGTAGGTCTAAATTTAAAAATGTATTTAAAAATCAGCAAGGAAGGAGCATTTTACAGAACAGTGAGCTGATGCAAGTTCTATGACATTCTTGTGAATAGCTTGTATGCGAACAACATCTAAATTGGTGGATTATCAATAGAAGCTAGTTATGACAAAATACAAATTACTTTTGTGCTACTAAAAAGCAGACAGAAAGAAATGCTTTGGCAATTATTTCAACTACCAGACACAAATATGCTGGAGAAACTCAGCAGGTCCCATAGCATCGATAGGAAGTGAAGGGTAATCAATGATTGGGGGCTAAGCCCTTCGTCAAGGTACCTCTGATGGACGCTGTGAGACCTGAGTTCCTCCAGCATTCTTGTGTTTTACTCCCTTTATCTAAAATTTTTTTTTCTTGAAACATTGTTAAGGATATGTTATTGCACCTGATGTTAACTTAAATTATTTTGAAAATTTAATCTTGTTTCATAGATTAACTAAAATGCACCATAGATTTTTCTTACAAAAGTGTCTTGAGAAAGTAACCCATTCAAAATTGTAATGGATGATATGGAAGAATAGTTCAGAAAAAAATTGGCTTTGGAGTTTTTGTTCTGGACATACACATTGTTATCAGTCTTTGATCCATTATTAGCCAGTCGTTCATAATTTAAGCTATTAACTAAATTAAACAAATAAATATTGGACAATACAATTGAAATTTTATCATAGAAAGAAGCACAAGTTTCAGATTCAATGCTAATATTGTGTTTGCAGATTTTTTTTGGGTGATAATTTCCCTGCTACTCTAGCTTGTAGTCATAATTTACTGCATCTCGACAATAATCAATGATTATTCAGTTTCATTTTGTATTTCTAAAATGGACAACGCTGGTTTGAATTTCTTAATGACTTTTAAAACTTGAGTAATTTTGTCCTGAAATGAGGGGACATTTCCCCGAATTAAAGATATTTTCAATTTATGTGCTAACGTATAAATATTAAATGTTGAAGTAATTGCAAAACTGAGGCATGCAATTATTAGTGGTGTAAGTTATGAATAGTGAAAAATCATTTTAACCTATTCATGAAGATTTGCTTTTGTTAACTATTAAATAGAATTTAATTGTTTTTAAAGAATACAGTCATAGGAGAGGGGCAGGCACCATGGAAGTGTGACAAGGTTTGCTACACCTTTGTTTATCTAGGCATTGCACAATTTTACAAATCTCATTTAAATCTCCCTTTAGCCGCCTCAGTTCCAAACAATTTCATTTTTTCTCCTGTCTAAATATCTGATGGGCAATTATATTCTTGCATTAAGGCAACCAAAACAGTGCACTTTTGTTGATGTCTTGGTTTGTGTTCATCATCCCAGTTTTTTTATTCTCTGCTTTGAATAATAAACAGTTTAATTTAACCTTCTCAGCTTTATCTGACTACTACCTTCAGAGATCTGAAGACATGCAATTCCACATCCTTTTGTTCTTCTATATGTCTCAGTATTCTACTTTGGACAGAATTCCTAACTTGAGAACTCCCATTCTGATTACATCATGCAACCTCCAATATTATTGAGGAAATTTTTTATCTTGTAAATTAATATTAATAAAAGCACTTGTTTACCTTTTCCATTTACCATTTTTATGCACTTGACTATCCATGGACATCTTTCTGGAATGATGGTTTTCTTATCAGTCATCTAGCTCATTTCTGTATAATTTACAACCTTTTTAATTAAAGATTTAATTTTAATTTAAAAAGTGACAGTGTTGTTCTCATCGATTCTCCTTAAATGTACAAAAATGCCTCATTTCTTTAATCCAATTTATCTTTCAATCCATGCTGAATGTTATTATTTAATCCAGATTATAACTGAACCATGTTGTTGCCAGACTTCATTATTTAACTTGAATTTGTAGTAGTGTTCTTTGTGAAACGTGTAGTTATAAAATACAAATTGCAAACCTGATGTTAAAGAATAGTTAGATTTAATATTGTTGGAGGTGGCAATGCCCAGTTCACATGTAATTTGCTTGGTGGATCCTTAATTTTGTCAGCCTGAGATCGGTACTGACAGATTGTGCATTGTGTGTAGTTATCCATTGCTTTCTATCAGCCGGAGAGATGAAGAAAAGTATCAACCACCGTCACATTGTTAAGACTTAGTTCTGACTTGGCAATTTATCTTCTTCCAAACATTTTGAACCCTTTTTATATTCATTTTCACATGTTTATCTTACCACTGTTACCAATTCCTGTTTAACTGGCTGGTCTATGCTGCACATCCTTTTTAAAGACACTTGGAAAATATTTACCTAGAATCATATTGTTTTTTAATTCACCAGCAAGTTAGTTTTGATGAGCAAATAGTCTTTCATTATTCAGTTGCTGTCTCTGTTTTCTATGTTTGACAGCTCAAGACCACTCGATCACAGCAATATCTTTGTGCCCTCTCTTTATTGCCTAAATTAGTATTTCACCTTGGACTTTTGATACATACTCTTATGTTTTTGATGTCTGATATCAGGTTCCTATTTATGCCTTTACTTCTTGCCCTGTAATATCTGGGGGATGATATTTATGAGTTAAAAATTTTTGGGACTATATTTGCTATCAACCCTTGCAATCTTTTCCTTTAATACCTCCCACTACTCTTGACATTTTAAGCAGCTGTTTTTCATCTCTTTTTGCTCAATCCCATCTGTGTTTTTTTTTCTTTTTCAATCTTTTTATTGGTTTTTATAATAAATACAGTGCAATGAAGAAAAGGGAACAAAACTAAAAATACAATATCACATATGTTATATATATGTCAAGATAACACTTTAAACAGTTTAAACAAGGTTCCCCCCTCCACTGCACTGGGTGAAGACAGTGTTTTCTAAAATTAGCCTTCTCCAGTTGAAAACTTTTAACACAGACCAGTTTTTGCCCTTTTAAGAACATAAGAAATAGGAGCAAGAGAAGACCATCACTCCCATGGGGCCTGGTCTGCATTCAATAAGATCATGACTGATCTGGCCATGGTCTTGGCTTCATCCTCCTACCTTTTCCCCATAACTCCTCCCATTCAAATATCTACCTGTGTTTTAAATCTATTTAATCTCTTCAGCTTCCTTGGACAGTGTATTCTACAGATTCACTACTCTCTGTGAAAAGCAGCAGATTCTTATCTCTGACCTAAATCTACTCCCCCAAATCTCCACTAGTTCTAGTCTTGTATACCAGTGGAAACATCTTTCGTGCCTCTCTTATTTATCCCTTTCAGAATTTTGTATCTTTCTTTAAGATCCCTTCTCGTTCTGAATTTTAGCAAGTACAGTAAAACTCCTGGTGTGCAAAATTCAAGCAACTGGCAAAAAAAATCGAGGAAAATTATTTTAAAATATTAAAATAAATAAAAATAAAATAATAGGTTAAAATACATTAAGTTTAAAATTGTAAAAAGTAAATACTCTCCGAAGTAACACAAACTTTTGGTGAAAATTGGAGCAAATATTCAACCAGTGAAGTGCCTTGGTCGTGCTTCACTCATAGCAGTTGTTTGATTAAAGTTTGTGAAACAGCAATGGCGTCACTCAAGATGAAGAGCTCGATGCTGCTCACCGCCAGTCTAACTTTCTTCAAGTGTCGCCTTATTCCTGCTTAGTAAGAGTCACTCAGTCACTTGGGGGAGGGGGAAGTTAATCATCTATTTAATGTTATTATTCATCTTTAGGCAGTTCCATGAAAGGAGCTGTTTTCAAAGAATGTGACTGAAAATAAAATGTGAAGTATGGCTGAAAACAGCTGGTTTAAACTATCTGAACACTGGCAAATGTCCTTTGACTATTTATTTAAAATCACTTTTGTTGAGATTTAATCCACCTGATAATGATTCTACCTCCTTCCAATTCCTGAAGAAACAAAGACTATCTCTCACGCGCATCTTACTGGCATCATCCTCCTAGTTAGTCATTTGGAATTTTCCACAGTACAGGGATTATCAGCTTTTGAAACCATGATTTTTTTCTCTCTTTGTAAGCTCTGCAAAAATCTATCAGTAGGACCGCTCCCTTCTTTCTGCCTACATTATTGGAATTGCCATCAATACAACCTTTGACTATCACCTTTCTTCAATTCTTTACCTTCCAAAGTTGTTCTACAAACACTACATGACATATTTGCAACTGTGAGATAATATTCTGTCCTGACTTGTATCTGTGGAAGCATAAGCAACAGTTTGTCCTCGATGACCAGTCGTTTACCCTCATTACTAACATACTAATTTGGCTCTGACCAAGCTCCATGAGGACATTACCCACTCAGGCCTTCCTATTCTACCAAACTCATTCATTTATTTTCCTCCCACCCAAGACACTCTTAAACTGTGGGCTGACCATCCCCTGAAATATATTTGACACTCATTGTTTCCATCCAAATGTTGGTTAAGCTCTGAAACATAGAGCTTTGAAAACAGCTTCTTCAGCTGATGACACTGTCAGGACTTCATAGTAGATGCATCTTAATGTGGCCTTGAATATGTTTATTAGTTTTATTCTCTATGACCTCCAGGCTCTGTGAACTTTGCAATATTTGTTTGAGTTATAACCAAAATTGAATTACTTTTAGATATGTTAATTGATTAATTTTGTTCATTGAACTATTACAAATTTTTACTTTTGTAATCTTTAATCCAGATCCCATTTCAGGCCAATATGGCCTGTTTCCGCAATGTAAACTGTTTTATGGTTATATTAGACTCTTTCATCCGAGGGCAGGGGAGGTTGGAACTAGAAGGCATAAGTTAAGGATAAAGGGGATAAACTTTGGGAGAAATGTTAGAGGATGCTTCTTCACTCAGAGAGTGGTGGCAGAATGGAATGATCTTCCAGAGGAGATAGTTGCGGCAGGGTCCTTCCTGTCATTTAAGAGAAGGTTGGATGTGTACATGGAAGTGAGGGGGTTGGAAGGTTATGGGTGGAGAGTGGGAGGGGGGGGATCTAGTGGAGTTGTTCAAGTGAACCGGCGCGGACTCGAAGGGCCGTGATGGCCTGTTTCCGTGCTGTAAACTATTATATGGTTATATTGTGTATCACTAATTACCTAATTTTCCTCCTTTTGGTTCTAGTCCAGCTTGTTCTCTCTGCTGATGTTTTGCCATTACCTGCATAGAGATTTCAGTTTTGTTTTATCACTATATACAAAATAATGTCAACCTTTGTATCATCAAAAAACAAGTAATGACTGGGATCTCAAATCCAGTAGCAGAACAGTTGATTTCCCAGCATTATGTTGGAAACCATCTCTCCAATCCTATATCAATCAGACCAGGCATGGAATTTGAGATCCCATTTATTTTAATGCGAATACTCAGCCTAAAACTCATGGGAGCTTTGGGACCACTCAAACTCAAATCCATCTTCGACCTCGCTTAAAGAATGGCAGGATGTTCAATGAGCTCTTCATTCTTGGTCAAATGTGTGCACCTGTGAATCTTGAACTTGCAAACTTTTTGACCATTATTTTGAACAATTATAAACAAGGATATCCCTCAATCAACTCTCAACATTGTGTTTTATTTAACAATCTTAATATCACAACACATTGCAAGGCACTTTACATGACAGTTATAAGGCTTTGTTTCATTTATTTTTCAGGATATTTTGGTGCAGGCTTTAAGGAGTGTTTTAAAGAGCAGAGCTTCTGGCCCCAATCGCTGAAAGTGCACATACTAGTAGAGGTAGAGAAATTAAAATTGAGGTTGTATAAGAAACTAGAAATTGAGAACTGTATGCCAGAAAGATACCACAGAAATGGAAAAGCGAGGCAAGAGAATAACTTGAAAAAGAAGAGAATTTTAGCATTGACATGTAGACTAATTATAGTCTTATGAGCAGTGTTAGAGAGGTAAAACAATGTGATCTTCATAATTGAGCAAGGATAACCATTGCAGGATTAAATAGGAAGCCAAGTTTACATATAGTGGTTGGGAAAGTGGGGATAAAAATGGAGGTCTCATGATCTGAATGTATAGATGGAAAAAAAAATCAACATTTTCTGACTTGGCAACTGAGAGAATGTTAAAGATATTGTGGTGAAGTAGACTTCAGGATCAGAATTGTTTCACAATACAAGGTAGTGTGTACATGGATAAAAAAGGAAATGTGATAGAGTTGGGAAAGCAAAGAGGACTTTGTTTTGGAGGACAGCAGGTTACTGGAAGTAATAACACCGGAGAGGAAGAGAAGAAATAGTACATGATTTTATGGTTGCACCGAAGACTGCAGTTCTTAGAATCTGGAGTAAAAACAAACTTGGAGGAATTCAGTGCATTAAGTAATATTTGTGGAGGGATATGGGCAGTTGATGTTTCGGGTCCATGATTAAATTATTCTTTGGTGTCATCTGGGTAGAAAAGGAAAGTGCAGTTCCATCCATCCAAATGACATGGAAACAGCACATGTGAGGAGATAGAGATGGACAGCAAAGGGTGACTGACAAAGATCTTTAATGTGAAAAGAACCATTTCAGTATTGATGCAGGAGAGAAATATCATTGGAGAAATGAAAGTTCTATGGAAAGTGGGAATAAAGATAAATCCACCCTGAAATTTGTAGAGAAAATGGAGCTAAAGGATGAGTTGTTAATTTGAAAGCACAAGATTAATTCTGAGTCAATGATGGCAGACTTCAATCGGACTGTACTTAGGATCATAACAAATTTGATTATCAAGTCCATGGCAGTTACTTTCGTACGAGTGATTAAGTCATTCGAGTTGGAGGCACAAGACTGTTGGAACCTGGAGTAAAAAAATCAAGCTTCTGGAAGAACGCAGCGCCCGAGTAACTCCAGTTGAAGGAAATAAATTGTCAACATTTCAGGTTTTATCAATACCATTCTGACACCATGAATGAGCCTGCTTTCAGGAGATGAATTCCATATCATGGTAAAGTTATTCCTGATAGCCTCTTTGATTTTTTTTTTTCGGAAGTGACCTTAAACCTCTAAACTTGTATTCTTTATTCTTCTGCCAATAGCAACCATGTTTGTTTAGGTAGTCCCAACCCTGAGACCAGTTTCTTAGGAACCCACTATAAACTCCCTTCTCCAGCCATCATCTGCATCTTTTTGGGGCTGAAGTAGATCATTTGTTATAAATTTACTTTGACCTTCTCTTGTTATTGCAACTTATTGTTATTATCCCTTTATAATCACTTGAGCACATGCAAAATGTGTAGTTGTTTTGACTTGTTAATGAAAAGTCTGTTCCAAAGTAGCTTTGAGATTTTCACTATTTATTTGAACTCAAACAGTAAACTATACTGAAAACTATTAATAAACAGACAATAAACTATTAATACTTTCAAAATTACACATCAAAGAAATTATCTGGATTAACTCCATGTTCTTGGTTCTAACAGCACAAAAGCAAATTCAAAACTAAAATTGTTTTTTTTAAGATGGTCAAAAGCACAGCTTTTAAGCTTGACTGAAAGGTTGTTACTATTAGAGTCACTGAAAAGGATGTCAACAATCTTATGCAGACTGCTTGCACCTTCTAGCTGCTAGAAACTGGCAAAAATATGTTTGCAAGTCATTTTAACCTTTACAATACCGGCCCCTAATTATTATATCTAAAAATAATAATTACCACTGCAGAGAAAAATCAAATAATACATCAGGTAAATATTCAAAAGAAAGTGAAAGTTCATCATTAAAGCTCTCAGCTTCTTGTAAAAGACAGATTTTGATAATTGGTCTATTTGTAAAGCCATTTTTAGTTTCTAAGGTGTTCACTTTCTTGAGGGCACAAGATGAGTCTTCTTTCTCTTTCTTCTTCTTCTGTGGTTGGTTATCGAAAAAGAAGGACTCAAACAACATTGGTTCCTCGAATTCATCAACAGCATTTCTGGCTTCTATTTTATTGTAATTCTGGATCCAATTTTACAACTTCCAATTCAGTCTAATTTTCTGACAATTTATCTTGAAGTTTTTTTTATTAGATTCTCTCAAGAATGTAATATTCCTTTCTTTCTGCATCTTGAAGTGGGTCTTCAAGAATATACCATGATTGTTTTTCAGTCAGTTGTCTTTTGTCATTAAGCAATTAACTGTTCTCTTTCAAGAAAATGAATCTCCTTTTTCAACTGTATGCATCTTGATAATGCGAAATCCCATTCTTCAATAACTGCATTCATTTCTTTAGCAGTTATTCTTTTCATTCTGCTTGGGTTTTACGAACTCTATTTTAGTCATTCTTGTCAACTGCTCTGATCTTTTTTCTTGATTTACTTTCAAAACTAAAGAATCATCAGATTCAGTTTTGTTTCCTAGTACAAAATTAAACCCCTTTTGGTCACTTTTTTTTCTGGATTATCCAATATTTCTAAGTCCTTCCTCGACATTTTGTACTCTGAAGGCAGTTGCACCATATTGCCAATGAAATACTCCTTTATGCCATCAGTGTAATTTTCTGTGTTCGCTTGTTTTAAAATGTGCTTCAAGATTTCATTAATCTTGTTTGCTGGTGTATCTGGAGGTTTTTGGTTGTTATCAAGGTGTTCAGGAAAGTCTGACTTGAACGATTGTTTCAATAGTTCATTGAGTTTCACAATAGATATCATATTGTTGATTGCTTCTGAGCAACATTATTCTTTCTTTCTAATGGTCCATTGATTGTCCATCTAACCATAGTTCTGAAAGCATAAGGTCCATCTCTCACACTCAGTATTACTTGGTTCTATAGCCTTTGGTGTAGTTGAACCAATTAGCATCTCTATCTAGAACTATTTTCCGGTATATAAACCTTCCACAAATGTGACTATCGATTCACATCATTTTGATGTGGGATGTTTCCTCTATGCACAGCCATAGTTTTCTGGGTGTATATATCTGGAAGATCAGGTTGCTTTGTACTCCAGCAACCTCTAACCCTGAAACCATGTTAGTTTCAACAACCCTTTTTTGTTCTATGGTTTTCAATAGAATTTATGTCTTTTTTCCTTGAAGCTCAAGCTTATTGATAAGGTCCACAGTGCAAAATGACGCAGGGCTTCCTGGGTCAAGAAATGCATGTGTATGTACCGTTGCATTCCCATTTTTAGCCTCAACTTGTACAGGCACTATTGAGAGTTTGCAGTTATCTGCACTGGCCCCAGTAAGACCACTTGTCAATACTAAAGTTTCAGCCATGTTTTCATCTGCTTCTTCCCTTGAAGTTTGTTCCTTTTCCATATTCTTCTTTTCCTTGAAAATATCTAGTATCTTGGGATGCTTTTGATTACATATATCACAGTTAAGTTGCTTTGTGCAGGTTTTGCTGATGTGTCATTTACACAGACAGCCAAAACATACCCCATTTTCCTTAAAAAAAAGCGATTTTCTTATTATGTCTTCTTTACCATCTGACCACACTTTTCCAAATCGCGCTTATCATTACATACCAAACATTTCTTCTGAATTTCTTGATTCAACACTGTCAGAGAAGTGCCAAATGTACTTTCTTCAGTTTTGGTTGAGGATATGATTTGGACTTTCAACTTCTCTGCTCACTATGTGAGTACTTTTAATTCCATACCCTGGATCTGTGACAACATCCACTTGTTCTTCAATGAACTCCACCAAATCCTTAAAAGTTGCTATCACATGGTGTCTTCTTTAGTATTCACAAATTGTCTTCTCCATATTCTGAGGTATATCAAGCTCTGTAAGGTAGCCAATCTCCGTCATGACATTGCAACATCCTCTGAGAAAGAGTGCGTAAGCTTGTAAACCATTTGTGTCCTCTGGTCTTTTTAATGACTATGAAAGAGCCTTCTGCGTATAACCTCTAGAAATTCTATTCTTGTCACCAAAATGCTTCTCTAGTAACCACAGCCCTTTTGAATCCTACATTTGGAGCCATAGGCTGGCAGCTCTTTTCAAGATCTTGTGGTCATCTACTCGTGAACTGATGCAAATAATAAAAACAATCCTCCGAGCTTTGTCTCTTAATTTCAATGCTGCGTTCAAAACTTTTCATAACTGCTTGAAACTGAAGTGGGTCACCATCAAAAGTTGGAATCTTTATCTTGGGCAGACAAGAGAGAGTCTGTATCTGAATTAGTGATGCAGCCAATTCATCATGTCTTGTCATGTCTAGGTGTACATTACTTTGTCTACCTGGATTTCTAATCCAGAGCGCCTGGTATAACTGTAAAATACGGCATCTTTGTCCAATGTGTCCATCATTTGGGTTTGATCTCTAGCTCCTTGAATCAACCCAGTTAATTCTGAATCTTGCACATCTTGCATGAGCAACCCATACTTTAACCTGCCTGGTCCAAGACCAAACATGTATTGTGGTTGTAACACTGGCTCAGCACTGAGTCTTAATCTGCTTAGTCCTTGACCAAGCATTTCTTGAGGTTCTATCACTGACTCAGCTTTGATAATTAATAGTTTATTTTCCAAATACCTCTGAGCCTTCTAGTGCCTGTGACCTGGGCTCATTAGCACCAATTTTGTTGTCCTATTCCAGCTGTTGCTTTTGCTTTTTTAGCTCCATTTTCTCCATTCTTAGCTGCTCATCCTATAGCTCCTTTCCGTCGTTGCTCATCCCGTAGCTCCTCTTCTTTCCGTCGCTGCTCCTCCCGTAGCTCCTCTTCTTTCCATCTCTGCTCCTCTCTGCTCCTCCCGTAGCTCCTCTTCTTTCCGTCGCTGCTCCTCCCGTAGCTCCTCTTCTTTCCATCGCTGCTCCTCCTGCAGCTCCTCTTCTTTCCGTCGCTGCTCATCCCGTAGCTCCTCTTCTTTCCGTCACTGCTCCTTCAATAGCTCCTCTTCTTTCTGTCGCTGCTCCTCCCGTAGCTCCTCTTCTTTCCATCTCTGCACCTCCTGTAGCTCCTCTTCTTTCCATCGCTGCTCCTCCTGCAGCTCCTCTTCTTTCCATCGCTGCTCCTCCTGCAGCTCCTCTTCTTTCTGTCGCTGCTCCTCCCGTAGCTCCTCTTCTTTCCGTCGCTGCTCCTCCCGTAGCTCCTCTTCTTTCCATCTCTGCACCTCCTGTAGCTCCTCTTTTTTGTCGCTGCATATCCCGTAGCTCCTCTTCTTTCCATCTCTGCTCCTCCTGTAGCTCCTCTTTTTTGTCGCTGCTCCTTCCGTAGCTCCTCCCCTTTCCATCTCTGCTCCTCTCTGCTCCTCCCGTAGCTCCTCTTCTTTCCGTCGCTGCTCCTCCCGTAGCTCCTCTTCTTTCTGTCGCTGCAGCTCCCATAGCTCCTTTCCATCGCTGCTCCTCTTGTCATCGCCACACTCGTCATTCTTAACTGCTCCTCCATATCTTCTAAATCCAATTTCAACTGAAGCATTGCCTTTTTCACTTTAAGAGCTGCTGTGTCTGCTTGAATCTTTAAATGCATAGATTCAGTACTTGAAACTCTGGAGCTCCTCCTGCTGGTAGTGCTTGACGCACTATCGCTAGGATTGTTCATCCTCCACACCACCATCTTGTGGTACAGCTTCAGCCACTATTGAGAATTCGGTCTCAAATTCAATGAATGGTTTTTACAGTAATTTTGTGGGGTTTTTGTCCCTAACAACTGTATTCTCTTTCTTATCTATATCCTCCTTCAGTCTTGCTTGAAGAGTCGCTTTGTTTTCCTTTGCCGCCTTTGCAATTCATCTACTACTTCCGTTTTCTTTATCTTCTCGACAATATTGCTCCTTAGCACCTGCTGTTTTCCTCATTGTGTTGTTCATCATACTTTGGTCTCAAATATGCACAACAATTTCTCCAAGGCCAAAACAGTCCTTAGGACAAGTGGTCTCAATGCATCAAATAAATATGCAGAAGGCTTACAGTTTCTTCAGTGGTCTTGGTTGTTGATGTTTATGTCTTCTTATCATCTGCTCTAACAGCGTCCAGTAAATCCAGTTTTCTCTTCCAAATCCAATTTTCTATATATTCAATTTTGTCTTCTTCTTTTTCTTTGGCTTGGCTTCGCGGACGAAGATTTATGGAGGGGGTAAAAAGTCCACGTCAGCTGCAGGCTCGTTTGTGGCTGACAAGTCCGATGCGGGACAGGCAGACACGATTGCAGCGGTTGCAGGGGAAAATTGGTGGGTTGGGGTTGGGTGTTGGGTTTTTCCTCCTTTGCCTTTTGTCAGTGAGGTAGGCTCTGCGGTCTTCTTCAAAGGAGGTTGCTGCCCGCCAAACTGTGAGGCGCCAAGATGCACGGTTTGAGGCGATATCAGCCCACTGGCGGTGGTCAATGTGGCAGGCACCAAGAGACTTCTTTAGGCAGTCCTTGTACCTTTTCTTTGGTGCACCTCTGTCACGGTGGCCAGTGGAGAGCTCGCCATATAACACGATCTTGGGAAGGCGATGGTCCTCCATTCTGGAGGACATTTTGTCTTCTATTGACTAATGAGTCAATAGTCCAAATTTTCTTTGACTAAAAAATAGTCCATTTTATTGACTAACACATGAATAATGTAGATTTCTTTGATATAATATTGTGACTCTTCCCTTTATAATTGCTTAAGCAACATGCAGACTGTGTCATTGTTTTGACTCGTTAATGAAAAGTCCATTCCAAAGTAGCATTTTCACTCTTTATTTGAACTCTTAAATAGTCTTTTTCTTTCTGGCTATCCAGCCCGTAGGATAATGGTACAAAACTTCTGTTTTTTTCAGGTTGATTGCCAACCTTTAGCTCTTAGCAGCCCTGGTAAACCAAATGGTGATCTCCTGTAAGTCTTTGAGATAGTGAGCAACCAGTGCAGTCGTCAGCAAACTGTAGCTCATGTGCCACGATGTCCTTGACTTTTGTTTTTGCCCTCAGTTTTGTGAGGTTGAGGAGCCTGCCATCAGCTTTCGTTTGTAGGAAGATGCCCAACTTCAGGTCTGATGTGGCATCCTGAAGAACACCAGTGGAGAATAGTCCAAACAGAGTAGGAGCCAAAACACCACCCTGTTTTACACCTTTGTGATGCGGCCTTCCATACCTTTGTGGAACTGAAAGATGATGTTGGTTAGTGGAGGGGGCAACCGAATTTTTGTGAGAGCTTCCATAGGCCGTCTCTACCAACAGTATTAAACGCTTTGATTAGATCAATAAATGTGACATAGAGACTTCTCTGCTGCTCCAACACATTTCTCAATGAAAAGGCCATTCCAAAGTAGCATTGAGCTCTTCACTATTTATTTGAACTCATAGACAGTAAACTATGCTTAAAACAATTAATAAACAGACAGTAAAGTATTAATATGTTTATACTTTCAAAATTACATGGTCAAAGAAATTATCTGGACCAACTCTATGCTCTTGGTTCTAACAACACAAAAGCAAATTCATTCAAAGTGATCTACCAGGACCATTGCCTGAAGAGGACGCACAAAATCAGTGAACCGGTGTGGACTCGAAAGGCCAACATGGCCTGTTTCCGCTCCGTAAATGGTTATATGGTTATATAGTTAAAACTAAAATTGTTTTTTTTTTTAAGTTGGTCGAAAACACAGCTTTTAAGTTTGACTGCAAGGCTGTTACTATAGGGAAACTGAAAAGAATGTTGATAAACTCTGCAGATTGCTTGCAAACTCTAGCTGCTGAAAACTGGCAAAAATTGTTCGCGAGTCATTTTAACCCTTACAATACAGCCGCCTAATTATTATATTTAAATCTCTCTCTCTATCTCCAGATATCAGAATTGGATAATTGTAGCATAAATGGTTTTTTTGTACTTAATGACCCTACTTGTAAACTCCAAGATCCTGTAAACGTTTTTCTCACTTTCATAACTTCCAGTTTTAGGCATTTACAGTAACATTCTTGATAATCCAGCACACTTTAGAGTTTTCAGCCACTCTAGATTCTCAGCTACGTACTTTCCAAATTGATACAGTTCATATAATATATATTTATGCCTGTATGTCTGATCTCAATGCAATTCAATATGGAGCACTTTAGAAATGTCCAAGGAGGTACAGTAGGTGTAACATTTGATGCTGAATGTCATGACCACATTGAAATTAACCTTTAAGATCATATGAAGTTGAAAGGTTTTTTGACGAGCTTGCATTGACTTGCATTGCTGTTTACTGGGATTGTAACATTTGATGCTGAATGACATGAACACATTGAAATTAACCTTTAAGATCATATGAAGTTCAAAAGTTTAAAAAAATTGAACTTACACCAGGGACAACTCAAGTAGTTACAGTGATGTGCATCATTTTACATTCAGAATAAAAACAAGCGACCAAACCCAGTTCAATATGGGCCAAAAAAACGCAAAGCAACATTGACAGAAGCTCTTCATAAGCCCATAGAATTAGACAAAGGAGACAGCAAAAAGGTAGCAGAGGAACATCAGTCTCTCCTCCCTGTTGAAGCAGCGGGAAGCAGAACATCAACATCAGGCCCGTCTCAGTGCTCAGGCCTCCAGACATGCAAAGAGCAGGCACCAGGAAACAGAACAGCAGCGATACACCTGTCTCGGTGCTCAGGCCTCCAGGCAGGCAAGATGCACGCAGCGGGAAGCAGAACATCAACACCACGCCCGTCTCAGTGCTCAGGCCTCCAGACAAACAAGGAGCAGGCAGCAGGAAACTGAGGAACAATGCTAAGCCCAAGTGTTTTATTTCCTGGCAACACCATGTATCCTGCTAGAATTAAATATTTCCCTTCATGTGCATAGGGGCTTTGCAGTTCCCATGAGCCATGGCTTTCTTATTAATTGTTACTATCAATGTATCATAGAAAATATTTTTGAATCCCTTTTATGGCCACTTGTATTTTCTCACTGTGTCTATACTTTCCCCTTTAAAAGCTGCTCATAGTTTGATTGCAGTTACTGCCTTCAAGCTTTTGATTTTAATTAACCTCAGTCAGGCTGATTTTCAGATCTCTAAAATTGTGGCTTTACCGATTAAGCATTTTTGTCCTTGCCTTTTTCCATTGATCACCATGGATGGAATTTTTCTCACTGGCACTTGACTGAGATCCTTCATCTTTCATTGTTGAACTAGAATGTGCTGATGTTTGTGGTTATGCAAAGTATTAAATATTAGCTTGTAAAGGATATTATCTTGTACTGGTCGGCTAAAGGAAACAACTGAATGGTTGGCCTTGGTATTTAGTGGCCTGATCTTTTCAAGAAAATTGAAGAAGGCAAGGCAGAGAATTTATAAAGATTTTATGGTAAAGAAGCACGAGTTTGAGTTGCATTCCAGTATAATCCTTGAAAAATGAGTCTTCTGGCAAGAAAGCAGAACTCACAATTTCAATACACGCCGGAGTTGCTTTTGAGTTATGAGTTTACTTTGTTTTCCTCCCTCCGTGATGATGACTTCTGCTGTTTCATTGATCAGCCATCTAATCTCAAACTTGATATTAAAATTGGTTTCTCTGTGGATTACTCATTTATGATTCAGAATATACCTGAACATTGCAGTTTTCATTTGTTAACTTTTGTATTATGAACAGTTATGCCTAAAGTGATTTCCAAAATTTATTTTTTGATTATTGTTGAGGTTTATTATTTTGTAGTTAAATGATTTACTATTCCCTCTTACTATGTTAATTACACAAATCAAGAGACATCAAATGGCAAATTTGTAAATAGTTGTCGAGATTAAAATCAAATAAGACAAATGTGAATTGTATTTTCCATGTAACATAAGCAACCAATAACCATAAATTAGTATTTGAAGCAGTCAGAGGAGTTGATTGTGAACTGGTAACACATGCTGGAGTCTGTCAAATCCTAACTTTGCTATCACCTGGTTCCTCAGCAAACAAATGTAAACAAAGCTACTTATTTAGAAAAAAGGCCATCAATAATAATGAGTAAAAATTTCAAATAAACTGTGTCAGAAATAAAGATTCAGAATCAGATTTATTTTTATGAACATATATCTATTGTAGCAGGAGAACAAGGTGCAAAATGGGAAAAAAAAAGAGGTTCATTATCCATTCAGAAATCTGACAGCATGGGGAAGAAGATCTTTTTGTACCATTGAGTTGTGTTCTTCCTTCTTCATGGTAGCCGTGAGATAAGAGTACGGCAGGTGTGGTGATGGTCCTGGATGATAGAAGCTGGTTTCCTGAGGCATCGCATCGTGTAAATGTCCTTATTGGCATGAAGATTAATGGCCATGATGCTGCTGGCCGAGTTTACAACCCTCTCTAGCATGTTCCTGTCTTGTGCATTGGCACCTCCAGGCCAGACAGTAATGCAACCACTCAGAATGCTCTCCACGAATCTCCTCAAGCTTCTAACAAAATGTAACCGCTGGTGTACCTTCTTCATAATTGCATTGAAATTATGGCCCCCAAATGGGTCTTCAGGGATGTTGACACCAGGAATTTGAAGTTTCTTGCCCTTTCCACTGCTGACCCCTTGGCGAGGACTTTGAGTTCTCCTGGCTTCCCCTTCATGAAGTCCACAATCATTTCCTTAGTTTTGCCAATGTTGAGAGCAAGGTTGTTCTTGTGAACCATTCAATTAGCTGATCTATTTCACTCCTGTACGCTTCTTCATTGCCCCCCTGTGATTCAGCAGAAAACCATGGTGTCATCGGTAAATTAGTAGATGTCATTTTAATTATGCCTAGCCACACAGTCATGGGTGTAAATAATGTAGAACAGGGAGCTAAGTATACATCCTTGGAGTGCGCCCATGTTGATCGTCAATCAGGAGGTGATGATAATACCTATCTGCACTGACTGTGGTGTTCTGATAGGGAATTCCAGAATCCAGTTGCAGATGTACGTACAGAGGCCCAAGTTTGAAGCTTGTTGACCAGTACTGATGGGATGGTGTTGAAAGCTGAGCTGTAGTTGATGAAAAGAGCCTGATGTAGGTATTGCTGTAATCCAGGTGATCCAGGGCTGCATGGAGAGCCAGTGAGATAGCATCTGCTGTGGAGCAATTGTGATGGGTAAATTGCAATGGGCTCAGGTCTGTGCTTAGATATGAGTTAACTTGGGCCATGACCAATTTCTCAAAGCATTTCATTCCAGTAGATGTGAGTGCTGCTGGGTGATAGTCATTGAGGCAGCTCACCCTGCTTCTTCATTGGGTATGATTAATGCCTTTTTGAAGCAGGTGGGAATCTCTGAATGCAGCAGCGAGATATTGAAAATGTATGTGAAGTCTGCAGGTAGTTAGTTGGCATAGATTTTCAGTACCCTGCGAAGTATGGCCTGACGCCCTGTGAGGGTTTACCCTTTTGAAAGATGTTCTGACGTTGGCCTCTGAAACAGATGTCGACACAGGGAGGCCAGTTTCTGCAGGGATTCTCACTGATATTGTTGAATTCTCCTTTTCAAAGCAAGCATAAAAGGTGTTCAGCTCATCAGGGAGTGAAGCTTCACAGCGATTTATGATGTTAGGATGGTGAATGCTGAAAATATCCTGCAGGTCAACCAGGATCTGTGGAAATTGAAAAGTAAAACAGGTTTCAACTAGATGCTGCCTTACTAGCTTAGCAATTCCGACAATTTCTTTATAACACGTGAGAATGAAAGAACAGTGAAAGTAAATATCAGAGTTTTGGGAAAACAGACAGTGGCACAAATAGTGGTTTTAAAATAACAGTGTAGATACTAAATAAGATTAAATTTATTTATCAAGTGCAACCTCATGAAACAGAATTTTTGAGTCGTCAGCGCAAAACTCTGGAAACACATATAGGCATAACACACAGACAAGGGATACATATGCACAGTACTTGAACACAAAAATTATAATAAATATTACTTTTGTTAAATAAACAATAGAGACATGGTGGGTTTGCATCAGTCGTTCAGCAATCTCACTACCCATGGGAAGAAGCTGTTTCTCATCCTGGTGGATCTGATTCTGTTACTTCTGTATCTCTTTCCTGTCGGCGGTGGCTGGAAGATGCTTCATGCGGGGTGGCAGAGGTCCTCACTGATTTTGTGAGCCCTCTTGAGACAATGATCCTGGTAAATCTCATCAGTAGAGGGGAGGGACACCCCAGAGATGATGATATCGAGATTTGGTGGTTTTTATTAAGAAATATTGCAACCATGGGTACATGATGCACTAACATTCCTTTTTTTCCGAGATTTCAATCCATACAATCCATTGGGTTGCTGTTTTGTACATGACTTGTAGAGAATTGACTTGAGTAGTGAATTTTGAAGAGTATTTGAGTTTATTGTGTATGGAAAAATTATCTGCTAACTCGTATCCCATTTCAAGTTGAGCAAGATCACATGGAAAGCTGGTTTGATAAATTAACTGCTCTGTGCATAATGTTCTGCTCTCGAGTTTCAAAAATGCCTATTCATTGTCAAGACGTTCTAAATGTCAATATAATTCTTTCACGGTCAGATTAGAGGAAAATGAAGCTGGATAAAATTATATTTAAAGTGCCATTAATTCAAAAGATAGTGTACTGGTACTTCATAACTCTGGAAGGCTTTGTTTCTCTACACTAAAATCTCTCTTTCATCTCTGAAAGAAGGGAATATTCTCCAGAGCTTTGGAACAGTCATCCAGAGCTTTTAGCATAATCATTATTTGGCAATGTACATGAGTGTCCAAGATCACCCCTCAGGTGCATTGTCAAACAACTTGGATCTATATCTGCAGAGTATCAACAATGGCACTTGGGGGGCCCATAATTCCATATCTTACTCTTGCTGTATTCATAACACTGCCACAAAACATGAAAAATCCTTGCTTCATTCTCAAATGAATGTTGTGTTGTTATAGCAAACAAAGCAGATAGGCATTTATATATTGCCTTTCATGACCCCAGAATGTGCAGGAATACATTGCATTTCCAACATAATTATTTCGTTATAGTTATGTTGTTGGAAACTTGGCATTCAAGCTGCAACATTGTGACAGTAGCTTCTATCATTATACACTGTCACATCTATAGAGTACATACTAGCTAAACACAGTTCAACAACATTTGTTGTGTGTACTGATTTAAAATTATGTTTGCACACAAAATACACCAATTATGAAATTTAGAGCTATTAGGGACTTATTCAGCTTCCTCTGGCAGCATAATTCCAGATTCAGATACCTGCTGAATGGAAAATCTTGCCCCTTAGGCCCCTCTTAAATCTCTCGCCTCTCACCTATGCCCTCTAGTTCTAGAATCATCTACCTTGCGATTGGGATCATTCACTTTATCTATGCCCCTCAATTTTATATACTTCTATTACACATACCTCAGCCTTCCAAGCTTCATGGAATAAAGACCTATTCAGCATCTTTCTACAACTCAACCCTTCAGGTCGAATAACACCCTGGTGAATCTCTTCTACACCTATTCAACCCATGGTTTCTTTTTATGCAGACTAGAACTGTGCCTAGTGTTCTAAGTGTGGTCTTAGAAAAGAATTATACATTTGCAGTGTGATATCCTAATGGTTATACTCAATCACCCACCCAATGAAGGCAAGTATGATAAATGTTGTTTTCACCTCCTTGTCCACATGAGCCGTTACTTTCATGGAACTGTGGACCTGTGCAATTGGGTATCTCTGTTCTACATCACTCATCAGGGCTCAACCATTTCCTATGCATGCTTGTGTGTTTTGACTGACCAAAGTGTAGAACCTTTGATGCCTAAGTTAAATTTAATTTGACTCTCCTGGACTTACATTTCCAACTGATCAAGATCCTGTTGCAGTGAAACACGAAGGTCTGCAGATGCTGCGATTATAGTCAAAACACAGATGTTGAAGGAACTCAGCCGGTTTTGTAGCATTCATAGGAGGTAAAGATATATTACTGATGCTTCAGGCCTGAGCCCTTCTTCAAGGTACGTTTTTAAAAAAAGACAGACATCTCTATTAAAAGGCAGGGGGGGAAAAGAGAAGAAAGGAGGAGTATGGACCACCAGCCAAAATGTGTGAATTGAATACGATAAGAGGAAATGAGAGAGGAAAGACGAAAATTGATTTTGGCTTTGAAAGGAGACAGGGAAAAGAAAAGAGACAGAGGAAAGGAGTAATGGAGAAAGATGAGGGAGGGGGTCTAACAGAAACCAGAGAAGTCGGTTAATGCCATCCAGTTGAAGGGTGCCCAGACAGAATATGAGGTGTTGCTCCCTGCCTCACAATCTCCCTCCTTCCCACTTACCCCTGTGACTGCAGGAGATGCTTCACATGCGCCCACACCTCCTCCCTCGCCAACATTGGGGGCCCCAAACAGTTTTTCCAAGAGAAGCAGCACTTCACTTGTGAATCTGCAGGTGTCATTTGATAGTGTGGGGTTCTTTCAAACAATTTCATACTTTTCCTATAGTTTTGGAAATCTATTTGGCAGATCACTCTTTACCCAAAAATCTTTTTTTTTAAAATTGATTGAACTTATTACATGCCATTATTATCACTCTGAAGATAAATCAACCTCTCTTGAATTTCTATGTCAACATCAGTGGGTTGTTCCTCAAATGGATCTGTTGTCCAAGATGAGATATTGAGATTAGGCAGGTCATTAAATTTTTCCAGCAGATCTGTGTGCATTTGCTTTAGGTGTTTCACATAAATGGTAATGTCATTGTCATTCAGTGCCTTTGCGTTTGTGTTCAGATTTAGAAATTCCCCACGTTTGATATTGCTCCACTAGACTTTGAGCATTTTAAGGAAAGAAACAATGACTTCATTATTATTGTGACAGAATTATGTTATATAAAATATAACCTAAGGTTACTGGGTAGGTTTGTAGAAGGAAAGACACACTTTACATTATTTTAAAGCAGACACCAAGGCTCTGTCAAGAAGGAGATGAAAAAACTTATCATTGTCCAGTTGAAAGCTATGAACAAAGCCATGAACCTAGAGTTGATTGTAAATTGGAAGACTGTTTACTTGAAGAGAAAACTTGACTGATAAGAGCAGTAAGCAGTTTGATTATTCTCCATTCAAACCTGGAACAATGATGGTCAAGCAGGAGATCATTTGCTTGTTGATTCATCTTTCTGAAGAAATTAAACGTCAAACACATCTAACAGTGATTTCATGTCATGTGATTAATTAAAGACAATTCAAGAAAGCATCTTTAATATGATGAACGAGATCATTTGAGGTCAGAAATGCATAATCTTTCTGTGGGGAAAAAAAAACTGCTACTGTATCCTCCTTGTCAAGGGAGGAATGCAGAATCTAAATGGCTTGGGACAAAAATGGCCACTTTGCCTATCTTTCTTTGTCAAGAAAGAGCATTGTTACTTGTAATGATCATTTCATCTGAAACCCTTACCTGAGTTTGTGAAATCATCAGGGAAATCACAAGTTCTGCCACCTCCACACAAGAGAGGGAATTGTGGAAAAAACATTGGAATGAAGAAACATTTCTATGAAAGCAACTCCACAAGAATTCATGAGTTTTGAGAAGTTTGATGACTTGGCACCTCACCCATTTCATAATTAATTTTGACAACAATTTAAGACTCTTGAGTTTCAACACAATAGATTCCTAAGACTGAACTTTAAATTTTAATCATCTCTTCAGAAGCCTAAACTATAATGGTTTGAGATCTGCCACGCACACACACATTTGCTCATAGTGGGGTTAAGTAAGAAAGGTTAAATTATTGTTTTGAGGATACCATTGTCTTGGTGAATTTCTATTGCTGGTCTAGGTCGTAGCACTATAAATGGGGTTATGAGTTTACCCTGCAAGATCTTGCTCAATTAATTGACTTTGTTAAAGATATCTACTAGATAAAAGATGTCCACCTTTGCATCAATGAGTTTTTCTTCCATCCCCATTATGAGAAAGAAAGGAAACAATCATGTCCCAGAGTACAATAAATGACAAAGACAATTTCCTTTGGACAGCCACCTTAACTCAGTATTCTTCAGGAATGTTTGGAAATGTTTGTCATTTTCTTTACACAGCTGCTGGAATAGACTGTCTTGAAAGGCTTGTGATTTTATATAGTTTACAGTCTTTATGATAATTGAAAGTGAAGCCTTTGAACATCCTCCTAAGCTTTCAGCCACTAAGTGCTCCCTATTAATGGTGCAATGAACAATAGACACCTGGGTCTATTGTTCAGGCACGTGATGAACCCCCTGAATTGTCTAACCATTGAAGTGGCACCGTAAGTTGCATAGGCAGTTATGTTCTCGAATGGAGTACTGTTCTCATTTAAGTAATTCATAATTTCTTCGAAAATAGTCAGTCCCTTGGTTTCTGTATTAATCCTCTGGCAAACATTAGCTCTTCCATCAGCTTGTTTCCATTTCAGAATCTGACATAAGCCACGAGAAGAGCATTGTTCGCTTTCAGTGTGGATTTGTTTAATTCTAAAGAGAATTTCTCGGATTGTAATGAAATAACTAATTGTTTTTCAATATCCCATGCCATCTCGTCAGTTATTCTTGAGACAGTGGAAATACTCAAAGGAATTGCCTGAATAGTTTCTTTGGCATTTAGTTCATGATGTTATCTATTATAATGGACTCTGGAAGCAAAGTAAGTGACTCAGCAACATTATGTGCATTTATTTATCTTGAATAATGCAAGAAGACCCCTTTCTAATTTCTGTTATGTTTCAGTTATCATCTTTTTGAGCATTGGTCTTCTCTCAAAACTATCTTGAAGTGTTTTACCAAGGGTTTATCTTTCTTCTCTTTATGTATGATCTCTAGGTTTTTTCAGCTTGCTTGGCTTCATGCTTTCATTTGAAAATGTATTCAAACAAATTAATTGCATGGACAGAAAGTGGTTTTGAATAGATGTAAATGAATCCATATAAGTATTCTACTGAATATTGATGACACTTTTTTACTGAGGAACTCGTGGGTAAAATTTATTTCTGAAAGTAACAAAAATTACCTAATACAAAACAAAAACTCTTCTTACAAGAGTCAGATCAAAAGTCATCTTAAATTTTCTGCAAAATAATGAACAATATATACCTTAAATAAAAAGCTAGCAGAAGGAGACATACATTCATTACCTGTCACAAAAACTGAAGCAAAATGAGGGCACATGTGAATACAAGAAATATGGACCAAAACTTTTCAATCTGCATGCCTATTTTGTGGAATTGACAGTGAGAGAGGAAAAGTACATGGAAGGCAATTCATAGCCAAAGCTGGTTCCATGTCTGTCAAACAGATTCATGTCAAAGCAAGGAACGCTCTGAAAACATTCTTATTTTCCCACACTTATCGAGGGCATTTTAGACTGTCTCCAAATGCCTCCAATCTTGAAAAAAAAAAATTGTGTTGCTTGGTAACTATACAGCAAATCCTAGCAAAGTCCTTTCCTTCCTCAAAAAAAAAATTAATCTGTTCATTTCCCATGCCTTCCATACACTTTGGGTCCCCCTCATAAAGGATTTCAGACCGTTGCCCCCCCCCCCCTCCCCCTTTAATGTGCTGTGGTCTCTGATACAAATGGCTGATCTAGAGGACTGCATTCAGTTGGATTCCTCCGAGCTCATCACTCACCCCCTTGTATTTTGTAGTACAAATCAATGATTTGTACTTTATCCTAGCTTTTGTACTTCAAAGTTTGTCAGTGATGTCAAAATTGTCAATGTCGTTAATAACATGATATTAAGTTAGAGACTGCAAGAATATGTCATTGACTTGATGGAGGGCACAAAAGTGGTAAATTTAATTCAGAAGTGCAAACTGAGCTACAGGGAGAGGTAGAGCAGGCTGGGGCTTTACTCCTTTGAGTGCAGTAGGATGAGGGGTGATCTCAAAGAGGTATACAGAAACATGAGAGAAATAAATCAGGTGAACACAAAGAGTCATTTGCCAAGTATATGGTGAATCCATAACTGGAGGGTTTAGGTTTAAGGTGAAGTGGGGAGGACAGGTTTGATAGGAACCTGAGAAGTCATTTTTTTTTTTACACAAAGGGTAGTGAGTATATGAAACAGACAGCCAGAGGAGGTAGTTGAAACATGTACTGTTGTGGCATTTAAGAAAAATTGGATGGATACCTGGTAGGATGTTTAGAAGAATTTGGGTCAAATGCAGGCGGGTGGGACTAGTGTGGGTGGGAGATTTTGGTCGGCATGGACGAGTTGGGCCGAAAGGCTTATTTCAATGCTCTATTATTCTATGATATATGTGGTAGGATGTAGGAAGCGTAGAGGAACGTGCATTTCCTTGACATGCATTTCCATAGATGCATAAACGTAATCGGTCTAATTATCTGTCTTGTTAAAAAAGCATGCAGTGAATTAATCAGAAGAGCTAAGTGCTTTTTTAAAAAAATTTGCCACAAGTAAATTTCTGATCTTTGCATTACAGAAATAATGCAGAGCAAACTTACTGGAGGTAACAGGGCTGGTGAATTAAAGTTATGATGAGGTACTGAGTAGGTTACAGTTGTTTTTTAAGTTCAGGAGAAGGATTAAAAGGGAGTAGATAAAAATAATAAAAAAAGGAGGATCTGGATCTTGCTGTCATGGTGGGAAGTGAAGGAAGAAAATCTTACAATATTTTGATTATATTTGGATATAAATATTTGTAAGACGTACATACTGCAAGTAGGATTAATCTAATTAGCCCATTTTTCCCCGGATTGGACATAGTGGATAAAATGGCTTCATTCTGTGTGACAAAATTATTTTTTTATGGTACCTCAAAACTACCTTTCTTGACAACTTTTCTGTCTCTGGATAGACAGACCACTTGCCTAACTTCCATCACTGGAGAAGCAGAACATTCTTTCAATTAAACTATGGGAATACTTGTCATCATCACATACACATGGCTCTCTAGGCTCTCTCTTCCTTCCTGGTATCCAAAACTAATTCAGATTGTTTGCAGTTTTAATGCTATATTTGAAGCAGAAGTGAATTTAAAATCATTTGTACACTTTATAGATGGGGAATTTCCATCCTTGTAAAAGTGCTTGATTCTACATTACCTCAGCTATTCTGGTTGTAACCTTAATGCAGGTTTCTGTAATCTCTAAACTTAATCGTTCTGACAGTCTTGTTTCCCTTCCTTCTCCTATGCTTTTTAAACTTCAGTACATTGAATATTTTACCATCCATGTCGTAGTTCTCACTTAAATACCATTCACATGTCACTTTTTCCTTCAGGACCAGAATTGGTTTCCAGTTAATAATTTCTTACTCTTGTTTTCAAATATCCATGACTTCGCATCTACCTACTTATATAATCTCCCTATACTCCAATTTGAGATTTTCATCATTTTTCAATTTAATTGGCAGTTGTGGCTTCAGTTGCTGAAACATTGAAACTGGAATTCCCTCTTTAAATCTCTCTCTCTTTCTTTCTTCCCTCCTTTATGACACATTAAAATCAAATCTTTAATCAAGCTTTGGTGAACTGCCTTAGCACCTCCATGGTTTGTGAACTTCATGCATACATTTCGCTGCATTGAACCTTGTCATTAAAAGAAATATATATATATATATATATAAATATAAATGTTTGGGTTTAAATTTCATTCTTGCTTCCATTATGATTCAGGAAACTATTGTAGCTAGAATATTGAACCTCAAGCACATTCATATCAAGTGCAGGTTATTAATTCCTATTATAGCATAGCTGTATCATTCACGTTGTGAAGGCGTATTGTGTTTCCACAAGATTCATTCTTTGGGAGCATCCTGGATTCTTGAATGCAGCTTGATTCCAATGAAGGAGTGTAGCATTTTTAGAAGTGAAGTTTTTAGAAGTTCTGTTTTTTTGCACAAATAGCTATTTGTTTTTGTCTTGCATGAATACAAGGGCTAAATGGTTTCTTTTCATGCCATTCTCATCTATGATTCTACAAAGGCAAAGTATTTTTAACACCGCAAAAAGAAACTGTCTGTCCATATGGCAATGCTGGAGACTATGCTCATTAAATGCTTCCTTTCTCAGTCTAATTACAGTAGAGATCACTGTTGTTTGATTCTGCAATCTTACAAATTTATAATAATTGTGTGATTGAAGTATAAATTTTACATGGTCATCAGGGAAGGTAAGAGGCAGTACCTCACTAGGCTCGAGTCTCATGGTGACTAAGACTATCCTATCAAAGTTCTAAGCAAAGCTGGGCAGTTTAGCATGCAACAGCACAACACTTCTCAATGAGCTTAATCCATTCCACGCCTGCTTTGAACAGGGAGCCAGCAAGTCAGTGATATCAAATTCAATCGCTTCATGTGTCCCTGCACTCATTATTACTGCTGCTGATGTTAGATTGACCTTTTGGAGGGTGAACCTATGGACAGTGATGGACCCAGGTGGCGTCCCTGATCAGCAGGCAGGCGTCTTTAATCTCTCCCTGCAATAGACTGTAGTTCCCAGAGCCTCAACTACCATCATCCCAGTTCTGAAGAAAGCCATATGAATGGAGCTAATTGACTGCGGGCTTGGTGGCTCTGATAACCATCATCATGAAGTGCTTCTAGAGGCTGGTCATGGCTTGTATCAGTTTTAGCCTCCCAGGCTGCTTTGATCCACTTCACTTTGCCTAAAGTCTCAACAGCAGACACCATCTCCCTGGATCTTCCCTTAAACCTGCACACCAAGGACATCAAAGTCAGACTCTCGTTTATTGACTACAGCTCTGCCGTAGATACCGTAGACCCCAGTGAACATCGTTCAGCGGCTTTCTGCAAACTGAATAGTTGACTTCCTGTCTAACTGCAATTAATGAAGATGAGAAGAAACACCCCTCCATGATCACACTCACCATTAGCACTCAGCAAGAATGTGTACTCAGTCCCTTACCATACTCTCTTTGTGCCCACAACTGCAGAGCCAAATACTGCTCCAAATCCACCTTTAAGTTCCCTGATAACACCAGTTAGAGGCCGAATATTAAATAACGATGAAACGGAATGCAATTTAGTCTAATGACCTGATGCCAAGATTACCTGTCTCACAAGATCAAGATAAAGGAGCTCCTCAGAGACTTCAGGAGAGGGAGTCCAACCCACTCCATGTCTGCATAAGTGGTGCTGAAGTGCAGACAGTATATGGCTTTGAGTACTTAGGAATAAACATTTCCAATGCCCTAACCAGGGCCAACCATGTCGATGTGTTGATGAAGAAAGTGTACCAAGGGCTCTAATTCCTTGCAAGGCTAAGGATGGTGTGTATGCACCATCAAAATCATCTGGCACAGTGCATCACAATGTGGTCAAGGAACTATTCTACCCAAGGTCGAAAGAAGCTGCAGAAAATGGTCGATGCAGCCCAGAACAGCAACTCACTCAACTTCCTTCCCCTTTACCAACTCCATTTATACTTTCCACTGCCTCAGAAAGACAGCCGGCATACTGAAGAATCCACTCCCTTCTCCCTCCTTCTATCTGGGAGAAGGCTAAAGAGGGTGAGATCTCACACAAATGGGTGCAAAGACCATTTCTTCCCTACAGTTGTCACACATCTAAATAAACCTTACAATAGTATTCCTATATGACCCTTGCTAGCAACTAATCTACCTTTTCACTGTAACACTACACACTGTAATGTGGTCTTGCTCTTCTACTCTACTGCTGTATGCATGTTAGAGTTGACTTGCTGAACTGCTCGTAAAACAAACCTCACAGCAGTAGGTATAATGTGATAATAAACTTGTAATAATTGTGTATTTATTTGTGAGTTACTGTAAATGAAAAAGCAGAGATATTTTCTCCAAATTATTCATTTTGACGCAGTGTGGTTCGGTATAAATTGTTAATTTTATCTTGGTGTGCACTGATTAGTTTTAACATTAATAGTGAAAATTAAAGCATCCTAGATTAAATATTCACAGTAGATGATTACTGATCCTTGCATGCACACTTCACAGTGAATATGTTTGCTTCACTCCCTCAAATTTCGTTTACTAAAAATGATCAATATTACTTTTTTTTTGATGAGAGACTTTATATGGAATACACGGAATCAATTGTCTTTTTAGGAATGGTTGGAGAACTTCTTGGATCACAACTTCAGACACAAATGGATTGGGACAATAACCTGAGTCTACTTCTGGACTCAGCGCTCCACCAGTTTGTTTACTTAGCACTTGGCGGTATTTAAATAAAATTAAATTCTTAAGTTGTGAATCATGAGTATATTTAAACATTTTCCTTCCTTTCATTCTTCCCAAACTTCTTTTTCTTGGTTCTACTGCACAATTACATTGCAAAATGGTCCTGACTTGTTTCAGGTTTATCTGTCATATTCTGGTTACCTCCAGATTTATCATTGCTTTTGCCTTTGAGGGTTGCATCCAATAGTATTTTCACCTGTACTTGATTTGTATAATATTGTCGTTTCTGTTTCTAACACACTTTAAATTTGTCATTTGCCTTACAATAGACTCACGTCTAACTCATTAACGGACACAATTGTGAATAAATAAATATTTACCTAAATCACAAAAATAGTCCTTGATATTGATTGTTTCTGTTTGCATATAAGTAGCCATTCTGAACCTTCAGTGATCAGGAATGCAAGCCATTTAAGGGCCAGGAGTTCATCCTGTGGATGTATAGTAAGTACTTCCATCACTTTGAAAGTACAACAGCAGAGCAAGCTGGGCAGTCTGAACAACGGCATTATTTATTCATTCATTTATTTATTACTTTATTTCTTTGCATTAATAATGCATTATCAGCATTATTCTTGCTTAAACAAGAAAATTTTCAGATACTGGGGCCTCGTGCAATGCACAAATATGCTGGAGAAACTTGCGCAGCATCCACAGGAAATAAATGCTGTGTGACCTGCTGAGTTACTCCAATACACTTGTTAATTGTTGTTTGTTTTTTTTGTTTTGAACATCTATTCTTGGGCCTGCTCTATTTCACATTTATCTGTTGACCTCTGCAAAGTGCCACTTTCACAAGTAAGTTGATGACACCTGACTTTTTTGCTTGTCACAGGACTGGATGAGCTGTAGTTTTTATTAATTCAATATTAGGAAGAAGACCAAAGCTGTTAACTCAGCCTGACCTGCTGGCTCCACTGCTTGACCAAGCATCTGTCTGAAACAAATCCTGCAAAACATATCAGCTCTTTTGTCCAATTTGACCTTGAAATGTGTTTATCTACTTACCTGTGCTAATAGCCATCCCATTTGCTAACACTGTTTCCATTTCAGTTGCTTCACTCACCTCTAGTATCCTTAGCTATGACTTCTAAATGATTGGACCTGAACGTATCCTGATTGAAATGCTGAAGACTTGTTCTGAAAAACTAGCACCAACTCTAGGTGTTTTAGTACAGCTATAATGTTGTTACCCACCTGATAAAGAGTGAATTTGCTGGTGTATGTCCTTTCCATATGAGTGAAACTTAAAAGAACTCCTGCTAAGATGTAAAGCAATGCTCCATGATGACATTCCCTTTCTTTTTAAAATATTTTTATTGAATTTAATAAAAAAAATGCACATCTATAAATCCAATGCATAAGCTGGAATATAAGAAAAGACAGATACATTATACATTTCAAATAAAACCTTGATCATACATCGTGCAAATTATGTGCAACCTTCCCAATCAAACCCATTATATCAAACTATTAAAAAAAGGAAAAAGAATGAGCCCCATGTCTTATAAAAGTTGACCTTTACATCTTTAACATGACGTCTAACTTTTTTTCTCTACTTAGGAAAGACATAATCTTCTGTAATCATTGAATATGAATTGGTGGAGTGCTGTTTTTCCATTTCATCAAAATTGTCTGTCTAGCTATCACTGAAGTAAAAGCTAAAATTTGCTTCTGCGATGAAGTTAATAAATCTTCTTGAGAAAAAAACCAAATAGAGCAATTAAGGAGCACGTTTGTAGTTTAACCCTAAAAATGACATAAAAGTTAAAAAATAATTTTTCCAAAAATTTTCTAAACTAAGGCAAGCCCAAAACATGTGTGTATAAATGAAGGGTCAAAAATTTTACATCGATCACATAGTGGATCAATATCAGAATAAAAGCGAGATTGGCTTTTGAAATACGTGTTTTGCACACCACTTTGAGTTGAAGCAAACCATGTTGCACACAGAAAGGCATTCTCTTGTTATGTCAGATCAGGTAATTGATTCCTAAGCCTTTGAATTTATGTTGGGTTATCTGTACTGCCATTAGATTTCCAGTTTGGATAAAAATCATTTTCTGTTATTTTTGACTAAGATAGAATTTTGTTGTTCTTGGTGTGAGCAGAGTTACATCGATTCATTCATGATAATTGATATATTACCATTCATAAAATCTCTCATTCTGCTGTACTGACAAGTCTCCAAATTTATTCCAAACACAAAAAGAACATCAGCAAACTTCAGTTCAAAGACTCGTGTTACTGTTACAAGCACCAGTTTTTCTTCAGTATCTCACACTTCACGTCTGTTTCCCATGTGTGAAATGAGATGGTGGCCCTCGAGATTATTAAAGCCATGCCGCATCCCCACATTGTACAGTGAGTGAATTATTCCTGGACATTGAGTTTGCATAGATGAGTGAATATGCTAAGTAATTTACGCGGAAGGTGGTTTATCTAGCATGATTGAATAAGATGACCAGTGTTCTTTCCTTGTATCTTAAGTTGGCATATGGTAATTTGAAGATCACAGTATTTATCTGATATACAGGAGGGTGTTTGAAGCAGAGGTAAGCAGGGTATGGGACAGTGATGCTTCATATTTATCCTATGATCAGTGTAAGAAGACAAAGTGAGACATTATGGTGATCTTCTAAACAACTGTAATATTTCAAACAAATTATATTTTTGACTTTTCCTTTTTTCTGATGTGATTTTTAATTGGATCATTGTTGTGCAAAGAACATCTTGTTAGTGAAATAAATTTGAGAAGTGCCTGTCTTATGGGTGATGGCTGTTGAATGATGGAGATGATCAATCCATTCATTTATAATTTTGGTAATATTTCGAAGGTACAAAGTGCACTATAATAACTCACTGTTGGTTCTGCAACATGCAAACCAAAGAATTCTTTCATCTGGAAGGATGCTGGTAGTAGGTATCTGTAATGCTCCAAGTCATTAACCTGATTTGCAAATGCTCTCTGCCACCTAGTTCAGCTTAGAGTACAGTATTTCACCACAAAATGAATAATTTAAACTTCCACTCCCTGCTCAACACTAGACTTAAGAACATGGTGGGTTAACCAGAAAATGAAACCCTACCTTGCACTTAAAACCCATTTAATTTTCTAAATTTAAATTTTAGTCATACAACACAGTAAGAGGCACTTTTGGCCCATGGCCTCATGCCACCCATTTGAAGGGTAGGAGGAAACCTATGCAGACATGGGGAGAACACAGAAGCTCCTTACAGACAATGCAGAATTTGAATTCCAGTTGCTGACGCTGTAACCGAGTTGTGCTATCTGTGCTGTCCAATGTCACAAGAATAAATCCCAGTTGCTCCCATTGTGGCCTCCTGTACTAGACGGCTGGGAGATATTTTCACTGAGCAACTTTGCTCTGCCTGCTAAAATAATAGCGACCAACCATTTTAATTTCACACACCATCCATGGCTTTGTGCGCTGCCAAACTGAGGCTACCCACAAATTGGAGGTACAATACCTAAAATTCCTTCTGAGCAATCTCCATCCAGATGGCATTAACAATGAATTCCCCAGCTTCCATTCAACCCCTCCCCTGAGGTATTTTCCTATCCCCAGTCCCTCCTCTCCCCTCCCCATTCAGAGCTACCCTATTCTCTCTATCAGTTCAGCAATTTTCTCTTTTACCCTCTCACCCATATTCACCTCTGACTTCTTATCGGTTAGCCTGTACTCCTTCCCCTGTCCCTTCCTCCCTCCTCTTCTTATCTTTTTAATCAGATGCTTACCCGTTTTACCGTGCTCATTGACGAAAGAATCAGGCCCAAAAAGTTGGTTACCCTTTAGATGCTGCAGGACCTGCTGAGTTTCTCTAGCACTTTTGTGTATTGCACTGTCTCTTTCTCTAAAGAGATTTTATAGTTTATTAGCTGATGCATTCTCAACTATCTCCAGTTCCATGAATGGCTTTGATACTAACCTAAAAATTGCTGAACTCTTTTTAATGACATGAAGTCAGTATTCTGGTTGGCTTGTGGCTGGTTTTCAATAGTATAAAGATTGTAACCATCGTGGTACTGAAAAGGATTGTAATCTGCAGTGGTCGAATTCCCAACAAAGTGTTCCTGGATTTCTCAGTGTCTCTGTTGTATTGATCTGTTTCAAGATCATGCAATTACCAGTGGTTAGCTGCAAAGTTATGACTCAGGAGCCAGCTAAGAAACAGATAGACCATATTTCAAGCCAATCAAGGGTTCTCCAAGGCTACAACCAGTGTTTCTGGTAGGAAGTTGCCTGGGAGGTCTCTTCGAGGAGTATTACTATGTGAATGCAATTTATAAACGAAAGCACTTCAAAAAGCTGACAACTCAGATGAAGCCCATACCCATCCATTCAATTCTTGTGAGCTAAAAACAAAAAAGTAGATGAAATTTTGTCTGTTTGAGTCTGGAGTTTGGGTAACCTCCTTAATGCAGTGGAAAAGAACAAACTCTTGCAGTAAACTTAGACATACTGCATGGTTACAGACCTTTTCAGTCAATGAGCCCATGCCAAACAAATGCATCAATTAACCCTCAGTACCCATGCACTTTTGAAGGATGGAGGAAACTAAAACATCCAGAGCAAACACACAGACATGGGGGAGAACATACAATCTCCTTACAGTGCTGGATTCGAACCCGGGCTACTGGCACTGTAATAGCATTGCGCTAATCGCTACGTTAATCTTGCTGCCCAAGGATCAGCTACACCTGGAACCATCCAGAGAATAGTAAACAATGATTGTGACCTTGACTACCACAGTCAAAGCATTCCAGACCCACTTGTGAGCTTGTATTTGAAGTCACAGGTGGTCAAGGAACTCAGTGAGGCAAACAATTCAGTGTTGGGCCAATGTATATCATGGTTTCAGGAAAATAATATTAGTAAAAGTTAGTTGCTTTGTGGACCAATAGGAATTTAGACTAGGGAGGTTGAAAAGCACCCTGGAGATGAATTTTGCATTGTTGTTGACATCCATTTAAGGAAGTTTTGGGCTAGGGCAAAAAAAAAGTATGAACTGAAATTCTGAAAGAATGTCAAGGTTGAATTTATTACTGGGTACTGAGAATCAGAAGTTGAATGAAAATTTGCTCAGCACCAAGTTGTGCTTATTTTCATTTGCATGGCATCATTTTTGTTTTGAGTTGTACATAGGAATTTCTTGACCACTGCTTTTTTTTTTAGCTTCCACTCAAGTTTTCGTCTTTGATTCTATACTACCTATCTCATTCTACAGATGCTTGTTTATTGAAAAGACCATTAATTCTGAACATGATAATAATTGAATTGACTATCTTTAACTTTCAAAAGGAGGGACAACTGTTAAGGTTATTGCTATGTTTTGTCGATTCTCTACTCGCTGTATTTTAACTTGGAATTATTGCATAATAGTTGGAACAAAAGAAGTTAGTAAACATCCATTTGGAAATCTTTCTAGTTCTTTGAATATTCTGTTCTGGTGGTTGTATGTTGTTGTTAGCTCTTCTTCTGATTTCCACCAACCAGAAGCTATAAGAGGATGTTAAAGCTGATATATAATAAGGACTTGGTACCAAATCTGAAAGGTACAAGGGGAGAGACAAGGAGTAGACCTTGAGAATTTTGAAGCAGAAGCTTTGAACACGTCTAAGCTACAAGTCAGAGCTACATTCAAGTATCCCACGGTTAAAAGCACTGGATTTCATTATAAGTAGAATAATTACCTGCCTGTATGTTAATCATTCTATGCTAACCAAGCATTGGTAGTACTACCCACTTCCCAATAATGCTAACATTTCATGTGCATGTTTTCTAAGATACTAACTTTATTCTGAATTCATTAGTGGATTTGCTTAATTTTGCTTCATTTTTACAACCGATAGTTTGGCATTTATCTTAACAAAAATGTAATTTACTTCCCTGAATAATGCTGAAGTTATAAAATCTACATGAAGGAACATGTATTTACAAGCAAATTGTTTTAAATCTCCATTATTGGGACAGAGAAGCAAAAATTAAACAGTTTATTCAGAAATCTTTTACATCTGTGTTAACCACTGTCTGGTCCCCTTTTCTAAGCTGGAGCCACCTTTGGCAAGTTCTAACGCCTGGCAACAGCTACAGAAGCTGAACCAGGACCTGCAAGCTGAGCTGGAGGTTCAACGGCAAAAACAGGAGGTGGCTAATACACAAGCCCAGAGCCAAAAAAAGAGTTACCAGGATGCCAAGGAGCTCTTAAGACAACAAGAGGCAAAATTGCAAAATCTTCAGGCCAGACTGGACATTTCTTTGTCAGAAGTAGCCATTAATGAACAGTTATTATCTAAAGCACAAAATGAGTTGAGACTTGAGCGCCAAAAGTGCAAAGAGCAAACTGACGAGTATGAGAGAAAATTAAGTATGTTTAGCAACAAATTGTGTGAGAGTGAAGAGAAACTTAGAGAAGTAGAGGGACTACTTCTCGAAAAAACTCAAAGTTTTAGGGATCTCGAAAGACAAGTGGCTCTTCAGGATAACTATCAGCGTGAAGTGAAGCGACTGCAAGATCATCTGGAAGCAGCATGCAATAGGCTATACAGCAGTGAACAAGAACTAGCTCTGAGCGAAGAACGTTTTAAGAAACAATATGAGAGTCTGAAAGAAAAGTACGAAAAGGAAAAAGAATTGTTGTCACACAATGTACAAGAAGCTGAAGATAAGGTTAGGGAGTATGAAGATCGCCTCCAGACCCTTGAGGCTCAGTTAGAGAGAGTTCAAAAAGAAAAATTGGCCACCTCTTTCAAAAGCAGTGAGATGGTGAGGCAAATGGAAGAACATGTTGAGATGAGTGAGGGGACAGTGAAGCAGCTTACCCATGATGTAGACATTTTGTCAGCTGAGAATGAAAAATTAAATCAGCGCTATCAGGAAATAGTTAATCAGTTGACAGAAGCTGATAGAGAAGTTGAAGGGTTGAAGTTAGAATTGGTAAAGGATCGAGAAAGGTATCAAGATCTGAATGAAGATTTTGAAAAAGCTATTCAAGATGTGAATGCACTGAAAAGGGAAGTGGAAGAAAGCGATTTTAAAATGTTATCAGTCAAGAAATCCTATGAGAAAGAATTAGAAAAGAAAACTAAGGACTTCAATGAAGCTTTAATCAAGCTAGAAGCTTTGGGGACCAGCTTGGAGGAGACAGAGAAGAAATTGCATCTTAAGGAGGCCACTCTTAAAGGTCTTGGTTGGCAAGTGCCAACAGACATTGATATGCTTTTAGAGAAAGAAAAAGAACTTCAGATCAAATTAGAAGATGCTGAAGCCAGGTTAACAGAACAGAGTAGGAACCTGCAGATAACTGAAGCCAATTATGAAGGGCTTCTTTCCCAAAAATCCAAACTTCAATCAGATCTGGAAATTTTAAAGAAACAAAATGAACATACTGCTAAAACTAGTCTTTCAGCTGTTGAAAACGTTCTTCAATGCACCCCCAGTCGGTCTGAACCAGACCGAGACCTGGGCACACTCGGTGTGCAACTTTCAAAAGAGTTGATGGCAAGGCTTCAGCATTTGGATGGTCAAGTCACAGTACTGACTGGTTCAGTTAATAAAGCATTTTCTGAAAGTTGTTTTTCAAAACTTCCATCCTCTGAGAATACTGAAACGCCAAATGAAACAGCAGCAGTTAATAGCGACATTGCAAACCTGAAAAAATGCCTGGCAATTGTGTGCACAATGGAGACTAAATTATTAACAGCAGAACAAAACTTTAAAAAGGAAACTGTTGGTCCTTTAAATACAAGGTCCCATTTCGATGCTGAAAATCGTGGAGAACTATTGGAATCTGGAGTTCATTCAAGAGGGCAGGGGTTAGAAAACCAGCCATTAACATATTCTCTCTCAGAATATTTATCCAGTTTAAATATCAACCATAATATGCTGATTCCAGCTGAATTTCATTCGCTCCAAACAAAACTTTTGCATTTGCATCATGTTTTGGAAAATTTACAACAGAAATTTGATCAAATTGCGCAAGAAAATAGGGGACAATATGGACAATGGCCTGAATTAGTGCATGCCTTACAAGGCTCAATAGAGTACTTGCAATGTATGGAAGAAGATTTAACCAGAAAAAGTATGGTATATTTTGGTGAAGAATCTTTAGAAAGAGGTTCCTTAACAGAGGAGGAAAAACTGAAATATTTAGCTGACAAACTTTCACTTGAAGGAGCAGCACTTAACAATATAGCCAACGCTTTGCAGAATGCAAACTCTAGCGTCAAATATACGTTAGATGAAATTAGAAAACAAAGTGAAAATATCACGACACCGTTGGTTTCTGTGGATGAAGTCAGTACTCAAATTGGCCAAGCTGTTCTTAACAAAATATTTATGGAAGGAGAGTTTTGGGCAAATATGCCTAAAATTCAGGAAGATAAGACTTCAGATGTTGAAGAACAAATGAGCCATCCCTTAAGCAGTTATCTAAATATGATGGCAGACAGTAGCTTAATGAAAGGTGAACTATTGTTCTGGGCCCACAATGTTTTGGAAGTGTCGAATGAAAAGCTGCAGCAATTGAAAGCACAATACACGGAAATACTTCATCGAAACCAGAACTGTGAGCAGATGCTCATGAATGTTGTTGCTGCTTATGGCACTTGCCGGCTCGAGGAGCAGATTGAAGAAATTCGAAGTGGACTGAATAAACATGAAGAGGACGAATCATTGCTTTTGTCTTCTCAAGCTTGTGAACCACCGTCAGCATCCAAGTCTGCTGACCAGGATTTTGAACTCTGTGTAAGGACAGAGTTAGTGCAGCAAATTAAGAAAAACGCTTCCTTGTTGAAGAAAATCTCGTGCAGTATTCAGTCTGGTGCAGATGATGAATTAAGCCTTATGGCCAGGAAATATATTCATAGTGTGGATTGCATGCCCATCTTCACCAGACATTGTAATGCAAAAGATATCTGGCCTTTTCTACTGCAAGATGCAATGGTGCAGGCTGAATTATCCTATGTAATTTCCAGGATACAGTTAAAACACCTGCAAAGTGGGGATGAACAATTGACAATGGACAGCCCTGAAATGGAGCACACAAACTCCATTACCTCATTGTGGGGTATGGATGCAGCTGAGTTGAAAAAACAAAAGGAAGAACAGGATATGAAGTTAAAGAAATTCAAAGGGGATCTTAAACAATCAGATATTTCAGAACCAGGTGCTACTGCTAGGACGACACATATTCATCTTGAGGGAGAACCAATTGACTCATTGGACAAGGCTATTGAACTTCAAGACATGGCAGCAAGGCATAAAAAAGAGCTGCGGGAAGTGCGGGAAGCATATGAAGCCGAGCTGGAGAAATTGAAAAAGGAAATAGCAAGAGCTGGGGAAACCTTAAGGTTGAAAACAGAAGAAAATGTGAAAGAGATAGATTCATTGACCGTTTGTATGGAAAACTTGAAGGAAAAGCACGTTGAGGAGTTGAAGAGACGAGGGGAAGAGTTTAAAATGGAAAAGAGAGAACTGGATAAAAAGTGTGCCAGGGTGAAAGAAGAGCTTACACGAGAAATTGAAGCTTTAAAGGAATGTAAAGATCCTAAAGAATTGGATCTAGTAAGTGATCTGCAGAGATCAACTGACCCATACAGAAAATCAACAAGTGAGATACCTTCCATGGCCCTGCTTAGAAATCGCATACAAGAACTGGAATCCCAGATAGATGCCATGAAAAATAAGATTGAAGCCAGTCCAACAAATCTACGGGAGAAATATGAAAAGGATCTGGAGAATCTCAAGGTGTCCATGTCTTTAATACTGAGTAGTAACTGCATGTTGGCTGGTAGCATTTTACCTTGCTGCACCAGTTAGCTTATTTTTGTCATGTGTTTTGTGTCTCAATCTGCATGGCATGATGTGTGGTTGGACTGGGCAAAGTTGGGAAGAGTATATTGTCCAAACTTGGGGGGAATGGCAGAAGGAAATGGATTCAGCAACTGACTTACAGGGTGTATGCTGAAGAGACTGGTTGCATTATATTCACATAAAATAACTGTTTATAGAGGCTGTCCAGTTTTGAGCAAAAACATTACACCCAGAAAAAGGTACCTAAATTTGCCCAGTTCTTCTCTGTTGTACCTTTGCTCTGTTGTTGCTGTGCTCTCTTAAGAATTTTTTTCAAATGCAGCAGAACCCATTTATCTATTTTGTCTCTGAACTAAGTTTTAAGTTACCAGAAAGGGGTTGAAGTAAGGTTTCAGTAGGAAGTCCAATTAAGTTCAATATAGCATTTTTAAAACTCTTGTTTCTCCGAAGATCAAAAGATTGGAATGTAATTTCCTAATGTATAAACCATTATAACTTGGCTGTCCTTGTCCAGCCTTTGACATTAAAAGATTTTCTTCATTATACAAACTTTGTTGATTAGCCCACTTTAAATTTTGGCTCCTGCTTTTACACCATTTTGTGAACATTTTAAAAATGCATCCTTATTTTAAAAGGATGACGTAGCTCATATTTTGTCAATATATTCAGGATAATTTTCTATATATAATTTTGATTAGTAATTTGTATTTCTGATTGGTCAGACAGTGGATTCAATTGCATTTGATTAAAAACATCCCTTCACAGGAATCGAGCTGTGCTTAATAATGCAAGTTATCTACTGTTACCCTTCAGTGTCTAACCTATTGCTATGCAATTAATAAATAAATCTCCCTTTCTCTTTCAGCTGGCTGTACCTCTTTATCACACCTTTGAGGCATTAATAAGCTAACAACCTATTTTGTTCACCAAGCAATGTCATAAAGGTCATTCATATTTTATGTGTAAGAACAGGTGTGAATTCACTTTGTCGATCATTTAAAGTTCCCAGATACATTGTAGTCTGGGCAACTTAAGCCAATAGTATCAATCAAGGCTTATTTTTACTGGAGTCTTGAGTCAAATCCATCTAGTCTGTCCAAGGGAACATTTTCTCCAAGATAGTCTTAAAAGTGGCAATTATCTCCAAGTTGGTCCCCAATTCAAATCCTGATGTGTGGTGTAAGGAGGTACACTGTTACGCATGCTTAATTTGGATAGGGACAGGAGAAAATTTCACGGCCACTCTTCTGATGTCTCCCATTTGGCCCTTTGTACCAGTGCGTGGATGATTGAATTGGTGTGATGCCATGAGGACTGACTGGTGGACTGAAATGCTAGAGAACGACTAGGACTTCTGACCCTGACGCCATCAAAAAGTTGATGCTTTCTATTCACGTGTGGGGAATTGCTGGGAGGCAGCAGCTCAAGAGGGTTGGAAGTTGATGAATTTCTGTAAAACCAAGAATAATGTGCTTTATAATGGTAGAAATTATGAATGGACAGAGGTGTTTATTTTGCGATTATAATTCAACTCTTAAAGTTCTTTTAAGAGGTGTTTCAAGTGTTGTGTTCACGATTACAATGTTTATGAACATACAGATAATCACAATTTGGATGCCAGATTTTCCCCCCCTGAGCCTTTACAGTCATGGCTGTATGTATAGTAAAGGCAACTCCGTATTTCTATCTGTTCCTCGAAGGTTTCATACCTTGCTTTATACACTCAGTTCAAAAATATTGAAAAACTCTGCTGCCATTGCCCGTTCAGGAAGATTTCCAAAGACCCTAAAATTTCAGAATAAAGTAAATTGTTTCAATTCTATCTTAAAGCCACCCTCATTTTTTTTAATAGTGACCCCCAATTCTAGATTCTCCTCTAAAAGGAAACATCCATTTCCTGTGCAACCTGCCAAGACCCCTCAGAATTTGAATGTTGATATCAAGTTCCCTCGCCTAAAGTCCTGCAGATATAAGCATGTTCAGTCCAACTTCACTTCATGAGACAATCCACCAATTATAGATATCAGTTGTAAATCCTTTTCTGAGCTCCTTTCAACAAGATTAAATCCTGAAGTCCACAAATAAAACCACCGCTCGTACCCCAGCTGTGTCCTCACGAATGTGTAATATAACTGAAGCATTGTTACTCCATATTTTCATATAACACTATCCCATTTACAAGAAGCAGTAAAATGTTGTTAGTTTTCCTAATTAGTTACAGTTTACCTGCATATTAGTCTTTTGCAAAACATGCACTGGGGCTCCCAGAGTCCTCTGCATCTCAGAACTCTGAAGTTTCTCATCATTTTGGGAATGTGTGGTTCTATTTTACCTCTCAAGAAAGACAATTTCATGTTTTCTGACATTTTATTTCTCTTTGCTTACTTGCTTAAACTGTTTCTATCTCCTTGGAGCCTCTTTTAAATTGGTTACACACACTGGAACTATATTATAAAGACTGAAACCTGTGCAAGATGCCCTAAACACCGTTATTGTATATGATTAACAGTTATTATGTTAGCTGTTGGGAATGCAGCAAGATCTCCAGTTAGTCAATTACCAGACTGCTCCAAGTCAGAACCTTTAATAAATGGGTATGCTTTTTGCTGCAGAGAATTCTTTCCCTACAGAATACTGGACAGTAGTTTGAAATGTGAATTGAGTATAAGTGGTAAAATTTTTTGTAAATGGAAAGTACTTTTTAAAAATCTGCCCACTGTTTAATTAGTTTTGAGGTTCTTAGTTGCAACAATCCTTTATGGAAGAAAGGATAATGTGTCATTTAACACTCAATACTGTCCTTTGGGTGAAATTCAGATGAGAATAGACCATGGTTATTGTGCATTGTTCTTTGAAGTCAGAAGTCATGAACAGGTTATTTTTGAAGAAATTGAAAGCAAAAATCCACATTTTGTATTTTTTTAAATTTACAGCTGATTCTGGCCAGTCACACCCAAATTAACCTACAACCGTGTATGTTTTAGAGGGTGAGAGGAATCTGGAGCATTTGAAGGAAACACACTCAGACACAAGGAGACATGCAAACTCCTTACACACAGCACTGATTCAAATCCAGATACTAGCACTGTAATAACATTGTACTAATCACTAAGCTAACCACGGCCTTGCAATGCAAAATGTGTATTGTTACAAAGACAGTCACGTAATCACGAAAGTGAAAGATTATATTGGATGAACTTACTCAGCCTGTATGAGGAAGCATGTTCCAACATTACCAGGAAGAGAATAGATATGAGAATGGAAAGGAAATTATATTTTCTTTTTTTTCTCTCAGAGTATTAAAATAAGATCAAAATCAATAAATAGGATGAATTTTGCATGTCCCAGAATCATTATCCTGAGATGATTTGGTGGGAAAAGAAAAATTATTGAGGGGGATTGTTACTTAAAAATAGTCTGCAGTGATTTTCAAATGTTGTTTTCTGCTTAGTTAACCAGTAATGATCAGTAAGTAGCAAAATAATGGAAAAAAAATGAAATACTACGACTCATTAATAGGATGTAATAATCAATAGAGTATAAACTAGCAATTTTAATTCTTGTAATAGTAAGATGTTCTGAACAATTGTGCACAACATTTTAACAATGGAAAGGTTTATAGATTGAACTCCTTTACATAATTGGTTGCCCAATTATCTCCATGTCACCATGAGGAAATCCAGCCTGTTGTTGCATGGTAAGTATCAATGTTAAACTCCACTGCCATATACCACAGTGATTGCCTCAAAGTATTATTGGAAACCATTCTGTCTGTTCTGCAATTCATTAGAGCCTAATCTCCTATAAACAAAGGAAGTTCGTGATTCACATTTCTATTTTGGAGGGATTTTTTTCTTGTATTCTGGAGCAGATGAATGCTTTTTTTTCAGCCAGGAATATTTTTTAATGACAAGGAAATAATTTCACTGTATCTGAAGTGTGCAATGAATGGGGGGGGGGGGGGAAAGAGAGAGAGAGAAATGAAATAAAACCCAGTCTCTTCTTGTACACTTTCTGACAGAAAACAACATGAGAAATATGAGTGAGTTCCATCCTTTAGCCAGTGTGTGCTGCAGTGAAAGTTAATTTAATTCCAGATTTATGTTGTTAGTTGGCCCCAACCACAAGAAACAATCGGATTGATACCTATGTACAGACACTCCTCTACTTATGATGGTTCAGTTCGGATGGTACAATAGTGTGACTGTTGTTAATCATTTTCATGTAATATGTTAAAATAAGGTAATCACAAGCATCGTTGATTTTTCAAAGATGAATTCTTTGTCGCCTCCTTAGTCAATCGTTTAGTTCAGTCGGAAAGCTTTCAGGGACTGATACAGCACAGGTGGGGGAGAGCTGGGCATTGCGTTCAATGTGTGACCGATAGAGGGCCATGGAAAGAGAGTGGGGCAATGGGATTAGTGTGAGAACTGATATAGTGCTGTTGGGAGAGAGTGGGGCAGCGGGATCACTGTGAGGGCTGATACAGAGCTGTCAGGAGAGAGCAGGACAGTGGGAGCAGTGTGGGAGATGATAAAGGGCTGTGGGTAGAGAGCGGAGCAGAGGGATCAGTGTGGGGATTGATACAGCGCTGTCAGTGATATATAAGGTATACCTATATTTCGACGTGATTTTTTTTGGCTTACAATCTCTGGTTTGTCGGATGCAGCCTCATAAGTAGAGGAGTACTCTGTAGTTATTTGCACTTGGTTTGGGAACATCAAGGATTGACTGGCTTTCCTTGTGGAATCTCACATCAATTGTTGTCTGCCATTTTTAAACATGAGCAGGTAGGAAAGAGGAAAAGGGTATAAAATTGGAAAATGAAGCTCCAGGAATAATGAAATAAAAACCTGAGACAAAAGTCAAATAATAGTATTGTGCATTGCATGATAAAAACAGCCATAGAAGTTCACAGTTGCCAAAAATTCTGCTGTTAGCCTTTTGTTGTTACATAACTTCATCAGTGCTCGTCTGCATCATTCTGTGCAGTAGATCTAGAATTAATCGTATCCAATGGTATTTATAGACCCGGTCGGTCCCTGGCAGTTTTATTTTGTGATACTGTGTACATTGGAAGCTTGAGTAAAACTTGCAGCACCACATCAGCCAGTGAGTGGCGATCAATGAAAGTTGATCTTTGACCAACTTCCTATTAAGGATTTGAATCAGGGATCCAGCTATGAAAACACAAGATGTTGAACATTAGAATAAACATTGCCATTTTTGTTTCAATTTGTAGTAGCAAATTGTAAATCTGCACTCTTATTATCACAACTATTACTGAGCCCTTGCTATTATATCGATTTTTTTGTTCAAAAAAAACCCTACCAATTATATTTTCTAATGAAGATAATCAGGCAGAATAAATGTAGATACAAAACTCTTTTTCATTTGATATGAATCTGATTAAATATACTTTCAATAGGACAGGATGAATTTGGACTAGGGCAGCATTTATGTTATAACTCATTACCAAATCTATTTTTGGGGGGGGGGGGGTAATGCTCATAATTAGTATTTTCCCTTTGACATTCTAGGCTACATGTGAACGTGGTTTTTCTGCTATGGAAGAATCTCATCAAAAGGTAATTGAGGAACTCCACCGGCAGCATCAACGAGAGCTGGAGAGCCTGCAAGAAGACAAAGAGCGGCTGCTAGCTGAAGAGACGGCTGCCACCATCTCTGGTATGTGAAAATGGATGAGAAGAGTATAACTGACTAGAATCTTCTGATTAAATTTTTTTAATTCTTATGAATGTTATGTATCATGTACTCTGCAATACCTTCATCCCATTTTCCATTACTGTAAGGAAAATTCCAAACATCACCGTTGCATGATTTCAACTTAAAGGATGGCACTGATAACATCCAATAATTAGCAAAGACACCTGTCAAGAAATTTATGACTCAATTTGACTATGATTCATTTGGAATCAAAAAATGTTTTGGGGAGATTGAGATTTGCCCATCTTTGCACAATATCCAGTCCAACTAACTTGATGTTAAAAATGTTAACTTCAGAATGGTCTTAGCTATCTAACTCAAGTTCAGGTTTATTGCACTGATTGCACTTGTACAACCTGACAGAACAGCGTTCTCCAGTCCTTAATGTAAAACATGCAAACACACAACCAGACATAGCACTGATACAGACAAACAATACATATTATTGCAATTATCTCCCTTTATCTTTGCTCAGACAGCATGCAGATTATGTGGTTTTGACTCGTTAAATGAAAAGTCTGTTTTAAACAAACATTGATTTTTTTCACTCTTTATTAGAACTTAATGCATTAAGAACTTTGATTAAAAAACAATTAATAAAACAGGCAGTAAAATGTTAATATATTCAAAAGAACGTTTAAAAGAATGGTCAAAAACAATTATCAGGACCTTCTTCATTTTGCTCTGGTCCTACACAGTACAAAGGGAAATTCAAAACTAAATTGTTTATTTCAAACATGCAGGAAAAAATTTTTTGACTTAAAGGCTGTTACTGTGGAGACATACTCATGGAATTCAAAAACATTTCTAGAAGCTTGCAACTTACAATTCATTTTAACTCTTACACATTGCATGGCAAATATAGATAAAACCATAAATAAATACTGTTTAGTAAATTTTAGAGTCTCGGATGGTTAGTGTGAGCAGTTCATTTTGTTGTTCAGCATTCTCACTGATGGCGTGAGTATTTGGAAGATGCTATATGCAAGGTGGTGGTGCTCTTCAACAATTCTGTGCCCTCTTCATATGAGCTGTTTTAATGTGGCCTGCAGAACACTTTGACCACATATAACAATAGTGCACTTAAGCACAGAACCAGGCCTCTTGGCCTATCTATTCAATTGAAAATTATTATTATGTTTACTCTCATTGACGCACCCAAACCATAGCCCTCCCCTTCATAACTAAATATTTAACTCAACTTACATACATCATTAGTTATTGGTGCACATTGATGTTCACACAAAGAATTTCCCTATCTAAGTTTCCAAGACCATAAAATCGAAATCATTGAGTAAAACAGCTGAGTTTCATAAAACTATAGTGTGTGGGTGGTTCTTGCATCCGTCAGTATTTCAGCTGATCAAATGATTCATTGACAAAACATTGTAAATACTGGTTTCTATTCAGGGAAAAATGGAACATGAACTCTACGTGATTCAAATTATGACAATGAGGACTGGAAAACCAGATTCTAAGAATCGAGATGATACAAATGAACATAATCTTTTCATAATTTTAGAAACCTTTGGTGCTCTGTTTATCAAGCTGTTGCATTGATTTTTCACTTATTGAAGTTGTTTGTTTCAGCTTTAGTTAACATTTTCCAACCTTAAACAACTCCACGTGATGCTTAAACAAATCTGCCTCATTTGGCATTTACAAGGGACCAGTAAATGTAAGAAGCACAGGAGGGAAATTAACAAACTAACTGGTTTTGGGGAACAGGGATACAGATCTTTTTGAAATCCTTGTTATTTCTTCATTAGGCATCGATATTTTGATATTTGTAACTGTTTCATTACCTCATTCTTGTTCTGTAATGTTCAGTATCTTTGCTTTAACTGACTATAATGTACAGACACGGAAACTTATTTGACTTGATCTTACCTGTTATCCTAATTTAAAAGAGCATTTTTCAGCCATGTTGGAAGGATAAAAGATCAGCGCCTGTCTGTCTGCAGAAAGGACTTTAATCTGCAGAACACTAAAAATGTGCTTGAAGATTGTTGACCTTCTGGAATTCTGACACTCAATTCAATTTCTCATCATTTTTCCTAATCTCTGTAATCTTCTGAACAACAAACTGTAGACTTTGGAACCTTTATCTTACCTCTTGTACTTTTTTCCAGCAATAGAAAGGCCCTGTGCTGCAATGCAGATTAATTCACATCTCTGAAAATCAATTTTAAGCTGATTTTATTTCCTTATAATGAGAGCTGGTCATTAATAGACTTGCATTTTTAAAATTAGACCCATAATATAATGTGATTTAAATATTTTGTATTAACTGTAATAATTGTAATTATTTTAATTATTAACAGCATTTGTAGTGTTGATATAAATGGGTGCTTGATGGTTTGACGATGGGCCAAAGGACTTGTTTCCATACTGTATGACCCAATAGCCCCTTTTACACTTGCTTCTCACCCTAAATTGGATTTTCAGTGTCCTGGGATAGGAACGGCGTTTTTGCTGTTCACACTCGACCACTCTTAACTGGGACACTGCACGCATTCACACTTGCAAGGAGCCAACTCTGGGGTTAGGACTGTTCTACCTTCTACCGATGACGTCATGACACATCGAGCAATGGTGGACCTGCCCTAAACCCTGATCAATGTATTATGATCTTCTATTTGAACAAAATTAATTATGCCTAATTATAACATAATTAAAGTTTATTTAAGTACAGTACGAGCCCTGTTGTTGTGCTGATCTATATAAATATAGGGGGCCGTGGGAAAGTGCTAGCAATAAATAGCAATAGTAGATCATTTTTAACAGTGTGGGAAAATTGGCAGTGCTATCACGCACAATTTATAACTACTGTGGGGAAAAAGCGATGGCTGACCTGCCTTCCCAGAATGCCATGTCGCAGAGAAAGGGGCTGTATTCACAGCTACATGCATGGAGCACTCATGGAGAGGTTTCTCTGCGGCATGGCACTCTGGGAAGTCAGGTCTGCCACCGTTTTTTCCCACAGTCTTTATAAATTGAACTATAGTGCTACCACCTTTCCCATGTTATTTAAAAATTGCCCACTATTGCTATTTATTTCCTCTCTCTTTCTCCCGCTGTGACTTTCCACAGCAAAATTTATACCTTCATTTTAATCTTTTCTTACCTCATGTTCCTGCACTCATGCAAAAACTTGGGTTATTTCTATCCCAGATTGCAACTGCCCATTCTACACTTGCTTGATTGTAACGCTGGCATCTGCAGACGCCGGGGATTGTACTAGGGGTTGAGGCAGTCTACTCCTGGCATGAGATGACGTCAACTGATGCCGGCGTTGAGAAGATTTTCATTTCACACCAGATTGGCTGTTAATTCCTGGAGGACTTTCAAGTGTGAAAGAGGCTAAAGATTGTTGGTGGGGGTAAGGTGATAGAATATCACAACAACTCTTGATAAAAAGACTTGGCTTCACCATATAAATTGATGTCATCTGTTAGGGAAAGCAGTGAGAAGAAGTTTAATAATATTTTTCAATCCATTTCCAATTGTTTCTTGTAGATTTTATGGCTTGCAATTTTGAAATCTACTTTCTTTTTTACATAGCTATTGAAGCAATGAAGAATGCACACCGAGTGGAACTTGACCGTGAACTAGAAAGGATAAGGAAATCTCAAAACACTAATGTAAACGCAGACCTTGACGAAATATGCAAGCAGCATGAGTAAGTACAAGATGAAGAATTTTGACCAAGCAGTCCAAACATAAATTCTGGCCACACTTTGGCTGAGTCATTTTCCTGTAGCTTATCCATTTATAGGCATTTTCATTCCAGATAGATCTCAGCTGTAATACTTTATTTCACAATAGTGTCAGGGTATTTGTATTTAGTATCTGGCTATTAGTGCCACATTGATTATCAGAGTCTTACTCTGAGACCTAATAGATACAAAATAGGTGAAAGACTATTTGCTTTCACTGAATCTCCTCTAACTGTTTACTTAGTTTTGAAGCTTTTGTTGAGATTTTTATTGCACAGTTTTTTTCTGTCGTTGATAAGATGTATTCACGCATGACATTTCAGTGATTGACTTGGTTACACTGTCAATATGAGGCTCTCGGTCCACAAACTGTGAAGCATCCTCTTAATTAAAATGAAATTTTGCTTTCTACCTCCAAAATAAATGCAAGGAACAGTGCCGAAAGGGAGAAGGGAAGGAAAGCTTTTTAAAAATGTTTTAGTTGTTTATTTAAAAAATCTTTTTCAATATTTTTATTATTTTATAAGTAAATTGGCCATAGAGAAGAAGAAGTATCCAACAAACTATTGCATATGGCTACAAATAACCTGATACATTGAAAATATTCCCTGTATTTTAAAATTAGTCGTTTCACTAAAGTTCAATTAAAATCCTGCTAAAGTTAAAAGAAAAAGAAAAAAAAGATACAACATGTAAAAATTATGCTAATAATCTAACCCCTCCCTTGTGAAGTTATTGGTTGAACATGTGCGTTTCACTACTGTAAAAGGGAAACCAACCAAACCACAAAACAGGATCTAAATAATCTTATAAATTATGAAAATAATCAAGAAAAGGACCCCATAAACTTAGAGTTAAAATTCATTTCAACAGTAGAACATTTATTTTTTTTCCAGTCAGATGCCATCACATCAGATAGCTATTGAATATGAGTAGGAGGGACAGCATCTTTCCACCTCACTAATCTAGCTCTTCTTGTGATAAGGAGACCAAAGGTAACTACATGGGATTGTAACCAAGCAAATTCAAGTCCATTGGCTTGCTTATTCCAAACAGGGCAAGAAAATGATTAGGAATCAAATTAATATTAAGAACTAAAGACAAAGTACAAAAAAATACTTTCCCAATAAATGGAAAGAGAAGGACATGACCAAAACATATGAAACAATGTACCTTCTTCAGTCTTAGAAATAGTAGAATAAATGAACCTTGGAGAAGGAAACTCAATGTACTACTTAAATTGTAATAACGAGGGACCCCCAAACCATTACAGCTTCAGCACAATTCTGAAAAGTCAACTCAAAGTTCAGTCTTAGAAATCTTGTGTTGAAACTCAGAACCTTTAAACTGGTTTCAGAAGTAGTTATGAAGTAGGTGAGAAATTAAGACTTCTCAAATTCTTGTCAAGTTGCTTCTTATGAATGATGTGTCACATCTCCCTCCTTGAGTAGGGGTACAAAACTTATGACTTCCACGATGCGATGCTTCCACAAACCCAGGCAAGGGTTAAACCAGTGGTGCTCAACCTTTTTCTTTCCACTCACATAAAACTTTAAGTATTCCCTCTGCCATCGGTGCTCTGTGATGAGTAAGGCGTTGCTTAGGATGTGGGTAGAAAGAAAAAGTTTGAAAAATACTTTTAATTGTACATAATTGACTCATCATGTGCACGGTTTCATAACTCCAAAGGAAATATGCCAATAACAATTTTTCTCAAGCAAAAATAACCACCTTAAGCAATCCCTTACTAATCACAGAGCACTGACGGCATAGGGATTACTGAAAGTGGTATGTGACTGGAAAGAAAAAAGTTGAGAACCACTGGGTTAAATGAAATGACCATTAGAATTGGCATGATCCAAATACAGAACTGATCCTGTTTCCAGTACCTCGACATGGATCAATCAAAAATGACCATCACAATGGCCACAGTAGATCACTGCTCTCCTCTAACAAGGAGAAACGGCAGAAGTGACCATCTCACCTGAAGTCACTTCAATTCTGTCTTTCCAGATGACTTTCTGATGAACTAAAATGCTGGGGTTTTTTTGTCTCAATGACTTGCTTGATCAATACTGGTTTTCATCTTCAATTTTCCAAAAGCCTGAGTCATAAGCAGATGGCTTTCTCTTTGATCACATGTCTTCTTGAGTAAACATCCATTGTTACAGTCTTTCAGTTGAGAACAATAATACTGTTCACAGCTTTGAATTAGGTACCAGGTCATCTGTTAAAAATTTTGTTATCTGTGAGTGTCTCTCCCGGTTCCAACCCCCCAGTTATTGACACTCCTGTATCAAATCTCCACCTAGAAATCAGGCCACATTGAAATACAGTATAATACCTATTATTCCTTAAGCTTTTCGCTCAACTTTTGGGAAGGCTCATCTGATGTGTAAGGTACATGTTTCAGAAAAAAAAGTTTTCACTGCAAAAAGTTTTTTCCTGCTTTGATCTAACTAGCTTGACCCACTCCTCCCTAAATAACTTTACAACTACCTCTTTGAGAAAAATTCCTCTTTGAGACAATTTTTTCATTTGAATAGAAAGAAAGGACTTCCACTGATCACAATTGATTACCATCCATGTAGAATATAGTAATATATAAATGTACTTTATTACTGAAATGTAACTGACTAAAATATTAAAGATTGAATTTATCATTCAGCAGAACAGGACTAATGAAGTCTTTCATATTTGTTTAACAGTGAAGAGTTGGCATCCTTGCATCGAGAAATTGAAGTCCTCTCTGAACAGTACTCCCAGAAGTGTCTAGAAAATGCTCACCTAGCTCAGGCTTTGGAAGCAGAGCGACAGGCATTGAGACAATGCCAACGTGAAAACCAGGAACTAAACGCACATAACCAGGTATGATATGTCTTGTATCACCCATAAGTTTTGCTAACATACCAGGAGAATATGTAACTCTCAAAATACAATGTAAAATTGTATTGCTAATGTACTGGAATGGGGATGTAAAAAAAACTAAGAATTGGGGAACCTCATTGAACTTGTTCTGAAATTTAATGAGGTCATGTTTGATCTGTGATCAAACTATATACAATAAAAACCCCTGTTATTTGAAATTCAAGCAACCAGGAATAAAAATTGCAGAAATAAACAGGTAAAAAAAATGGGTGCACTTTGCTGTTAGTTCGCCGATCATGCAACACACAATTTCAAGCAACCAGTAAATTCACTTATCCAGTATCTATCCATCCCCATAGATGCAGCATTCCAGGGGTTTTACTGTACCATAAATATATTGACTATAATTAATATTTAGTTAATAAAGGTATACTTCTCATATTTAGAATTAATATTTTACCCAACAATAATTTCCATTTGCAGAAGAGAACCTTGAAGCTCTGTCATACCTTGCATGTAAAATAGTTTCCTGTTCACTACTGAAAAATCTGACTGATTTATTTGACTCTGGTCTCAATCCTTTCATGTTGCAATCAATAAAAGTGGTTCCTCCTGGTTAGTTCTTCTTATATTTTAAGAACTTTAATGTAGTCATTCCTTGACCTTCTAAATTCAAGTGTGCACAACACTAGTTTATAATTTCTGCTCATAATTTAACTGTTAAAATCTCGGTACCATTTTGATGAATCAACACTGCAATTCCTGTAGGTCCAATATATTCCTTCCGAGAGGTGATACTCAATGTTTTTCAGTTGGCCATTTAACCAAGACTTTTATAAAATAACTATTTCTGCCATGGATTGCAGTCTTTTCAAGGTTATCATTCTATTTTTTTTGTTCATTTGTCCATGATCAACAAAGTTTCTTCAGATTAACACAATTTCTGATCTTGAAACATTGAGAAGGTACTTTGTTCTCCTCCTTTAGGTCAAAGTGCATAAATCTACATTTCAAGTTCATTATTATCTGATTGTACCTGTACAACCTGTTGAAACGGTATCTCTTGAGACTATGGTGCACACACAAAACCACACAATACGCAGTACATAATGATCGCATAAATAATCAAAATAAATATTTTGGGATGATTTATACAGTTACAGCATACTATTCATCAGTCACACAGCCTGTAGGAAGAACCTATTCCCCAGCCGGCCAGTCCTTACTTTGATGCTCCTGTACCCCCTCCTTGATGGTAGTGGGTTAAAATACTGTGCTCTGGATGGAAAGGGACTTCTACAATTTCTTGAGCCCTATTTAGACAGTGCTCATAGTAACATCGTTAAAAAGAAGCTAGGGAGACCCCAGTGATCCTCTCCTCCATTTGCCAATATTGAAATCTTTTTTCTCTATTTCCAATTTATTAATGTGGCTTAGTAATTGTATACTTCTCTGATTGTTTATGCAGAAATTGAAATATACTGCTTTCTGACCCTCCATTTAAGTTAATAAAGTTACAGCCCAAAAATAGACCACTGACACCCTGACAATTACCCTACTCTTGTCTAACATTCTCATCCAGTTTCTTAGCCTTCAATTTATGACTTTTCATTTAAATTCAGCTGTTTCTTCGAGGCATCAAATGCATTCTGGAAGTCAGTGGAAATGATGTCATGAACATGATAATTATTTGGAAGTATTTCAAAGTGTTTCTAATTATTTTAATTATTAAAACAATTTATGTAGTTTTCAATGTGTGATCATCAGAGATATTTCAAAGTTCAAAAGCTTTTGGATTATTAGAGCAATTCTGAGGCTTGGCCTTAGAGGTTCTCCACCTGCACTTTACTCACTCTTGGAGAAAGTCAGCTCATTTGGCCTGTATCCAGGAAAGGTAAGTGCATAGGGCTGGGCATAGCTGACAGCATGTCCAGGCAGTGGACTAGGTCATGCACAAAACAGCCCAATTGGGTTTAGCATTCTTGACTTGCCCTTTACAATTCCATTCTTGTACTTAGTGATCAACTGAATTTTTCTTTAACATATGTTTCGCTCCATTACTGGTTAGAAAATCTAATCATCTCCATACAGCGGATTTGGCTAATTGCTTGGTTTCTTTTTTCCCCTATCTTAAATAATGTAAAATGTCCAATTTTTCAACCTAAAGGAATGGAAAGTTACCGTGACAATATTTGCAGTGTTCTCATCTGCTTCTTTTAAAATGCTAAGATTGCATGCATTTGATTTTGGGTATTTATAGCCAATTACCTATTATTTTTCTCATTATTAACAATTTGCTTTTATGAACTTCGATCCATAAATTGGGGCTTGAGATAATCTGATTTGCAAAGCTTCTATTGCAAATACTAAGGCAAAGTAGTATTTCGATTTGCTGTCCTCCCTCTTGTTTAAAATATTGAGTATTTACCCTCGTGTCACATTGAGCTTTATTGTTCCTAATAGGAGCTGAATAATCGTTTAGCTGCAGAGATAACAAGGCTGAGAACAATGATGACCAGTGATAATGGGAGTGATGCTCCTACTCTTTCACAAGGCAAAGAAGTATATGAACTAGAGGTACCCGTCCATTTTAACATTAGTTGTAAGTTGTACTCAGTTATGATTTTTCTTTATATCAGATTGCTATACTGGACAGCTCCTACTTATGAAGACCTGAGGTTTGGTATCTTCAGAATACTTTCAATATTAAGAATTATGTGATATTATTTTGTGTTTGAATGATGTCATCAGACGCTCTAGTCGTTCAGGATTGAAAGTGCTGGAAAAGATCATCAAGATTTGGACGAAGTGAACAGATCAGTTGAACAATGAAATGATTAATGTTGGAGGGTCTGTGGGAATTCAGGACCAGGCAAATGTGCATTCCATCTCTATAACATAAAGAAATCGTCAAAAGAAATTAAATTTTGTAAAGCAGTAAAATACATCTTCAAGATGAGTTTGTTTTTTTTTATCATACAATTGTAAAGGACAACTGGATGAAATGTTATTCTTCAGTCCTCAATGTGTGTGTTAAAAAAAAATCTTTGGCTTGGCTTCGCGGACGAAGATTTATGGAGGGGGTAAAAAAGTCCACGTCAGCTGCAGGCTCGTTTGTGGCTGACCAGTCCGATGCGGGACAGGCAGACACGATTGCAGCGGTTGCAAGGGAAAATTGGTTGGTTGGGGTTGGGTGTTGGGTTTTTCCTCCTTTGCCTTTTGTCAGTGAGGTGGGCTCTGCGGTCTTCTTCAAAGGAGGCTGCTGCCCGCCAAACTGTGAGGCGCCAAGATGCACGGTTTGAGGCGTTATCAGCCCACTGGCGGTGGTCAATGTGGCAGGCACCAAGAGATTTCTTTAGGCAGTCCTTGTACCTTTTCTTTGGTGCACCTCTGTCACGGTGGCCAGTGGAGAGCTCGCCATATAATACGATCTTGGGAAGGCGATGGTCCTCCATTCTGGAGACGTGACCCATCCAGCGCAGCTGGATCTTCAGCAGCGTGGACTCGATGCTGTCGACCTCTGCCATCTCGAGTACCTCGACGTTAGGGGTGTGAGCGCTCCAATGGATGTTGAGGATGGAGCGGAGACAACGCTGGTGGAAGCGTTCTAGGAGCCGTAGGTGGTGCCGGTAGAGGACCCATGATTCGGAGCCGAACAGGAGTGTAATACAAACACGATAACTGCAGTCCACATTATGGTAAAGAAAGGACCCAATTTCATTCTTTTTCATTGCATTCTGGTATGAAAAAATTTTTTAAACATGAGTGCAAATTTAGAACAATAGCTTCTCAATAGTAAAATTATCAAGCTTAATTTGCTTTGTAGGATGTACTAAAATATTCTGATATTTAATACAAGTGCATCTCATCTGCTCAGGTGTTACTGAGGGTTAAGGAATCAGAAATACAATACCTAAAACAGGAAATTAATTCGCTGAAAGATGAACTGCAGACCTCTCATCGTGTAAGTATTCTCCTCACTCTTTCAATTCTTGATAGTGGCTTTTTATTTGTTTTTGTTGCAATAAATGGCTTTTTCAAATTATTTCACTCTCTCTTTATTTTCTACCTGTCCTGAAAGTGGTGACTCGAGTTTAGAATGCCATCTGGCCTTTAGTAATTCTTCAAATGAGCATCTATATGGTAAATGGCAGCAAATTATTCAGCTATTATTTCCAAATAATCAACAGCCTGCCTTCATGTGATATCCACTATAGCACTTCCAGGATTATCAATCAGGCAGTACAGCATTGATCCACTTAAACCTATCCTTCTTCCTAAGAATCTGGCACTATAATTCCAGATTCTGCCCCAGGTGAAATCGGCTTACTCAGTACAGATTGTGTCAAATTTATGACAACCTGATCTACAAATAAATCAATTCATTACTTTGAGTGTAACAAAAATCTGGAGGAACTCAGCAGGTGTCCATAAAAGGTAAAGTTATATAACCCACTTTTCAGGCCTGAGCCCTTCAAGGTATTGTTTTAAGTGAATATGCTACTTTTTCTTATAATAATGTTTTGCAGTGCAGGATGATGAAAAGGGAAAAGCTCTATCAAATAATGTCTCTGGTTTTTTTGTTCTGAGCCGGCCCATGGAACCTTAATGTTTGTTTTTTTTTATGGATGTTTTGTCCCAGGGAGAAAGACCATATGTGGTGCAGAGATAGTGATTAGTCTCAAGTAAAAAAACACTACATTCATTTTTCCACATGGTGTTTAATGTCAAGAAGATTAGTTTTCATTATTATCAATCAAATAAACTGAAATGAAAAGATTGCTCCAATTCATACTCTATTAAGTTTGGTTAGAATTTTTTTAGTAGATCAGTTGGTTTTTAAAAAGTATCTAATTATTTCTTTATCTCTATTTTTTTTGTCTCTATTTTCTTTGTAAGGAGAATTATGTCACATTTTCACTCTTTGTAATTTATATATGATACTTATTCTACTAGACTTGGACATAACATTTTAATTGTGTTATGTATATTCTCCTTATGCTGTGTATATTATGAAATGTTAATAAAAATGAAAAAGAATGCACATCTAATGTATATATAAATGTGCATAATCCTACAAAGGACTTCTGACTTCTGAGAGGGAGCTTTGCATCATTACAGATAGCCCCAGGCAAGAGCCAGTATTCCTCATTAATTTCTCAGCACTTAAAAATAAGCTCTCAAATTGTGGGTTTCATGCTGGAATCAGGGGTGCAAAGAGTTTTGCAAAAGTAAAGTCAGCTTCCTCATTAACTGGAATTCTTGTAGTTTTACTCCTGCTCCCCAGGAATTCCATATTCACTTTTTTAAAGAAAGAAATCTGATTCTTGGAGTGTTAAATGCTGCTTTTTACCCTCATGACATTTGCTTTAATTTTCCTTCATTTTGATGATTTTGTGCAACTTCGCAAACTCTCAGACCTGTCAGACTGTTGAACTTGACAACTTGCATTTACAGTTCAGTTTTTAAAAAAACTGGTCTTCACCTATTGCAAGAGAAACAACATCAGTAGAACTGGATAGAACATTCAAAACTTTAAGCTGGCATCTGAAACTGTGATATCATCCTTATTTACAGTTGCTCCTTTCTGAAATCATTCGTGTTAAAACTTGATAAAGGATGGAGACTGCAGCCAAGAGAAGTTGAGGAAAAAAATTGTCTGAGGCTCCCAATTCTGAATGCATGCAAAAATGCCAGCTGCCCTTGTAATTTTATCATTTATTTCTTCTTTGAAGTGACTGCATTTTCCTTTGAAAGCAAAAATGAATATTATTAATAGAGTAAAAACCCTGTTATCTGGCATCTTTGGCGATTGGTTGCTTCACTTGCTCTTAGAATGTCTAACTAATACATCTGCATTAAGAATAAACAGTTTAAAAGACAAAAATATTATACTTACACCGAACAAATTTCACTTGCATGAATACATAAATCTTAAAGCATTTTACTTATTTTCAGTCACATTCTTTGAAAACATAAAACTGTCGCTGCCTCTGCAGGTTCCTCCCCCTCCAGACCTGCTTGAAAGACTAACGTTAACATTATAGATCATTAAACACCCTCATCCTCCAAGTTTACAGATTAAAGTCTCTGACCCTTACTAAACACAGATAAGGATAGGAGGCACTTTGAAAGAGTCACCCCCCAAAAAATGAGCAGCATCAACCAGCTCTTCATCTTGGGCGAGGCCATTACTGTTTCACACAACTTTATTCAAACAACTCCTTTGATCAAAGTATGACCAAGGCCCTCCGCTAGCTGAATATTTGCTACCATTTTCACCAAAGGTTTATGTGTTACTTCAGAGAACATTTATTTTAACAATTTTAAATGTTTATTTTCGCCTATGAATTTATTCTTTTTTTTTAATTTATTTTCCTTTTTTTTTAAGCTGCCTTTTGCTTGAATTCCAAATGCCAGGGATTTTACTGTATTTATCTTACAATGAGATCCATTAATTCAGGCATAAAATTATAAATTGTGCATAACTGTTTGCACTAGTGTGAAAACAAAGGGGAGAGTATATAAACCATTGAACAGAAACACCAAAAACCAAAATTTTTGAGTGTAGTCAGAACAAAATTTCTTTCCTGCTGTTTCTAAGTAGATGGAATCTACAGAGAATAGTGGCTACTTTTTAAAATCTTCAGTGACTGGTTCTGCCCCGACAGAATGCACATTCATACTTCCAAGTAATCCCGAGGAATTTACCGCCAATTGGCCTTTAAAGTGTCAGGTGTGAAAGCAAAATCAGCTCAATGTCAGCGTCAGATGACGTCATCTCACGCCGGGGATTGGTGGCCTCGACCCCTAGTACAATCCCAGGCGTCTGAAGGCACCAATATTGCAATCAGACAAGTGTGAAACGGGTAATTGCATTGTGAGATTGAAGTGACCCAAGTTTTTGCATGAGTGCCTGAAAAGTGAAGGAAGAAAAGATTAAAATGAAAATATAAACTTTACTGTGGGAAAGTCACAGCAGGAGAGAGGGGAAATAAATAGCAATAGTGGACAATTTTTAAACAGCATGGGAAAATTGGTAGTGCTATAAGTGCACAATTTATAAAGACTGGGAAAAAGCAATGACGGACCTGACTTCCCAGAATGCTGTGCAGCAGAGAAACCCCTCCATGAATGCTCCATGCATGCAGCTGGCCATACAGCCCTTTCTCTCCCCCATTCCTATCCCAGGACACTGAACGGCCAATTAGTGAGACGCAAGTGTGAAGATGAGAGGGACCTGGATCAGGAATGTGGGTTCCTTTCTTCCGTCTAAATAGTTTTTGGAAGTTACCAGAGACTCGAGTCAGATCCAGAAATTTCCCATGTATGTAAATGTTCCTCCAGACCAGGCCTTGGTAGCTGACTGTCCCAGATGTCTCTTCCTTATTCTAAGATCACTTGTTTGTGCTACTTGTATATTACATCACCTCTGTGTCAAGACTAACTGTTCTTGTACTGTTCATTAGGTCTAATAATGGTTGCTTTTGTAGTTAGGAGTATGGTATATTTAGCAGTTTGGTATGTTATGAGCCCAAAGGACCCCAAAACCCAGCAGCAACAGACATTCACCAAGACAAGTGGTTTTTAAAACAAAAGTTGTCTTTAATCAACTTTAAACATGAAAACAGAATCAAACTTTAACACCTCTATACTTAACTAACCCAAATTAACCCCCTTCTAATTCTAAGCGCATGTGTATGTAATGTGTGTGTAAATTTAAGAAAGGTTATTTGGTTCACAGTTCAATCTCACTTCTCCTTCTTCCAAGTTCTCTGGATGCAGGTAATTTTTATATTGTGCACAGAATTTAACATGTATAAAGTTCACCAGGCTTTGGTGCTCGAAAGGTAAATGTTTACCACTCAGGAAGGTTCTTGTAGGGTTTGCAGAGAGAGATTTGTTGTTCCAGGATTTCCACATCTGAGGTACCACCATTAGTCACCTCAAGATCTCGCTGATGAAACTTGCTCCATCAGGGTTTTCCAGATGGTAATCTCTTTCTTCAGGCTACCACCACAGAGTTCCTTTCTGTTCCACTTATTCCTAGAGAAACATCAGACAGATAGCACTTGTCTTCTCTCCCTCTCTCTCTCTCTCCAACTGAGACTGCTAGAAAGCCCATGGGACTCTCTCACTTGCAAAACCCCCATCTACTTCAGCAAACAACAGGAGTTCTTCTTGGTCAAGCTGTTGTCTTAGATAAACAAAACCCAGGAGTGACCTTTCTGTGAGCACACTGTAAGTACTTTTTAACAGCCAGTTTGTCTCCTCCAAACAATGGTCTTTCATTTCATGACACATTTCAATTAGCACTTCCTTGTGAAATGTGCATAAAAGTCTCCAAAGATCCTGCAATGTTACTGAATATGAATTCTTCAGTCTTTCAAATAAGATCTGTTTTAAAATGTATCTTACCAAAATTCCTCCCAATATTTATAATCCATTACAGGGGCAGAAACAGAATAGATACTAATTGAGTTCAACTGCTGGAATATGTGGTTGGTGTGAAATTGGCTTGATAGCGCTAGGAAATTCTATAATGTTAGTGTTCACATTACAAAAGATTGACAGCCTATTGTTGTTTAGTGCCATCTAGTGCCACTACAGAAAATATCCCCTGTAATAGTGATGAATTGTACAGGCTGATGGTTCAGACCTGTCCGCTGCTTCACTGACTCACGTTTCTGAAGATAGGCTCTGGATACACTTTGCAGCTTCAGTTTTATGCCAGGGAGGGATGGTGTTAAAATAGTGACTCTATAACAGTTTTTAATTACTTATTGGTGTTTTGATATGTTTTAATTAAATCCTTTATTTTGCATTTTTAATATTTTGTTGTTTTAATTATTTAAATCTATCAAACTTTAAAAAAAAAAATGTTTCTGACTATCAGGAAAGTGCTCTATAATCTTTGGCAGTAATGAATGAGCACCAGGACAATTAGGAGCTAGGCCTGAGGATGAATAGTATGGAGCTGTCTTTGCCTCACTGCAACCTGTCAAATGTGAAGGGTCAGTTCATTCAAGTTTCCACATCCAAAAAGAATTAGGATGGATGTGTTGATATAATCAGCATTGAGTCTAGATAACAGGCCAGGTCCACACAGTCTGAGCAATTAAAGCAAGCAGAGTAAATAGAATTCAGTCAGTTTTATAATTCTACTTAAGCTTAATTACCAATTTTTATTTTTATTTAATTTGATGATACAGCATGATAACATGCCCTTCCAACCCACAATCCCATACTGACACTTGACCAATTAACACAGGGGTGGCCAAATAGTTTTGGTGTGGGTCACAGATAGAAAAACATAAGGCATCAAGGGCCAAACAATATTAAGCCCCGCAGTTTTTACACTGCAAGAAAAATGGTGTTTTTAATCCAGACATTCCCTGTGCCATTGACAATTAATTTTCTATCAAAATAACTATATGACACGAATGAAAGGTTTAACTGTTGACATTACAGAATTGATGTGCTCAGATAATACAGTAGGCTGCTCTTCAATTTAAATGAATACAATAAAACTCATTCAAAAAGTAGTGCAAAATAAGAACAGGAGAAAAGATCAAGAAAGGGACAAGGCTTCCTCCACAACTCTCCGTGAATACAGTTCGTGGCCCAAGTGTCCACCTTAATGATTATATGGAATGTGTAAGTCTGCAGGTAGGCTATTAAAGGCAGGCTATTAAAATTAACTGATTCCTTACAGATCAAACAAACACACTTTCCCTTGACTTGCTGTGTCTGAAGTTTTTGGCCTTCCCTTGATATTTTCTGTCTTTTCAGTTCCACTTTGTTTAATCAACTGAGGTAAAAAAATTTTAACTGAGTTTTTTTTAAAATAAGGTAAATTTTTAACTGAGGTAAACACTCAATAGACGAGTAACATTGCAAATGTTGGACTAATAGTTCAAAGTGGCACCGACATCTGGTGTTGAAATCCAGGAGTGCAATGTTCATACAGTGCAATTGACTGGTAGAGATTGTTCTAAGATTAACTAAAATTCCATTTTATTTTTAAAATTTACCCTGGGCCACTTAAAAATGGGCAACAGGCACAGTGGCTATAGATTGGCCACTCCTGAATTAACCTATCAACCCTTTGACTTTGGAGTGTTGGAGGAAACCCATGTAGGTCACAAGCTCCTTACATTCAGGGGCCAGGCTGGATTTGAAACCGGGTCGCTGGAGCTGTAATAGTGTTGTGCTAACCAATATGGTATTCACGACACCCTACGTCTCTGATCATTCAGAAAATACCTATTTGATTTTATGGAACAAGGGCTGAAATGCAACTAATTTGTTCATCTGTGGCACTTGATATCAGTTTAAAATAAAGTTTATTTCCCCTTATTTATCTTCATTTTATTAACAAAACTTGTTCCAATAGGATGAGATTGAAAGTGAGAAAAAAAAATAGGGCTTTAGGTCAGAGAATGTTTTGAATGTTTGATGGAATGTTCTTACTCTCACCAATAATTCCATAGTAATTCAGTCTGATACTGGAATAGAAGGCCCAGATTTCCTTCAATGCTGAGTGTCAAGATGGCGGCTGTGGAAATATGAAACCTGTATTAATTGGAAGAATAACTGGGAGCCTGGAAGTTGAAGCTGCTATCCTTGTGTTTCAACATTTTTTGTTACTTAGAATGTAATCTAAGTAATATCGACTGTTATCAAGGCTTTAATAAGTACATTTGTTCTCTGCAGGATAAAAAATATGCTACAGATAAGTACAAGGACATCTATACGGAGCTAAGTATCGTTAAGGCTAAATCAGAGCGTGACATAAACCGACTGAAGGAGCAGCTGCAACTGGCACAGGAAGCACTGGGAGAACAGCCCATGGATGAAGGAGAGCACAGCAGATATGGTACAGCCAACACAAGAGTCAGAACTAATTGCCCAAGCTTTTACTGCTGATTTTAAAAGTAAATTATTGTTTCAGTGAAGAACCATCACTTTGTGTTCTTTACACACTGGTTGATCATGGGATCAGCCTTCAAGGAAAATGGTTTGAGACTAGAAGATTGCATTCATTGATATTGAATGAATTTGATATTGCAGATTTGGATTTGAGTCAACTGAAACTTGAATATGTACTGAGTATAGCTTTAATTTAAAATAAATAAAAGGTACAAGGACTGCCTAAAGAAATCTGTTGGTGCCTGCCACATTGACCACCGCCAGTGGGCTGATCTCGCCTCAAACCGTGCATCTTGGCGCCTCACAGTTCGGCGGGCAGCAACCTCCTTTGAAGAAGACCGCACTGACAAAAGGCAAAGGAGGAAAAACCCAACACCCAACCCCAACCCACCCATTTTCCCCTGCAACCGCTGCAACCGTGTCTGCCTGTCCCGCATCGGACTTGTCAGCTACAAACGAGCCTGCAGCTGATGTGGACATTTACCCCCCCTCCATAAATCTTCGTCCGCGAAGCCAAGCCAAAGAAAGAAAATAAATATTCTCAAAGCTGAATTGATTTCACTTTCCTTTCAATAGATGCTTATCAGAGAAACCCCATGTTTGATCATAATTGGTACTAATTTGTACTGAAGTGCATTTGGGTGGCTCCGTAATTATGAGAACACTAGAAGAGAAAGTATTCCATCCTTTGCATTCTTAATTATTATCTCTGCTGGCAGAAGAACTCTTAATTCCAATTAAATAGCCCCTCAATAATACTTGCTTTTGAATAAGTTTAAAGATGGTTGGACTTTTGCCTTCTGCAGTAAACAGAAGATATGCAACTTGAAAGGGAAATTTGTTTATTACTACAATATGTAAATGTTGTTACTGCATAATTTAAATACATTCCTATATTTACTTGGTAACACTTATACTTGGGCATATGCGACATTGGAAAGATATTAAAATGATTCTATTTACATCTGCTCTGTCATAGTATTACATTGTTTATCAAGGGTATGGAGAAAGTACTTTTACCATTGTGTCTGGCACAGTATAAAGCACATTTGCCATAGTAGAGACATTTTGAAGAATACAAGTAGTTTTGAACTTCTATTTGTTTCGCCTTGGAGAAACCGGCTTGCTCGTTTTGAAATTTGAAATACATTTTTCCTCAGATATAATGAAATCAAAGAGTAATCCTGATATCCTAAAGATGGCAGCGGCAGCAAAACGAGCGGATCGAACTCTGAGATCAAAGGTAAGTTTCCGTTTCTTCAACATCTCTTTCCCTAATACAATTTAGCCTCAAACATAGCCATCAATTTTGAGTGCTTAAGTAAATGTGTTAATGTTGCCATTCGTATTCGCTCGAAACCTCTTTTCAATTTTCAATATTACCACAAGGTAGTTTATAATGTGGGTGTAACTACAAACTAGTTTGTACCTTTGAAGATCTTACTAAGACACTCGGGCACTAATTATACAAATGGACTCTTCAGGGAGAAGAGGAAATGTCTACATCTTAATAATAATTTCAAATCATCAGAACTGACGGGCAAATCCGAACTCCATCCACAAGAAAATCTAAGGGTTTTAAATTTAATTCAACATGGATCTCAAGCCACTGGACATGCAATGGAAGGAAATGATTTGCTGTGGTCAGGTCCTGAAAATGCAGATGTGTCCTGTTACTTTTTATCCAGAAATAAGCAGGTGAAAAACTGCTGAAATAACTCCCAAGATTGTTTCAAATCGCTGTGATGACAAATTCAGCACTTAATTACAGCCTGGACATTTTGTAAACCATATAGTTTCCAAGTTCAGGCTCGAACCCACAACCCTGAATGGAAGTAGCAGAAATGAAGGGACATTGTTTACCTCTCATGTGACTACTAATTTCAATGGTGTAAAAGAAACAGCAGTCCATGTTTTAATCATCTATTCCATCAATGGCCTCTATAAGATGTTGGATGGAATTAGACTCTTGATTGTTTTCATTTATAGTAAGTTAACCAGCATTCATAAAAATAACCACTTGTATTCCACAAAGCTATGCTGTTTTTATTGCAATGCTTTAACCTTTCTGGTGGTATGTGCACTCACTCGAAGGCTTTTAGTTTGCGCACAAACAAGAACCTTTCAAGTTCAAGTTTATTATCATCTGACTGTACTTGCACAACCCAACGAAACAGCATTTCTCCAGGCCGTGGTACACACACGCATGCAATTTTAAATACCGGGACAAATGTTTAAATATTTTGGGATGATTTCCGGAATACTTGTGGAATAAAAAATCCAAAACTTCATTTGCTGCACAGTTTTTAAAATCTCATCTCCAATAAACGGTGTGTTTTCTCATTTTAGTGTGATTGACAAGTTTATATCACTTGAGAAACAAAAATAGCAGATGCTAGAATCTTGAGCAAACAATGAGCTACTGGAGGAACTCAGCTGATGAGGCAGCATCCAGGGGTAGAAATGGTCAGTCAGCATTTTGGGTAGGATCCTCTATCAAGACTAAAGTGAAGAAGGGGCGGCAATATTTTGTAAGTGAAGGGGGTGAGGGAAGAAGCTGAGGAGCTAAAAGATGATAGGTTATCAGAGGGAAGATGGGAGAAATGGAGAGACAGAAAGAGACCATAGAGTTGTGGTGAGTGCATGGAGTTAAAAAGAAAAGTAAAAACAGCAGTAGGTAAAGAAGATACAGAAATGGTGGTGGGGGCTGCCTAAAATTGGAAAAATGATGCCCAAACCATTAGGTTTAAGAATGCCCAGGAGGAATATTTTGTTCTGCAAGTTTACGTTTGATCACTCTCTGACAACATGCGAGGTCGAGGACGAATATATCTGTGTAGGAACTGTTGGAAGATTTAAAATGGTTGACTACAGGAAGCTTAAGCGTAGACCTGGTGTGCAGATATTCCGCAAAGTGGTCATCCAATCTGGGTTTGGTCTCTGATGGTGAAGAGGGAGGTACACCAAATGCAGTAGATCAGGTTAAATTTAGATGTGTTTAGTACAATAACAGACCCTTTCAACCCATGTGCCCGTGTCGTCCAATTATATTCAATTAACCTACTCCCTGAAAATGCAGATGAACAGTGGATGGAAACTGCAGCACCCGGAGGAAACCCAAGCAGACACTGGAAACAAACTCCTTACAGAGAATGCGGGACTCAAACCCCTGTCCTTCTCGCTGGTGCTGTAACAGCGTTGCGCTAACCGTGCCGCCTAAGTCAGGCGATGCGCAAATCTAGCTCTGCCTCATTTGGAAGATCGGTTTGTGGTCCTGGATGGAGATGAGGGGGGAGATGGAGAGACAGGTTTTGCACTTTTTGTGATAACAGCAATTACTTTAGACTAAGAAAGGGTCCCAACCCAAAATGTTGACTGACCATTTCTACCCATGGATGCTGTCTGATCCGATGAGTTCCTCCAGTAGCTCATTGTTTGCTGTAGCTTAGGTCATTGATTTTTATTTTATAAAATGCACTTAACAAATAACAACAGATATAGTTTTCATCAACCACATCCTTTGTGTGAAATTTATGATTTGTAGTAGCAGCTCAAATGTGGAGAACTCAGCATCATGGAAATAGCTGAGGGAAACCATATTTTATCATTGACCCTGACAAGTAATTATTTCAATATTCTGCAAAAAGCGTTTTTCAGTGTGTAAAATATATATAATTAAATAAAATCTATTTTTCCCCAGTGTTATTCCCTACTGAAGGCAGATTCTCTTGCAGATGCACAACTTTTTTGAATGATAATACCTTTTATCTGGGATCGTCGGGACCAGACACCTGCCGTTGTTTGGAATCTTTTGGATTTCGGAATCATTTTAAAATGCAGTCCCTTTAAGCAAATGTGGTTTCAAAATCGCAGAAAACAGGGGGCGTGGGGTGTTAAATGAATTTAGATAAATAAAGTCCATAATATCGCTAGCATATTTTTTTTATTTTAAAGTAAATCTTAAAAATAAAATTGACTCAGACATCTCAAACGGTGCAAATGCAGTAAACGCACATTACAACTCAGACCTCACAGACTATCAAGCTTCTGCAATAACTCCACCTGAGCAATCAATAATGCAAGACGCTTCCTTTTCTGCATCTCTCTGCTACCCATATGGGACTCTGGAGCTCTCTTTGCCATGTCCATAGGCTTCCAACTGGTAGTGTTGACTGGGAGGGTGGGTGGCAATGATGCTCGACAGGGAGGGGCTCTTATAAAGTAACAAACGCATTAATCAGCGACGGCGCCTGACAGGGAGTTGCTCTTATAAAGCGATCATTGCACTAATTAGTGACAGTGCGTGTCATGAAGGGCCACTTATTCGGTGATGATACCGCAAATTATCGATGTGGAATGCGACAGGATACATGGGAGTTGAGCAAGGGTCGCAACGGGTCATGTTTGGCACCAAACTCCATCTTTGATGAGCAGATGTCTACCGAAAAAAGTGCCGGTTTTCGGAATCCCGGATAAAAGGTTAGGCAGCTGTACTGGAAAATCCAGAAGATTTTTTTTGTTTTATTAAGAGTCAGGTACTATCTTGTAAAAGGCTGTACTATTTAAAATTCTGCTTTTGGCATGATCCCTATGGATAGAATCACTATCTTGTTAAGACAACCAGTGGCATTGGATCAGGGATTCCAATAAAGAGAAAGTCAGCAGGAGTATCAGTCACCTGATGCATAACAGAAGGCAGTTGTAGAACTGTATTGTGAAAATCAGTTGGCTTCCTCTTGTGTAGGGTTGCGCACATTGTTTGGGATGCAAATATGAAAGTTGAAAATAATAACTTTTTAGTGGAGTCCTACTTCCAAAGAGGTGTAAAACCAAGTTAAAAATCACATATTTTCCCATTTTGAGGCCATTATAAAGCTTTATTTGTCTCACTCAAGATGCCATATGCTGTGCATGGTCAATGTTGGCCAGACATTAATGCATTTACTGAAAAGAGAGAAAACAAAAAGTTGATGGTCTATTTTTGAGCTATTTTTAATGATGAAAGGAGAGAATAATGCTACTCAGATCAAGTTGCAGGAAGAATTCATGTGGACTAACCACCCTTTGAGATATCCTGTTTACTTCTGGGTGAAATCTAGCTGGAAATCAAAGTCTAACTTTCATGGGTTAATGGTGATGCTTTGTTTTCTAATCTTCCTTGTTCCATTTTGCTCCCCTTCGTCGTCCTTTAGTTTGTGAGTAAAGAGGTGGCATGGGACAGCTAGAGCTACCTGGTGATTGACATCTTCCCTTTAGGTAAACCACCACACCATTGGTTATTGTCACTGAGTCAAGGCATGTCACCGTGGGAGTTGGGCTGTTTTTGTGTGTGGGCATCCACTGGAATCTGTTTCGATTTGTTTCTTGGTCTCTGCTTTGGCCTGTGTGAAATTAAATCTCTCATTGCTGTGTCTACAAGCAAGATGACCCCAAAATTTGAATTTTTTGTAGAACTTCTTAAAATTTTGCAAGACCACATTACCAGCAAGTTTATGTGATATAGCAGAGTCCCAATAATTGAAAGTATTCAAAAGTTAAAAATTCTGTAGCTTTTATTGGAAGAATAATTGTGTAAATTATGTTTTTTGTTTGTTATTTTGAATGCAAGTGGTTTCAAACAATTAAGGGAAGTTGTGATCATAGTATCGTACGGCACAGAAAAGGGTTCTTGCTTGCACATATACACCAATCATCTGTATAAATCCCATTTTCCAGCATTTGGCCAATAGCCTTCCATACCTTGGTGATTCAAGTACTTGAATCTCTCCCCATCACCCCCTCAGGCAGTGAACTCAGACTCTAACCACCCTCCGGGTGAGAAGATTCTTCCTCAGATCCCCTCTAAACTTCTACCCCTTATCTTAACCGTACTTTCTGATTTTATTCACCTCTGCTGAGGGAAAGAATCTTGCATCTTGCCCTACTTTTAACCCCTCATAATGTTCATCTCATTCAGGTCCACTTCTAGAAATGACACATTCAGCACTAAAAAAAACAATAGAACTTGGCTTTCTTAGTAATTTCCAATGTGAGATCAATAAATTATGGTTGCCAAACTTGTTAAGAGCTAGAGACAAAACAGGTAGATGGTATTAAGATGAGCTCATTAAAGGGGCTGGTTAACCTATTCCTTGTTGTGTTCACATGTTCATGAAATGTAACAACATCCAAATTAATGTAGTAACAAACAACAGCATTAGGAGGTTTAGTAAATTCACTCGGCTTTTGTGTTTTTTATGTTACAAATGTTGTTTATTTCCACTAGTTTTCCAAATCAATGGAGTGCTATACTGCAGTGACTGAAAACTGTGGGTGTATGAATGTGTTTGTTTTATGCATGCTTATTCAAAACAGTGATGCAGAATTAAACCTTGCAATTTGTGTCATTGTCTTGCACAGAATGTTTCACTCCACTAAGCATCACCTGTTTTTTTTTTAAAAGAAGCTCTTTCTCTTCATGTTGTCTTAACATTTTGTTGCCTTGAACCACAAAACTGCAGCTTGTGTGATGGTTAAATTACCAACCAGGCAGTGGTATGGACTTTTCAAGACTGGAGCAAAATATGGAAGTGTTAAGGAGTATACTTTGTCCGAATATTCTAGTATGCAGTGAGTTAACAAAGTCACCAAATCTTTTGATATTATAATCCACGCAATAGCCACACCTGTTTTTAAAATGATCAGTGATAAAGGAGCCCTGCAAGTTTAAGTATTCCAATGCATTATGATATAAGTAAGCTAAAGCTACACACCTGAAATAGCTCGAGAATCAAGCTAACTTGTAATAATTGTCTGCATCATATCTACCTGAATTACAGGATATTTATTTTCTTGCTTTATTTATGGCACCAGTTTTTAAACGACACATCCAATCAAATCTGCCAGAGGATTGGGATATGTGTTGGTTTATATCACATTTTGAAAATTTCTCCAACCGAATCTTATGCTACCCCCCAGCAAGAAATTGTTCATTTATAATTGGATCTCGTTGTAAAAGTAGCCAGAAGGATTTCTGATGAAGAAGTTTTAGCTTTGTGTTTGAAATTGAGGCATATTGGCCCATTGTAGAATCAGCTTTATCTCGTTTCAAACACTGTGGGGAATATTGTGATAATAGTGTTTTGCTGCCGCCAGCTGAGAGCAAATCCTAAGAAAATGTTTAATTTCCACACTAAATTTGTACATTCTCCTCTTGTCTATGTGGGTTTCCTCCAGGTGCTCCGATTCCTTACCACCATTCAAAACTTATCAGGGGTTAAGGTAATGGGCCGAAAGGGCTTTTTACCGGGCTGTGTCTAAATTTAAAATTTAATTTTCTTTTTAAATTTAGTCTGGCTTTTGCCAAGAACACATTGTCCTTTTTTAACATTTGATTAATACTTCACTTTACGCCAGAGTTGCAGTTCTGGAGTTTTGGTTGGATTGTGTCCAACTTTTCCAATGAGATTGAATTGTATAGATCATGTGTTCTACTGAGTTGCAACAAAAACTATCTATTAAATGTAAAATGGACCATTATCAAGCAAAGACATGTCTATTTTGTTGCAGTTGTGTGGTATCTATTTTAATTGCAGCTTTTATTTGCCCTTTCTGTGCCTTGTATTGCATGTATGGTAAAATAACTAACTGTTCATTGGTTGTGTAGTCTAATGTTAAATGTGAAATGTAATCCTGTTGCATTGTCCATCTAAAGTAGGCTTTATTCACAAATAATTACCTGTGGAAAATTAGCTGTAAAAATAATTAGTCGTTGCAAATGATTGATTTCAGAATGCTTTGGCATTTTATGATATTGTAATTAAAACTTAAACATGCTTATTTTTGATAACTTTGAATCTAGATGTAAAATCAATGATAGTTGTACAGCAATGAAATGAACTATCAAATTATTTGATTTTTTTTTATTGGTCATTTTGTTAACTGATTTGTTTTTCCTGCTTTTCATTCACAGAGCCTTAAAGAAGGTCTTACAGTTCAGCAGAGATTTCACCTATTTGAAAACAAGGAGACAAAGGAATTTTAAAAGCTCCTTTGATTGTATGAGGCCTTTTCTGTGAACTACAGTCGAATATGACCTCTAATGGAAGATTTTGAGCTGCCCGGCAATGATAAAACTAGTCGTATTTTAAAAAAATACACAAACACACACACACACACACATGACCCTCGCACACCTATTTTCCCATAGATTATTATTGTAAAGTTATAGCATTTACTTTAAATTCCATGCACTGCAGATGCTACAACTAATCTTATTGCAATCTTTTACTGTAAATACTATGTAGGGATTAGCTTTGTTTCGATGTTTGGGGTTTTGTGTCCCTCACAGTCTGTAAAGCTGATTTATATACACTGCTGTATAAGCTACTGTGTAAACAAATGGAAAAAAAAACCTTTCTAGAAAATATGGAAGACACTACTTGTATATAACCGCAAGAGAGGGATGCTTGTGTATTTTCATTTGTCTTTATTGGACTGAAAATTGAAGCTTGATTTGGATGTTTGAATATTTGGAGAAGGTACAAATTTAAGACAGTATACCATTTTCCTGATCTGCAAAATACCCTCTCTTATCCACATTTCTACTCCCCCAACAAAATAAAAATATAAATCTAATTAAAACTCTGCCCTCCATAACATTTTGTCTGCCCATTATTGAGGATTGTATCTAAATTTTGGAACTTTTAAAATATTTTTTAGAACAGAAGGATTAGCAGTGATTTTTGAAGCATTATTCATTTTGATACTGTTATTTGTGCCGTTTCTACAGCTGCTTGTGAGGATCCTATATCTGTATTAAAGTGACTGTAGACTGAAGTTTTAAAGGTGCTACCAGAATATGTCAAGTGTATAAACAACTTGTATTGTTAATCTTCAATTGACACTAGTCTATATTCAGATATTGAACCAAAAGCGTAACTTACCGAGCTTTTGGGCAACACTTGCAATTTCCTTACTCTTCTCGCATTGTTGGTCACTCCTGTACAACGCAAGCCCTGTAAGACCTGCATTACATTCTGAGAGTTGCTCAAGTAATTTTGAAAATTCATCAAAAAAAGGAATGACCATAAGAGCAGGCAGAAACAAGAATGTAGCCTTTCAATTTGTGTTTAGTCATGATTTAATATTGTAGGAAATAAATGAACTAAAAAAAGAACTTTTGACGTTCACCTTTTAATAGCAACCATTGCTTTAGAAAAGATTCCACTGCAGATGTAATCCAAATGACTATAACTGATTTACAAGGTACTAATGGTATGTTGTTTGAGTAAATGAATTTACACTATCTTGAAAGCGACAAGTGATGTGAAGGAATGTATTGTGTCGTTTGATAGTTTCATATTTCAGTCTCACTGGCCTACCAAAAGGATGCTGTTTTCAAAAATTAATAAAGTCAATGAATGATAGGATCTGGAGACAGTTTTTTTTTAAACCTGAAAGTGCAGAATGGGTGTCATCTTGTTGAGTGAGGGAGAGGGAATATTGGGTAGCTTTGTAGTTTCTGCCAGTGGCAGGCTCTGTATTTATTTAAATGTGCTAACCTTGCTCCCTTTTCAGTCATAGAAACTGCTGTTTTGTGATTGTAAATACACAGTAAATAACGCACCACCTAACTTTGCATATGTCAGCAATAAAATATTTTTGCACCACGTCTGAATGTTGTCTGTGAGCATTCATGTAGAGTTCTGAATTCACTGCACCTCAAATATAGAATTTCTGCCCTCAAAAAATGTAATGATTGAATAGGTTTCCGTGGGGAGATTGTCAATTGGAATTGTGCATTCTTTTTGATCTTTCACCACTATTTTAAATTAAATGGGATAAATTTATCAGTGCCACTCCTATTCAATCAATGGCAACCTTAACAACTTAAGGGATCAAGTAGTGGAATCTGGATTCTGTTTAATATGTTCTTACTGCTATGAGGTGCGGTATAAGAGGGTGCTTTCTGTCTCCATGTAATGCTGTCTTTTGATATTAATTTGCAACCAGTTAGTCCTTCAACATTGTTGGAGAAGGAATATAGTTCATGCTGGAGAAGAGACGGACACTTTCTGCATCCTAACCTCTAGGAATCAGTGATACTCATCCTTTTTCAGTCTAAGGCCCACCTGGTTTCTGGCCTAACATGCCATGGCTCACTAGTGGGAATGTCTGAGCAATATTTTCAAGTCAAAGACAACTCTGCAAGAAACATCTTTATTTAATTTAAAGAATTTTATTTAAAAATTTGAAAGAACATACATGGAAATATGCTGAGGCCCACCAGTCGGGAACCACTGGCTAGATGATGAGTCTGGGAAGAGAACAATGAGAAATGCTGAATTTGTGTTGCAGCCACTTCTGATCCATATTATTGAAGTCATGTCTGCAGAATAAAGAATTGCTGAAGTCACAGAATAAGTTTTATGATTTGTTAGTGAGCCCTTCTTGAGTTTGCCGCGGCGCAGTGCAGGTGAATTAACATTGCATTGCTTTGACTGCTTAATTCAGCTCAAACACACTCAAGTACTCTCAGATGCACACATTCCAGAATATAAAGTCTCTTAAATAACAAAGTTTTGCGTGCCTATGCCCACATATATTCATATATATTGCTCAATGCAGTATGCCCAGAGTAGTCTACAGTTTCATTGTAATTTCCTCAGTCTTTTATTCGTTTAGTTTTTCCACCTATTAGTTAGAATTGATGGTCTGCATTGTTGGGTCTACTCGTGAATGTTACTCAAAACTTATCACTGTACTGTATAGTTTTATTCTTGTGTGTAATACTTCACACTTGTCTGAAGTTTTGAAAAGGAAATTAATGAGTTTTTTCTTAAGTTGGTGATCTGCTCTGATGCCTTGGAGTTCATTGTTCATGAAGTGCATACGTGGTTTCTGCTCCCACAAATAGGGTGGTTCGATCCTCCTGTGGCTGTTGGGAGTAATAGAAAATTGTAGATGGATGAGTGGGTGGGGTGGCTATCAAGGGAAACAGTAATTTCCTGGATGGTGTTGTTTTTGGAGCTGCACTCATCCAGGCTAGCAAAACTGTTTGGTGCCTTGTAAATGATGGAGAAGTTTTGCAGGATTGTATTCGCTCGAGTTCAGAAGAATGAGAGGAGATCTTATAGAAACATATAGGATTATGAAGGGTATGGATAGGATAGATGTAGGAAGGTTTTTTGAGCAGGCCGGGGAAACTAAAACGAGAGGACACAGTCTCAAGATTCAGGGGAGTAAATTTAGGACAGAGATGAGGAAAAATAGTTTTTCCCAGAGAGTAGTGAATGTTTGGAATTCTCTAACCAGGGAAGTGGTTGAGGCCGCTTCATTAAACATATTTAAAATTCGGTTAGATAAATTTTTACATGATAGAGGAATTGGGGGATATGGAGAGAAGGCAGGTAGGTGGCGTTAGGTCGTAAATTAGATCAGCCATGATCGTATTGAATGGCGGAGCAGGCTCGATGGGCCATTTTTGGCCTACTCCTGTTCCTACTTCCTATGTTCCAGTGTCATGAAGTGATTTACTCACTATAGAATACCCAGCCTTGTAGCTACAGTATTTAAGTGGCTGGTCCAATTGAATCAATGGTGATCACAAGAATGTTCTTGAAGACGGACTGATTGATGTTAATGCCATTGAATATTAAAATGTTTATAGTTTTGCAAATAACTATTGTCTGGCACTTTTGTGCTGCATATGTTACTTGCCAATTAATATCCCATGCCTAAATGTTATGTATGTTTTGCTATGTTCAGGCATGGATTACTTCATTAGCTGAGGATTTACAAATGACTTTCAACATTGCAATGATTAAAGATATCCACTTCTGACCCTGTGATGGAATTGCTTTGAGAAACTCTTGCACTGATGTCTTGGGGGAGGGATGATGGCTGGTGACCACCAAATTCCTTTGTGCAGTCTGACACCAATCATTATGTTTTCCCCCTTGATACACAATAACTTTAGTTTTACAGACTTGCTGAAGCCTTGATAACCCACTCTGGAATTTAATGCCAGTCATTCTCTGGATCAAGCCTGAGATGAGATCTGGAGGTGAATTAAATGGGCACCAAAGTTGTACCTGAAAGATACATGGTTTATTTCTCTGGATGCTGCCCAACCTGCTGAATTTGTTTTTTGGGAGCCAATATTCCAGTTGCCTTCCTAATCATTTACTGTAAAAGAATCCTAACTTAAAATTTCGACCCATTCTGAGTTTCAAAATAAGCTTGCAGCATCGAGTCAATCTACGCCTAACATTAACTTTAGTTAGCTACGGGTGCATCTGCTTTCATGTTGTTCTTTAAAGTAGCTAAAGCATTATAAAATAATTCCTTAAATGTCTACCACCATTTATCTACTATAGTAACATTAATTTTTGCAATGCATTTTAGCCAACTTTTCCTTCATATCTTTGAGTTTCAGGCCCTGGTTTTCAGCCCGTTTGTCACTCAGTCTGTTAATTTCTGTTTTGTTCACTTTTTCCTCAAAGGATCTCTACTGCAAGAATGAAAAGTAATCATGTCCTAATAAACAAAACCAGGTTTAAAATAGTCCGATCATCCCCAGTTGAGTTTGTGGCATTTTGCCCATGACATGGCAAAGTTTGCATAGAGTAGCTGAATGCTATTACAGTGGGATTTCCTCCCACTCTTAAAACATTCACAGATCATAGGTTAATTGGTGTGTTTTGGGGCATGGCCTCCTGGGCTAGAAGGGCCTGTTTCCATGCTGCACATCTAAATGTTTAGAACATTTCCTTGTGCTTTCTCCAAAATCTAAATTCTCCATCACCCAAACTATCCCCAACTATTTAGTTTATAATTTTATCCATATCCCTAGAAATCCATACAAATGCCAGTTCCCCTTGTCCTAATGTTCAAGAACTAAAACCTTTTGATCCCACACAGTCTGATCTCTGACCCTATGCCAGTTTATATGTGGCTTAGGTATTAATCCAAACATGGCCTTTGTGGTTTTGCTTAAATTTGGATCCCACGCTCTCTGCCCTTATCCTTGCTTTCTCTAACACATCACAACTGGATCCTCTTTCTAGGTCCAAGAAAATCTCCTGAACCTTGGTATTGAATAGGCAGCCACCATCTTCAGGTCACAAGCTTGCAGCTGCAGTGAATTCTATCAATCCCTCTATGGTTCTTTTTCTCAACCATTTAATTTTTCTGTACTCTTTAAATCAGGGCTCCCCCAAACTTTTTAGACCATCAAACCCCCACCCAGGTACGGAATCTGGGCACTGGATGGGGGTGGGGAGCAATGGATGGAGGGGGTGATGGCACTACCAAAGGTACAAAGAACACATTTTCTACGCTCAGTCCATCTTGTTTGTTCTCAATTTATTCAAAGGCTGAAACCAATTACAACAGGGCGACCACCAAGACCCGTTCTCACGAGAGATTGGCCACCACTGCCATTATTTTACAATGACCTGCCCCTGCTTTCCACTGCAAAAGTTCAATCAACCCTTTACTGTCCCATTGACCCCCAGGGGTCGATATCAACCACATTGGAGACCCCCTGCTTTAAATGTAGTTTTAATTGTTAATACTATTAAGAGATATCACAAGAGAATGAAAATCGAAAACTGAAGATGCTCTCCCAAGAACCCGATATATGTTAGTTTTCTACAACACTGAATGCACCACAGTGGAAGAGCTGCTGATGGATTGTGGGTCACCTGGAAATACATTTTGGGTCCTTGGACAGTGGAAAGGGATGAATTGTTGCTATTTCACATTCTGTAGTTGAATGAGAAAGTGCTTTGAGGTGAGTGGTTGGAGTTTTTAGAGTGGTCATTCAGAAATAGCAAATCAGGAAGAAAAATGTGTCTGGTGGTGAAATATTTGTGAAGTTAACTAAAATCGAGAGGTAATCTTTTAAGTACAAAGACTTTTCTGTGCCTGGAAGAGGTGACTAAAGAGGCATAAAAAACAAGATAGTGTCCAGGGCTGTGTCTCCTTGTACAGGATGATATGGTTCAGGAAGAAAGAAATCACAAAGCAGCCTGCTCTGCCAGGCTCGTCTCCACTATTAGTATTTGCACTACCTGTCCTTCCTCATAACCTTTGTTCATTCTCTCTGACTGTTTTCATTAATGCAATGACCAGAATGATCATTCAGAGAAATGTGAAATGATCTATTTGTAATTTTGGATGAGTGCCTTTTAAAAAAATTCTAAGTTAGAACTGGAGCAGAAATGAATCCATTGTTTTAAAAAATGCACGGGCACCAAAAACATAGGCTCTTTAAATACAGACCAACTATACCTGCTGGTGGAAAAATGCAGCATCTAGGTTAGTGGTTCTCAACCTCTTTTCCACTCACATACCACTTTGAGTAATCTCTATGCCATTGGTGCTCTGTGATTAGTATATGAGTGGGAAGGGAAGATTGAGAATCACTGCTCTCGACCCAATTGTGATTGAAATATTGTCAATGGTCCATTTCCTTTGGAGTTATGAAACCCTGCACATAACGAGTCAATGAGGTACGATTAAAACAGTGGTTTTCAAACTTTTTCTTCCCACCCACATCAAGCAATCCCTTACTAATAATCACAGAGCACCGATGGCACAGAGATTACTTAAAGTGGGATGTGAGTAGAAAGAAAAAGGTTGAGACGGACTGAGTTGTTGAAAAATACTGAAGTGGAGAACTCTGCATCTTCTGTCATTAAATGGAGCTCTAATGCAATTAGCCATTATTTAATTCAAAGAGCGTTGTGTAAATGGACACACAGACACACAGACCTTTCAATATTCATTATTTCCAAAAGTTGTTCATCTTTATTTATGGAAAGAAATGTATAGAAATGACATGTGATACCACTCAAATTTAAGGCTGAGTTTCAAAATAAAATACAACAAGCACGCAAAACTCTTGCAGCCTAATTTAAAAGGTTTTGTATATATTATATAAAACTCACAGTCCAGCAGGGAACCAGTAGCTGGTACAAAGAAACACCAATAATGAAAAAGCAGTAAATTGCAGCCAACAAGCCAAGTATGTTTCACCAAGCTTCTATACACAAATAGCTGCTTGCACCAATCCTGGGTAAATATTTGTCCAATTTGACATGAATTGGCATAAGTCAATGACTGACCTCCACCACATGATGTCTAGCTACGTCAGTCCTTTCTGGTCACCTGTAGCAATATGCAGTTTCAGTATGTATGTAGAGCATAATAACTACTCAATACAGAGGATAGTTCATTTTCATTTTGTTTTTACCCAATTCCATCCTTTAGAGATGCATGCATATTTAGCTGGAATTCAACACTCTTGCAAAGAATCTGCCCCAAATGCTAAACATGGCTGAGTAATTGTAATATCAGTATCAAAGATGATTGTTTCATGATACAACTTTGCAAGTTCCAATCTGAAAATCAGATGGAAAATGCTTAGTAAAAAACCTGATACAATTACATTAAGTTGACAGCATATTGTAGGATGGCTCTACCAAAAATTGTACTTTACCACAATCCTATTACGGTGTCCTTAGTCAGTCATAGAAACATGAATAAAATCTCTTAAAACAGAAATGAAATCTGCAATTGACAACAGAAGAATTTTTCATGTACAGGTTCACTTTAAACCAATTAAAATGCAGTTGTTGGTGATGGTTGGCATCTGGTTTGATGAAGAATAAAGATTGCTGGATACTACAAGATGAAAGTAGTTTAAACTTTGCTGGATACTACAAGATGAAAGTAGTTTAAACTAAGCTGTTTCAATGTCTCAGCAAGCTATCCCCATCGCTTACATTAATAAAGTTATTTGAGGGGCTAATATTTCCAAGAATTCAGTATGTAACAGGAGATCATTACATTTTCTGGTTGGAATTAGTTAAAAACCAAGGGAGAATGAAAACTATGATTCCAGGACTTTATTCTCTGTGGTAATTAGTGTGTTCACTTGTTAACCACATCGTCCTCAGTGTGAGGATTAAAAAGTAAAATGAGACAGCTCATGGTTGAGTAAATGTTATCCAGCAAGAAGGTGTGCTGGAAAGACTCGAGCTGGACCTACAGCAGTTAAACTTGGTGGGGGTTAGCAATGAGCCTCCTTTTAGATAGTGAAATGATTGCCTGGATTCTTGCTCCTGATCACTGTCCACATATATTTGCTGGGGGGGGGGGGGGGGGGAAAGAGACTGCAATGGGTAGATAATCAGGCATGAATAAGATTTAGACCAGTCCCTCAACTAGATAATTTCAAAGCATAACCTTACTAGCCCCAAAAAGCTATTAATCATTCTGAATCTCGAGAGCCATTGATAAATAAATCTTTGGTTATCTGAGAAGACTCAAATGTTGTGCATAAAACTCATGGTCTGCCCAGCAGAATTCCTTGCCCTCCCACATCCTTTTAAGGTTTCAGTTAACTACACCAGGCACCTCAAAACACTGGAGAGTCTACCTCTACAATATCTTCCAAATCCACAGGCAGAATGAGTGAATCAATGCTACTGACCTCTCCCAGGTCAACTTTCCTTTAATTATACTACATCGCCTCACATCAGACTCCAAAAACATTCACTATTCCCAAGCTTTGATGTGAGAAAAGATTCAAGGATGTTCTCAAAATTTCCTTGCAATAAATACATTAAGAAATGGGTAAAAGAAGCAGAAAAATTGTTTCCACTAGCAGATGAGACTAGAACTAGGGACATAGGCTCAAGATTCTGGGGAAATAGATTTAAAAACAGAGATGAGGAGGAACTGCCTCTCCCAGCAAATAGCAAATCTGTAAAATTTTCTGACCAAGTAAGCAGTAGAGGTAGATTTGTTTAATGGTATTTAGGATATAGATTTTTAAAGGATAGGGAAAATTAACAGATATGGGAAAAGGCATGGGAGGTGGAGTCAAGTCCAAAGCCATGATCTCATTCAAAGATGGAATAGTCTTTGGGCCAGATGACCTGCTCTTGAGTCTTGGGTAACCCTTGGGATTCCCTGGCCTGTGATCCTTCACCACATCACCTGCCAAGCTACCTTCTCATCCAGCCCAAAAAGCACCTTTTGGCCCAACTGTGAAAAAATCGACGTTCCACATTAGCCATCGCGTAGCAAGTGGAGGGCAGTGCATAAGAGAAGAAACTTGCATTGTAGTTACAAGAGAAAAAAAGAATCAAGAAGGTAGTTACTGTAACAAATATGGCATTGACACCTGCATAGTTTAGCATATTTTAAATTGTTTTGTTTCCGACAAAGGTGGAAATTTGAAGTTTCTTCTTCTTTGGCTTGGCTTCGCGGACGAAGATTTATGGAGGGGGTAAAAAGTCCACGTCAGCTGCAGGCTCGTTTGTGGCTGACAAGTCCGATGCGGGACAGGCAGACAAATTTGAAGTTTAGAAGGAAGGAAACTGTATAACTGAGAATTAACAGGTCTCTAGAAGATAGGCATAGAAAGGTGGAAGAATTATTACAATTCACAGAAATATTTGAAAGCAGCCAAATGCTGGAATGCCACATCACTGGAGAGGGCTGGGATCAAGCTGCCTATCCATCTCTTTCTCTATGGAAGGCTTTGATAAGACGGAACACCTGGAAAGAATGAGAAAGTGAAGAAGGTGCAAGAAAAAATTGGAAAATGTAGCTGAGAATAATATTTGCGGTCAAGCCTGTCACAAAATCAGGAGGGATTGGGCGGGAATGCTGAGCCACGATTCTTGGATGCACCAAAAGAACTAAAACTACTTAACTTTCAGTGAATAACAAGCAACACTGATAAAGGCCATGAAGCAATGTATTAAGGAAATGAGAAATTGGAACAGAACATTTGTAAACATGACATAAAGTTAGGTTTCTTTGTTCCTGGCATTTATCAGCTGCTTGAGGACAATTAAACAAACAACCAACTTTTGTTCTTCAACCCCATTCAACTCTGAACCCTAAAATTGTAAAGTAGGAAAACCAAGTTCAGTAGACTGACAATATTTACAAACTATGGCCTTTTAGGATCTAACCTGTGACAATGATGTAATAAGTTCATTCATATATGAATTAGAATGCTTTAGTCAACTTGTAAGCTTTATGCAGAATTATTTCTGAAAAATAGGTGGATTTCTGTAAACAATAATTCCTGATTAACCTGCAGTCCAATCGGCATGCTAACCTTCTGACATCTTACCTTTTTCTTTGCTTTGCCAGTGATCCACTAATGTGTATATAGCGACATGATCCGTAACTTACCAGGCTGGTCAGAGCTGGAAGTTAGCTCTTGAGCTGAGAACCGTCTCCTTTGGTACCTACAGGGTTAACTCCGTTTCTCTATTTGCAGATGCTAATGTTTTCTGCATTTTCTTTATTTTACATTTCCATCTTTTGTTTTTGATCCTGTTAATTCCATCGCCTGCCTTGCAGAAACACAAACTCTTGTTATCTAAATTTGTCTAATGAACATGGTGAGCCAACTGACAGGTGAGCACATGGCCAGCAGTCCATATGTGTACCAGCAAATAGACAGTGATCAGGAGTGAGAACTTTGATTAATTTATTTACCCTCCTGTGTCTTGGGCCAGATTAGAGCTTTAGCAGAGAACAACAAGGAACCCATCAATGGCTTTTATGGCTCATGTGGCAGTCATACTGAAGAGAAGGTAATCAGAAATGTATTAATACAAACTAAAACTCTATCAAAAACAAGTAATCCAAGAATTCAATCATAGCATTGCGACCATATTTTAGGGACAGTGCGTTAAGAGAGGAAACTAAAATGTGAGATTAGGTGAAAATCTCAAAGAGTAGAATATTTATTGTCCTCAAGAAATAATGATATTCACTAAAATAAGACAGGAAACTGTAAGGAGTCTGTGGGACCTAGAAATGCTTGCAAAATTTGGGGACTAGCCTTTTAACTTTTAAAATTTCAGTTATGATTAGGCAGAATGCCCACCTAGATTAACCAACACAGCAAGAATTTCGGGGAAAGAAAACAAATTATGATTTAACTGGTTCCATGCATCTGAATTAAGGATTTTTGAAACTTTTGCAGTGATAACTCTCGCAGGGTGAAAGTTGTCAGAGTGGGACTGTACACATTACTGAATGATGCACAAGGAGACATTAAATTTAATGAAGTTAAAAAAGTACTTAGTACAGTTCATTTTAAAAATAAATATCTATCTATCTATATATATTTATGTGGTATTTGCACTGTTGCATCCCTCTTGTCTAGCCTTGCCTTTTTAAAAAAAAATTATTTTACAGTTCTCTTCTAACCCAGTTACTAAAGATAACAAAGCCATAGGGCTCCTTCAGTGCTCAACCACACCGGAGGCCTAAGGCAGATACACAAAACAAACTGGAATTTATTGTAATAGCTCGAACTGGAGTGATGGCATGAAATTTCCTTTTTGTTTTAGGATTGTTACATCAATTCTTCATCAGATGTCCTGTCCACTGCTTTGTATATGGTGCAGTAGGAGCGTGTGGCAGTTATATTTAAGCTGCAAAATTTGTTTTGAACAAGAACGTATACTTAAAAAAAAGAACAACTGATCATTTTAAAAGAACAGTAGTTTCAAAAATGATTATCAAAGGTAATTAATTCAAAAAGTCGCAAAACAATCTAGATAATGAAAAATAGGAGCAGTGTAACATCTCACCCTTTACAAAAGGGGATGACCTTGAGAATTTTAAAACCACTGTACACAAGTAAACCTTTGTGGGGAGGCTCAAGGAACAATTTCGTGTGCTTTACTATTTGAATCAATAACACCATTAGCTCCTCAGCAAAAGCCAAATCCATGGATTTTATGTTAATAATTTGTAACGTCAGAATGAGAAGAACAGAATTTGCCAATCATTTTTGATCCCGTTAATTCCATGGTATAAAATAGGTGATGTTTTGCTTCCAATAAACAATTGAATATTGGCTGTGATTTGGTTATCACTTGGCTACAACAGGTCCAGAAAAAAACTCGGATTTACACACCCATCTAAGGATTTGCTACTTTAGCAGGACAATGTTACTCTACTATGTGGCTAATCATATAGGGCACCACATCTTTCGAGGGCCCCAAAGAAATGGAGGTTCTGCAGTTGAAATTAAGTGCCATTCACTGCATGCACATTTGTGAATGACCCTAAAATGTACAAGATCTAATGACTAGAACACTTATTATGGTATCAAACTGTTTGTCTAGATCACTTTCTGTTCTCACACCTGCACAACTCAATCACTCTTAAGAATACAAAGTTTGTGTTTACTGAAAGAACGCAAATCTCTTGCAGTTCCTTTTGAAAAATGTATTGGATGATTGAAACCTGGGTATAAAGTTTACAGACGATGCAGAGAAACTCATTCCCCCCCCCAACCAACCCCCCCCCCCCTCCCTTGCCCACCCAACCCCAAAAACCCACACCCCCATTATAACAAATCTGTTAACATTTGGTGGGGGAGGGAATCAATCTGTTTAACATATCTTGACATATAGTCTGGAAGTACCATGAACATTTGACTCATTCTACTTAACCAACAGCTGCTATAAAGGACATGGAGTGCTTTCTTTCAACATCTTCGGTTTGCTTTACTGCGAAGGCAACAAGTAGCAGCTGAATTTCTCTCACAAAACAGCATGTCCATTTCCAAGCAATCTGAAGAAACACCTGTAGATGTGTTAATGGAAAATGTTACAAGAAATTGCAAAATGCTTTAGGACATTGAGGTCAGGAAAAGTACTCTAAATACAAGTAAAAACACAAAGCTCAGCAGGTCCAACAGTGTCCTTTATGTCTTCTTCTTTGGCTTGGCTTTGCGGACGAAGATTAATGCAGGGGTAATGTCCACGTCAGCTGCAGGCTCGTTTGTGGCTGACGAGTCCGATGCGGAAAAGGCAGACATGGTTGCAGCGGTTGCAAGGGAAAAGGGTCCTTTATGTAGCAACAGTAAAAATACATAATCAACGTTTCAGGCTTGAGCCCTTCATCAAAATATGGGAGAATGCCAGCAAGAGTCTGAACAAAAAGGTTGGGACTGGGAGGGGGAGGGGGAAGAAAAGACAAGCAATGTCAGCAGAAGGCAGTAGTCAGTGTTAATGACATCTGGCAGGTGGGGTTCTTCCAATCTGTGGGTGGTCAGGGTGGAATAGTACACAAGATGCGAGTGTGACTCAGAAGTGAAGTGGTTGGCCACTGTTGTTGGGGACGGAGGGGAGGTGCTCAGCAAATCAATCACCGAAGCTTTCCGCTGACGTGTACTACAAACCCTCTAACTCCCACAACTACCTTGGATTCTCTCAGTTTCTCCATCTGCCACATCTGTTCCCAAGATGAGGTCTTCCAATCCAGATCTTCCACAAACGTGGCTTCTCCTCCCCCACTATCAACTCGGGCCCTCACCCGCATCTCCTCCATTTCCTGCTCATCTGCCCTGGCCCCCTCTGCCTCCAGACACAAGAAACATAAAATCTCCCTCATCCTCATCTACCAGCCCCCCCCCCCCCAACATCCAACACATTATCTACTGGAATTTCTAGCACTTAGTACAGGATCAGACAGATTTTTCCTTCTCCTCCCCTCTCTGCCTTCTGCAGGGACCACTCCCTCAGTGATTCCCTTGCGCATTCATCCTTCCCCACCGCAGGAGGTGCCACACTTCGCCCACACCTCGGTCCAGGGCCCCAAACAGGCCTTTCAATTGAAGCAAAACTTCACGTACATCCACAGGACTGATTTACTGCATCTGGTGCTCACTTTGTGGCGTTCTCTACATCGGAGAGTCCGGTTGCAGATTGGGATATCACTTCGCTGAGCACCTCCCCTCTATCCACAACAACAGCGACCTCCCAGTGGCCAACCTCTTCAATTCTGAGTCACACTCCCAGCCACACATGCCTTATGTACTGTTCCATGCTGACCACCTGCTGATTGGAGGAACAACACCTTATCTTCTGTCTGGGCATCCCCCAGCCAAATGTCATGAACATCGACATCTCTGCTTTCTGCTGAACTTGCTTGCCTTGTCTTTCCCCTTCCCCTTACCCACCCACCCATCCCTCCTCCCCCTCATTGCTGCTGTCCCCTCCTCCACCTATCATCTCCTGCCTTTGCCACCCCCTCCCCCCACCCCACCCACCCTTTTGTTCGAATGGCTGACGGCATTCTCTCATACCTTGATGAAGGGCTCAAGTCCAAAATGTTGTTTATGTATTTTTACCTTTGCTACATAACTGTTTGGGCCTGTTGAATTTCTCCAGCATTTTGTGTTTTCACTTCAACCATAAATTTTTCTGATTTACAGGTTAAATACAAGTTTGGTTACCTAGATCTGTCTTTAACCTGAACTTGTATTTAAGTCGGAACCAGTGCATACGGTCCTTATTTAATGAGTTAGTCAAATGATTATTATAGTATACATAGTATATATTTACCTTTATATGCATATAATACACTAAAACATCTTACACATAATACAGTACCTAATAATACTGTACACCATAATAAAAGTTACTACATGAGATCATGATTAAAAGTTAACATTTACAGAAGATAATGGTGAGATGGTTACAGTGCAGGTACTTTCAATTCCAAATTTCACACCTGGCTCCTTCGCTCCCCCTCCCTCTCACCCCCTTCCTCCCTCTTGCTCACTCACTCCATTTATCTGGGGGACAGATGATAGCCACGTGGGAGTGGGGGATGCCACATTGGAACAAGCAGGGGGTGCAGTTGTGTTGGAGCGAACGGGGGGGGGGGGGGGGGGGTGGTATGGAGAGGCAAAGGGGTCAATTTTGAAAAATGAGATTGAACACAGGTTTCTCACTCTAAGAAAAATAATTTAATTTAAATTATACTGAACCAAGCTTGAACCAGAAGTTGACGCCATTCTTGCCAGTTCCTATCTACAGGTTATTCATAAATCGGACGTCTTCAACCCAGGGACTTCCTGTACTTTTTATTCTAAATACAAATCTTTCTTCCTGGCTTGTCACATCAATTGATTTTTTTTAATGTCTCTGGTTCAACATCATTCACAATCATAATTAAAATGCCCTGTTACTGTTTATTAAAGATGAGATGTTAATGTATTTGAAATTGAGTACGACTTCGAAATTCTGGGAATTTCCCACAACAAAACTGCCTCATATAATACACATTACTAAATGCATAATTTGAAGACAGATTAAACAGAATAACTCACTATCATTTAGATCATAGGATATGATTTACTAACATCTCTAAAAGAGCAGTGTTGCAGATATTAAGCCAAGAAGTTGAAACATAGTGATTTTATTTGTGAGGTACCGTGATACTGCAAATTTACTCAAGTGACACAGTCGTCCATCACATTCTGTAAGTTTATTTCATTGCCAAATAAATCCATGATTTGGTGCTTAATTATTGTCTTTTTTTGTGGTTCCACAACATTAATTGGTTATTCACCTTTGACTTGTATTTTAATGCCTTAGCAAAGAGGTACCACTTCCGATGCATTGCTTTACTCCACCATCCCCACTGTGGCATGACCCTGAAGCTGCAGAAGAGAATGCTGATCAACTCCCCATCTATCTCCAACATCTGCTCTTCTAGAAGTAACAATTTACCTCTTGCATTGCCTCCCAGGCTTTAGATTGGTAAACACAAACTCCCAGCAGTGGAGCAATGACAACTATTTAGAAATTGGATTGCAATAAACAGCAATACAGAAAGTGTAAACTGGCAATAGGATAAGGAAATGAATGCAAGGTTCAAGATCAATGGATGGGAGAAGTGTTGTGCATATGATGTCATCACATTCACATACACAACACACATGCATATATCCATTTTATACACACACATAATTTTAAATTAGTAATAAAGGATGAATGAAGCACCACGTCTCCATATGCTTGTGTATTTCTAAACTTAGAACACACCAGGATGAGGATTGTAACGGACTTCTTCTACACTCTAGCATTGAGAGAAGATTTAAAGAGGAAATGCAAGGTTACCACAGCAGTGAGCCCCACAGTCTCAAACACAGAACAAAGGAAGAGGAAAAGACTCGGCGGTGGGGGGGGCGGGGAATGGCTCAAAAATGGTGGAAGGACATTTTGGAAGATTTGACGACTCAGAAGAAGACTGGCATGACTAGGTTGAAGGACTTGCTCAACACTGTCTTACCCATATTACTGAGACACCAGTTTTGAGTAAAAAAAATGGACGCTATTTCTGAGCCAAATGAGAAGCAAGACATTTAAACTCTGTTGCATCTGAAAGACTAAGAACAAAATCTGCTCTAAAAGGAGAACACGTTAGTCCTAAGCCACTGGTTATCACAGTTTATTTCAGAAAACAGACGAATATTTGACTGAATTATGTAGACTGTCAGAAACCTGCAAGTTTGGCGAATTCTTAAATGAAGTATTAAGGGACAGAGTAGTCATGGGTTTAGATGACTCCAGTGCCCAACTGTGATCGCTAAATACAAAAGATGTAACCCATTAATTCTATGTATAACACAGCCTTGGGTTTTGAAATGGCTCATAAAAAACCTGTAAATTATAAAAGGTGAGCCACAGGTACACAATCCTTTAGCCGGACATTTAAAATTCGGAAAGTTCCAGAAACCGGCATTTTTTTTTCTGATGCTGGTACAGTGGAGGGAGAGAAAGAGAGACAGCAGCGTGACTCGGGTGAGCGGTGGGGGGAGAGAGAGGTGGCAGCACGACTTGGGTGGGCGGGGGGGGGACGACGAGATGGCAGTGCGACTCCAGTGGGCGGTGGGGGGAGAGAGATGGCAGTGCGACTCGGGCGAGCGGTGGGGGAGAGAGAGAGGCGACAGCATGACTCGGGTGGGCGGGGGGGGGGGAACGACGAGATGGCAGGGCGACTCCGGTGGGTGGTGGGGGGGAAGAGAGACGGCAGTGCAACTGGAAGGGGGTGGATACAGCAGCATAATTCGGGTGGGCTTTAATCTGGGGTTGGCTTTTGTTCTAAAATCCGGAAAAATCCAAAATTCGGAACACACTGTCCCCCAAGGGTTCCGGATAAAGGATCGTGTACCTGGAGTGGGAAAATTTAACAGATGAGAATGCTTCTGCTTGCAGGACAAAGCAACCACAGTCCAAATAATAATTATTTCTGAAAAGCTGGATGTTATCTATGTGACACGAAAGGGACACATCAGAGCCAAATGTTCAAGAAAGAAAGAAAGAAAGTGTCAATAAGGGGAAAAAGGAGAAAAAAAGCAAAGATCCAGATACCCAAAAAAAACCTCCAGAGAAAAAATTGTGGAGAAGGATGAAAGCCCTAGCAGTGAACCTAACAACTCGGAGGAAGACAAGGCACTGGAAGTCATGTATATTCGCGGATTAATGGATAAGAAATCGGAAATCTATCTCCATGTGAAAATCAACAACAAACCTTTTCAAATGGAGTTGGACATGGGGGCAGCAGAGTCATTAATGTCAATAAAGTTAAAAACACGATTGTTACCTCATGTTACCATGAAAGAGTCCAATGTGGTGTTGAAAACAGTCAAGGCGTTTGGGAAATGCAAAATAAATGCTGACTACAAAAACAGATACTGAAAAGATTATCCCTCTACATCACTGACACCAATGATGCTATTTGGAAGAAAGGGGCCATCGCACATCCAACTAGATTGGATGGAAATTGGATCCGTATTGAATGTATTACGGAGGGTGAGGCCAAGCCAAAACTGGATCAAATGCTTTCGGAATAGGCCTGGGGAGTATTCAAGGTGTCCAGGTGAAGTTACACTTGAAATGCGGGTGTTGTTCCCAAGTTCTATAAGCCCAGGATGCTATCGTTTGCAATAAAAGGAAAGATTGAATCAGAACTAACAGGTTGGAAAACAAAGGAATCCTGGAATACAGTGATTGGGCAGCTCCAATCTTGCCAGTCCAAAAAGCCAACGGAGAAATCCAAATTTGTGGTGATTACAGTTTCCGTTAATCAGGCTCTGCAAATACCTAAGCATCCTATACCCAAAGCAGAGTGAAATAATGGCAACAAGCAAACGTCCATCTGCGCCAGGACAAATGTGTATTTATGGTAATATATTTAGGATTTACAATTAATAGTAAAGAAGTCCAAATGCATACCACTGGTACCAAGGAGTCCACAGAGCACCAAATAAAGCTGAATTACAATCATTCCTGGGTTTGGTTAACCATTATAGGAAGAACATTCCAAATATGTCAACACCATGCATCCCGCTGAACCAATTGTTAAGAAAAGAACAGAAATGGCGCTGGAATGAAGAGACAAGTAATGCGGTCAACTGTTTGAAAGAACTGCTAACATCAAGCAATGATGTTCTTGACCAACTATGACCCAGAAAAGAAGGCCAGTGGGGCTTAGGAGCGGTGTTGTCACAGGTGACAGAAAAGGCCTCCTGGTCTCTGACGACTTGTGAACGTAATTATGCACAAATGGAGAAACAAGGGATTGCCATAACATAATGATTTCACCAATACTTATATGGTAGGAAGTTTACCTTGTAACAGACAACAAACCACTGAGTTTGATTCTAGGCAAAATAGACACTGCCTTACTTTTCATCCACTATTTACTTTCTAATAGTAATGTTGTAAGATGGTGATAATATGAATGTTTGGACTGCGGTGCTGCCACGAAAAAACAAATCTCATGACTTGTTCATGACAATAAATTCTGATAAAAAAGGGGATTCCAGTGCTAGCTGCAACAAGAATCAAAGGTGGGCCATGCAGCTCGCTGCTCACGATTACGATCTGAAATATAAACCAACAACACAAGACGGCCATGCTGATGCCCTACCTCGCTTACCTCGACCTAAAACTGAACAGATAGACGAGATAATTAAAGGGACAGCAGAAGCTACAGCTATTAATCAGGAACAACTTCATTCCTTATGTTATGAGCCCCGAGGACCCCAAAACCCAGCAGCAATAGATATTCACCAAGACAAATGGTGACTTAAACAAAAGTTGCTTTTAATGATCTTTAAACATGAAAACAGAATCACACTTTAACCTATCACTATCGACTTAACTAACCTAATTTAACCCCCTTCTAATTCTAAGTGCACGTGTATGTAATGTGTAAGTTCAGAAAAGTTCTTTGATTCACAGTCCAATCTCACTTCTCACTCCTCCAAGTTCACTGGTGGCAGGCAATTCTTAGACTGTGCACAGAATTTAACATTTATAAAGTTCACCAGGCTTTGGTGCTTGAAAAGTTAATGGTTACCGCTCAAGAAGGTTCTTGTTGGCCCCAGACTGAGAATTGATTAATGATTAGAAAAAAATATGTAGGGATGAGTCATTTTTAATTTGATAGTGTGTGACTAGAGGGATACTGCACAGATCTATGCTAGGGCCCAGTAGTTTGTAAATTATGATTTTGGATGAGGGAAACAAATATCCAGATTTGCTACCATCAATAAATTGGGTAGCAGCATGAGCTACAAGGAGTGTGCCGGGTTTCATGGGGATACAAACAGATTTTTTAAAAATCTTTTGATGTTAAGGGTTGTCAGGTGTCACTGTTTAGAGAGGTCATGGTAGGGGATACAAACAGATTTAAAAAAAATCTTTTGATGTTAAGGGTTGTCAGGTGTCACTGTTTAGAGAGGTCATGGTATACTTAACATGAACTGCCAGAACATGCACGTACAATAATACAATTAAGAAAGCATTTTTATATTAATTTTAAGGATCTGGGGTTCACTTGTTATTGCCCAACCCTAACTAAGGGGTGTCCTGAATTGTTGCCATCGTTCTGTTCAAGGTGCTCCCTCAGGGCCATTTGGGATGGGATTCCAAGAAGGTAACAATTAAAAATTCCAATTCAAGAAGGGAACTCGGTAGGTATATGGATCTGTTCTCCTTACTAAGTGAAGATTCCTGGAATGGTGGAACAACCTCCTTCTGCACCTTAAATGTCTGATTTTAAGTTACCATTACTGTTGCATTGTAAAAATATATTAAAACATGGAAATAAATTGTTTGGAGACACAGTTAATCTACTTACAGCTCAGCAAACTTGAATTTCAGTATCGTTGTCACCTGCTTTCAACCTTTGTTGAAATTTTCAGAGCTCTGTCCTAGTAAATAGGCAAGAAATACGAAAGCAAACAGATGTTTAAAACACTACTTAAGAACACGCACTTCAGATTCTGACATTAATCTCTGTAACTACACAAGCCAAATTTTCCCCAAAGGTCAGAATCAGACAGCTAATATAACTTAATCCATATGCAAAATACTACATTTTGTGCTAAAGTTGAAAAATGAATGTGCTTGCATTTTATCTCCACAACTTTTATCTCCACACCAAGCTGTTTATATTTTGGTATATAATGATCCTGCTTCTACCACTGACAGCCCCGGTCTAAGCTATGTTTATCCACTTGTCCCATCACCATCCTTGACTTGATCATTCTCTTTTTGTCAGTTAATCTCATCTACTCTACTTCCTATCCTCTACAGGAATAGGGCCTGGAGTAGACCATAATGACCTGTCCCACAATTCAAAAAGATCATCTATTCTCATTGGTCTTAACCTCGTTTTCCTCCCCCGAGTCCCATCAGCATTGAATGTACTTAATTAACATCAACAACTATCTGGGATGGAGTTCTAAAGATTACAATCCTCAGAAGAAATTCCATCATATTTCCGTCAAGCAGTCAGCACCTTATCCGGACATGACTCGCCAGGGAAGTGATGCTCACACCCATCTATCATGTCCAGCTTCTTCAGAATATTGAGTTTATCAACTCATTGCTTATTGTTTTGAACTAAAGGTCCATTTTTGTCAATCTTTTCTTATAAGATAGTCTTTTTGTTCTAGTAATCAAGCTATTAAACTTTCTCCACATTGCCTTGAATGGCAAGAATACCCTTCACATAAACACAGAAAAGTGTGTTGTCACCAAACCCCTGCACATGTGCAGCATGACCTCCATACTTCTCTGTCTCCCCTCTGCAATGAAGCAAACATTCCATTTCTCTTCCTAATGACTTGTACTTCTTGTAAAGGGACAAAGAGAGTACTTTGAATAGTTCTGCACATTTTAAATACCATCCTCTATTTCCTGTGTTCAGACTTCTCCACATAATACTACACTTTTCACTGGTCTTCCTCATAATGAATTCATTGACCTGTCATCAAAAATATGTTTATATCCCATTAAGAAACTTTATCCAAGTCACAGATTTGTACAGCACATAAGCTGGAACTTGGACCCACACATCCATGCTAACCATTTTGCCCGTTCACACTAATCCCATTTGCCTACAATTGGTCAGTCTCCTATACCTTGCTTCTGTAAATGCCTGTCTAAATGATTATATCTCTACCACATCCTCTGACAGCACGTTCCAGATTCCAAATATTTTCTACGAGAAACAGGAGCCTTTGACCCACTCAAACTATTCCCTCTCACGTTATGACTTTTTGGTCTTGAAAAAGATTCTGACTACCCAACTCTCATAATTTTATATACCTTCATCAACTGATCCCAGAGTCTCCCTCACTCCAGGAGAAAACAGCCCAGCCAATCCAAACTATCCTCCTAACTGAAATCCTCTGAGCCAAGCCACAAACTGGTGAATCTCCTCTACACTCTCTCAAGCACAACCACATCTTTCCTATCATGAGACTAAAACTGCACAGAACAATCCAAATGCACCCTAACCAGTGTTTTGTAAAGTTGCAATTGATGTCCGAACTCCCACCAAACAATCTATGCATGTTGCTATTTCAGAGAACTATGGACTTCCATTCCAACGACTTTCTACCCCATCTTGGCTTGTTTTTAGTAATCTCTTCAAAATCTCAATCAAATGAATGAAGCATAATTTCTATCACTAATCAACCCAGATTTTCTGGACAGCTTAAATCCTATTCCTTGGAATTTTCTCCATTAATTTCATATGCCAATAAAATAGATGGAAAATAGCTGAGGTCCCAGAACTGATCCTTGCAATGACCTCACTAGATTAGCAATTCTGCCTGTTAACCAATCCTCCATCCATGCTAATATACTACCAACCTCAGGAACCCTTGCCTTGGGCATTATCTGTTAAATTACACCAATGTATTTTTGATATCCAAAGATACATCAAGTGGGGTCCATCAGTATAGGGCATTTAGAAAAACCACAGTACATTTAAGGCAGTGTTAACTTATTTCCCCCACCCCCCCCCCGAGGAGAATTTGATGATGTAACCAGCAAGGAAATTAAAGGGAAAATGGTGGATGCAGTACATCTGGATTTTTAAAATTTGATACGTTAATCACAAAGAGATTGTTATATGCATTAGGTGCTCACAGGAAAGGGTTCAACTCATCAACACAGGGGAATAAATGGCTAAAAGAGGCTGGATAGGCTTGGACTTTCCTAGGGCACGAGAAGGTGAATAATCAGTCTTCTCCCAGGGTAGGAAGTCAAAGCTAGAGCAGATAGGATTATGGTGAGGATAGAAAGATTTGAAGCATTCTGGGGAGATAACCTATTCCACACAGTGCATAGTGGGTTAGGAAATGGAACAAGCTACCAAAGAAAATAGTAGAGGCAGGTACAATTACAACATTTAAAAGACATTTGGACGGTACAAGGATATGAAAGGTTAAAAGAAAATATAGGGCAATGCAGAGAAATGGGATCAACTCAGATGGGCAACTTGGTTGTCATGGCCTCTTTCTATACTGTACAGCTTTGACTGAGTAGAAATATTGACTATCATTTATAAGATGACTGTCTGTTATAATGATGTAATATAGGTATTAAGATTACCAGGAAGACAAGCTTCTCCCACATAATTTGTGAGATAATTTTACATTTTTAAACAAAAATTAAATGCTTGAAGCACAATCAATAAAACAGCAAAAAAAATTAAATAGAGAAAATGCTCTGTTCTAAATAAAAGTGCCATGCACCAATTGTCTGTTTTCAAAAAATTCCACAAGGCCAGTGATATGTAAAGAAAAACGTGCAGACAGATTCTATTAAATTTAAAACAATATATAGCCTTGAGTGATAATATTCCAGAACAATTCAACATTTCACTGATTAGATAAGAACATTTGTAGAGAGAGAATTCAAATTAACACTGAGGTAAACACTGAGGATTGTTTCTTCTTGACTAAATAATAAAAACCTATCTATATTCTGTCACAGGACGAGCTCCCACTGCAGCACAAATGCTCTTCATGGCGTTCATCTCAAACAGCCTCTGACAACAAAGTTCAACTCCTGGCCTTCACGTGGGGCGTGGTTCTAATGCCCGGCGGAACTGTTCTCACTGACAGGAGAAGGGGCAAAAGCGGGCCACTGGCACCTTGAAACCAGCTACTCTGGGCAGATGGGGCTCGTTAACCACGGATGGTAGCTCATCAAGGAGAGGGAAAACTCCGATTTCAAACCACCCTGCCTCGTGACTGTACCCGCTCACGGTAAAGGCTTTGGGAGTAAAAGGAAAAATCCAGAGTCGGAGTCCTGAAGGCAGCTGACTGATTTACCCAGCATTGACACGGCAACACCTGCGATGCTGGTAACGACTTTCGTTATTTTGGTCCTGCCATCGGCCTGGAGAGGGGGAGTCCCCTCTGCATGAGCAACGGACAGACCTCCACGTCAACTCTGCCCTCCAGCTTTCCAGGATCAGCCTCAATAGCCACAGTCGACCTGCTCATCAAATCAGAGGCGCTTAAAACCAGGGCCGACCACGACTGATGGAGGCCATATCCAAGAGAGGGTTGATGGTCAGAATCTTTTTCCCATTCCAGAGAGGAGACAGAGGAGTACATTATTCACACAAAGTCATTAGTATTTGGAATGAGCTGCTTGGGGATGTAGTGGAGGCAGGAACCGAAAAAAGATTTAAGAGGCATTTGGACAAGTTCATATTTTGAATTATTGCAGGAAACTGTGATTAGTATAGATAGGCATGATGGTCAGCAGAGACATGGTGCCCAATGGGCCTGCTTCTATGGTGTATAACTCTATTTTTAAACAGTGTCCCTCAGTGGTTGTGTAGCGGTGGATAACCATTCGCTTTCAGGACAGATGCTATCTCTGAGTAGCCCTTGTCTGGCTGTGGAGAGCAGTCTTGCAATGGGCAGCATGGTCTGGGCTAGCTGATCGATGAGGAACTATCAGAATGAATGCTTTGTGAGCATGAATACTGTCATCTTCGCACATCGTAGAAAAAGGCATAAAGCATCCCACTAAGGGCATGTCGTTAAAGCAACACTGCATCACCCACACCTATTTAAACAGAGTACAGTATCCAGTACCACAGCCTGAATCTGCAAGCTGAGCTGACCTTGGTGTACAGCATTTAGACATTGTTGTTCTACAAATAATACAACAGGACCTGGGAGGTCAGGTGTTGGGCTTTTTCTTTCTGTTTTTCCTTTCTAATTTTGTGGGAGGGGGAGGAGGGATGGGGGTCTTTTTTTTTTGAAATTTGGACAACCTGTATCAATGATTCTTTTTCATTTATTTTTATATATTTGTGATGGTTAATTCCTGATACTTGCTTGACCATAAAACTAAAATAAAATAGAAAAAAAAATGACGGGCAAGAGCTGAGAAGGACCTGGCCATTAATTCCTTGCTACAAAAGATGATCTCCAGGCTTCAGGCACCATACAAGGAACAGAGCTCTTCCACATTTTAAAGCGGAGTTTGAGGAAACCAAACAATGCTTGTGAACCAGATTTCCAGACTGCCCCTTTGTAGATTTTAGCTTCTCTACAGGACTCCACTGCTGGAATGGTACAATTTCCCTGCTCTGGGGAGCAGGCATGAGTCACTTTTTCCTTCCTTCTGGCTGTAATCCACTTCCCATTGACTCACTGTGTAGATCTAGTATTTAAACATTTTCCAAGATTCCATAAAATGCTGGGATTGGAGTTGTGCCTTTCAGTATCTGATGGAAGAATGAAATACAGGTACTCACGAATTGCGACCTATACAACTTGTGTCCATCTGCACATATAACCAAAAATCCCCCCCCCCCCCGCACCCAATGAGCTGGATCTCATCTCTCCTGCCAAGGATTGTCATCAACTGTTCAACTTGCAGCTTTTTACAAACAGTGTCACAGACACGTATCCGAAGCTTGGTGCCCAAGCACAGTATTCCCTGGTCAATTTCCATTTGTCTCCCTCCATCTCTCCCCTCCCCTTCCCTCCTACTACCCAGCTCTCTCCGCTCAATCCTGCTGCATGTAATCTGCAAATGCAAACCAAACTTCTGGCGGTCCGGTGATGAAATCAGTAACTTCACTTCCAAAGCACCACCATGCTGAGAGAGTGCAGGCGCTTGGACCCGATTCACAGGGGGGGGCGAAATAAATTTTAAAAAAAATTAAAAATATTATACATGCGATTATGGTGAAAACAAAAAATAATAGACAATACCTATGGGAAAAAAGCGCCTCTTGCAAGAGGTTGGCAGCGGCGGCCAACCTCTCGTGAGAGCTGGCCTTGGTGGCCACCATATTGAGACATTTCATCGCATTTTAACGAGTCCCAGAAGGACGTAAGATCGTTTTACACTTCAGTATCACAGGTAGGACAGTTCAGACAAATGTCCATTCCGAGATTTAACCGATCCTTTGGTCCCAATTATGGTTGTAAGTCGGGGAGTACCTTTACATTATTCTTGAGGTTCACCAGCCATGGCCTGCCAGTACTTATTTACAAATAGATGGTTAGGTGAGAGAAAAGAGACAAATAAGATAGACATGCTTAAACCATCAGCTGTTCAATGCAGATATTACAGGATGAGGAGCGAAAAGTAGGAAGGAGGATTAGATACAAACATACATTAGCTTCCTTCCACCTGTTGCTTCAGGTGGCAAGTGTATGTCACTTCCTCCCGAAGAAGGGATGGAAGAGTGTTTGTGATTGGGTGATGATGCATCTGGCAATGGCCAAATACCTAGAAATTAAACTGTGAGATGCAGCTAATGTTGGAATGGAAAGAGGGTACGGGTATATAACCATTAGACACAAGTGAAAAATGCTTGAGACTTGTGAGAACGAGTGCATGAAGCAATGAGGAGTGAAGTTTTTGGGAGTCACTATCTCGGAGGATCTTTCCTGGACTCAACAATGAAGAAAGGATGTTAGCGGCTCTACTTCCTCAGGAGTTTATGGAGGTTTGGCATGATATCGGAAACCCTGGCAAACATCTACGGATATGTGGAGGAAAGTATGCTGACCAGCTGCATCACGGTCTGGAAAGGGAACACCAATACCCCTGAACGGAAAGTCCTGTAAAAGCTAGTGGACACAGCCCAGGACATTATAAGCAAAACCCTCCCCACCATCGAGAACATCTACAGGGAACACTGTCATCAGAGCAGTGTCAATCATCAAGGTCCACACCACCCAGCACATGCTCTGCTCTTGCTGCTACCATCAGGAAAGAGACATTGGTACCACAAGACTCGCACCGCCAGGTTCAGGAACAACTGTTACCCCTCCACTGTCAGACTAACTCAATCAGGGACTCATTTAAGGACTCTTACTTTTTGGTTTTTTTTGCCTCTCTGTATTGCAGTTTGTTTACATTTATTTGTTTATATGTGTACGGTGAGTACAGTATTTTGCACCACCAATAAGTGGTCATTCTGCCTGGTCCACAGGAAAAAGAATATCAGGGTTGTATGTGATATCAAGTATGTTCTCTGACAATAAATCTGAAACTGTCCATTATGGGATTTTGTCGAAGTGCTCTTGGACTTTGACCATATTTTTGCAATCTTAAACTTTCCCCTATCCTACAATATGATCCCAGTGTGTCATTTCTTAAGTACATTGTTGACCATCTCCTCTTAGTTGCAACCTCTGTGACCTCTTGGATGTTCAAGCCAGAGAACATCTTTGTCATCATTTCCACCAGGATTTCAAGGTCCAGGCCAATGAAATGGGGTAACTGCCCCCATTTCGGAACTATTCATTGTACCAACTAACAATGCTCACAGTGACTTCTGGCAAGTGGTGTCAGTGATCACCTCTCCTTTGAGGTGGAGTCACAATACCAGCAAATATTAGTCTCATTAAATTAATGATGTGTGCACGATGCAATCGTTTTTACTGGCAACAATTAAGCTGTGGATTTCTTAACAGAATATGCACAGATAAAAAAATTGGTTCAGAATAATTTGGAGCAGGTTTCCTACAATGTCATTTTGGGGTTTTCCAAACTTCATGCATAATTAAATTTCTGAGATGCAGTATCTAATTTTCCACAGAATGATTAAGTATTGACCTGCAAACAAATAATTTGAATAATGTCATTCGCCCAATAGACATCCCGAACAGATGTCAAAAAAATTCTGACACCCACTGCTGACACAAAGCTGAAATTTATCCTGAATAATCTATCTCGACACAGTTGAGAGAAAAAGCGAAACGTATGAAAAACATCAAGATTTAATTTCTAAAAATTAAAACGAATGCACAACTTTAAAAGCTGTTACCTTATGTTTTGCGCACTTCATTGAGAAATTATCTTCATTTAGGGAACATTCTGTAATATAGAGTAAATGCAGATCAACCAATATCCTTCATATTTAAAGATGTATTTAAATAGCAACATTCAAACTGGACACAATTAACAAGAGACTCAAAACATAGACTTATCAGTTGTGGACAAGAATCACTGCTCCACGACTGTGATAATTCCACCAAACTGCAAGTACAACATGTATAATCTTAAGTTATTTTTAAAAAGTAATTTGCTGGCATTTTTTTTCACATTACATGCAGGCCCTGGGTTGAAACTGCCCAACTTACGAACAACTCATACTTACATACCAAGAAGTCAACCAGAAGTAGAATACCGTGATCTTCTGGTTTGAGCAGGGTTACGCTGTAGGATACTCTCGCGCGATGTTGCTGTCACCTAGCAAGGAGGGGGGGGTAGCGAGCTGGAGGAAGTGAGTAAAGATGTAGGAGGGGCATGGGGGCGCTGCCATCACCCAGCATCGGGAGAGAGTTAACTTTTATTATGTATTGTATTATAATGTTTAAGATGTTTTAGTGCATTGAGAAGTTTTTATAAGAATATAAAGGTGAAATATATACTATATATACACTATATACCAAGATAAACATTTGACTAACTGACACTAAATAAAGACCGTATGTACAAATCCGAATTAAAGACAGGCCTAGGTAACGGAACTCGTTTTTAACCCGGGGACTGCCTGTGTTTAATTAACTCCCGTAAATTCAGTCAATACTCTTACAAAAAGCTAATAAAGGCACAAAGTTTAAGGCATCTTTCTGCACTATAAAGATCTACAATTCTGCTGAAGGGTCATCAACCTGAAACAACCCGTTTCACTCTCCATAGAATGCTGCCCAACATGCTGAATATACCCAGCACTTTCTATATTTATTAGATAATTAAAAAAAATATATTTTATTTATGCTTTTCCAAACTTGAATCCAGTTATCAATATTATCAATGTCAATATTAACAATATCAGCATTAACTACAGTTTACAGCTATCATTTCTATACAAAATTCTCTGCAGAGTTCAAGGTCTTACAGTCCCCCTTCCTTCTCCCCCCACCCCGACCCTCAACATTTAACACTTAACAACCACAGTTATACACAATAGTGAAGACATTTACAATATGGGTGTGAAACGTGGGTTTTATGTGTTTGTCACGGCACGGTGGCCAGAGCTCAGGCTGCTTTCTTGACTTCACCTGGTTGGGGTAGAATGAACCCCCCCCCCATCCCCCCACCAATTGAGGAACAGACAGGGAAGGTAGAGCGGCAAGGCACGACGAACCAAACTTTAGTCATGCTCCTATGGAATTTAAGTACGAGTGCCAAATTTTTTTTTAAAGTATCATACTTTTTTCTTAAATTGTAAGTAATTTTCTCCAGGGGAACACAACTTTGCATTTTCGTGTTCCAGCCTGCAATACTCAGGCAGGAGTCCGATTCATTGTAAGTTTTCTGCAGGAATTCTTTGCCTATAATTTTTCCTAGGACTTGACCTAGTTCCACCCAAAAGGGCCTCACCTTAGTACATATCCAGGTTGCATGCACAAAGCTTCCTGTTTCAATGCCACAACGACACTATTGATCTGATAATTCTGTTCAATTTTTGCGGCGTCAGGTGCAGCTGGTGCAGAATATTATACTGCACCAGCCTGTACCGCACATTAATGGTTGTAGTCATGCTGGTCCCCAGCATTGCTCATCCATTGCTATTCCTATTCCTATTCCAATCATGGCCTCCATGTCACTGAACTCTGGTAGGCCCATAGTTGGACATAATTTGTCCTGAAGAAAAGATCTTATCTGGAGGTAGCAGTGGAACGTCTTATTTTATAAATCATGTCTATGTTTGAGTTGTTCAAATGACATTAGTTGCCCCTGCTCGTAACAGTCCTTTATGCTCCTGACGCCATTACAAAGCCAGGTGTCGAGAATCTTGTTAGGGGTGGTTTTGGGAACAGACCCACTTTGATACCTACATAATGATTGTTTTTATTCCAAATGAGAATTCTTTTCTAGTATAGGGCTGCCTGTTTTCCCAGATAACAATTTGGCATCCCATTTATAAATAAAGTCCTCTACTACCTTCTCGCCCACCACATGCAGGTCAATTTGTGCCCAGGCTGGCACTCCTCCCCCTTCAAAGAATGAGGTGATGTATCTTGACTGGGCCGCTCAATAGTACTTCCTGAAGTCTACGATTTATAATCCACCTAAACTGTAATCCTAGGTCAATTTTTCCATAGAGACCCTGGCTACCTTTCCATTCCATAGAAATGTCCTTATTCATGAGAGCAAATTTTGAAGAATCCCTGGGGAAAAGCACAGGCAATGTCTGGAAGAGGTACTGGAGCCTCGGCAACACATTCATTTAAATACAGTTGACCCTGGCCACTAAGGTTATGGACAGGGACATCCACCTATTTAAGTCCTCCTTGATTCTCTCAAATGTAGTTTATATAAATTATTCAAGTTATCATCTATTCTGACACCCAGATATTTGATCCAGTTTTGTGGCCACTTTAAATAACCGTTTTCTTGGCATTGACTGAAATCCTCCTTAGTGAATGGCATCATTTCACTCTTGTTCCAATTTACCTTGTAGCCAGAGATCTCCCCACAGTCCCCCAAAGTAGAGCGCAGTTTAGACAACAAGTTCACTGGGTCTGTCAGATATATCAGTACGTCATCAACAAATAAATTGATTTTATGTTCCTCCTGGCCTGCTCTAAAACCCTTAATGCCTGGATCCTGGCGAATGGCTTCGGCTAGTGTCTCCATGGCTAGTATGAACAGGGTTGGAGATAGCGGGCACCCTTGCCTGCTTGATCTTGTCAATGGGAAAGCTGGAACAATTTGTCCATTGGTTCTATAATATTGACTGAACTGTAAGGGACAGTTCTGTGCACTGAATATTGGGTCAGAATTCCACTTCAATGAAAAGGGAATCTCCATAAAATTTGAGTTGTCCTTTCCAACGTAAATATCCTATCCTTGCTAGATTTGGTGCTCCCCTTAATTAGTTATGTGATGTTCTGCGTGAGAAGACAATTAAAAAGCTTTCCTCCATAAATCTGGCCATCATATGCATCTACTACTTGTCATAGAGATGATTTTAGTCTTTTATTGAGCTATGCTTCAGCTCCTCTTTTAACAGATGGAAAGAAGCAAAAGCACCATGGTTTTTTTTTGTAATACCAAGTCTTCAGCACATCAAAGACAATAACAGGATAATGGATCTATCAATCAAATGCATCAAATTTTCTGTATTGGCTGACAGCTCCCATTCACTGGCCCATCTTTTCACGTCATGTCCAAGCTTTCTCATTGTGCTTTAATGTTTTTTTTCCCTCTGCCAGAGAAGAGAATTCTACCCTATCCCCTATTCAAATAATAGAATCACTCTTCTAAACAAAATCTATTTCCTCACTGGAAATAAAAATACATTTTATTAGTAATGCCAGTGAGAATTCAGCAAAGAGTAATGGGAGTGTGAAATGTTCATATTAGAGGCTCACAATCACCAGCTGAGCATCTGCAAGATCTTGCTCCTCCAAATCAAACCATAAATATTTTGAACTGTAGAATTGTGTATGGCTGTTCATTGCTATCAGAATAATGATGAGAGCTGAGGAGGTGAAGAAGCAACAAGATACATTGTGCAATAAATCACATTAGCTTGAGTACAACTTTCTTGAAGGATATTCATTTTAATACATTAAACATGGTCTTGCACTTCTAAGACTCAAGTAATAACAGTGTCATATTATATGAAATTTATTTTTGCCTGCTGCAAGGCAGACAGATTTACCTCCGGCAGGAATTACCTAAGCACCTCTTACAGTCAAATTCTAACTAGTATTAATGGACTAATAAAAAGTGCCCCAGCTCTGCATCATTTTCAGTTATATCACATTAAACCTGAATATTGTTTAAAATGATGGCGTAAATTATACATGGCTCAATGATTCATTTAAATTTACGTTAAATTCCATTTTAATACACATGATTAACCTGGGATTTCTGGATAATTTAAATTTGTGCAAAAATAGTCCTTTAAATTAGCTGAATAATGTCCAGATTAAAATGGGTCATTAATGCCATCATCACCATTCCTTGAATGAACAAAGCATGTCCACATTATTTGTTGAGATGGTTGCATTCGGTTCTTCAAAGCTGATTGCATCACAAAAAATAAAAACCAACTTTTATTTTCACAATAACTGGAAACATACTTACCACTATTTACAGCACAGACAAAGTGGTACTTAAGAGGGCAGCCTTTAATGTAGCAGCCTAAAGCGGCACCAGTCTTCTGACACATGGAACAGAACTGTAGAAAGCAGATGAGCATCAGAAAAACAATTACAAAAGAGAAGCAAACTATTATAGGGCAGTAATTTCACATTTTTCAGTTGTGGCACCCATGTAATCTAATGGACAACTGCAGTGGAGTTTGTTTACATGTTTAAATCATTCAACAACATATTTGATGCATTGGTCCATATTCCACAAATTTTCGGTACTTTTTCATTCAATTGAGAATATTCCAGGAATGTATGCATGTTGTGGGACTTGTTCAGCAGATGCAATTCTCTTCAATCTGCCTGCATGATCATAATAATTATATCAAAGCACATCCAAAAGAGAAATGCATAAATTAGGAAAGCAATTTCAGACAGTAAATAGTTCTGTTGAATTAATCTGCAACTTGATTGTGACACAAAAGTATCAGCATTTACTAGAATTAAGATTGAAAATTGACACCATATTTGATAATTACTTGGACACCAAGATGAGATCCTGAAGTTGGTCAGTGAAGCAGCCCTAAAGTTTCTATGAAAACATAGTTTAATATTTTGGGGTCTTTTAGAATGAGACTATGCATGGGAATTGAGTTTCTGATGCAGTTCAAATAAATAATAATGCATACATGCTCATCTTTATTAAGCAATCTTAAATGTTTAAAAGTTCTCTAACAACGTGTTGTTTGCTTCTTGATAAGCTGTGGTTAGAAATGTTCAATGTCATTGATAACTCTGCCTACTTGACAGTCTTCTTTCTTTCTTTGGCTTGGCTTCACGGACGAAGATTTATGGAGGGGTAAATGTCCACGTCAGCTGCAGGCTCGTTTGTGGCTGACAAGTCCGATGCGGGACAGGCAGACACGGTTGCAGCGGGAAATTGGTGGGTTGGGGTTGGGTGTTGGGTTTTTCCTCCTTTGTCTTTTGTCAGTGAGATGGGCTCTGCGGTCTTCTTCAAAGGAGGTTGCTGCCCGCCGAACTGTGAGGCGCCGAGATGCACGGTTGGAGGCGAGATCAGCCCACTGGCGGTGGTCAATGTGGTAGGCACCAAGAGATTTCTTTAGGCAGTCCTTGTACCTCTTCTTTGGTGCACCTCTGTCACGGTGGCCAGTGGAGAGCTCGCCATATAACACGATCTTGGGAAGGCGACGGTCCTCCATTCTGAAGACGTGACCTACCCAGCGCAGTTTGATCTTCAGCAGCGTGGATTCGATGCTGTCGGCCTCTGCCATCTCGAGTATACTTGACAATAATCAGCCACTATTTAGCAAAGATAATTTTGAAATTATAGCCAACATTTGAAAAGGTGAAGGTCCTTGTTACTGAGATTGTTAAAACATTGTGGACATGTTGTCAATGGTGTGTTTCATAGCTGCAAGTTTTCAATACTTCAGCACCACCTTTTTTATTTACATACACACATATACTTATATACATATACACACATAGATGCAAACACACACACACACACATGTGTGCGCATGCACATGTAAACACACACACATAAGTATGTATGTGTAGTATAGACACACAAATTATACATGTACACACACAGCTTCGCCACCTGCCTCTGGGGAATGATCATATTAAACTCCAAATTGAAGTCAATAGCAGCCTGGCGTATGAGGCATTGTTCTCCAGGTAAGCCAGGACAGAGTGAAGAGGCAAGGCTATAGCATCATCCGCTTGTCCTGTTTGGACTTGCCTCACACTTTCAGATTTAAATTTGCAACTCCTTGACCCATCTTTCTAACTAATCTAGATCCTGCCATGGATCTAGGCCCTTCCTCACTGTCCACTGCATTATTAGTTTTGGTATCCCATTCACAAATTTACTAATCATGTTAACTGCATCACTGCAAGTTATTATAGATGGCAAACAACAGTGGACTCAGTACTGATCGTATTCGCACACCATGGGTCATTGGCCTCCATTCAGAAAAACATGCTGCCACAACAATCCTCTACCTTCTACTAGGCCAGTTTTGAATCTAATTCATCACCTCTACTTAGATCCCAGGTAATCTAACCTTTCAGACTAACCAGCTACATGGGGCCTTGTCAAAGGCCTTGCTAAAGTCTATATACATAATGTCTACTACCCTGCCCTCATCAATCCTCTTTGTCACCTCTTCAAAAAACATTTCAGATTTGTAGCACATGAAATTCCATGTATGAAGTCATACTGACTTTCCAATCAGTCCCTGATCACCCAAATGTTGGTAAATTTTGTCCTTCAGAAACTCCTCCAGCAATTTTCTGATCACTGACGTAAAGCTCACTGGCTTTTAGTTGCCTGGCTTGTCCTTGCTACCCTTTTTAAAATAACACCCCACAGCCTGGAAAAAAGACTAAATCTTAGCAAAGCCATTCACAATTTCTTCCCTAGCTTCCCACAAGGTGAGAGGATATGCTTCATCAGAACCTGGGATTTAGGCCTCATTAATACACTCCAAGGCTGCCAAGATCTCCTCTCTAGTAATTTAGTCCAGGACATGGTTTCCCTCAATTCCTTTGCGTCCATGATCTTCACCACAGTAAAAAGTGATGAGAAAGATTCATTCAAATTCCCACCCATCTCTTGTGACGCTATAGAAAAACAGCCCTGTTGATCTTTAATGGGCCCAATTCCTTCGCTAGCCACTATTGGTAGACCTGTAGAAACACTTTGGATTTTCCTTTATCCTGCCTCCCAGATCCATCTCATGTCCTCATTTTGCCCTTCAAATTTCACTTTTTAAACCTCTTATACATCTTGGGATTTTTTTTTTGATTTTGACTCCTTAATTATGATATATGCTTCCTTTTTCCTGAAAGAACTTCAATATCCTTCATCACCACAGTTTGTTAAACTTGCCCTTCATCCTAATATAAACATGCACTGCCTAACTCTTGTTATTTCGCCTTCAAAACCTCCCACCTTCTAGCAACAACATCCACATCCTTTATCGGTTCTACTAGTTACATCCCTTAGACTCCAGTGAAATAAGGTAACACTTTCATAAATCTGATGGTTTCGTCTTATCCCATTGCTATTTTTGAAGTGTTCATTTATCTTTTTTTTAAATAGATTCCAGCATGTTCTATTTGGTTAGTCTGCAAATCCAAGGTTTCTCCTTTCAGTGCATTTCACAAAAGTACTGGAGAAACTCAGCAGGCCAAGCAACATTCACAGTACGTTTCGGGCCTGAATCCTTCCTCAAAAATCAGACAGGCACCTGTATAAAAAGATGGGTGGAGGCAGGGGATGACACAGGCTATCAGTTAACAGATGGATGGATATAGGTGGGAGGGTAGAAGAGAAAGCAGCTGAGATGGGAGAGAGGGCAGAGGGTGAAGAAAGTCAGTTTTCTAAGAAAAGAGAATGGAGTGGGGAGCTGGAGAAAGGGAGATAGAATGAGGAAAAGGGAAAGACCAGTGGATGGAGTTAACAGAGACCAGAGAAGTTGGAGACTGCTGAGGTGAATACATGGTGGTGTTGTTGGCCCTAATTTTACAGGCAGTACATGAGGCCATGGACATACATGTCAGTATACCACCAATGTGCAAGTTTTTAAATAGTGAAGTTGCTTTACCACCCTTCATTCTGCAGATGTCATTCCATAAATCAGTAGAATTCTGGATGATGATAGATGCCTCCACCCCCGTCAAAGCAATTTCTGGGATGCAAGTTACCAGGGATTTAGAACCTTTCAGTTGAATGAATTTCTCAAGTACTATTAATTTATTTCTTTTAATTTCTCCTTTTCATAATAATCTTGAATCCCTTGCATTGAGGAAATTACCTTTGTCCACTTCTGTGAACACAAAACCAATGCATTTTCTTAATTCTCCATTACAAATTCTTCCATTAATTCAGAACTAGAAGAATCTTCATTTGATTTTACTAATTTTTAAAAAAATATACTTGTAGAAGCTTTTTATAATTCACTTCTATGCAAGTTTATTCTTTGCCCTCTCTTGTGACGATCAAATTGCACCCAGTCCTCAAGCTTGCTATTTTTTCTGACTACATTACCTGACTCCATTTTGAATCTAATACCATCCTTATTTTAATTAGAATAGTCAAGATGCTTTCCTATTTATTTGTGTGACCTAGAACTGATCTCGAATTGAGTTACTTAAAGAAAAATTATTTTATTTTATGGTCGTTCTTTCAAAATAAAGTTATAATTACAAAATCCTTCTGATCACCTATCCTCTCATTGGCTCTACAAAATAAATCCCAACTTTCCCTAGATTACTAGACTACAAAGATTTTGCTTCTTGAACACTTTTGGGTGTATTTTATGGATTTTGGGCAGCTGATCATGAAAATCAACTTTTCTGCATTCGTACATGAATATCTTCCCTGCTAATCTTGTTGCAGTCAGTGATGAACATGGTGAAAGGTTTCACTAGGAGATTGTGAGCGTGGAAAAGAGGTATCAGGACAATTGGAATCCCTCAATGCTGGCTGACCACTGTCGGACACTGACACGAGAGTACAAACCAAAATCAGCGACAAAACATTTTTAGGTGAGTTGAACAAGCACAATGTGTCAGCATTATTACGGAATTACACTTGCTAAATTCAATAAAAATTAATTTAATGTTTCTCCAACTTCCTACTTGATACACCAAATCTGAAATGATCTCTTGTTCAGGAAGCAAACTTTTGAAAAAAAGTTGTCCAGTGTAATTAATTCACATTTGATTTGACCAGAATACATGTAGGTTCAACATTGTAGTTATTGTTGCTTACATCTGTAATTTCCCGCATGTTTCAGTCCTGCTCCAACAATCTGACGATCAAGTGTCATCCATTCTCTGTGCCAGGGGAGTTTTCCCCATCATCCTGGTTGCATTTTGTTAACATTCTGCAACCAAGCTAACATCAGGTTGGCTGAGCACTGGCTTTAATAGGGCATCAATCAAGAAGAGAAGGGTGAGCTGCCTCAATGACTTATGCCAATTAACACTCAAATCCACTGTAATTAAATACTTTGAGAGGTTGGTCCTGGCCTGAATTAACACATATCTAAGCAAAGGCCTGGGCCCACTACATTTTGTCTGTCACCACCATCTCACTTGCTTTCCACTCATCCTTGCATTAGACTGCTTTTCATCAATTTTCAAAACCAACTGGACACATCTTCCCCTCTCCTCCACTCTCTGACTCCCTCGTGCACTCATCTCTCACCACCAATCACCCCCACCCAACCCTTCCCCTGTGACCCCAGGAGGTGTCACACTTGCGCCTACACCTCTTCCCTCACCACAGTCAGTGGCCTCAAACAGGCCTTTCAAGTGCAGCAACACTTCACTCGTGTATCTGCAGAATTGATTTACTGCATCTGGTGCTCCCTTTGTGGCCTTCTCTATATTGGGCACATACTGGGAAATTGCTTCACTGAGCCCCTTAACTCTGTCCACAGCAGTGACAGGGACCTCCCAATGGCCAACCATTTCAGGTCTGCTTCCCATTCCCAGACTCACATGTCTGTCCATGACCTTATGTGCCATCCCACCAAAACCACCCGTAAATTGGAGGAGCAACAACTGATTTTCTGTCTGGGTACTCTCCAGCTGGACATCGACTTTTCAGGTTTCTGTTCACCTGGTCCCCTTTCCCCCTCTACCCCCTTCCCTCTCTATTCCGCTAGCCATGCCTCCTCCCCTTGCTTGCTGCTGTATCAACCTACTTTCTTCTGCTTTGTGACCACATCTCCTCCCTTACTCTTTTATTCAGACTCCTACCAACATTTTTCCATACCTTGATGAAGGGCTAAAGCCCAAAATTAGTTATGTAATTTATGTAATGTAATTTTATCTTTGCTAATATAAAGGACACCATTTGACTTACTGAGTGTTTCCAGCATTGTCAACTATGGCGTCTGCAGACTTTTATCTTTTACATCCCCTCAGTGCTGGTTAGTAAGCTTCAAAACCTGGGCCTCTGTACCACACTCTGCAACTGGATCCTTGACTTCCTCATCAGAAGACCACAGTCAGTGTGAATCAGTAACAACATCTCCTCCTCACTGGCGATCAACACAGGGGCATATTATATGCTAAGCCCACTATTTCAACACTCATGACTGTGTGGCTAGGCAAATGCCATCTACAAATGTGCCAATATCACCAGGGTTGTTGGCAAAAACTGCAGCTGGCAATGGGGAAATGTACAGCAGTGAGATAGATGAGTAGTGTCACAATAACAACTTTAAACTCAACATCAGCAAAACGATGGAATTGATTGTGGACCCAGCATGGAGAAGGCAGAAGAACACAAACCAGCCCTCATCGAAGCAGTGGAGAGGGTAAGAAACTTCAAATTCCTGGGTGTCAAGATCTCTGAAGAAACTATGCTGGAGCCATCATGTCAATGGAATCAGGAAAAAGGAACACCAGCAGCTATATTTCATTAGGAGTTTGAGAATATTTGATATGTCACCACTCTTGCAAATTTCTACAGGTGTATCGTGGAAAGCATTCTGGAGATGCAAAGGACAGAAAGAGGTTACAGAGGGTTGTAAACTCAACCAGCGCCATCATGGGCATGATTCCTTACTCCATTAAGGACATTTTAAGAGGTGAAGCCTCAGGAAAGCAGCTTTTATCATCAAGGACCCTCAACACCCAAGCCATGCACTTTTCTCACTGCTACCATCAGGAAGGTGGTACAGGACCCTGAACACATACATTCAACATTACAAAAACAGCTTCTTCCTCTCCACCATAAGATTTCTGAACAGATAATGACTCTATGGACTCTACCTCACTTTTTCTCCTTTTTTTTTTGCACATTATTTATTTTTTTAAAAAATCTTAAACTTAAGGAATTGTAGTTTATGGTAATTTTGCACTTTATTCTGCACAATACTGCTACTGCAAAACATCAGATTTCATCACACACGTTCAAGTCAATAAACTGGATTCAGATACAGATGCATAACTGTAACATAGGACTTATTAACAACAACCAGAAGTACAGGCTCACCCAGGGCTTGAGGTGAGAGTGATCTTATGGTGGAGAGGAAGAAGCTGTTTTTGTAATGTTGAATGTATGTGTTCAGGATCCTGTACCACCTTCCTGATGGTAGCAATTGGCTATATTGGCATACTGACAAGACAGAAAGGTATTTGCAATACTGGAATTTATTAATTTGAAAGTTTTCATGTATTAAACCTGAAGCCTATTGTGAACATGTGCAAGATTTAAAATGAGAAGGAACAAAAAATATAGTAATGTCAGGTTCAATACATTATCGTCAAAGTATACTTCTCTCCAGTTGATTTCCAGGACTCAAACAAGTGTAGAAAGATTTTCTGTCTTTCAATGGTACAATATAATTTCCAGTACATTAGGATGCAATTTTTAAAACTTTATTTCTGAACAATTTAAAAGCATGACTCTCAGATACACTTTAGAAGGTTTTGATGACATCAGCCAGTCAAAAGGCAAGCAGGGCAGGGCCTCAAGGTCTGAACTTGTTTGAGACCAGTTTGCTGTTGATCTGGCCACAACAGCCCTGCCTCTAGATTGACTGGTTTCAAAAGATCACGCAAAGTAAATGCAGCAACTCTAAAAACCAAAGAGGCGGGGACGGTATCATGTTTAAATGGCCCAATGCTTTTTGTAAAGTCATTTATAGATTATCCCACACTGCAGGTTTGATATTAACTAAATCCTTTTTCAAGCAATTTGTTGAATCTGAGGAAAGGCAACAGTGGGATCAAAATTAATTTGGATGATTCAAAACAAACCATCTTTTGTTACTCCTTTGTTGTCTTTCCTTTCTCATGGAAGGAATTATTGATAAAGTCAAATGATACAAATTGCACAACACATCCTGGGACTTGTCGACTGACAAGTCAGTGATCTCTGGACTTCTCTTTAAAACAAATTCTTTCTGCAATTACTAATTCTGTGCACATTACATTTTAGGAAGATTGTACCAATTTGATGTTAATCTGATGGTTAATCTAATGGTCAAGGCTATTAAGTGAATGGAGCAGATGCCCTGCTGTGTCTACACACAGAAGGGGCTTCAGTTTAATATTTCTCCACAAATTGGCAGTGGTGCACTCCTTTCTTTTACACTGTAATGCCAGTCAAGACACGGTATGCTCATCTCTGGAGCTCAAAACCCACAACCTTGTTAGAGGCTACAGGGACAGTTAAACTGACATTCAACTGAAGCAAAGATCACATATGCACGTAGATTCAAAGAATGGCAACAACTTTTGCTGTCTTCTTCATGTTCTTTTTTTTGTGTGAGCTATTTAGGAACACGGAGCATCAAAGATTAAATCAATGTTCCAATTAATTTTGTTTTCCTCAAGCTGGAATCATAGGTGATTAAGATTCTTATTTACGATCTCTCAAATGAAGCAAATACAATAAATTCAAGCAGCCCATCCAGTGATTAATGGAAATCAAGCACAAATAGAACAGCAGGTTGACCATTGTGTGACAGATTGCAAAAGTACATGAGACTCGTATGTTATTCTCATGAATAATCCCGATAGTAATAATGTGCTGCACTGGTTGGCTCAAGTCCACATATATCACACCATTTCATGCTCTCCTTTCAGTTGGGTCCTTGGGAATGATGTTTGTTAAGAGCAGTAATTTATTTTTTGAATACTTCACTACCAGCATAGCCTTTTCCAAAACCTTTTTTCTATTCCCATATTCCCACCTTTAATCTCTCCACTGACACGTATGAATATTGATAGTACAGAAATAAAAGTACAGACATGCATAAAATGGATAAGTACAATGAGAAAAAGGACAAAGACTAAAGGGGCAGATGTTTAAAAAAGGCAGAGAATAAGAGTATAGCCTGAAAGCCAACATAAAAGGGAAGTGAAAGGCAAATAAATTAATGACAAGGAGAAATAAGACTAAATAATATCTCTATAGGCAAGTAAGTCACAAAAGGGGTACTAAAACAGTGTTCTGCATTCCAAAGAAGATACTACCCAAATTACAATAAATTATGGTTAAGATGAAGATGAGAAAGGCAGACAAATAAGAGGGAGATACTTCACCAGGTATAGATGGTATGTGTCTGCTTTAAGGACCAAATTTGCAGAAATATTAGGTAGAATATTTTACAGAATTGTTGATGTGCAATAGGCCATTTAACCCGATGAAATTACCCCTTCTTAAACTGAGCTAGTGCCACAGTACTGGAGGATAGCAAATGTTCAAAGTAAACCCAAGAAATTCAAAAGCTTAACAATGTTCAGAATCTGTGTAAACAAAATCAAGAACAAAATGAATTGTCAATTGGAGAAGTATAAGAAAATAAAGAAAGACTAGTAGATACTTTTTAATAAAGCTTTTAGAGCAAACTGTGTTACCCAACTCATTTTGAGTTTTTTTTAAATGTAACACTGGAGGTTGACGAGGTCAATGTGTACCAGCTTTCAAATGACATTTGATAAAGCTTGTCAACCAAATTGAAGCTTAGGATTAAAAAGCAATGTGGATACAAAATGGAAAAGAAAGTCTGGTGAATAGTAGTTTACTGTTTTGACTTGGGATATGTCTGCATTAAGTATCATTTTGAAATCTACAATAGACATGAAACTGTTAAGTGTGTACACAGTGTGGATAGTGATAAACTCCAGAAAATTAAAGTGAGGTTAATGGTTTAGGTAGTAGATACATGGCTAATGAAACTTAAAAGGTGTACAAGTTCATTGGAATTATGCTTGAGCTATGAAAATGTCTGAACTGCTTAAAGAAATAATTAAAAAAACAAATAGCATCTCAAGTTTGATAAAGATATTATGCTTAGAACATTTTATGTCCAATACAAGTTACTGCATTATAGGTAACAGATTTTACTAAAAAGGGTTTAATGGAATGATTCCAGAGGTAAAATAAATGAATTGCATGGCTAGATCAGAGAAGCAGGAATTGCTCTCTGTGCAACAAAAAGATTGTGAAGTGACTGGATGGAATTGTTCATAATTTTAAAAAATGGTCCAGACGGAGAGAAAACAAACATATTTCAATTGGCAGAAAACCAGAGGATATAAATTAAAAGTGATTGGTAAAAGAGCCAGTGTTGACATTGGGGAATATCTTTTTCACAGAGCAACTGAGATAGGTCATTCATTCATCATCTCCAAAGGAGAACAGATTTATAGACTTTCAATCTGGAGTGTAGGAGACTAAGGTTTTCTTTCTCCCTTTCTCATGCAGAATTATGTGAAAAGGATTGCAATTTACTAAAATGCATTTGCAGTGAGCTGGAATGAGGTCAAAAGGCCAAATAGTCTCTTGCAGTTACATAATGTTGATTTGAAAAATTCAAATCTTACAAATTTCACAAAACCCATAATCCTACGTATTGTTGACCTCCTGCATAACAGGACACCTCATCTCAGGTGTTTAGAGGGCAGGTGTGTTCATCTACTAACCTGGCCACAATGAAATGGGCCAGATCATGTTGATGGCTAGTCAGAAGTGCATGAGTGCAATGGATGTCAATTTAGTCAGTTTGTCATTCCCTACCATCCCTTTGTGTGCAAGGCTTTCTACAGCTAATGAGCCAAGGGGGCAGATACAACATGTATTTGGACATGCTGCTTTACATTAATCACAAAGGGGTCTCAGTCATTTGAAATTGGGTCACTGGCCTGTTATTAAACAATAAATTGGCTAAATGTTTTTGTTTACTTTTTAAATTTCATATTATGCATAGGTTTTTGATAAATACATTTATTTGAAATATTTTAAAACATTTTAAATCAATTTTAATAGCTCTTAAAGTCTCCGATTCTCAAAGCTGTCGGGACAATAGTGGGACAGGTGTATGGCCTCACAAGCCACTTTTCGGTGTTCCCAGGAGTTCAGCTGGCATGTTTAGGTGGCCACAGAGTGGATGCCTTTCTGGCACTTGAATGTGCCAGCTGACTGATAGCCATCTAGCAGCAAAATCTGGCTACTCAGGACAGTGGTCTAGTCCCACCCACACTGCCTTGACGTCTTTACAGCGTGTCAGGGCATGTCTGACAAACAACTCAGGCATGAATTGACTCCCGCTGCCGGTCTCTCCCCCTCGCCTGCCCGACGCGCGCTGCCGGTGCCTCCCCCGAACCAAGAGTCAATGGATGACGACGTCACCGCGACGTCATCAGCCCGCCCCCTGGCAGCCCGGCTGCTCTCAGCTGCAACAGAGGATACTCCAAGCAGGATATTATACCTCCTGGAGAAGGGTTGGGTGAGTAAACCTCCTGGCCGGCTTCTCCCGTTTCAGATGGCCACAATACAGCCGCACAGGAGTATAATGTGCGGCTTTACAGTCGGGTATTATGGCCATCTGAAAGTGCCTACAGTGTGATACTTTGAGCCTGATCATTCATTTGACCTGTTTGAAGATAGAACACTACAGCAAAGTACAGGCCCTTCGGCCCTCGAATACTTTGACAACAGCTATGAAAGAGGCCACCTGATCACTGGGAATTGAACAGGCGCAATAGGTTGGTACAATCAGAAGGCTAACATGGGTAGGTTAATGAGAGAGGTAAGGAGTGATTGACGAGAGTCAACAGCTCAGATTGGGCATAGCCACCCCTATAGTTCTTTACAAAACTAGAAGCTGGTTGAAACTTGTAAATTTCAGGTTGAAGATCATAATTTAATTTCTTTAAAACAATTACAATAATTAAAATACCATGTACCACAATTCTCTGGGCTAAATGAACTTTTTTGCTGCAATTTGCAGCCCTTTCAATCTTTAATCTCAATGAGGACTACTTATTATTACATCGTTTTTGTAAGACCTAGTTGTATACAAATTGAATGCAATATTGATGATACAGTACCTCAAAATGTTCTCTTTTCCCCAAGATATGTACAGCCATTATCAGAAAATGAAGATATAATAGTGATTTTTTTTTAAAAAATATACACCACACATCCATTCTGGTGTGAAAATTTGACATTGTTCAGCTATGTCTGATCTAAACACCAACAGCCAGCCATTTAGGCGCCTACATATTGTTTGGTCAACTGCTACTACATACCAATTCATCTGACTTCCTTCTCCACCAATAGACTCACCCAATTGAGTCCACCCATGTCAGACAGAAACCAATCACAAGAAAAACTTGGGAAAAAAAAGGCATTCGAGTTATTTATTATAATTTTTAAAAAATATTAAAACTACATGAATGTTTTTAAATGTTTTAAAGCTTTTCTCACACAACTGACAGCTATCAAAGACCAGGACATCTGGTGGTGGAGATATTCAGCTGAAACCCAATTGCCACTGGGAAATAGCTCAAAATCATTAGGATCCTTAAGTGCAGAGCATTTACCTATCTGGCCATTCACATCCCAAAATACTTTAGGCTAACAGAAAATCCAGCACAATATAGCTCAACACATAAATTCTGATGTCTACATTCAAACTAAATGAAAGAGACACAAGAAAGTACATCACATCTTTGTGCCGTGTTGCAATTATGTCACAAAACCAACTCCAACTCAGTTTTTACTTCTGGAGGGGTGAAACATGAAAGTCTGCAGATGCTGTGATTGCAGTAAATAAACAGAAATGCTGGAGGAACTCGGCAAGGTCTCATAGCATCCATAGCAAAGATATACAGATATTACCGACATTTTAGGCCTGATCCCTTCTTCACGGTATAGGAAGAACCGGGCAGCACCTGAATAAAAGAAATAGCAGGGGAGGAGCACAGATCAACAGACAAAAGGTGATAAATTGCATGCGGAGAAGAGGACTGGAGAGAAGAAAGGTAAACACACTAAAACGCTGGAGGAACTCAGCTGGTCTATTCAGCATCTATACGAAACAAAGGTACATCTCCGACATTTTGGGCCTGAGCCGTTTTTCAAGGGGAAAAAAAGATCAGAAAAGGAAGAAGCAGGATATTTCAGAAAGTTTCAGAATGTAATGGAGGAGGAATCCAGACCAACATAAGGAGTTCACAAGATCGCATCTGCTCCGCCATTCCACCACGAGCTCAACCATTTTCCCATCTAGTTCCAATTTCCAGCCTTTTCCCCATATCACCTGATACCGTGACTAAACTATTAATTTCCTCATTAAACTCCCCCAATGATCGAGCCTCCTCATCTGTATGTGGCAACGCATTCCATAGATCCATGACCCTCTGGCCAAAAAAATTTCTCATCTCTGTTTTAAATTGGAATCCTCTAATTCTAACTGTGCCCTCTTGACCTGGACTCACCCACCAAGGGAAACAACTTATTCACATCTACTCTGTCCAATCCTTTCAGCATTCAAAATGTTTCTATGAGATCCCCTCTCATTTTATACTCCAATGAATACAGACCAAGAGCTTCTAAACGCTCCTCATATGTTAGCCCTTGCATTCCAGGAATCATCTTCATAAATCTTCTCTGAACTCTCTCCAACATCAGTACATCCCTTCTAAGATAAGGGGCCCAAAACTGCACCTAGGTCTCACCAGTGCTCCATTGAACCTTATCAGCATCCCCTTACTCTTATACACTACTCCTCTTGAAAAAATGCCAACAGAGCATTTGCTTTCATTACTGCTAATCCAACCTGATGGTTAACCTTCAGGGTATCCTGCACAAGGACCCCCAAGTCCCTTTGCACTTCTGAATTTTGAATTTTTTTCTCCATCTAAATAATAATCTGCTCATTTATTTTTTCTTCCAAAATGCACAACTGTACATTTCTCAATCATGTATCTCATCTCCCATTTCTTTCCCCATTCTCCTAAACTGTCCAAGTCTCCCTGCAACTTTTCAGTTTCTTCAACACTTCCTGCTCCTCCATCTATCTTGGTGTCATCTGCAAATTTAGCCACAAAACCATTCACTCCATAATCTAAAATCATCAATGTACATTGTAAAAAGAAGCAGCCCAACACCGACCCCTGCAACCAACCAGAACAGGATCCCTTTATTCCTACCCTTTGTTTTCTGCCTATCAGCCAATGCTCCACCCAATCTAATATCTTTCCTGTAATTTCATGGGTTTTCATCTTATTAAGCAACCTCTTATGTGGCACCTTATCGAAGGCTTTTTGAAAATCCAAATACATAACATCCACAGCCTCTCCATTGTCCATCTTACTTGAGATTTCCTCAAAAAAATTCCAATAGGTTGGTCAGGCAGCTTCATGAAACCATCATGTCATGCACCTCAAGGTATTTCATAACCTCACCCTTGAGGATCAAATTAAATAATTTTCCAACGACTGATGTCAGACCTATAGGCCTGTAATTTTCTTTTTTCTGCCTCTTTTCTTTAACAGTGGAACCACATTTGCGGCCTTCCAGTCCTCCAGAACCATGCCAGAGTCTATTGATTCCTAGAAAATCATTTTCAATGCCTCCAAAATCTCTAAAGCCACCTTCTTCAGAACCCAGGGAACTTACCTAGCCTTAGTCCATTTAGTTTACCAAGCACTTTCTCTCTCGTAATCTTGACTGTATCTAATTCTATTCCCTGAGACTGTTGATTATCAGGTATATTACTAATGTCTTCCGCAGTGAAAACTGATACAATATACCCATTTAGTTCCTCTACCATTAAAATTTCTCCAGCATCATTTTCAATCAGCCCTATCCCCATGTCTCTCTTTTACTCTTCATATATGAAAAAACAGTATCCCTTTGTATGTTATTTGCCAACTTCCTTTCAATATTCATTTTTGCTTTCCTAATGACTTTCTTAGTTTCTTTCTCTAAGTTTTTGAAAGTTTCCTAGTCCTCTGTTTTTCCATTAATTTTTGCTTCCTTGTATGTCCTTCCCTTTTGCCTTCACTTTAGGCCTAACCTCTCTTGTTGGCCACATTTGTGCCATTTTTCCATTCATAATTTTCTTTTTTCTAGGAATATATTTATCCTGCACTTCCCTTATTTCTTGTAGAAATATCATTCAATTCTGCTCTGCCGCCCCTCCATCTAGTTTACTTTTCCAGTCAACTTGGGCCAGTTCCTCCCCCATACCACTGTAATTTCCTTTGTTCCACTGAAATATTGACAATATAAATATTGGTATCAGTTTCTCCCTTTCAAATTTGAAATTGAACTCAATCATATTATGATCTCTACTTCCTAAGGGTTCCATTACCATTAGTTCCTCAATCACCTCAGGTGCATTACACAGCACCCTAAACAGCCGATCCCCTGGTGGGCTTATCGACAAGCTGCTCCAAAAAGCCATCCTATAGGCATTCCACAACTGTCTCTCCTGAGATCTAGTACCTTCCTGACTTTCCCAATCCCTTTTCATGTTAAAATCCCCTATAATAATTATGACATTTTCCTTCTGGCATGCTTCTTCCAGCTGTAACTGTAGTCCAGCTCCTTGCAGCTGTTTGGGGGCCTGTATGTAACTGCTATAATGGTCCTTTTACCCTTGCCATTTCTTAACTCATCCCATAAGGATTCTACCTCTTCCAATCCTGTGTCCCTTGGCTCAGTCTGGCAGTACATGCGACCATCGACAGCCATGTCATTAAGGGAATAGGATATGATAAGGGACTAGACAAAATTTATCATGTCTTTGCGAAAGGAAACAGGGAATGGAGAGATGACGGGGGAAGAAGGGGGTGGAAGCCAGAGAAGTCAATATTAATGCCACCCAGTTGGAGGGTGCTCCAACAATTTGCTGGTAGTCTCAGTCTGGTAGTACATGAGACCATGGACAGACATGTTGGCAAGGGAATGGGATGGAGAATTGAAATGGGTGGGCACTGGGAGATCCACAATATTGCGGTGGTCAGAGCCAAGCTGCTCAACAAAACGATGTAGAGGAGACCATATTAGGAACACCCAGATGCATTAGATGACCCCTGAAATGTTGCTTCACTTGGAAGGACTGTTTGGGGCCCCAAATAGAGCTGAGGGAGGAAGTGCAGGGGTAGGTCCCAAGAGAATTATTGGTGGGGAGGGAGGAATGGACAAGTGAGTCATAACAGGAGTGGTTCGGCAGAAGGCAGAGAGGGGAACGTATCTAGTGATGGGATCACGTAGCAGGTGGCATAAATGGCGGAGGAGCATGTGTTGAAAGTGCAGGCTGGTCTGGTGGTAGGTGAGGATGAGGAATGCTGTCCTAGTTGGGTGGAGGGGGTCCAGGGTAGATGTGCAGGTAATAGGGGACATGCGGGGGAGTGCTGAGTTGATGGCGGTAGTGGGAAAGCCACACTGTTTGAAGGAGGACATCTCTGATGATCTAGCATGGAAGTCCTCATCCTGATGTGACAGAGATGGAGGGATTGAGAGAATGGAATGGAATCCTTACAGTTCAGGGTGGGAAGTGGTGTAACCGAGGTAGCTGTGGGTGTTGGTGGGTTTATAGACGATGCTGGTCAAGAGTTTTGTCTCCTGAGATGGAGAGATGGTGGGGGGGGGGGGGTGGAAGAGAGATACCAAGTGAATTTGATGTTAGGGTGGAAGCTGGCAACGACATCATCATGGGTACATGAGGCAGCTTCAAAATAGTCATCAATGTAGCAGAGGAAAAGATGAGGGGCCTTGCTGGTGAAGGCTTGTAGTATGGATTGCTCCACATAGCCAACAAAAAGACAGGCATAATTGGGGCCCATGCGGGTACCCATGGCTACCCCTTTAACTTGGAGGAAGTGGGATGAGTCAAAGGAGAAATTATTGAAGGTGAGGACAAGTTCTGCCAGCCAGTTGAGGGTGGTGGTGAAGGACTGGTTGGTTCTATTGTTCAGAAATTACCAAAGTGCTTTGAGGCCTTCAGTATGGGGAATGGAGGTTTATAGGGATTGGATATCCATGGTAAATATGAGGCGATCGAGTTCAGGGAACTGGAAGTTATTGGAGAAATGGAGGGCATGTGACGTATCCCGGATGTAGGTGGGGCAGGACTGGACCAGGAGGGACAAAACGAGACAATGTAAGCAGATACCAATTTGGTGGGGCAGGAGCATGCTGACACGATGGGCCTGCCGGGACAATTGGGTTTATGGATCTTGGGTAGGAGGTAGAAAAGGATGGAACAGGGTTGGGAAACAATAAGATTGAAGGCCATGCCAGGGAGGGGACTGGAGGTGAGAAGTTCAGAGTTGGTGCTTGATACAGTGGCTTGATAAGTTTTGGTGGGGTCAAGGTGTCGGAGAGGTGTCGTCTGGCTTGGGCCAGATAGAGGTCAGTGCACCAGACCACAATAGCATCAGGTTTGATGGTGAGGTTGGACGGGTGTGGAGAGAGTGGAGGGCCAGGCGTTCCGAGGGGGCGAGATTGGAATGAGTGAAGGGGATAGTGGTTGGCACAGTGGATGTCATGGTGGCAGTTTGAAATATAAAGGTCCAGGGCAGGTATAAGGACCAGAATGAGGAGTCCGGTAGGAGGAAGACATTTTAAAGCAGGAGAAGGGATCTGTAGTGGGGATGTGGAGAATCATGGTTGTGCAAGTTAGCATGGAGACAGAACAGATAGAAGAAGAGTTCAACATCATGGCTTGCATGGAACTCGTTAGGTGTGGGTAAAGGGGGACGAATGTGAGGTCTGTACCGAGGACAGAGTGTACAGTTTCCAAGAGGGGAAGGTCGGAGGAGGATTGTGAAGACCAGGCTGGGATTAGGGGGAGGTTCAATGGGGTGGAAGGAGTCAAGGTGGGAGGATCATGGGGTGGATCAGGAGGTGGAGGGTAGGAAGAGTCCAAGGGAGGTTGGAGAAGGTTGGGAAAGTCAGAGAGTGGAGAGAGAGAGAGAGGCACATGCACTCACAGAGCCAAGGTGGAGTTCGGGACAAAGGCTCGGCCCTGTAGGTCACAGGGACCAAGATAGAAACCCGCATTTGAAGCTTGGTTCTTTCGGTTACTGAATTCTGGATGAAAGTTCATGTCAGAGGCTTGATCCTTTAGGTCACTGGGGCCGAAAAAGAGACCTGCTTTTGAAGCCCGGTCCTGTGGATTGGCGGGTTAAGGATGAAAAGTTATGTCAGAGGGTTGATCCTGTAGGTCACAGAGGCCAAAGTGGAGACCTGTTTCACGAGCTAAGAAGAGACCACGTCAGGAGCTTGGTCCTGTAAATCTGCAGGGCCAAAGTGGAGACCCAGGTAGGGAGCCCCTGAGGTGGCAGTGTCAAGGGATGAGAGCTTCTGATTCTTGTGGGCCAGAAGGAAAGGTGAGAATTGATGGGAGAGGAGTGGGGGTTGGCTCTGTGAATGCAGATCTGAGGTAGAGGAGACGCAGAGAAAATGGAAGAGGGAGACAGGCACAGGAAAGGAGACATTGAGGGTTGGAGGGGCAGTGGGGAGGGAAGAATGGTTAACGGAAACCAGACAAGTCAGTGTTAATGCAATATTATTGGAGGCTGCCCAGACAGAAATCTGCTTTTTCCCATACCCTGAAGAAGGGCTCAGGCCTGAAATGTCAGTAATATATTTTGAATCCGGCCGAGTTCCTCCAGCATTTCTGTGTGTTTTCTACTTCTGGAGGAACTCAACTAAAATTCTAAGGAATAAGTTAGACATGAATGTGTCTGGTATCACACAGCTGATTTCAGGAAGAATATGGCTACATATAGAGGGGGCATAAATGATTACCAGTGGAATCAACTCAACTCACAACCAAAAGTTTCAAGGGTGAGGAAGTGGTAAATGAACAGTTTCCAATCCTGGGGATGAAATGTGTACAGACATTGGGTTTAGGAAAACCATTGAGTAGGAGCTCTCTCTCTTTATAGAAAAATCCCCAAGTAAGAAATGTCAGTAAAGCACCACAAGATTTTTAAAAACATAATCTCTGAAATATAAACATGGCTATCTTATTTGTTGCACAGGTGACTGTTTATCCAATTTCATCTGTATGCACTTCCTGCATACCTTGCTTCAACACTTGCTTTGAAATGACACTAGGGCACAATGTAAATGGGAAAATGCAGGTGCTTTATCTCCAGAGTATCAAATACACCATATCGAACAGCTCTAACAAGAGGGTACCACAGTGCCACGCTAACCTAAACCCTCAAAATTACTTGGAACTTATGCTCTGGGTGCACCAAAAATAAGTTAGCTTGACTATTTTGCATATTAATAAAATAGCAAATCTAGCTCCCCAACAAGATGTCAGAATATAAATATAAATACTCATGGCAGGTGAGAAAGTTCACAAAAGCATGTGAGAACACAGTGAGCAGTGACAGCTCAATAACAAACCCTCAATCATTAATTTTGTTTAATCTGCACACTTTAAAGGAACACCATCTTAGGCAAAGATATTTGACATAAAATTCATTAGGCCACTGGCTCGGCATTCTACTGCATTAAATGCTAAATACTAAATCACTGTATGCTTATATTTTTAATCTGTAGAAAAATATCCTGGATCTAAAAAATTTTAAATTGTTAATATGGGTTGGTTCTATCACACTATATCAAGGATTAAAAAAATAATCTCAAACACAATTACGACAGCAATTTTTTTCTCACCTCCCTCCCAAGAGCAGCAGAGAAAAGTGAGTATTACATCATCGGCAGAGAAACTACTGGAATAATTTTAATGGAACAGTATTTATTTGCACACTGAAAGGCAGGTATTGATTTGGGCTATACCAAGTGGCTTGTGGGCAGTTCTGGAGCCATACAGGGAGACCAAATGCTGGAACCTGGGTCAACAATCTGCTAGAGGAACTCAGTGGACCAAGCATCATCAGTGAGAGAAAAAGAATGTCAACATTTTGGGTCGGAACCCTTCATCATCTAGCCTGAAACGTTGACAATTGTTTTTCTCCCATTTATGATACTCGATCAGTGAAGTAGCTCCAGCAGATTGTATGCTATGGATAATACAGTCTCAAATTTTATATAATTTATATAAAAAGAGGTAATTAAATATATTAAGGTACAGTAATAAATATTGGCTACATGAACTTCAGTGAAACCTTTAATAAAGTCCAACATGTAAGCTGGTGCAAAAGGATCCATGGGAAGCTGACAAATTGGATTCAAGATTGACTTACTAATGAAAGGCAGAGGATAGGGGTGGAAGGTATTTTATTCCGATCAAAGTGTGTAACTAGTGGTTTATGGAATTGCATTTGGGCCTTTGAGATATATTAATAACTTGGATGTGAATACACCTCAGAATTCATTTTGCTACTGGCATCAACAGTTACATCATCAATAAAGATAAGCATGTCAGTACCTGTGACAGCCGTACATGTCCAGGTCATAAAACCTCCACCACCATGTTTCACATATGAAGCAGTTCATTTCTGCCTTCATATTTGATCTTGCACTCATCTATCCACAAGACCATTTTCCAGAATCCTGTAGGTTGTTTTATATACTTCTTGGCAAACTATAATCTGACCATCCTGTTTCTGTGACTAACTAATGGTTTGCATCTTGCACTGTACTCATTGTTTTCCATTCATAAACACTTCAAAAACACTTCAGGAGGCAGGTGTGGATGTAGCTCTGTCAGACATGCTTTTAGGTTTTTTATTCATTATGAGAATTTTTCTGTCATCAACAGTGGAGGTCTTCCTTGGCCTACCAATCCTTTGGCAATTACTGAGCTCACCAGTACGCTCCTTCTTCTTAATGTTGTTTCAAACAGTTGATTTCAGTAATCCTTGGCTTTGGGTAATGTCCTTACAATTTTATTCTTGTTTTGTTTTCAGACTCATAATGGCTACTTGGACTTTCATTGCAGAATTCTGTTCCTCATGTTGAAAAATAGCAACAAAAGCTTCAAAGCAAGCTTAGCTCTCTTATACCTGCACCAATGAAGCAATTAATGGTCCCCGAGTTCTCACAAACACCTGTGAAGCCAACTGTCCCAAACACCATGATGCCCTGAAATGGGGGAAACTACGTATAAAAAATGCTGGAATTTCTACATGGTCAAACCAAAATATAATGTATATAAATAACCTTGAATAAAATTTGGAATGTGCTTTAATTACATATGAATTATTTGATCAAAAAATGTAAAACTGTGGAGCACAGGAGATTACAGGAAAAAAGTATTTGTCCCAAGCATTATCGAGGGAATCTGAAGAGGAATTCCCCCTTGCAGAGTTATTATATTCTGCATTATGTTGTTTGAGAGGATGGCAGAGGTAGATACTCTGGGAATTATCTGGACAAGCACTTGAATTGCCAATGGACCTAATGCAGGTAAAGGGAATAGGGATAAGTGGTGCAAAATTTGGAATGGTTGTTCTGGGCCAAACAGCCTGTTTCTGAGCTATACAACTTTGACTCTGTCACACTAATTCCTGAAAGAGTTTTGGCATGGTATCATTAAAGATGCAAAACATGGAAATGATGGGATGGGGGTGCAAATTACATCAATTTCTACAAAATACTCAACAGGATTTTTTTTCTCGCTCTCACACCCAGGCTGACAACTGGGTTTACAGTAACAATCAAAAGTAAAATGAGTATTAAAAAAATACTAAATGTACATTGATAAAAAGATTAAATGTCCAAAATGGAACCTATTTACTGTTACTGAGCTAGATCATCCTCGAGGAACCAAGGAAGAAGCTTCTGTAACACAGACCTTTTATCAAACAGGACAGAACATAAATGACAGCTGAGCCCCAAACTATCCTAACCAACCACCTCCTGGAAGGCCTGCAAAAGCCCCAAGTGCATATAGCTTCCTTAGTTCAGCGGCAAGTTCATCGGCAGCAGTTTTCTATTTTTCTACACTGCAGTGTATAGACCCAGAATTTGAAGATATGCTGAACAATGGTTCCCTAATGCAATATTCTTTACATCAATTGCTTGCTGAATAATAGATGAAGCTTCAGGCCCTGCATATACACACACGAAGAAAACAGGGAATAATGAAATGTAGATACACTGGCATTAATACAACTCAAATTTTTGGTTCACTTCACAATTTAAAAAGAAAACAATTTTGCACAGGTAGTAGTTCAAAAACCTGTGGCTTTTTCAGTCACCCTCATTAGATTTTAAATAACTGAAGCATTTTCCTTTAGTTTCCTCAGTGTAAAGGTAGTATATTTGTTTTAGAAAAGCGATTTCAGAAGACATCCAGATGACAAGCGGTAACTCAAGGCCTGCCTTAACAAGCTATAAAGCTTTGAATAAAATAGTTAATGCTATTTAGAGCACTATATGGAGCAACAATCCTTGGTGGGATATCAAATTAATTCATGTTGGACTCCTGTCTCTCTCTGGAGTTAGTCAATTAGCAAGGAATTATGTACTCAATTCTGCATTATGTAGAAAGAGATCTTTGCAGAGACCAAAATGGATTAGTCATACCTAAATGCTTTCTGATTCTTATAGGTGTCTAACAGAAAATAAAATTCAAAATATACAAAATGTTTGGGGAAATGGGAAACATTGATGTAGTCTACATTATTAAACCACAGGCAAAATTTAGGATCAACAAGAATGTCTTTTTTACTCAACATGAGAAACTGATCATTGGAATGAGTTTTAAACATACATAACAAAATAAAAAATAGAATTAGGCCATCCAGCCCGTCGAGCCTGCTCTGCCATTCAATAAGATCATGGCTGATCTGATCACTGACTCAACTCCACCTACCTGCCTTTTCCCCATATCCCTTAATTCCTATTTTATGTAAAAATCTAACTAACTGAACCTTAAACAAGTTTAATGAAGCAGTTTCAACTGCTTCCTTGGGCACAGAATTCAACAGATTCGCTACTCTCTGGGGAAAAACAGATTTTCCTCATCTGTCTTAAATCTACTCCCCTGAATCTTGAGGCTGTGTCCCCTAATTCTGGTCTCACCTACCAGTGAAAACAATTTTCCTCCCTCTATTTTATCTATCCCTTTCATAATTTTATGTTTCTATTAGATCTCCACTCATAATCCCAGGCGATTTAGTCTCTCCTTGTAGATCCACCCCCTCATCTCCGGGATCAACCCGGTGAACCTCCTCCAAGGCCAGTATATCCTTCCTCACCAGAACTGCACACAGTACTCTAGATGTGGTCTCACCAGTACCTGGTATAGTTGTAGCATGACCTCCCTGTTCTTGAACTCAATTCCTCTGGCGACGAACGGCAACATTCCATTTGCCTTCTTTCCTGTTGTACCTGTAACCCAACTCTTTGCAATTCACGCTCAAGCACTCCCAAGTCTTTCTGTACTACAGCATGCTGCAGTTTTTCATCATTTAAATAATAATCTGCTCTATTTTTCCTACCAAAGTAGATGACCTTGCACTTATTAACTTTGTACTCCATCTGCCAGATCTTTGCCCACTCACCTAACTTAAGGATATGGTTATGTAGCCTCTCCACATCCTCTGAACAATTTGCTTTTCCATTCAATTTAGTATCATCCTCAAACTTGGCTACACCACATTCTGTCCCCTCTTCCAAATAATCAACACAAATGGTGAACAGCTGCAGGCCCAGCATCAACCCCTGCAACACCCCACTTCCCACTATCTGCCAGTCAGAAAAACACCCATTTATCCTGAAACTCTGCCTTCTGTTCAGTTAACCAATCCTCAATCCACGCCAATATACTTCCCTTGACTCCATTCATCTGTATCTTATTGATAAGTCTCTTGTGTGGCACCTTATCAAACACCTTATGGAAATCCAAATAGTTATCAACCTGTTCCCCTCTAAATCCACTAAGTCCTCAAAGAACCCCAGCAAGTTTGTCAAACAAGACCTTTCTGAATCCATGCTGCATCTGCCTGATGGAACCCCTTCGTTTTAAATGCCTCGCTATTTCATCCTTAATGACAGCTTCAAGCAGATTCCCAACAACAGACTTTAAGCTTACTGGCAGATAGTTACCCGTCTTCTGCCTACATCCCTTTTTAAAAAGTGGCGTGACATTTACTGTCTTTCAATCTGCAAGGACCTGCCCAGAATCCAGAGAATTTTGATAATTGATGACCAACACATCGACTATAATTCCCGCCATTTCCTTCAGTACCCTGGGATGCATCCCATCAGGACCAGGGGATTTGTCCAACTTCAGACCCAATAGCTTGCTCATCACTATATCTTTTGTAACAATTATTTTATCGAGGCCCTCACCTCCCTTCGCATCCCTAACACCACTCTTCGGCATGCTGGACGTGTCTTCAACTGTGAAGACTGACACAAAATATCTGTTCAATACCTCGACCATTTCCTCATTACCCAATATCCCTTTCTCATCTTCCAATTAACTTGTGTTGACTCTAGCCACCCTCTTCCATTTTATATATTTATAACATTTTTTGCAATCTGTTTTTATATTTTGTGCTAATTTAACCATAATCCTTCTTCCCTTTTCTTATTTAGTTGTCCTTTGTTACCCTTTAAAGTTTCCCACTGCTCTTTGTACACGTGAGCTTTTAATTTTATACTGCCCTTTATCTCCTTAGTTAACCAAGGCTGGCTCTCCCGTCTCTTACTGCCCTTATTTTTAAAAAAAAGGAATATATTTTTGTTGAGCACTGTGAAAAATCTCTTTGAAACTCTTCCATTGTTCCTCAACTGTTCTGCCAGCTAGCCTGTGCTCCCAGTCCACACTGACCAATTCCTCCCTCATCCTGTTGTAGTCTCCCCTGTTCAAGCCTAATACACTAGTTTTAGATCTTACTATTGCATGAGAAATTCAATCATACAATGATCGGTCTTTCCAAGCTACTAGATTGTTCATTTTACCCATCTCATTGCACAATACTAGATGTAAAATAGCATTCTCCCTTGTTAGTTCCTTAACATGCTGCTCAAGAAAGTTATCACGAATGCATTCCATGAAGTCATCCTCCAGACTACCTCTACCAACTTATTTTCCCAATCTACCTGGGAGTTAAAGTCTCCCACCACAACTACCGTTTCGTTCTTACTTGCTTCAGTTATCTCTCAGTTAATGGCCTGTGCCACAATGCTATTCTTATTGGGTGGGCAATAAGACAACTTCCACCAGAGATTTTTTTCCCTTTATTATGCTTAATCTCTTCCCAGATGGACTCAACATTCTGCACCTTAGATCTTATATCGTCTCTCACTATTGCCCTGATCTCATCCTTAATTAAGAGCACCATCCCACCTCCTTTACCTTCCTGTCTATCTTTTCGTATTACCTGATACCCTTGAATTATTTAATTCCCAATCATACCCTCCTTGCTACCATGTTTCTGTGAAGGCCACTAAATCATATGCCTGGATACTGATTTGCACCTCAGGTTCACTAACCTTGTTTCTATTACAATGAGCATTCAGATAAAGTCCCCTTATGCTCATTGTCATTTTAGAATCTAGTGCCTTTGCTTTGCTTTTGATTTTTCAGTCCTCAATTTTACTTATTCTCTTTCTTAATTCGAGCATTGGTCTCTGTACAACCTTCCTCATTCTTTCTTTGTAGATTCCCATCTCCATGCCCATTAGTTTAAACCTTCCCCAATAGCATGAGCAAACAATCTCCCTAGGACATTGATCGGCCCTGTCCAGATGTAGACCATCTGGTTTGTACTGGTCCCATCTGCCCTAGAAACGGTTCCAATGCCCCAAGAAACTGAAACCCTCCCTCCTGCACCACCGTTCAAGCCACATATTCATTCTAACTATCCTGCTATTTCTACTCTAGCTAGCTTGTAGCACTGGTAATAATCCTATTACCTTTGAGGTCCCACTCCTTAATTTATCTCCTAGCTCCATAAATTCAGCATGTAGGACCTTATCCCGCTTTCTTCCTATGTCGTTAGAACCAATATAGACAATGACAGCTGGATGTTCACCCTCCCCTTTCAGAATGTCCTGCAGCCGCTCCGAGACATCCCTGACCCTTGCACCCGGGATGCAACACACCATCCGGGAGTCCCGGTTGCAGCCACAGAAGCTCCTGTCTGCTCCCCTTAGTATGGAATCCCGTATAACTATTGCTCTACCACTCTTTTTCCTTCCCTCTTGCACCGCAGAGCCACTCACAGTGCCATGATCCTGCCTGCTGCTGCCTTCTCCTGATGGGCCATCTTCCCCCAACACTATCCAAAGTGGTATATCTGTTTTGGAGGGTGATGACAGCAGGAGACTCTTGCACTACCTTCCTGTTACTGCTCTTGCTGTTGGTTACCCAGTCCCTATCTTTCTCTACTCTTTTAAGCTATAGTGTGACCAACTCATTAAATGTGCTATCCACCACATTCTTAGCATCCTAGGTGCTCCGAAGTGAGTCCATGCGCAGCTCTAGTGCCATCATGAGCTGCAGCTGGACCAACTTTCTGCACACATAATCCTCAGGGAGACAGATGGTCAGTCTCCCTGAGTTCCCACATGGCACAGAAGGAGCATGACAAGGGTCGGAGTTCACCTGCCATGACTGAAACGAATCCCTGTGATTATATTAAATGAAAAAAAGAACTTGCCCCTTTTGCCCGTGTCTTAGCCTCTCTGCACCGAAGCCTCCTGAGCCAAAGCCTCAGTGCTTCATTCCTTCTCTGTGCCACTCACCTGCTGGGCCATTCCTTGCATGACCTTCCCCTCTTTTCATTGGTCCCTACCAATTAATCCTGTTGCTTGCTCCTTTGCCTCCTGTCTGAACTAGGCCCAAGACCGGTAAGCACGCCCTTTTACCTACTAACCCTGTAGCTCGCTCCTCCTCCTCGCTGTTTCTTCGCCTCCTGCCTGATCTGATAAACTGTATCTTATTTCATTAGGAGTCAATATTTGCTTTATTAAGAATATTTCCGCCTTGGAGTCAAAAGGAGCAGTTTCAAACCTCTAAGTAAACCCCATCACTGGAATCCCAGATTCTGAATAATCCCTTAACATCCATCTAACTATTTATATGTGGTGTGCCTGTAATACCAGAGCCCCACAAAACCTTCTGCCATATAAATTCCACTTTAAGAGCCAATAATAAAGATGGTTACAAACAAGACAGTTGTTTCTTCATGGTGAATAACTGGACTTACCGCTTGGGAATTTCTCAATATCTTCACAATATTTACCGAGGAAAGAATGCAAAGATAAAGTGTGTCATGAAAATTAAAAATATAAAATCACTGGAGAGTAATTATATGTCATATCCAAGAAATGGCTTTTTGTAAGTTAGATAAGAGCTAGAGAAACAAAATACATTTTGTCACTCATCAATTGGTTCGACTAGTTTAGGGTTTATGCAGTTTGGAAATCCAATTCAGTTCTTTCTTTCAAATCCTACAAATGACGAAAGTCATATAATTTGTTAAGCTGTAATTCATAACTGTAGCTCTTGAGAAAAATCTAACCATTGAAACAATTAAAATACACTTTAGCCCTGCTACAACCAAGGTAAATTTGAGATAGTGGCCATGTTTAATTAGAGACAAATTGAATCCAGTGAAGCGTCATTACGCCATACTTCTGGGACTGCCAAAGCCTTGTCATATCTGTCATATCTCAGCATTTGACTTCCTGTACTGACTACAATTCAATTGCCAGTGGAACCAAAAGCAATTGTTTTAACAAATTCTTAAAATAAATTTTAATATGATTCTATTCTACAAAACTAGAAGTTACATTGCAAAATTCCGCAAGCCTTGCTCTAAAATACAACACCCATATTTTTCAATTGAACATTAATCTTGTATTATTATCAGTTCTCAATCAGATACTTTAAGCTATCACTAAAATATTAATTGAAAATGAATAAATCTAAACTTCAAACACAATCTACACCTGCAGATTCTGTAAATTTGTATCTTCCTGCGACAATGGTGTTATGATGCAATGGTCATCGTAAAGTGGGAGTTCTATATTTCCCCAGTTTCACGTTATGTGGTGCATGGATGGAGTCACTAGGCACAAATTGAATGTGGGTGATGGGGAAAGTAGTGGAAAAAGAAAATCACGAAAGATTATGGAGAAAAACTCAATACTAATGATCTACATGGGCTTTGGTATTTAAAATTGGGGCATAGAGGGTAATAGATTGTTGAATAAACATGCAAAGCTTATCCATCTAAAAGGATATCCACTGCACTACATTCAGCCAAAAAATAATCTGCTGAGAGTGGAGCAGCATTTGTAGAAGAAAAATTATCAACATTTCAGGTCAGAACCCCACAGGTGCTGTCAACCCACTAGGTACCTACAGATTTTTTTTTGTTCCACATTCCAGCATCTTCAGTGTTATGTCCCTTCTGCATGTTGGTGTGTTGAACATGGATTAGCCAAATAGAATAAAGAAACTGATCTCATCCACAAGGCGACTTTTCTCTTTTTGTCCTTGTAAAGCTTGGAAGTTGGAATTGCAAACCACACTATGTTGTCAACTTAATTTCTGATGCATGCTTATTCAAACTTACAATGCAAGCTGATTATAAAGAAATCCCCCTATAAAGTTTCTGAGCTCAATCTTATAACTGAAGCTTTAATTAACTAAAAAAAAACATTCCTTGTTTCTCCACTGAGATGATTCATTACGATGAAAATAATGGTGGTGCATAATTTTTTTCTTCTTCCTCTGAACATACTGAAATCCCATTGCATAAATGGAATATTAGACCGCTGATTATTTTATATTTACAAGAGCTCCAAAGCTGAGGATTTAAAAGGTTACTTCTTAAAAAACAGGTGACTTCATAAGTATAATCCTTCCTTACTTACCGTCTCCTGTGCAATGCTGATAGCTTCCAATAATCCATACAACTTTCCTCTTACAAGAAATACACCAGCACACCAAGTCACACAATCTTCATGTATCCAATATTCATTAGCGTCCATAGGTACCAAGGGGGGCTGGTACCACTCTTCCAAAGTTGGCTCATTCTTGGCCTTCTTACTTTCCGAACATTTTGACGTATCTTCCATACAATCAACACTTCTACGTTTCTGGCCACGAGTTGTTGCCCCTTCCCTTGTTCTAGGCTCCTGGTTTTGCCCAGTAGCTTTATTTACTGCATTCCTAATGGAATTACAAGAAGAGCTAGTGACAACAGAGCTAGCTTGCTCATTCTTTACCTCTTTTAATTGAGAAATTTGGTTGCTTGTAGATGTATATCCCCTTGGATAGAAAGGCCCAAAAAGATCACCTTGCTCCATTGCATTTGCAGACAGGCCACAAAGACAGCAGACAAGAAAACTTTTACGAGTAGCCTCATTTATTATAGGGCCCAGTGTCAAGCAAGATGATTTTGGAACTGCACCATGTGACTGCTGTTGGGAATGTTTCTTTTGTTTAAGATTATTATTATCCTCTTCGGAATAGTTTATTACCGTACACATTGAATAACCCTTTGCCTCTACCCTAACATAAGGTGAAAAACTATCATATCTTTCTCGACGGTCCTCAGCTTTTAGAGACAAGGCTCTTAGTTTTATTTCAGGCTCTTCAGGTGCAAAGAACATTGAAGGCCGTCCCCGCTGTGACTGCCGCTTTTTACCTGCTGATTTATGTACTCTCTTCCTTACTGTGCCCTGTGTTCTTGGCTGTGAAGATTGTGCTCTGGATGACATGCAGTTCTTAGGCTCCGAAACACTCCTGGAGCTTCCCGAATGTTTCCTTCTGTTCCCATTTAAACATCTGATATCAGGCTCACTAAACTTGTGCTTATCACCTAAAGTATGTCCCTCCCAGTAGTTCTCTGATGGTTGCTTTGAAGATGTAGATGCACTGCATGAAGATTTGCTGGAAGAAACTGGAGTGTTCAGTTTTGTTACTCGTCCATGACAGGAGCCTGGAATTGAGGTAGATTTGTCTCTGTTCAGTTTCCCCACAGCTGTCGAGCTACCTTGAGTTTGATTGGCCTCACACTGTTCTTGCATCTTACTTTCTAAACTAATTTTTTGTGAGGAACCTTTGATGCAAGGAAAAGATCCAGCACAACCTTTCGACTTTTGTTCTGCAACAGAACTAGACGACTTGTGTCTCGGTGGCTGAAACCTGGTCGGAGTAGGAATCGGTCCATCCCTGTTTCTTTTTGGTCTCTCACCATGAGATGTTTTTGACTTGGGTTGAGTGACTATATTTTGCACAATTTGCTCCAGTCTCATTCCTCGCTGCCTTGGTGGCAGTATTTTCCTTTCATAATGCTTGGGTTCAGCATTCTGGAGCGGCCGACCTTCAAATGTCTGATTCAGATGCTGTTGACATGGCATCCGCCTTTTCTTAGTATCCCGAACTTGAGATCGATCCCCATCCTGTTGTGCATCAGTCTTTGCTACTGAACAATTAACAACTTCATCATCGGAGATGCAAACTACCTCCTCATCCTCGTACTTGGCCACAAAATTCTGCTTTCTCCTGTTTGGTACTGGCTGCTCTGCCTGGACGGACAACACATTACATACATCATTACTGGGGGTTTGGTCACCTTTACTGTCACTGTTCGCAGTAGATTCTGCCTCTTCTTCACGACCAATACTTTTGCCAGACTTCGATAAAGATAAACTCATAGAAATGCTGCATGACATTGAAGCAACATTATTCCTTTTCAAGTCCAACACATATCCCCGAACATCACCCTTCCCCTCAGTTTCAAGAACATTTAGTTTATGCAATTCAAGGGAGCAAGGCTTTATCCTAGGATGGTTACTTTCTGAAGCTGATGGCTTTGCCAAGGAAGGAAATGTTTGTTTATTGAATGAAATTATATTCCTGCTGTTTTCATGTACATTGTTAACTTTCTGTAATGATTCAGGGACCAAATTTGGTTCTGCCTCAAGGATGTTATCATTACCACAAATTTGTTTTTGGGGTTCTCTAAAATTACTTTCAGGATTTGGAAACTGTTCAGTTACTGTAATATTTGATACAGGTACCAGATTTTCACTGGGTGGAGAAATCGTATTATCTGCTGAGCTGCAATTGGCCTGCACTGAGCAGTCATTTTTAATGGCAATGGAATCCTTTCCTGAACAATGCATTTCTCTATTCTTTACATCAAATGATAAAGCTATTTCTTGGTCATTTAAGCTCTCTTCAGTTTTTGTACTTTGTTGTGATTTGTTATCAGTTTGGAGGACGGCAAGGTTACCTGAAGTATAGATACTTTTTTCTGAATCCTGCAACATGTCACTGCAGTACACATTGGGTGCTGCCTTGCAATCTGATGCTGTGTTAGTCCCGACACTTTCAGTGCTTGCCCTCCTGTAATTATCTGCATTTAGATTTTGTGACAATTGCATACAAGTGGAAGGTAATTTGCTTTTATCACAAAATGGTGAATCATCTTCTTTCAAAACCTTTGGACATGTTTTACCAAAATTGTCCTCACTCGGACTTTCTTCAGAATTAGCTGGTACTGCTGCCTCCAAAAATTCAATATTTTCAGTTTTTATCGTCATTGTGGACTGATCTTTGTAATTTATATTCAAGTTGCGCGTCGGCTGAAGCGTACTCTCAGTATGGTGGCTGCTGGAGGTTTTAATCCCAGTAAAGACTTCAGTGCCATTTTGCATCTCACAGTAGTCCATCCTGCCCAGCAGGTTTTGGCTTTCACACTGTTCATTGCTGTTTGCTCGGTTATCTGATGCAGTCAGTTTCATTACAAGCACTTCAGAGTTTTGAACTAGAGCTTCAGTAGAACCCTCAGAGTCACTCCACTTATTTTCCTGACCCATTACTCCAGAAAACTGACACACAGAATCTTCTGTTTCCACATCAGAAGAAGCGCTGGATTGTTCATATAAATTTTCCTCTGTGGTATTGGATCTATGATCAAGCGGACTATCAGATTCACGGATGGTGGTTGCCACTAAAGGTAAATCCAGATCTAGTGCCTTCAGCTCATGCTGGTTCAAAGTGCTGCAGTCTATTCCATTTTCAAGTCCACTTCGAATGGAGTCTAGATCACCAGATTGTGCTAAAACAGAGTTCTCAAATGATGAGTCAACAAAATTGGTAGATACAGATGAATCAAACGAGGCTGACAACATCTGCTGTGACTGCACACAAACAGACGGAATAAAAAGTGATGGCAATGGTGGCTCATGCAAGGAATGCTGTAGTATCCTTTGGGAAGAGAAAAGGTGGGGCCGATTAACATAAGAGACAGTGACTGTAGTACTTGAGATGGCATCGTCCAGGTGAACCTTATCCGACTGAGGTACAGCATTAGTCTCTAAGTCACCAGGTGTGTTCTTACTACACATGCTGTACTGGGTATCCATGGTCCCACTAGGCAATAGTTCTAAAGGGTCACTTGTCTGTAGCCCTTCTCGTTGATTTCTTGCACCATCAACAGCATAATCCATAGGGATACTGAAATTAATTAAGTCATCCTTTGTGTTTTGTAACCCATCAGACTGGTCTTGACCTGACTCCATTACAGATTTCCTCTGTTTCACTCTATTTGGAGAAAGAAAACAAGAGGATTTGTAATTATTAAAGAACATTAATAATGAAATAACTTTGCAAATAGATTAAAATTGAGAAAACCTATTACCTAGTAGTTATAAAAAGGTGTTTCTGTAAACAGATGCACCTATAAAACACGTCATCCTGCATATCACAAATATCAACATCATTATTAGCTTGAAACAGGTAATGACAGTCCTTTGCTGCAGAGTGAGATCCCATAAACTAATGAGACAGATGACAATCTGGTTTTTACAATGCATTACAAGAAATAAAATTCTCCACTCCTGTATGATGGCTGCTGGAGGTTTTAATCCCAGTAAAGTCTAACACCCAAACAAATTTTGGAACAGTAGAAATTGCTAAACACTTTGACAATGCTGTCTGGCACAGCACTTGCCTGCATTGTCAACAGAATTCCTGCACTTGTGTTTTGAAGTAGACTTTTAATGAGTGCTTTTTGTTCAAAAGAAAGTGATCCAAGCTGTTACCTTCCTGTCATTTTGGTATGTAATTTTCTGTTAGCATCGAATTGCATCTGTTTTTCTGTCACTTTAGCATCTAATGTGGATGTATTATGAAATAGAGCTGGGCATTGTGAGAAAGGGAAGTCAATTTTAAAGTGCTGTAGTTAAAGGGCTAAATGGGCTGAGTTCACTTTTTAATCAGAATTGCATTATCAACTGACTGGCTGCATCACGGTCTGGTATGGCGACACCAATACCCATGAGCATAAAACCCCCCAAAAAGGTAGTGGACTCAGCGCAGGACATCACAGGCAAAACTCTCATCACTGAGAACGTCTACAGGTAATGCTACCATCAGAGAGCAGCAGCAATCATCAAGGATCCACACCACCCACCGTATATGTTCTATTCATGAAGCTACCATCAGGAAAGTGATATAGGTGCCACAAGACTCACACCACCAGGTTCAGAAACAGTTGCTATACCTCCACCATCAGACTCCTCAATAGCAAACTCAGTTTAAGGATTATTACTTTTGCATTTTATTGATTTTTTAAAATTCTTTCTGTTCTGCAGTTAGTTTACATTTCTTTTTTTATAGGTGTACGTTGTATTTTTTTCCGCATTATCAATAAGTGGTCATTCTGCTTTGCCCACAGGAAAAAGAATCTCAGGGTTGTATGTGATGTTTGTACTGACAATAAATCTGAAAAAATACTAAACTGGTTGTCTTCTGTCAAGACAAATGCATTAATTTCCTTCTTATTTTCTAAATATTCAATCCTTTCAAGTCAGATGTGGAAAGTCAATACCGATAACTTGGAAAAGTTATTTTTAAAGACTGAACTGGAAACCATCAAATACCAGATATCCAGCCCTTTGTTCACTTATTTTAGACCACATCATTTTGTCCTTGTAGAAAATAATAAAGGTCATGAATGTCCAATACATTGAATAGAATGAATGGAAAATATATCGTTGAAGATACAGGAGACCATAAAGTCATGAGATTTACGCCGAGAAAAAAAAATACGGATATGAAGGTTTAAATTGATTTTAGAAACAACATGTGAGCTTGCATCCATCACTTGCTAATTACTCAGGAGTCAAACATAATTTTAAAACAGGCTTTCAAAAATATGACCACATCCCGAAACCTCGATGAACATCAGTGTTCCCAATTGATCTTTATACTGACACTGGATGGAAGGAAGCTTACATTACTTTGTATTGCTGATCACATTGTCCACACCAACACAAAAAGCTAATCATGGTAGACAAAGAAAGAACGGAGATGGGGTTGCACAGTCAAAAAGTTCATGGCTTTAGGAATCTGGGATCCCGAACCTTTAAAACAGAAGATCTACAAAACCAAAGCACACCGTCAAGGCGTTAGTTATCCTTTGTCCTTCTGAGCTGCTTCATCAAGACACAAAGACCACCGCTTCAGTGAGGGCTGCAGGCACCGTCTCATTCATTGCTACTAATCACCAGAGCCCACAGGACAGCCGCATCCTCAGTGGATGGAGAGAGGGATCTCGCCACAGACACGCCGTGGTAACGCAGGAAATGAAAGCGACCTTTCCAGACAAGGGTGCTGGTTTCATTGAGGTCCCTGGTGAGGGACCCGGTCCGATCTAAAACAAAAAGGCAGCCAACAAAATAAACGATCCATTTTGTGTGTGTGTGTGTGTTTAAAAGCTGGAAAATCCCACATCCTTGACCAGGGAGAGGGACCTCTTGCACTTGTCTCGCCTCCTTTCAGTGGGGGTCGATTATTCCGCGGTCATGAACCACCCCCACCCAAGTCCACGGTGAATCAGCAACTGAGCTGAGAACCCCAGAGGCCGGATACCTTGATGGGGGCTTTTATCTTTAAAAACCCGAACCCCCAAATAAAGGTCCCGCTGGGTTTTCTCACGAGATGAGAAGAAGCAGATGCTTATTTCCTCGAAGCCCATCACGGTCTGGAGGAGCGACTGAAAGCGGGAGGCGCCGGTCACTGGAAGAGTTCGGGGCGGCACAAAGTCGGGTGGGGGGGGGGGGGGATGACAAAAGGGGCCAAGGGTCCACAGTCACTCGCGGCCAATTAGTTGGCCACCGGGAACAAACGCGTTTGGGGGTCGATCTGATCCGACCATTACCTTGCCCGCGTCTCATCAATGAAGGGGGGGACTTGAATCGGGAGCCGGAGCGGATCACGCGGCGGCGCGGAAGTGGGACCGGGACCGAGCCCCATTAAAGCCCGGCCACTCCACATGGAGGGAACAAAGGGAAGCGCCGCCTCTTCTCCCTCTCCCCTCCTCGATCGCTCCTTTCAACGCCGAGCCCCTCGCTCCCCCCCACCCCCTCCCCCTCCACCCGACCGACGCCAATCGCAGCCTCTTGGAAAGGACGGGGATCTCCCGGCGCCGGCTGGCTGATTCACTCACTCGAGCCCCAGGCTTGTGTAGGCCACGAGCAGGCCTCGCGGTGTTTGGAAACAAAGGACGGGAAGTGGTGGGGGGGGGGGAGGGGGGCGGGGGGGGCCGGCGCCGTCTCCGTTTCCTCCCCGTCCTGATTGGAGCGTTTTGTTTTACCTGGAAAACCCCGCGGTGATCGCGGCGACCGGGGGCGGGGCGGACGAGGCCTGTCACTCAGGCCTCCGTCACCATGGCGACGGCGCGGGTGTTCTTCAGCCCACGGTCTCCGCGACAACGCCGAGCGCTGTCACCCCGGCGGCGGTCGCCGTGGCAACGGCGAGCTCTGCCTGTCGTGGTTTGTGCTCAGCCCTGTGCACGTGCCGCGTGAGGAAGGCGGTGGGGCAAACCTTTTAGTTGGCCACTGCCCCATATGGAAATGTGCATGAGCGCTCTCTTTAGTCTCAAGCAAATATAGGGAAACCAAAAAGAAGCTGAACTTACCATTGGTTCTACCATCAATAAAAAAGAAATAGGGATGTTTAAGCAGAGGCCGACCCATCCCAAGCAAGGGGAAACTGAGGGCAGCAAGACTAAAGCATCAAGGCTCCTCTCACGATCAGATCATTATAAGCTTGATACACTTCAACCTTTGTCTCCTGTAAGGTAAAGAGTCGCCTTGAGCATTTCCTGGCGCCCCCTAAACATAATGTATGCTTTGTTTCTGGTCTTGATTTGTTTCGGTTCAAGTTTATTACCATGGGTACGGAAGTTCAGTGAGAAAGTTGCCAGCAAGATAAGAAATATCAGGTGTTGTCCCTCCAATTTGCAGGTGTCCACTACTTGGCTATTGGGAGGTTCTTTGGTGTTGCGAAGGTGCACGACAAAGCTCTCTCCCAGATCGATGCAGTAAATACTGGGGTCATGTCTGCAAAGACTTTGTATTTTGTCTCAACAGTCTCTCACCAGATTGTACAATATCGACCTCCAATTTTCATTAATCCCCCTATCCTGGGTTTGGATTCCTCAAATGAGTTTGGTCAACCTTCCCATGATTTTCCAGCTCCTTGTTCAGAGGAATTGCTTGGCCACAGGAAAAACTAAAATAGGAAATATTTGGAACAGCTGCTTCATTCAAATATTCTCGAGTAATGTTTCGCTCTTGAATGGAATCATCCTGAGCTAAAAAAAAACCCACAATATTTAATATCAATAAAGGTACAATTGAATGGTACAACATTTCTGTGAAAGAACAGATTGAATGGCCTCCTTCAACTCCACCTGTGAGCTTTCCCTTCTTAAGCTCTGGAAAGTACTCTGATGTCCTGTCATTTACTCCATATGTCCTACAGAATTTGACCTCCCATAGTGCATTACCTCACCGATTAAATTCTTTCTGCCACCATTCCTCTCCAGCTGATCCAACTCTTGCTGCATCCATGAACCATCTTTCACTGCAGTCTTCAACTCCACCAATTCCTATCTGAATATTTTCAATGTGAATGACTGCTTTGCCAGCGGGATGATGTCCTCGTGGTGGGATCAAAGTGATGCTCTGAAATTGACACCCGCCATAATTCCACCCTACACATATCAATGGACTTTTTTTATGTCCCCCTTTGTCCAGCTGCAACATCCAAGCCATTACTTCTACCTGGATGGTCTGCCCTTTGCAAGCTTGACTCTAGTGCTGGTGGTAAGAAAAACAAGCACCTTTGTACCTCTACCTGGAGATGACACAATTACCTCCCTCTCTCTGCCTGAAGACAAGCAAAATTGTGCCTTGTCACCTGAAATGAACCCAAATTGTCTCTTGATCGCCACTTGAAGGCAACCCAAATGCCCTTCTCCACCTCGAGAGGATGCAAATTCGCCCTCCCTCCCCAGACAAAACAAATTTTCTCTCTCTTCCTTCCACCCACCCCCGCCCCAAACTGGAGATAACTCAAATTGACTCTCACTCTCTCTCTACCTGGTGATAACACAAATAGCCTCTCTCCACCTGGAGACAACTCAAATTGTCCCTCTCTCCACTCAGAAACAAGTCAATTTGTCTTCCCTTCTCTCCACACAGAGACAAAACAATTTATCTGTCCCTCTTCCCAGAATCAGAATTTATTGTCATGAACAAGACATCCAGTGTTTTGCAGCAACATCATAATGCATTCATATTATAACCATCTTACAACATTACTCTAAAAAATTAATATAATAGTGCACAAAAAGTAAGGTAATGTGTTTGGTTAATTGATTATTAAGGAATCTGATGGCAGCGGGGAAGAAGTTGTCCTTGTGTCTTTAGGGTCCTGTACCTTTTTTCCGATGGCAGCAGAGTGAAGAGGGCATGGGCTGGGTGGTGGTGGTGGGGTCTTTGAGGATAGAGGCTGCTTTTTTTTTTAAGGCACCACTTAAATTAGATGCCACCATTAGAGTGAAGTCTGGTGCCTGTGATGTCACAGGCTGAGTAAACAACCCTTTGGAGTTTATTCTTGTCCTGAGAGTTTGCACCTCCATAGCAGGCAGTGATGCAACCAGCCAGAATGCTATACATGGTACACCTGTAGAAGTTTACAGGAGTTCTTGGTGACACACTGAATGTCCTCAGACACGTCACAAAGTATAGCTGCTGGGAAGCCTTCTTAATGATTGCATCAACATGGAGGCTCCAGGACAGATCCTCATAGATGTTGACATCCAGGAATTTAAAATACTTAATCCTTTCCACAACTGAGCCTTCAATGAGGACTCAGTGAAGTCCTCATTGAAGTCCCCTTGACTTCCTCCTGAAGTCCACAATCATCTCCTTGGTTTTGCTGAAGTTGAGCACAAAGTTGTTGTCATTACACCATTCAACAAGCTGAATTTTTCTATCCTTCTCTTCACCCAGAGACAACACAAAGTGTCTGTTTCCTCCTCTTCACCTGAAGACACCACAAAATGACTCCCCTCCACCTGGAGATAATGATATGGTTGTTTGTACCGGCTGGACCGCCATCCTGATGACATCCTTTCCTAGACTTCTCCCATGTGACCAAGGCCATAAAGGACGAGTCCCGTTTTCCTCTCCTCATTTCCCTAGCCTTAACCCAGGTCAGCAATCTCTAGTGTAATAAAGCCTATCGTTCCCCTCAGTCTTTGTCTTGGCATTACTGGGACAACTGGAAGTGCCCAATACCTGTCTTCACCCAGAGTCAACACAAACCATCTCGCCATCTTCACCCGGAGTCAACACAAACCATCTCCCCATCTTCACCCGGAGACAACACAAACCATCTCCCCATCTTCACCCAGAGACAACACAAACCATCTCCCCATCTTCACCCAGAGACAACACAAACCATCTCCCCGCCTTCACCCAGTCAACACAAACCATCTCCCCATCTTCACCCAGAAACAACACAAACCATCTCCCCTCCTTCCCCCAGTCAAAAAAACCATCTCCCCTCCTTCACCCAGAGACAAAACAAAGCATCTACCCGCCTTCACCCAAAGACAACATAAACCATCTCCCCTCCTTCACCAAGAGACAACACAAACCATCTCCCCATCTTCACCCAGAAACAACACAAACCATCTCCCCTCCTTCACCCAGAGACAACACAAACCATCTCCCCATCTTCACCCAGAGTCAACACAAACCATCTCCCCGTCTTCACCCAGAGTCAACACAAACCATCTCCCCTCCTTCACCCAGAGACAACACAAACCATCTCCCCGCCTTCACCCAGAGACAACACAAACCATCTCCCCTCCTTCACCCAGAGACAACACAAACCATCTCCCCTCCTTCACCCAGAGACGACACAAACCATCTCCCCGCCTTCACCCAGAGACGACACAAATCATCTCCCCTCCTTCACCCAGAGTCGACACAAACCATCTCCCCTCCTTCACCCAGAGACGACACAAACCATCTCCCCGTCTTCACCCAGAGACGACACAAACCATCTCCCCGTCTTCACCCAGAGACGACACAAACCATCTCCCCGTCTTCACCCAGAGACGACACAAACCATCTCCCCGTCTTCACCCAGAGACAACACAAACCATCTTCCCTCCTTCACTCAGAGACAACACAAACCATCTCCCCGCCTTCACCCAGAGACAACACAAACCATCTCCCCATCTTCACCCAGAGACGACACAAACCATCTCCCCGTCTTCACCCAGAGACGACACAAACCATCTCCCCTCCTTCACCCAGAGACAACACAAACCATCTCCCCGTCTTCACCCAGAGACAACACAAACCATCTCCCCGTCTTCACCCAGAGACAACACAAACCATCTCCCCTCCTTCACCCAGAGACAACACAAACCATCTCCCCTCCTTCACCCAGTGACAATACAAACCATCTCCCCTCCTTCACCCAGAGACAACACAAACCATCTCCCCTCCTTCACCCAGAGACGACACAAACCATCTCCCCATCTTCACCCAGAGACGACACAAACCATCTCCCCGTCTTCACCCAGAGACAACACAAACCATCTCCCTTCCTTCACCCAGAGACAACACAAACCATCTCCCCTCCTTCACCCAGAGTCAACACAAACCATCTCCCCTCCTTCACCCAGAGACAACACAAACCATCTCCCCTCCTTCACCCAGAGACGACACAAACCATCTCCCCGCCTTAACACAGAGACGACACAAACCATCTCCCCTCCTTCACCCAGAGTCGACACAAACCATCTCCCCTCCTTCACCCAGAGACGACACAAACCATCTCCCCGTCTTCACCCAGAGACGACACAAACCATCTCCCCGTCTTCACCCAGAGACAACACAAACCATCTCCCCGTCTTCACCCAGAGACAACACAAACCATCTCCCCTCCTTCACCCAGAGACAACACAAACCATCTCCCCGCCTTCACCCAGAGACAACACAAACCATCTCCCCGCCTTCACCCAGACAACACAAACCATCTCCCCTCCTTCACCCAGAGACGACACAAACCATCTCCCCGCCTTCACCCAGAGACGACACAAACCATCTCCCCTCCTTCACCCAGAGTCGACACAAACCATCTCCCCTCCTTCACCCAAAGACGACACAAACCATCTCCCCATCTTCACCCAGAGACGACACAAACCATCTCCCCGTCTTCACCCAGAGACGACACAAACCATCTCCCCGTCTTCACCCAGAGACGACACAAACCATCTCCCCGTCTTCACCCAGAGACGACACAAACCATCTCCCCTCCTTCACCCAGAGACAACACAAACCATCTCCCCGCCTTCACCCAGAGACAACACAAACCATCTCCCCGTCTTCACCCAGAGACAACACAAACCATCTCCCCGCCTTCACCCAGAGACAACACAAACCATCTCCCCGCCTTCACCCAGAGACAACACAAACCATCTCCCCTCCTTCACCCAGAGACAACACAAACCATCTCCCCATCTTCACCCAGAGACAACACAAACCATCAGAGACAACACAAACCATCTCCCCTCCTTCACCCAGAGACAACACAAACCATCTCCCCTCCTTCACCCAGAGACAACACAAACCATCTCCCCTCCTTCACCCAGAGACAACACAAACCATCTCCCCTCCTTCACCCAGGGACAACACAAACCATCTCCCCTCCTTCACCCAGAGACAACACAAACCATCTCCCCTCCTTCACCCAGAGACAACACAAACCATCTCCCCATCTTCACCCAGAGACAACACAAACCATCTCCCCGTCTTCACCCAGAGACAACACAAACCATCTCCCCTCCTTCACCCAGAGACAACACAAACCATCTCCTCTCCTTCACCCAGAGACAACACAAACCATCTCCCCATCTTCACCCAGAGACGACACAAACCATCTCCCCTCCTTCACCCAGAGACGACACAAACCATCTCCCCGCCTTCACCCAGAGACGACACAAACCATCTCCCCGTCTTCACCCAGAGACGACACAAACCATCTCCCCTCCTTCACCCAGAGACAACACAAACCATCTCCCCTCCTTCACCCAGAGACAACACAAACCATCTCCCCTCCTTCACCCAGAGACAACACAAACCATCTCCCCGCCTTCACCCAGAGACAACACAAACCATCTCCCCTCCTTCACCCAGAGTCAATACAAACCATCTCCCCTCCTTCACCCAGAGACAACACAAACCATCTCCCCGCCTTCACCCAGAGACAACACAAACCATCTCCCCGCCTTCACCCAGAGACAACACAAACCATCTCCCCGCCTTCACCCAGAGACAACACAAACCATCTCCCCGCCTTCACCCAGAGACAACACAAACCATCTCCCCTCCTTCACCCAGAGACGACACAAACCATCTCCCCGCCTTCACCCAGAGACGACACAAACCATCTCCCCTCCTTCACCCAGAGACGACACAAACCATCTCCCCTCCTTCACCCAGAGTCGACACAAACCATCTCCCCTCCTTCACCCAGAGACAACACAAACCATCTCCCCATCTTCACCCAGAGACAACACAAACCATCTCCCCGTCTTCACCCAGAGACAACACAAACCATCTCCCCTCCTTCACCCAGAGACAACACAAACCATCTCCCCTCCTTCACCCAGAGACAACACAAACCATCTCCTCTCCTTCACCCAGAGACAACACAAACCATCTCCCCATCTTCACCCAGAGACAACACAAACCATCTCCCCTCCTTCACCCAGAGACAACACAAACCATCTCCCCGTCTTCACCCAGAGACGACACAAACCATCTCCCCGTCTTCACCCAGAGACAACACAAACCATCTTCCCTCCTTCACTCAGAGACAACACAAACCATCTCCCCGCCTTCACCCAGAGACAACACAAACCATCTCCCCATCTTCACCCAGAGACGACACAAACCATCTCCCCGTCTTCACCCAGAGACGACACAAACCATCTCCCCTCCTTCACCCAGAGACAACACAAACCATCTCCCCGTCTTCACCCAGAGACAACACAAACCATCTCCCCGTCTTCACCCAGAGACAACACAAACCATCTCCCCTCCTTCACCCAGAGACAACACAAACCATCTCCCCTCCTTCACCCAGTGACAACACAAACCATCTCCCCTCCTTCACCCAGAGACAACACAAACCATCTCCCCTCCTTCACCCAGAGACGACACAAACCATCTCCCCATCTTCACCCAGAGACGACACAAACCATCTCCCCGTCTTCACCCAGAGACAACACAAACCATCTCCCTTCCTTCACCCAGAGACAACACAAACCATCTCCCCTCCTTCACCCAGAGTCAACACAAACCATCTCCCCTCCTTCACCCAGAGAGAACACAAACCATCTCCCCTCCTTCACCCAGAGACGACACAAACCATCTCCCCGCCTTCACCCAGAGACAACACAAACCATCTCCCCTCCTTCACCCAGAGACAACACAAACCATCTCCCCTCCTTCACCCAGAGACGACACAAACCATCTCCCCTCCTTCACCCAGAGTCGACACAAACCATCTCCCCTCCTTCACCCAGAGACGACACAAACCATCTCCCCGTCTTCACCCAGAGACGACACAAACCATCTCCCCTCCCTCACCCAGTGACAACACAAACCATCTTCCCTCCTTCACCCAGAGACAACACAAACCATCTCCCCTCCTTCACCCAGAGACAACACAAAATGTCTCCCCTCCACCTGGAGAACTGACAAATTGTCTCAATGCTGGAAATTACACTAATTTCCAGCTGGGGGGACAGCACAATGATCCCTCTGCAGCCAGAATCCAACAAAAAGAGGCGACAGCTCCCGTCAGGCCCATTCCAGACCAACCCCTCCGGGGCCCTCACAAATCGCCGACCGCCATTTCGAACCCGCCTTTCCCAGTCACCAATAGCCGCACAGCTTGTATTCGCGCCGGCCGGGGGTTGGTGGGGCGGGGTCAGACACGAGTATGGAGCGTTCTGATTGGCGAATGTTTCGTGTCCGTGGTCTGGGTGAATGACGTGGTGGAATCGCAGTCCAGCGAAGGACGGAGCAGGAGCGCGGCGATGTTCCGCTCCTCCGTCGCTGCTGCCGGCACCTTCCTCACCCGGCACTGCCGCCGGACTAGCCATGGAGCCTGCGGGACCGGTAAGTGGCACAGAGGCCGGCGGCGATGATGATGGAGACCCGACTGCCGCTGTCCGGGGTCCCGGGTCCTCCTTCACTGCCAGATTGAGCCCACAACTTGCTCCCTCTTCCTCCCTGTGGGATGGTGTTGTCTTCCACATTACTGATTCCGCTCTCTCCCTCCATCACCCTTTCAAACATTTATTTCCATGTTTTCATGGGAGACCCATCTTTCTAATAGAATTAGACCCATGCACCCTGTTCCTGAACTCTTGTTCCAGATGTTATGTACTTTAATTACATTTTCCACGGCTGTTCCATGCAGGGTTTTGGTGATTTATCTGCATTTCAATTTGCTCAACCCCTGAAAATGTCTCCCCACCCCCTGTCCACAATTAAAGTAGCCTTGCCTGACCCAATCTTGTCAACTGCCCACTTCTCTTTAGTGTGGTCCCTCTCAAGTGTTGTCGCTTTCCATTAACTTTTTCTGTGTCCTGAATAAATTCCAACTCTGGACTGGAGTGGTCTTCAATGATCAATACAGGCATGGATGTGGACTTAGCCCACTGCTCTACTTATTATACACCCATGGCTGTGTGGCCAGGCACAATTCCAATGATGTCCGCCAACTTGTAGGCGACGCCACAATTGTCGGCAGAATCACATACAGCAATGAGGAATTGTCTCGGAGGGAGAGAGATCAGTTCGTTGAATGATGTAACGACCACAGCCATGCGCTCAGTGTCAGCAAAACCAAGGAGATGATTGTGGACTTCAGGAGGAAGTCAGGGGAACAGGACCCAGTCCTCATCGAGGGCTCAGTAGTGGAGAGGGTCAAGAACTTCAAATTCTTGGGTGTCAACATCTCTGAGGATCTGTCATGGAGCCTCCAGGTTGATGCAATCACAAAGAATGCTCACCAGCGGCTATACTTTGTGCGGTGTTTGAGAAGATTCGGTATGACAACAAGAGCTCTCATAAACTTCTCGGAGAGCATTCTGGCTGGTTGCATCACTGCCTGGTATGGAGGAGACAAGAATATGCAGGACAAGAATAAACTCCAGAGGGTTGTTAACTCAGCCTGCGACATCACAGGCACCAGACTTCACTCCATCAAGGAGATCCACAGAAGGTGGTGTCTTTTTAAAAAAAAAAAGCAGCTTCTATCCTCAAAAGATCCCCCCACACCCTAGCCCATGCCCTCTTCACTCTGCTACCATTGGGGAAAAAGGTACAGGTGCCTAAAGACGAGCACTCAATGGCACAAGAACAGCTTCTTCCCAGCTGCCATCAGATTTCTGAATAATTAATGAACCAATTTTTAGTTTATTTATAGTAATGTTGTAAGATGGTTATAATATGAATGTTGCACGATGATGCTGCCACAAAACACCAAATTTCATGACTTGTTCATGATAATAAATTCTGATTCTGATACTCTTCTTGCACAATCTCCCAAATATTTATGTTCGTGTTGCTATCTTCGTGAGGAAGGTAGAGATGGTTCAAGAACAGTTTCTTCCCAACAGCTATCAGACTCTTCAATTTCCCTTACTAATCTAATCATAAATTACTCCAACACAACTCAAAGGACTCTCTGAACTTTTGTAATGCCACATTTGTCTTGCATATTTCTCATCCATCTATTCTGCATTACCTTGTTTTAATTTTAATTTACCCTGATGACCATTACTACTTACTTCCACTTCACCAAGCTTAAATTCAGGATTTCAACTCGTCTTTGGTCCTATGGGCTTTTAGTTTTCTGATCAATCTGCCAAAAGTTTTTTCTAAAATACTGATTTAAACTCATTGATACTTTCATAAAATTTAGAGAGATGAGTCAGACATAAGCTTTCCAAACAAATCCAATGCTAAATGACCTGTGCCATCTGAAAACTGATTTATGAATGTGTTTGAGTGTATTGTCAAATATATAAGTACAATGTACAGTTGCAATGGATGTCCTACTTGCTGCAGCTTTCTGGTTGTCTAAAGCACACTAATACAAATTTAGTACATTTAGATGCTATAAAGAGAGAAAAAAATATCATATATTTGGAAGGAAGAGATAAAAATAATAAATATTCATAGTGCAAAAAAATGTTCTGTCAGTACAGCATAGAAATGTGCTGGACAAATTCAGGTAATGCAGCATCTATGGGAAGTAAAGGGTTATCAACATTTTGGGCCTTAGGCCTTTGTCAAGGCACGGGGGAAAAAAAAACAGGCAGATTCCTGAATATAAAAATGGTTGTTTCCACACTGAGATTTTACATTGGAAACGTGAGGGACATGTTTTATTCTTGGTATCAAGTATGCATTACAAAAGTCTATTTCTTTTGTTGAATAGATCAAGTTGGGTCATAATTATTGGTTGTAAGATGTTGAGGCACTTTAACACTAGCAACAATATGCATCTTATGTATTCACTTTAGGAATACGAATGTTTTCCTCTGTTTCGGATCCTGAGATTAAAGTTTGTATCGTAGGCAGTGGTCCTGCAGGTTTCTATACTGCCCAGCATTTGCTAAAGGTACGTTTGCTCAAAGAAAGTCCATTGCAATAAGTACAAAGTTCAGATTTATTGTTAGAGTACATACATCACATCACGTACAACTGTGAGATTCTTTTTCCTGATTTGATACTTTTGAGAGCATTTGCTTCCCAAAGCATCTTTGATCAACGCCCTCCACCCCATCGATGGAATTTACTGGAGTCATCGTCTAAAGATCAGTGAGGACCTCAACCATGCAGCATCTTTCAGCTACTTCCATCGGGAAACAGGTGCAGGAATATCAGAGCCGGAACCGCCAGGCTGAGAAACAGCTTTTTCCCATGGGCAGTGAGACTGCTAAACAACTGATGAACTGCTCATACAAATTCTCCATCACTCAACTATTTATTTTGCAATAATATTTATTTTAATATTTGCATATAAGTACTGTGCAAATGTATCTTTTGTCTGTATGTGTGTTATGTCTGTATATGTGTTTGTGTTGTGGACCAGAAAGGCTGTTATCTCGGTTTGAACTTGTACAATCAGATGATAAATGACCTTAAACTTGAATTAAGCATGATTCTTTTATTCAGTTCCTCTATTGTCATGTACATAATACTCAAAATTTGGAAAGGCATGCCACTAATTCATCGCCCTACCAAGAAGAGAAAGAGAAGCAAAAAGAGAGTCCCTTCAGAGTCCTAAGCCCCTTTCATACTGCCCACCCTCCTAGGAAGTGGGAAAACTTATCGGGCATGCTGCACCTCCAGAGCCTTTCCCATTACACCATGATTACTGGTAAATCGGCAGCCCAGCATTTTAAAAGATGGGGGAGGGTCCCTGCCTCCAGCGGTGACAATGCAAGAGTAGGTTGTGCTTTCACACTGCCAGTAAGTTAACTCGGCCAGGCTCGGTCAGAGTTAAATTTAATTCCCCCTGCCAGGTTGGGTCATTTCACACTGTGCAATTACTGGCAATGGACCTGTTAAATTAGCTGGTTAACCCACACTGAATCGGCAATGTGAAAGGAGCTGTAGAGTATTGGTGGATCCCACTGCCGCCTTTGATGCTACTGCCTCCTGTGCTCCTGTAACCTCTGTAGCCACATGACCTCCTGCCTGTTCCAGCAATGAACACGAGCTCTAGCACCCAAGTCACCCTCCTCAGCTCAGTTAAATAGTTAACAAATACAAATTCTTTGTTTTACATAATGCAATTGACTTCTACTCTGAAAAGTGATTCCATGCGACCTATAAAACGGTCTCCTAGATGTGTTTTTGAGGCTAGAGCTCGGATGAAAGATTTTAGACTCATGATTGGATTCTTGCATTGTGAGAGTAATTGGAGCAAAGCCAGCAGAGTCTGAAAATATGAAGTAGAATAGAAATGCTGGAAGCACACTAGGTCAAAGAGTATCATTGTGAAGGGAAACTCTCAATGCTTTGCGTCAAGGGCACCTCAGAACTGGAAAAGAGAAGACAAATGAGGTTGGTATTTTGTAGATAGAAATTAGATTTGTGACTGGTACAGACCAAAGTTTCATGGTACCAATAGGTTTAAGACCCAGCAGCAGGTGACAAAAAAAAGGAAATAATTGAAGACATTGCCACATACATGGAGGAAGAGAAAGAGAGTTAACTGAAAGAATTTAAATTTTAAAATTAAAATACAGATATACAGCCCAGTAACAGGCCATTTCAGCCCATGGGACAGTGCCGCCCACTTTACACCCCATTAACCAGAGTCCCTGGAGAAAACCCACGCAGACATGGGGAGAACATGTCTTACAGACAGCATGGGATTTGAACCCCAGTCCGGTCCCGATTGCTGGCACTGTAAAGGTGTGGTGCCAACTGTTCAATATTAAGTTTGGATGACTGTCACGTGGCCAGATGGAACATAAGAGTCCATGAGGTAGGAGGAGAAATAGGCCATTTGGCTCATCAAGATAAGGGTTTTTTTTTTTGCTGCGTTTATGTTGGAGGCCACTGAAACAGACCAGAGAGAATGGAAGGGAGAATTAAAGTGACAGAAGCCCGAAATGTCCTTGCAGATTGAAAGGAGGTGCAAGGCAATCACCAATTTTTCTTTTGTAAGGTGTTGATCGGTACACTTCCAATGTAGTGATTAACACTTAGTAAGCACCCAATTCAACACAAATAAATATCACAATTATTTCAACAAAATGCTACACCCAAAGAGATCATTCAATCTTTAACAAGAATAAAAATTGTTTATATAAAAAGAGAAATACAGAAGCAAGTTATCCCATTGCTGATATGAATGGCTTATAATAAACTGTGAAAACCTTCATCCATTTAGTCAGAGAAAACTGTATTTGAGGAATTCAAATAATTGTTAGTAAAATGTGTTTATTGACTTTTAGTTCCTTGTGTGGATTTAACCCTTAACACTTGGACAGCAAACCTGCACTCTGTTATCAAGGAAAATTATTTCTGTCAGATTGTAAACTATTTAAAAAAAAAAATCAAGGTATACAAAAAGTTCCCTGTTAAGAGCTGGACCATTCTGTTAGAAGTAGTGATATTTTTCTAATGAGACACATTCATAAATGGAGTTGATACATAAATCACTTGCATTCTGAATCATGAGGACAAACTTAAAAGGATAAATGGCCAATTCTTGCTCCACTTTTTTGGCCCACATATTCTTTTTGCTTTAGAAATTATTGCCAGGGACTTGGCAGTTGATTTGCCATGATTTGGTCAAGAGCTGCTCTTCTTAAAGATTTTATTTCATTTCTGGTATTTGTAAAGTGTTCTAGTATTGGATGTGTTACTACATTTGGCCTTGGTTCCTTTCCTTGAGATAACCACAGTTAGTGGAAGTGTGAAAGTACCAAGATTACTATAAGTCTTTATAGTTTGCTGACAAGCAAGGTCAGACTCAGCCTTTCAATAAAAAAATTTATGCTATCATTTGTTTTCACAAGGGAAAAAAAGATAGTAAAGGTTGCGACAGCATTCTTCGAATTTCATTTGAACGAATCTTTTTTGTTGAGGAAAGATTACTGTCACAGTCTGGGCGGCATGGTTGGCGTAGCGATTAGTGTAATGCCTTTACAGCGCCATCGATTGGGACCAGACTTGGGTTTGAATCCTGCGCTGATTGTCAGGAGTTTGTATGTTCTCCCTGTATCTGCGTGGGTTTTCTCCAGGGGCTCCGGTTTCTTCCCACCCTTCAAAAACATACCAGATTGTAGGTTAATTGGGTGTAAAATGGGCGGCATGGACTCATAGGCCCGAATTGGCCTGTTACCGTGCTGTATGTCTAAAACAAACTGAACTAAGTAAAAACAGAATTGAAAAATGCCAATTAAAATGCACAAATTTGGAAACAATTAGAATATTATATTAAAGCATATAATATTAAATGCATTTTTTCCTTTGTCAAGTAATCTGCAGCTGTAGAATTGTTACTAATGCCAATAACATCTTGATGCATCACGTTTGAATGCCAGGTGATCTGAGAGGTGAATTTAACGGTGTATCAGGAAGACTAGGGAACCCAGTTTTGGGCAAACTGACATTCAGAGCCTTAAATATAATGTATTCATGTTTCTGCTTTAATAGTTGAAGGCTGGAAGTAGTCTTCAGATGGCCATAGCCAGCCAAGATATTTACTTTTTTCTGTCTCCTTTCAAAGATTGTATGACCTGTGAACTGTATAACAGTTTGTAGAAGTTATGGTTGCTTTACATTTGAGGAATTAAAACAATAGCTAATGAAATGCACTTCTTAACCTTGCTCTCAAACACTGGGTATAGTAATATCAAACTGGCATCCAATTATCTGCTTGTTTTATTTAGAATATAGAACACTACAGCACAGTTCAGGCCCTTCAGCTCACGACCTATATATATTTCTACTAAAAAAAACCGAAACCCTTCCTTCCTCATAAAACTCTATTTATCTTTCATCCATGTGCCTGTGTAGGAGTCTCTTAAATGTCCCTAATGTTTCAGCCTCCACCATCACCTTGGCAAGGCATTCCAGGCACCCTTTAGGGGAGAGATCAGGAGGAAGTAGTTGGTTTTAAAAAATAAAAATAAAAAACCGACAACTTACACCTGATGTCTCCCCTAAACTTTCCTCCCTTCACTTTGTACTGCTGTCCTCTGGTGTTTGTTACTCCTGCCCTGGGAAAAAGGTGTTGGCTGTCTACCTCTTGGAATCTCATAACTCTCTATTAAGTCATCTCTTAACCTTCTTTGCACCAAAGATAAAAGTCCTAGCTCTGCTAACCTTGTCTCATAAGATTTATTTTTCAATCCAGGCAATATTGTAGTAAATCTCCTCTGCACCTTCTCCATAGCTTCTCCACATCCTTCCCTTAATAAGCTGACCAGAACTGAACACAAGACTCCAAGTGTAGAGTTGTAATATGAGCTCTCAACTCTTGAACTCAATCCCCTAACATGTAACAAAATTGTAAACCATGGCATAAAGCATGTGGAAAGAGGAAATCTTTTTCTCCTTTGTTTGTTATTTAACATGGGGGATGGTTGGGTGGATGGGAATTGTCTCTCTAGCCCCTTTTCCACTGGCACTTTGTCCTAGGAATTAATGGGGAATTAACTGGGACAGGATCTAGTGGGGGGGGGGAAAAAAAAGAAAAAATTCAGGACACCAGAATCAAATCCCGCTGGGGATTGACAACCTCGACACTTACTCATATCCCCGGCGTCAGACTGATTAAAACAATGGAAAAAAGGACAGCAGATAGTCACCTGTTTCCGGATGAAGATTGACTCCCCCATTCCTGGGGATGAGTTGTGTCCAATAGAAAAGCAGTCAGTGTTCCGGTTAAAGATGGCCGTGTGGAAACAGCACAAACCATTTCCTATCCCGCGACAACGCAGCCATTTAACTGGGATGCCAGTGGAAAAAGGGCTTCTGAGTTCATGCCAAGTCAATAGGATGCACATTAGTTTTGAGATTTCTGGTACTTTGTAATTTGGATGCTTCTGAAAGTGAATCCAGTACTTTTTTTCTGGCTCCCGGTAATCAGAAACCTTCTATCAGTGATAGGGTTCACACAATGTAATCTAAAATTCCGTTCACTCAATGTTTCTTTGAGTAATTTTTGGATTTTTTTTTTCCTACGTGTCGTGTTTTCATTTTACATTTGATTGCCGTGGAGAGGAGCAATATATTTATAAACCGTTTACTACATTCATTATGTTCCAGTACCATAAATCGACTGTGATTGACATCTATGAAAAGCAGCCTGTTCCTTTTGGCCTTGTGAGATTTGGTGTTGCTCCTGACCATCCAGAAGTGAAGGTTAGTTCAGCCTTTCATCAACATTCAACAGAATCTTCCACTAATCCGTGTGAAGACTGAGGCCATTTGCACGATTTCCATGTCGGTGGCATGCATTTCAGAATCTGAACCAAGTTTATCATGAGCACGTCACGAGATTTGTTATATTGCGGCAGCAGTATTTGTGCAGTACAGGTGCAAATTTGCTATAAATTACAGTTCTGTAAATACAATATTTAGAATAAAAATGCAAAAAGAGGATTAAAAGTGTATTGTCCGTTCAGAAATCTAGTGATGGAGGGAAAGAAGGTGTTTTTGTAATGTTGGTTTGTATCCTTGGACTTCCTAATGGTAGCAGTGAGAAATGACTGGGTGGTGAGGGACCTTGATGATAGAGGCTATTTTCCTGAGACACCACCTCTTAAAGATGTCCTTAATGGAGTGAAGAATAATGCCCATGATGGCGCTGGCTGAGTTTACAACCCTCTATATGTAGTTTTCTCCTGACTTGTGCATTGGCACCTCGATTCCAAACAGTGATATAACCAGTCAGAATGCTTTCCATTTACGAAAGTGGTGATATAACAAATCTTCAAAAACACCTTACGAAATATATCTGCTGCCGAGCCTTCTTCACGATTGTATTGATTTCATGGCCCAAGGATAGATCTTCAGAGATGTTACACCCAGAAATTTGAAGTTCTTTACCCTCTCCACTGCTGGCCCCTAGATGAGGACTACTTTCTCCTTCCTGAAGTCCACAAATAGTTAAATTTCCAGCTAACATTTGCCAAGGATGTTGTTGAGTGGAGATGAATCAAAGGAAAAGAATAGTGGACCTTGAGCATAAATTTTCATGGATTGAAGGTTTTCTGCAAATGTTCACTAGTCAATAATGTTTACCTCAATTAAATAGAATAAAATTACAATCACTGTATAAAAGAGATGTTGATCTGTATTGACATTGGTTCTTTGGAAGTGTCTAGATAATGATAATTTTAATGTGTTAATTTTAAATTCTGTAATTGTATAGTCATCATGTTTGCATAATATATTCCCTTCTACAAAGGCTGCAACAGGTTGATGGAAGTGGCCATCTCCTCCGAGCTGAAATGCCAACAATTGCTCCCCCTCACTTCAAACCCACTCCCTTGTCCACTCCCCCAGGTGTCTAGAGGGAAGAAATACTGAGGTTCTTGTATTTGTGTTTATATTGTCAAATAAAATATTATACACATATATAAAACAAAGTGGCACCATAATCAGCTCACAAGTGTGGAATGTAATTTGTTTATAATGAGGTCCTTAAATACCATTATATTCATTGTGTATACCCCACAGAATGTTGTGAATGCATTCACCCAGACAGCTCTCCAAGTTCGTTGCTCATTTCATGGAAATATTACTGTTGGAAAGGATGTAAGCATTGAGGAACTGAAGCAGGCATACCATGTTCTGGTATTGGTAAGAGACCATTGAAATTTTGTTAATTACTAAATATTTGCCAGTTTCCCGATGTTTAAAGTTAAAAGTTTCTTTGCTATTTAGATCCTTGACAATCCAAACCTTTAAAAGTATTTTTGGCCTTCCTTTTCTGTTTGTCATAGCCTTCTTGATTCTGTTTCTCCAGAAGTCAACCTCTATAACTATCCCTCATGTTAAGTGTAATGAAATGTTTCTCCAATCTGTGGTATTATATAAAATCAACATCAGTTTATGACCGGCTTGCAATTTTGTCATCCAAGAGCTATGGAGCTGAAACGAATCGGTTGCTAGGAATTCCTGGGGAGAATTTACAGGGTGTATATTCTGCATCATCGTTGGTAGGCTGGTATAATGGTTTACCTGAAAACAGACATGTAAGTTAAATGACATCTACATTATCTATTTCCTCTACATTATTTGCTTAAAGATTTTTGAATGTCTTGGATTTTGTATGGTATAGTAAAACCTCGTTAAAATGCGGTAGTTGGGGTCCAAGATTTCATACACGTTACAGCTGAGTCGCAGAACAGATGCATATATGTCAGAGTTCCCACAGATAATCAAATCCAAATAGCCAATCTCCCCGGAGCCCCGCTGCCCGACAGCCCCCCTCCCTGCTGCCCGAAAGCCCCCTTCCCCACTGCTGACAGCCCTCCGGCATGGGATGTTGGGGCTGGAGCGGCCGGCGTGGGACTACGGGGCTGGGGCAACCGATGCATCCCTGATGTCCCGTGCCAGGTGGGCTGTCAGCAGCGGGGAGGGGAGCTGTCAGGCGGCTGCCCCTGCCCCGACTCAGGAGACGGCGTTTGATTTTCCTTTGATCCGCCTCCACTCAACAACATCCTTGGACTGCTGTAGACCTTTCAGGTTGCAGAACATTCAGGTTGCAGAACACCGCCTTCAGCATTGTCACCTGAACATCCCTTTGCAGACGCCCACAGCCGGCTCCGGAGCCATATTCTCCTGGCGATTCCACCTGAAAGCAGCTTATAACTAACAATTTCAATGAAAGAAAGCAAGCGCATGCTTTTAATATTGGTATTCTGAATTTTAATCAACTTATTTGCAAAGTTTGGGGTCCACAGATACCTGCGCTATAAGCAATTCCACGGATTAATGAATCACATTCTAACGAGGTTTCACTGTATTAAAAATATCAGTTTCTTTTTTTCTTACACTCTGCTAATGTGAATATTTATTTAGTTAATCTTTGATATTTTATCTTTCTCTATCATGCATTTGTGTTCATTTAAATTTATACTCTTGTAATATTTTGTGTACCTGTTTGGCTGTAGTATGCAAGATGTTTGGTACATCTGTATATTGAATTTATGTGATTGGAACTAGATTCTCATTGAATATTAAAGAATGATGATTAGGCATGTTATGAGCCCAGAGGTCCCCAAAACCTAGCAGCAATACAAATTCACCAAAACAAATAGTTACTTAAACAAAAGTTACTTTTAATTATCTTTCAACATGAAAACAGGATCAAACTTTAACTTGTTACTATTAACTTAATCCCCTTCTAATTCTAAGGGCATGTGTATGTAATGTGTGTGTAAGTTCAGAAAAGTTCCTTGATTTACAGTCCAATCTCACTTTTCACTCCTCCAAGTTCACTGGTATCAGACAATTCTTATTCTGTGCACAGAATTTAACATTTATGAATTTTCCCAGGCTTTGGTGCTTGAAAGGTAAATGGTTACAGTTCAGGAAGGTTCTTGTTGGTTTTCAGAGAGAGATTTGTTGTTTGCTGGACACAAACTGATTCCTTCCAATCAGCCACATCAGTGTCTTGCCGAAGAAACTTGCCCCATTCATTTGGGTTTTCCAGATGATAACTTTTTCTTTCAGGTCACCACAGATGTCTTTATTTTACAGCCAGCCACACACACACACACACTCTCTCTCTCTCTCTCTCTCTCTCTCTCTCTCTCTCTCTCTCTCTCTCTCTCTCTCTCTCTCACACACACTCTCTCTCACTCACACACACACACACACACACACACTCTCTCTCTCTCTCATTCACACACACACACACACACACAGAGAAACCCACATGACCCTCTTAGAATAGCCAACTACACTCAGATAAACTGCACTTTGACAAACTGTTCCTTTTGGCCTTGTGAGATTTGGTATTGCTCCTGACCATCCAGAAGTGAAGGTTAGTTCAGCCTTTCATCATCATTCAACAGACTGACCTAATTTTCCAAGCTGGTTCATCTGTTGCTTTCCAAAACAATAATCCAATACTCCACAGCATGTCCAATTAGCACCTACTTGTGAAGTCCTTATAGGCATCCTTCAAAGTTTTTGCAAAGGCATTCGGAGGCTTGAGCAGAGCTCTGGCATTTTAAAATGAGATCTGTTTGTATGTGAACTAAACTAAAAAAAAACCTGCCACAATTTATCTCCTTTTAAAACATAATTATATAAAATATAACATAATCTGTCACAGGCAAGTGCACTTGTGTCTAAACACAGTATCTCTATCAACAAAACAAAGGTGACAAAATAAGTACTGCCTGTCAATTGCAATTTTTGAGAGAACAATTGGTTAATCCCCAAATCTGGGATTGCTCAACGGATAGATATTTCCTATCATATTATAATGATTTAAGTCAATGCTTGTCAGAAAAAATGCCATGTACCAACCGTTTTGATTTGCATTCAATTGATAATGACTCTCACACCCTTCCCCCTGGCCCCACATTTGGGCAGTTTGATGTCCTCCCAGTATATACTATGCTGGAGGTAATTGGTAATTCTAATGTAATTTGCCACGGTCAAGAGCTTGGGGTTCATTCGGTGCATATACTGTAGTTTTTAAAAAAAAATTAAGTTTATAGTACATTCTTCTCATTCTACTGAGGAAAAACACCATGATTTTATTGTGAAATTTTGAGACTTTTTAAAAATAAAACCCCTGTCTCAACTGTAACAATGTGGGAGTATATGCTAAAAATTGTTACAAAACTTGTGGTTTACAAGGCAGCTGTCTGAAATGTGCATCTGTGCTAGAGTCTACAGGTCCCTTCAGCTTCCTCAGAAGAGTATGCAAATAATCTTAGATTACTAAGGGTCTCGAAGAACAAGCTACAATCTAAGTTGCATATTAATTTTATTAATTTGTAAGGAGAAGGAAGTGAGCAGGACACTGTACGTGGCCAAATATTATGTCTAGATTTAACCATTATTGCCGACACCCCATTCAGAAATGTACGCCCCCCCCCCCCTAATTCAATCCACCTCAGTTAATATAAGGAAAATATTAAGTGCAAAGGATGCTTAATATGATTTTTGGTAGTAAATTAAACAATAGACCGACTGCAATTATGGAGTCTTTCCTTCCCACCCAATCCCACTGTCCCTTTTGTGTTTGTTTGCATTCATCCTGAATGTGAGGCAGCAGGAGGTGGGATGATGAAAATGAATAGTTTGGAAGAGGGAGAAAAAAAATCTTTCAACATATATTGTTGCTATTCTTGCATTGTGACCAATTTTCCATCAGCTACTTTTTGTACACAAGGTCATATTCTAGCTGCCTGATTTAGGAAATATTTGACAAACTAGGTGGGCTTTGTACAACATTTAATCACATTTTTAATGTGAAGTTCTCTTTTGCCCATGAGCATAATATATGCCCATTTGAAGTAATAGATTCAAAGTGAATATTGCTCAATAGATTTCCATTTCAAGTGCAAGGAGCTTAGATGTTGCGCTATTTTCTATTGCAGTTAAACCCAGAGTTGAACAATGAGACTGCAGTCATCTTGGGACATGGGAATGTGGCATTGGATATAGCCAGAATTCTCCTTTCTCCTATTGACATGCTTAAGGTTTGTCTTGAAATTTATCCTGCTTGAGACAATATTTGGCTCATGGTGTATTTCTCCAAAAAATTGCCATTTAATATTGATTTTAAAAAGGAGATATTTAATCTTTTGTGTATTTTGTTTGAGAAATAAAGAATAGAGTGGCCAGGATGCTTTGTCAGAGAGCTGGATCAATGGGCTTTTACCATCTGTAAATATGATTTTACATAAATGATGTACATGGCGAAACTAAACAGTATTTGGGAAGTTTTAGTACTGTAGGTTGATCATTTCCCTATCAAATGTGGACAATGGATAATTTGGGAGAAGTTTTAACATTCATTAATGCTTTCAGAAATTATTTACTTGTGAAATGATCTTGCAATAACATAGTTGGATATATTCACAGAAAACAGATATTACTGCGCATTCTCTAGAGGCTCTACAAAATAGTAAGGTGAAACGTGTGGTAATTGTTGGGAGAAGAGGACCTCTCCAGGTGGCATTTACGATAAAGGTATGATATCATGGTTAAAATCATGGATTGGCTTTTGGTTCGTCTTTGTGTGGGTAGACAGCATGTAATGCACCTTTATTCCATATTGCTTCTGTCCTCTGCCTTTCAAGCATCTATCAGAGTTTCAAAATTGAATGGGTTATTTCCTGCTATTATCTGTTATTTGGAATTGAACAATACTGGTTTCATGTTTTGTTGCAAATGATAATATCCATTAATTTGCATTAAGTCAATGAGACAACATGGAAGAACAGTTTGGCATTGTCAGACCAAATTTTGCCATTTAATTCAGGTTTGAAAACATGGTAAACAGTTGGGTGAGTAACACAAGATAAGCTTGACAGGTGTTTGTATGTCGTCTATTATCTGATGTTTTCAGGGTGCCATACTTTGACCAAAAGGTTGATATTATGATTGTATTGGATCTGCCTCACTGGCTAAATGGAATGTCTGCATTCATCTGAACTTGATATAGAGACCTTAACTTGATAGCTCTCCATATCCTGGAATAAGTTGGAAAGATGTCTGTGGAACAAAGTTCCAGGTAGCAAACTGCCAAAGCTTTCTCCCTGAGGCAAAGCTTTACTTTCTGACAAAGCTGTAAAGCTTTTCTGAGTGCTGGCACTGAAATTTAACCTCTTTAAAATTTGTGCACGTAACTATTTAAATGTTTAATTTAAAAAAAAATTCCCTTAAAATTCCCTTAAAACTGTCCAATCTGGAGGCCAAAATTCCCATTGAAATGTGGTTTCTGTTCCTATGTCAGGCCATGACCAGGAAGATTTATCCTGTTGTTTCTCATGGTACAAGCTGATGAGTTGGTAGCTCCTGACATCGAGCATTAGGCCTTTTGTGAAGTGATCATTTTTTAGGTTGGATTTTAGGCTTGATTTGATATATTGTTTACTCCCAGACCAAACTAATGTAGTCAATTTTACTGTTTATGTGGCATGTGTTGTAGTTAATTAGCATCCCTACTATTTAATCCTGGGCATTGTACAACAATATTAAGGATGGGAGAAGGAATGAAAGTTCTTGTATATTGATTTTCTATTTGATGTGGATTCTTTTTGATGCGGACAAATCCCCTAGTCTTGATGAGATGCATCCCAGGGAAATGAAGGAAATGACGGGAGTTATAGTCTATGTGTTGGTAGTCAATTAGCAAAATTCTCTGGATTCTGGGCAGGTCCTTGCAGATTGGAAGACAGCAAATGTCACGCCACTTTTTAAAAAAGGATGTAGGCAGATGACTGGTAATTATTGGCCAATTAGCTTAATGTCTGTTGTCAGGAAAATGCTTGAAGCTGTCATTAAGGATGAAATAGTGAGGCATTTAGAACAAAGGGATTCCATCAGGCAGATACGGCATGGATTCAGAAAGGGCAGGTCTTGTTTGATAAACTTTCTGGAGTTCTTTGAGGATATAATGGGTGCGGTAGATAGAGGGGAACAGGTTGACATTGTATATATGGATTTCCAGAAGGCGTTTGATAAGGTGGCGCACATAAGACTTATCAATAAGATACAGATGAATGGAATTGGGGAAGTGTATTAATGATTGGTTAACTGACATGAGTTGGGATAAATGGGTGTTTTTCTGATTGGCAGACAGTGAAAAGTGGGGGGGCCGCAGGGGTCGGTGCTGGGCCCGCAGCTGGTCACCAATTACATTGATTATTTGGAAGAGGGGACAGAGTGTTGTGTCGACAAGTTTGCAGATGATACTAAATTGTGGAAAAGGAAATTATACAGAGGTTGTGGAGAGGCTGCAGAAGGATATAGTTAAGTTAGGTGAGTGGGCAAAGGTTTGGCAGATGGAGTTCAACATTAGTAAATGTGAGATCATCCACTTTGGTAGGAAAAATAAAAGATTATTATCTAACTGGTAAAAAACTGCAGCATGCTGTAGTGCAGAAGGACTTGGGAGTGCTTGTGCATGAATTGCAAAAAGTTGGGTTGCAGATACAACAGGTTATTAAGAAGGCAAATGAAATGTTGGCCTTCATCGCTAGAGGAATTGAATTCAAGAGCAGGGAGGTCATGCTGCAACTATACAAGGTACTGCTGAGACTGTACCTGGAGTACTGTGTGCAATTCTGGTCTCCATACTGGAGGAAGGATATACTGGCCTTGGAGGTGGTCCAGAGGAGGTACACCAGGTTGATCCTGGAGATGAGGGGATTGACCTACAAGGAGAGACTAAATCACCTGGGATTATGAGAGGAGATCTTATAGAAACATGTAAAATTATGAAAGGTAAGATAGAGGCAGGAAAATTGTTTTCACTAGTAGGTGAGACCAGAATTAGGGGACACAGCCTCAAGATTCAGGGGAGTAGATTTAAGACAGATGAGGAAAATCCGTTTTTCCCCAGAGAGTAGTAAATCTGTGGAATTCTGTGCCCAGGGAAGCTGTTGAGACTGCTTCATTAAACTTGTTTAAGGTTCAGTTAGATAGATTTTTACATAAAAAAAGGAATTAAGGGATATGGGGAAAAGGCAGGTTGGGTGGAGTTGAGTCAATGATCAGATCAGCCATGATCTTATTGAATGGCGGAGCAGGCTCAATGGGCTGGATGGCCGACTCCTGCTCCTATTTCATATGTTCTTTGTTATTTTATGGGCCTTGTAGGTTTTCAGATGGCAAGGTGAATCAGTAATCAGACTAATGTTGAGTGCAAGATTAATTTAACTTAAAATTGCTGCAAATTATAAAATGGAAACAGTCTCTTGAAAAGGCAGTTTGTGGAAGATGAGATTTATATACTATCTATGTAAAGATCCATTATAGAGAAAAGCACTTCTCATTTTGTCATTCATGCGTATCTTTCACCTTTTTTTTCAGGCAGGAGGTATTATTTTTTATCTTTCCCTGTTTTTTTTTCTCAACAGGAACTGCGTGAGATGATTAAATTGCCAGATACTCGTTTGTTGTATGATCCCAGTGATTTTGAGGGTCTCAAACATACTGTTAAAGGTGAGACCACAGAAGCATGTTTAGCAGCTGCTTTATTGGGCATCTCATTCTATCCTGACCTTTATAATTTAAAAGCCTCTTAATAAATCAATCTAGAATAAATTCTCAAATAGCTGCACCCATGTTTGGCTTGGGCTTTTCTTGTGTATTAGCCTGTTGTCTTGGGTAAACTTATACCTCTCATTTTGTTTGTTTTAGATTGGTCACAGCGTTTGAGCTACCAAAAGAAAATAGACACACACACCGAGAGCAGTTCAGTTTATACAAATGTTTATTACAAATTCAAAAGCTGATTTCAAACTACAATATGCAAGCCCTTCCCAACTATACTTATCAACGCTTGGACTGGTCCCAACTGCCGAAGCGAGGCAACGACTGCACACTTGTAGTAGGTTGTCAGGGCGCCGGTAGCAGCTTCTCCACCTCCCCCGACCGGGATGTTGGCTGGACTCTAGAAGTTCTTCTTCTTGCTGAGAGATGTTGCCACCTCTCGGAGAGTCTCAAACTTCAGCAGCGGGACCATGGCTTATATTACCCAAAAACTGCTTACCCAAGCACCTATTCCCAGCACAGCAAGAAAGATAAGCGAGCAAGCTAGCTTATCACTTTGAATACAATGGTTTATTTTGCATCAAGGCTAGGCCTCTGACAGTCTGTGACCAAAACAAGCAGGAAGATTAAATGTTCTTGGTACACAGATGTCCTTTCTTCAGATAACAGCATCTCTGGCCCCTCGGTGGAATTTAGCTTATGTCTGCTGATTCTAAAACACAAGCAGGTTCTCAGCCCTGCAGAACCAAAGGCTGCAAAAGTTTAAAAAAAACAGTTAGAATCTTCCATTACACCTGTACTACTTAAAGTTGAAATTCTGTTGTAAATTTTCCACACTCCGAATTCATCTTCAGAATAAAGATTTTTTTTTCTGATTGGTTACTTTTGATATTGAGAAAATGTAGGAGATGGGGGTGGGGGAGGGGGTGGACCTGATGAAATTTGCATTTGAATCAAAACCTGTCCCTGGTTGACAACAATGGAAAGAAGGATATCAATAGATTAGTTTAACAGGAAGAATTTTGGCAAAATCACATGCGGAACTGGCCATGTACTGATAAGCCGATCAAGTGGTTAACACTGCATGGATGGTGAAGTCATAGGGAACATTGCACCCAAATACTCTGGGTTAACAGAACTTTGCAATCCCAGCAACCAACATCTATACCTTAGTGATGGCCACCCACCATAATTGTTACATCATCACACTTGGTCAGTACTTGGAGGGTAGACCACCCAGGAACACCAGGTGCTGTAGGTTTCTATGAAGGGCGCTGGACAAAGTGGCAACTCTCTGCCTTACGTTGACAAAAGTTAAAGGCTTTCTTGTGTTTTACAGTCTAAATATAATATTAAATGACAATAATGGAACATTTACCTTTTCTCTTTATGACTTGTTAAGGTAAATGTCAATTTGCACGCAAATGTCAAAATTGCAAAATTCTTTGGAAAATCCCGATGGTTGTTTCAGTGTAATTGCAGTTATGTATTATTTGTGGGGGGAAAAAAACCCAAAAATCTAATTACCAACGGTCAGAAACATGACATCAAAGTCACTAGAATCTCCTTTTGGATTTCCTCTGGGTTTTGGTGATATTGCGTTCTGTTGATGATCCTATTGTATGTGTTTCATGGGATTAGATTGACTTGGTCTGTTCCTCACAGCTGAATGCAATGCAAAATAATTTATCTTTTTTGTGGGCGGAAATTTGGATGCAATTCCTCATTTTTTTTTAGTGTCTGTAGATAATGTGGTTTCAGAGATTATAATTAGTGCTCTGTGGTAAATGATCACCTCAACAATTCATCTGCCTTGTGTCTTGCAGCTCAATTTGTTTATACCTAAAAGGAAGCTTATTCAGACTGTGATGAAAGTTTTAATTTTTTTAAAAAAAAGCATAAATAAACCATTCAAGTTAAATACATTCACTAAGTAGTGCCATCTGTTATTTTCCAGATCTGCCTCGACCAAGGAGGCGGCTGATTGAACTCATGATTAAAGCTGCTCTTGAAATGAATTCTGAAAAAGAAGCTGAGAACCGAGGAGCAGCCACTAAAGAATGGTGCCTTCGATTCCTGCGGAGCCCCTTGCAGATCATCCCAAGTGATGATGGGAAACGTGTGGGTGGCATCCGGCTCTCTGTTACCAAACTGGAGGTAGGCGTATAGCTTGATGCTCTTTAAATGCTGTGCCAGTGAGGCATTTTGGATGAGCAATACTTGTATTTATCATCTGCAAGACAAGGACTTACCTTGTCCAATGCTATTTAGGTTGCAGGGTGAAAGATGTAAAAGGGGCTGTGTAATGCTTAGTGATGCTTACCAGGCTGTCATACCACTGTTCTCTTCTGACTGTGGCTTTGTGTATCCCCAGTATCCAGTTCCTTACTATTGAGAATTGTACCTTCCTGAATTTTCCATGTCTCTGCCCCTCTCTGCTTCTTGAAACTCCCAACCTGAGGAGTACTGTCCTAGTTATCAATAAGGGATAAAGGGCACAGACAGCCCATATATAACAAAAAAAAAATGCCAGCTTCACAAATATCCTTTCCTTTGAACTCAATATACCCTGCAAGTAAACACAAATATATCCCAAAATGTTCTAAAATCGCCAACAGGTATTTGTATATTAAAAGCATTTAAATTCTCAAATGGAAATGTCATTAGCCAACAACTGACGTCAGTTGAAACTTGCAAGCAGTGGTAGGTTTTGAAAGACCAAGGTGTTGTATAATCAAAGATGGTTCTCTATTGGAACAGTGCACAGAAGGGAGATGCTTGAAACAAATGGTGTAGAATCTGATCATACATTGCAAACAATGATTTGGTTTCTCAATGTATACATTTTGTTTAAAAAGACATGTGAGATGGGGTCTGTGACCAACCTTGCAAGAATATGGATTTATGGACAGCAATGAATGTACTAATATTTTAATTCCCCAACTGAAGTTTAGATTGGGATCATTTTTGTGAAGCATCTTCATTTATAGAATATAATTCTAACCTCACATATTGGGTATTCTTTGATTGTTTTTGTTTCCACTGAGGGTAGGTGAGATACAAATGGTTAAGGGGGAAAGGTTTAAGGGGAACATGATGAGGAACTTCTTCATACAGAGTGGTGGGAGTGTGGAACAAGCTGCAATGGTGAATGGAGGCTCAATTTTAACATTTAAGAAGAATTTAGGCAGGTACATGGATGGGAGAGGTATGGAGGGCTATGGGTGCAGGTCAGTGGGACTAGGGATCTGTTTATGTACTGTAATGTTCTATGGTTCTATGTGCATGTCATTATCCCTTAATGATAATTCTGTTTTCTTTTGTACGTTGGTACTTTAGCAAATAATGTTCTGCATTAAGAGTATTTGTATTTCCTTTGTGGATAATGAGATTGCCAGCTATGTTGGGTTTGACAACTGAGGACTTTTCTTATCCCTAAGGGTTCAGCAGAATCTGCAAAGGCCATTCAGACAGAAGACATTGAAGATCTGGAGTGTGGATTAGTACTGAGCAGCATTGGCTACAAAAGCCACCCCATTGACCCCTCTGTTCCATTTGATCAACGAGAAGGGCTTATCCCAAATAAATTGGGACGGGTTCTGCATGCACCAGGTTAGTTGGTAGCTATAAAGAGCAAGATTCTAAATTATTCTCAGTTGGCATATGAAGAGAGGTACAATGGGCAAAAGTGTTTCTCATTTGGTCCCAATGTCTAAATTCAATATACATGCATAATGCAAAATATCAACATCTGCAAAAAGTAAACTGGATGCAAGAGGTTTTATTTTCCATGTCACAGGAATGGAAATATCACTTTGCATTACATGCTTTAACAAGTGGAGTCAAATTCTTCAGACATTAATTGCATTACTGTATGTGTAGTTGAACATTTATTTTATTCATTGCTTATTGAAATGAATGTAAGAAGATAAGAGCAGGGTTAGGCCATCTGGCCCTGCTCTGCCATTTAATAAGATCATGACTGATCTGGCTGTGGATTCAGTCTCACTTGCTTGCCTTTTCCCCATAACCCTTAATTCTACTACTACTTCCTTGAGTAGAGATTTTCATATTTTCACGACCCTTTGGGAAAAGCAATTCCACCTTCTCTCCATCCTAAATCTTGAGGCTATTAAGTGCAATTAGTGATGTGGTTTCCTTTGTTGGCCCCTTCCATCTCAATAATTTTGAATGTGGGTTAAAACATAAGTTTCATCACCCCTAATTTATAGTGAAGATGTTCAGCTTCTAAACTAGTAGAATGATTTTAAGAGAAACTTGTAGAGCAGCACAGTTGGTGTGGCGGTTAGTGCAATGCCTTTACAGTGCCAGCAATTGGGATCAGGCCTGGGTTTGAATCCTGTGCTGTCTATAAGGAGTTTATATGTCCTCGTCTTGTCTGCGTGGGTTTTCTCTGGGGACTCTGGTTTCCTCCCCATCTTTCAAAAACGTGCTGAAATGTAGGTTATTTGTGTGTAAAATGGGCAGCACGGACTCGTAGGGCCGAATTGGCCTGTTACTGCGCTGTATGTCCAATTGTGTCATTGAAGTATATATTGTTGCCAGTAGTAAAATGTGAAAATGTGTAGATACTATGGTTGAAGTAAAAAAACACAATGCTGAGGAAACTGCAGGTCAAACAGTGTCCTTTATATAGCAAAGGTAAAAACACATGACTGACGTTTGAGGCTTGAGCCCTTTATCAAGGAATGGAAAAATGTCATCAGCCATCCGAACAAATGGGTGGGGGGAGTGGGGAATTATGGTAATAGGTGGAGAAGGGAGGGAGGGGACAGCAGCAAGTAAAGGAAGGAGGGATGGTTAGGTGAATAGGGGGGGGTGAGGTGAAAGGGGAGGAGGAGGAAGAGGGGAGCAGGTTCACAGAAGATGGAAAAGTCGATATTAATACCATCTGGCTGGAGAGTGCCCAGATGGAAAATCAGGTGTTGTTCCTCCAATTTATGCGTGGTCTTGGTGGGATCGTACATAAGGCCATGGACAGACATGTGAGTATGGATTGTGACACAGAACTGAAATGGCTGGCTACTGGGAGGTCTCTGTCACTGGTGCGGATGGAGCGAAGGTGTTCATGAAGTGATCTCCCAGTCTCTCCGATGTAGAGAAGGCCACAAATGCAATAAATCAGTCCTGCGGATACACAAGAATATCCTCCTCTTCCCTTCTATTCTCCCAATCATCCCTCCTCCCCTTGCTTACTGCTGTCCCCTCCCTCCCTTTTCCACCTCCTTTTGCAACCACGCCTCCACCCCCTCCTCTTTTATTTGGACGTCTGCCGACCCTTTTCCATACCTCGATAAAGGGGTTAAGCCCAAAACGCCGATGATGTATTTTTACCTTGGCTATATAAGGGACAACCCTCTTTTCAATCTTCTTCAGCATGATGCTGAACCAAGCCATGAAAGACCCCAACAATGAAGACGCTGTTTACATCCGGTACCGCACGGATGGCAGTCTCTTCAATCTGAGGCGCCTGCAAGCTCACACCAAGACACAAGAGAAACTTGTCCGTGAACTACTCTTTGCAGATGATGCCGCTTTAGTTGCCCATTCAGAGCCAGCTCTTCAGCGCTTGACGTCCTGCTTTGCGGAAACTGCCAAAATGTTTGGCCTGGAAGTCAGCCTGAAGAAAACTGAGGTCCTCCATCAGCCAGCTCCCCACCATGACTACCAGCCCCCCCACATCTCCATCGGGCACACAAAACTCAAAACGGTCAACCAGTTTACCTATCTCGGCTGCACCATTTCATCAGATGCAAGGATCGACAATGAGATAGACAACAGACTCGCCAAGGCAAATAGCGCCTTTGGAAGACTACACAAAAGAGTCTGGAAAAACAACCAACTGAAAAACCTCACAAAGATAAGCGTATACAGAGCCGTTGTCATACCCACACTCCTGTTCGGCTCCGAATCATGGGTCCTCTACCGGCACCACCTACGGCTCCTAGAACGCTTCCACCAGCGTTGTCTCCGCTCCATCCTCAACATCCATTGGAGCGCTCACACCCCTAACGTCGAGGTACTCGAGATGGCAGAGGTCGACAGCATCGAGTCCACGCTGCTGAAGATCAAGCTGCGCTGGATGGGTCACGTCTCCAGAATGGAGGACCATCGCCTTCCCAAGATCGTATTATATGGCGAGCTCTCCACTGGCCACCGTGACAGAGGTGCACCAAAGAAAAGGTACAAGGACTGCCTAAAGAAATCTCTTGGTGCCTGCCACATTGACCACCGCCAGTGGGCTGATAACGCCTCAAACCGTGCATCTTGGCGCCTCACAGTTTGGCGGGCAGCAGCCTCCTTTGAAGAAGACCGCAGAGCCCACCTCACTGACAAAAGGCAAAGGAGGAAAAACCCAACACCCAACCCCAACCAACCAATTTTCCCTTGCAACCGCTGCAATCGTGTCTGCCTGTCCCGCATCGGACTGGTCAGCCACAAACGAGCCTGCAGCTGACGTGGACTTTTTACCCCCTCCATAAATCTTCGTCCGCGAAGCCAAGCCAAAGAAGAAATATAAGGGACATTGAAAAACTCATGCAGTTTGGCATGCAGAGTTTTGCCGCCAGCCTTCCAGACTTCTGGGGGGATTCCATCCATACCTGCTGCTTTGCCACTTTTCAGTTGTTCGATTGCCTTATATGTCTCATCCAGGGTGGGAACCTCATCCAGCTCTAGCCTTAGGGGCTGTTGAGGGAGCTGGAGCAGGGCGGAATCTTGGACTGAGCGGTTGGCACTGAAAAGAGATTGGAAGTGTTCTGACCATCGGTTGAGGATGGAGATCTTGTCGCTGAGGAGGACTTTGCCGTCTGAGCTGCGCAGCGGGCTTTGGACTTGGGGTGAGGGGCCGTACACATCCTTTAGAGCCTCGTAGAAACCCCTGAAGTCGCCAATGTCTGGAAGGCTGGCGGCAAAACTCTGCATGCCAAACTGCATGAGTTTTTCAAGCTTTGTTGGGACCAAGGTAAACTGCCTCAGGATCTTCGTGATGCCACCATCATCACCCTGTACAAAAACAAAGGCGAGAAATCAGACTGCTCAAACTACAGGGGAATCACATTGCTCTCCATTGCAGGCAAAATCTTCGCTAGGATTCTACTAAATAGAATAATACCTAGTGTCGCCGAGAATATTCTCCCAGAATCACAGTGCGGCTTTCGCGCAAACAGAGGAACTACTGACATGGTCTTTGCCCTCAGACAGCTCCAAGAAAAATGCAGAGAACAAAACAAAGGACTCTACATCACCTTTGTTGACCTCACCAAAGCCTTCGACACCGTGAGCAGGAAAGGGCTTTGGCAAATACTAGAGCGCATCGGATGTCCCCCAAAGTTCCTCAACATGATTATCCAATTGCACGAAAACCAACAAGGTCGGGTCAGATACAGCAATGAGCTCTCTGAACCCTTCTCCATTAACAATGGCGTGAAGCAAGGCTGTGTTCTGGCACCAACCCTCTTTTCAATCTTCTTCAGCATGATGCTGAACCAAGCCATGAAAGACCCCAACAATGAAGACGCTGTTTACATCCGGTACCGCACGGATGGCAGTCTCTTCAATCTGAGGTGCCTGCAAGCTCACACCAAGACACAAGAGAAACTTGTCCGTGAACTACTCTTTGCAGATGATGCTGCTTTAGTTGCCCATTCAGAGCCAGCTCTTCAGCGCTTGACGTCCTGCTTTGCGGAAACTGCCAAAATGTTTGGCCTGGAAGTCAGCCTGAAGAAAACTGAGGTCCTCCATCAGCCAGCTCCCCACCATGATTACCAGCCCCCCCACATCTCCATCGGGCACACAAAACTCAAAACGGTCAACCAGTTTACCTATCTCGGCTGCACCATTTCATCAGATGCAAGGATCGACAATGAGATAGACAACAGACTCGCCAAGGCAAATAGCGCCTTTGGAAGACTACACAAAAGAGTCTGGAAAAACAACCAACTGAAAAACCTCACAAAGATAAGCGTATACAGAGCCGTTGTCATACCCACACTCCTGTTCGGCTCCGAATCATGGGTCCTCTACCGGCACCACCTACGGCTCCTAGAACGCTTCCACCAGCGTTGTCTCCGCTCCATCCTCAACATCCATTGGAGCGCTTACATCCCTAACGTCGAAGTACTCGAGATGGCAGAGGTCGACAGCATCGAGTCCACGCTGCTGAAGATCAAGCTGCGCTGGATGGGTCACGTCTCCAGAATGGAGGACCATCGCCTTCCCAAGATCGTGTTTATATGGCGAGCTCTCCACTGGCCACCGTGACAGAGGTGCACCAAAGAAAAGGTACAAGGACTGCCTAAAGAAATCTCTTGGTGCCTGCCACATTGACCACCGCCAGTGGGCTGATAACGCCTCAAACCGTGCATCTTGGCGCCTCACAGTTTGGCGGGCAGCAGCCTCCTTTGAAGAAGACCGCAGAGCCTACCTCACTGACAAAAGGCAAAGGAGGAAAAACCCAACACCCATCCCCAACCAACCAATTTTCCCCTGCAACCGCTGCAATCGTGTCTGCCTGTCCCGCATCGGACTTGTCAGCCACAAACGAGTCTGCAGCTGACGTGGACTTTTTACCCCCTCCATAAATCTTCGTCCGCGAAGCCAAGCCAAAGAGATAAGGGACATTGTTTGACCTGCTGAGTTTCTGCTGCATTGTGTTTTTACTATATATTGCTGCAGCATCTCTACCATAGAGAACTAATTGCATTGCATAGCATGGGTAATTTGGTAATGGGAGGCTGGGTTGATCTGAATTTTCTTAACTGATGATTCTGGATACCACTTTTTGGTGTCTACATTTCAATGGGGGGTGTGGAGATGGGCTTTGCAGTGTCCAGGGTGAAGGTCACTTAACTGATGCACCCACAGCAAAGTAAGACCATAAGAAATAGGAACAGGGAGTCGGGCATTCAACTCTGCTGTGCATTAGTATCATGGCTGATCCAACATTCCTCAAGTCTATTTATTTCTCCTTGTGTTATAATCCTGTATTCTCTTTATCTACAGTGCCCTCCAAAATGTTTGGAACAAAGCTATTTTTCCTTTATTTGTCCCTGTGCTCCACAGTTTTAAATTTGTAATCAAACAATTCACTTGTGATTAAAGTGCACAGTCCAGATTTTATTCAAAGTTATTTATATACATTTTGGTTTGACCATATAGAAATTGCAGCACTTTTTATACATAGTTCCTTCATTTCAGGGCACCATGTTTGTGACATTTGGCTTCTCAGGTCTTTGTGATTACTCAAGCATGTTTAATTGCTTCATTCATGCAGGTATAAGAAAACTAGGCTTGCTTCTCAGTTTTTGATCACCTGTAGTTTCCATTTTTTTAACACGAGGATTAGAGTTGTGCCAAAGCAAGTCAAAGATGCCAAACAGGAACCAAACAGTAAGAGATATCACCCAAGCTTTAGGGTGACCAAAATCAGGTGTTTAGAACATTATTAAGAAGAAAGGGTGTACTGGTGAGTTCCTTAATCGTAAAGGGACCGGTCGGCCAAGGAATCCCTCCACTGCTGATAACGGAAGAATTCCCATCATGCAGAAGAAAAATCCCCAAACGCCTGGCTGACAGATCATAAATACTCTTTAGGGGGCAGGTGTGGATGTGTCAATCATTCTGCAGACTTTATGAAAAGAAATACAGAGGCTATGCTGCAAGATGCAAACTACTAGAAACAGGATGGCCAGATTACAGTTTGCCAAGTAGTATTTAAAAGCTGACAGAATTCTGGAAAAAGGTCGAGGACAGATGAGACCAAGATTAACCTGCGTCGGAGTGATGGCAAGAGCAAAATATGGAGACATCAAGGAACTGGCCAAGATCCAAAGCGCATCACCTCATCTGTGAAAGATGACTGTGGGGGTGTTATGCCCTGGGCATGTATGGCAGCCATAGGTACTGGTGCATTTATCTTCATTGATGATGTAACTGCTGATGGCAGTAGCAAAATGAATTTTGAGATGTACAGAAACAACTTATCTGCTCAAGTTCAAGCAAATGCCTCTTAACATATTGGATGGAGCTTCATCCCACAGAAAGGCAATGATCCCAAACATACTGCTAAAGCAACAAAGGAGTTTTTCAAAGCTAAAACCTGGACAATTGTTGAATGGCCAAGTCAGTCACCTGATCTAAATCTAATTGAGCATGCCTTGCATATGCTGAAGAGAAAACTTAGGGGGATAAGCCCCTGAAACAAGCAAGAGCTGAAGGTGGTCACAGTAGAGGCCTGGCAGATGGTGATGTCTATGAATCTTAAGCCCCTTTTACACAGCCACTTCAATGCGAGAATATTGTGCCTTTATTGCGCCAGGCCTTCTGTGTAAAAGGTACAAACACGAAATGGGGTCATTCCAGTCCCGCATTTAAGCTGACAGTAGAGGTAGTCACAGCACCAAATCGACGACTGTATAAAAGGGGCATCTTGGGACCAGGTCAGGAAAGGAATATGACGTTTTGATGATGTGGTATCTGTGTGACCTATCAGTGGGAAATTTAAAAGTAGCAAGCAGGAGTCAACAGTTAACAGTTACAATATCTGTGAATTGAGGAGACAAAGAGGTCCGGGAGCTCCTTACCCTCTGAGAAGACAACGAAATAAGGTGACATATAATTGGGATGGTAAAGGATGACCCGATATTAGAAGGGCTGGTACAACACCTTAGAGGACGCAGCTTTGCTCGGGACAAGGCACAGGTAGCAAGCAAATTGAAGAACTTGTGATACAAATACCATCAGGTAAAGGACCGTAACGGTAGGAGTGGTAGAGGACATTTGGACTGGCCATATTTTGATCTAGGCTATTCCATTTGGGGCCACTCTGCAAACCCAGTTGCTCTTCTGGGCAACATGGAGGATCCAGCTTCTGAGACCGTTCTAGCTGCGTCTCCCTCCTCCAGCAGCAGTCCCGATGCTGAAGATCGAGTGGCATGGACACAGAGGCCAGCAATAAAAACGGCGAATCTGCGCCTCACAATCGACCAGGGTAAAAACTCTTTACTTTTGTGATTACATTTTTTTTCATGTGTTTTTGTGAGTGTGTTTGCCTGAAATGAGCCATTTCGCTCATGTCGCTTGTACAGTGTCATTTTGTCTCTTTTTCCCCCCTCCCTTCCCTCCCTCCTGTTTTGAAATATTTAATGGATTTATGGTTTAAAAAAAGTTATAGGTACTCAAGGTAAGATTTCAGGTAAAAGTCCTTTGTATCAAGATAAGCTCTTCCCCTTCACACTTAATAATCAGCTTTTGAAATTATGGGATTAAAAGGGTATTAAATTTGTGCAAAATTGTTATGAAGCAGGATATTTTATTTATTTTCAGAGAATGAAAGAGAAATATGATACATCTTCAAATACTCTTTTCTCATTATCAAATTAAAGCTTTATTGTTGGATAATTTTGGACATAATTTACGGTTACCTAGACTGTCTAAGTTTGAAATTTTACTTACTAAGGGGTGGTAAGAAGGGATTTATAACAGATTAATGCTTTATTACAGAATAAAATGCCTAAATTGGATTTATAAAAATCTAGATTGAAATGGGAGAAAGATTTAGGAATACTTATTTTTCAGGATGATTGGATGAGTTTATGTAGGGATAGTATGACTAAAATTATAAATGTAAGGTATCGATTAGTTCATTCTAATTTTATTCATCAATTATATTTAACTCTGGAAAAATTACGGAGGTACAATTTAATTTCTTCAGACTTAGGTTTTACATGTCACAAGGAAGTAGATTTTTTTTAGATTCTATCTGGTGATATGAAACCGTAAAACCTTTTTGGAATAGACTTAAGGAATTTTTAGAAGCTATTTTGAAAGTGAAACTTTCACTAGATCCTTTAGTATTTTTGTTGGGTAATATTAAAAGGTTGAGTTTAGAATTAAAAATAAATAGATTTCAAATTGCATTTTTAATTGGCAAATTGGCATTAGCTGTAGATAGAAAACGTTTAGCAATTACTTGGATGAATGAGACTGATTTGAGTGTTCAGAGATGGCAAACGGAATTGAGGTTTTCCGTTGGAGCAGATAACATATAATTTGTGTGATAATTTTTTTATCGTAAAATTTGGAGCCCTTATTTGGATTATATGGGTTTGAGTTTTTGAACTTCTGTATTGGTGTTATTCCAATCCATGGCAATCAATTAATTGATGAATTTTGTTACGGTTAATCTCCTCTCTTTTTCTTTGGGATAGGTTAGAGGAGGGTGGGGTTGGTTTGGGGGGGGTGGGGTGTTGGGGGTTAGTTTTTTTGAAAAAATATCATTTATGTACTTTTCATGTTAATTTTATTTCATTAATTGTATGTTTCGATATATACATCATGATTTCAATAAATAAAATATTCCAAAAATAAATTGTCCTGAGACGTACAAAAATGACTCCACCACTCATCTTCATCAAAATTGTTGAGGACATTAGACTAGAACTTGGGCCTGTGTGGTCTCTCTCTCCTCCACATCTTTCTATCCGAGAGTAGCGTGAATGAACTCAAGAACAAAATATTTCCGTCTACGGCGTCTTAGGTCTACGTGCCTTTCAGACTCAAACGGCTGCTTGCTTCTCTTCTATTTCTCCTCCAACATATTTCTGATCGCACAAACACATTGTTTGCACGAACCTGCTACTGTACGCATCAAAAAATTGTGTACGATGTGCAGCAGATTTGCGTGCATTTGAAGAGTGGTATAAATGTTCATGACTAACATAAGCACATCAAGTTGAACCACCATTACTGTGTAGAAAGCAATGTCCAACGCGTATGTTATACGTCACGCTAGACGCCGATGCTTTTGTGTAACACATCCCGCCTCTTTTGATTCCAGAATGGCTGCTTGCTGTGTAAAATGACACAACGGCCCAGCATTATGGCAGTATTGTTTGGTTCAGTGTAAATGAGCAAAGCAGAGTTAATGTTGGATTTTCTTCACGGCAGTATTGTGGGATCTCTGTGCAGTCATTGCATGTAAAGGATATGCAACAAAGTACTAAACATGACTAATATGCATGCCATTGCTATGTCCCAAACATTATGGATGCCTTGAAATGAGGCAACTATGTATAAAAAATGTTGTAATTACTATATGGTCAAAGCAAAATGAATACAAATAACCTTGAATAAAATCTGGAATGTGCACTTTAATCACATGTGAATTGTTTGGTTACAAATTTAAAATGACCACAGGGGAAAATAAAGGAACAAAAAAACACATTATGGAGGGCATTGTATCTCTCTCTGCTTAACTTGGTCACCCTTAATCGTGACACCATGCCCGCTGGTCCCGGGTTCTCCCATGAGAGCATGTGAGCTTGCTATATTTACTTTGTTTGGCCCCCTAAGAATATTTGTTTAAATAGGATGTACAGGTACTCCCCAACCTTTGTTATTTATGTCCATCGCATAAATTTTTTTAGAATATAAAGAATTTTTAAAAATATATAAAAAAATATATTAAATTTACACAGATTGTGTTATATTTGACAAACTATACAGAGCATGTAAGAGCCAAAATGTGCGTACTTATCTTGTTAGTCAACGTCCTGGCGTCTGTAGGCTGGGCACGGCTATCTTGATCACTGTGTGCATGCAGAAGTCTTCGGTTAAGGGTGCAAATTCAATATCGTTAGGGTGCTTAACGCTTGCGCATGCGCCAACTGAACTCCAGTACTTGAACCCACCACGCATGCGCCAACCGAAGAATCGTGAAAGCACACAGAGATCACGATGGCTGCGGCCAGCCTACAAATCCCGGGACGCCGACTGACAAGGTAAGCATGGACCAGAATGTGGAAAGATTCGCTTAGGTTGATGAACGAATTCTGGAAGCTTTAAGTTGTTATCGTAAATCTACGATGAAAAAAAGATTTGATTAAAAAGTTTGCTTTAAGACTTCGGTACTCCACGCGCACGGGCAAAATTCCAACTTGGGTCCATTTCGACCGATCCTTCATTCCTAATTAAGGTCGTAAGTCAGGGAGTACCTGTACTCCAACACTGTCTGCATCTTACACAATAAAACTTGGTAAATTGTGCAACATAAGTGGGTGAACAGGAAATAGTGTGAGATCTAAGCAGGTCATAACAGTCCAATGTCATCAAGTGGATTTGAGAGAGAGGAAATTGAATCCAGTAAGATTGAAATTGGGGGAGGCAAGGCTTTTTGAGATAGGTGTAAAGATTAAATATTTATCATGTTTAAAAAAAATGACAGGTGTGACACTATTAACAAAATGGTGGGTATTGTATTATTTTGCTCTGCATTTCATTAATATCACATCTTTTCTAATCTTCTCAGGCATGTACTGCAGTGGGTGGGTGAAAAGAGGACCAGTAGGGGTCATCGCAACCACGATGAATGATAGTTTTGAAACAGCAGATTCTGTGCTGCAGGATGTAAAGTCAGGAAGGCTGGATGTATCTGCTTCCAAAGGAGGGTTCAAAGTAATTGAAGCTTTGCTTGAGCAAAGAGGTGTGTAGTTTAAGTAATTCTTCACCACAAATTGACCAGGTCCTAAAGATACGGAACCCTTCTGTCATCCAAATGCTTCTTGTGTGCAACTTTCTATGATTTAAGGTCTCATGTGGAGAATCATCTTAGTTTTAATTCATGCTATGATTAAGTTCAAATTGGGATTTTTGTAAAAATTAGAACTTTTGAACTAAATTGTGGATGCATTGCTTATGGAGATGGTAAATCAAATATTGTATGATTGGAGAAAGCTTTCTCTTGAAGGCACGTTTGCCCAGAGTTGATGTATTTCGCTAATTGAATGATATGTTGAAAATTGCAAATGCACTGCACTCGACCACCTTAAATATTTAAATTCTGAAGGGTAAGAATGACCTATCATTCATCTTCGTTGAACGTGAGATAGGAGCAGGAACAGTCCAAACCATATGTTGATTCTGTAACATTGTCGGAAAGATCACGGCTGATCTGATCTTGGCCTTCACTATACTTTTTGCTCAATCCCCCTCCGTAGTCTAAACTGAAAGGTGGCATTTCTTAGCTAATTGTTCCCTCAGCCAAAAATGCACTCTGAACATTACTGTCCCTTTAAAATCCATTCTGATTTTCATTGATGGAGCTTAGGAGTACGATGCAGTTATTTTTGAATTCTGATTGTAGATTTGGGGGGGGGGGGTGCACAGTTAGCACAATGCTATTACACCGCCAGCCACCTGGGTTCGAATCCACCACTGTTTGTAAGGAGTTTGTTCGTTCACCCTGTGCGTAGGTTTCCTCCGGATGCTCCAGATTCAAAGATGCAAGGCCTATTGGTCACATGGGCATATTTGTGCAGGGCCTGCTTGTGGACTGGAAGGACTTGTTACTATGCTGTAATTCTAAATTTAAAAACCTTTTTTAAAAATGTGGTAATACTGACATTTTTCAACTGCTTGATTTTAGTGCATTTAATGTTACCAAATTTTGAAATCTTGTTTCAGGAATATGCCCAGTTTCATTTTCTGGATGGAAAAAAATTGACTGTTTTGAAGTGGCAAAAGGGAAAAAGGCAGGCAAGCCCAGGGAGAAACTGGTGAGCATGAAAGAGATGTTGGAAGTGGCTAATCAATGACCAAGAGGATGGTCACATGAAGGATCCATGCTGAGAACATGTATATTTTACCTCAGATAACATTCAGTGGCTGAGAAACACTTTTCCATTTGTTCTGCTTGCTTAACAGAGACAGGAACACATAATTCTCTGGGAAGAGAAAGTTAATGCCCTGTAGGACAAGCCTTGCTTCTCTTTTGAGTTGGAGTATTGTTCCAATTTGTGTTGAGAAGTTTGTCTTTCACAATTTGAACATCATTCTCAGCAGAGAGAACTTGTGTGGTTGGCCCTTAATTTGAGTTTCAACTGTGTGGGGATGGACTAGCTTTCTCTTACCTCAAAGTGTTTATTTCACCAATCCCCTCCCACCACCCAAACTTGCATTTTCTGTGTGCCAGTTCAGAACTCCCGATCTGAGAATTGGCATTTTGCCTTTTCCTTCATTGCTAAGCCCACAGATGGCTGATTTTTCATAAAACATAAACTGAGATGCGGGAAGAGAAGCTATAAAAATTTTATTGATCAGTCTTAAACTAGAATTTACATTGCCTTCAGATTAAGATTCTGTGTTTTGTCACGCAAGTGTGGGCATTGCGTGTCAGGTGCAGTGTGGTGAGACCACAGCATCATTTCTGCACGATATCCTTGACTTGTTCTCTACAGATCCATGGTTCAGTATCAGTATTGTTCCACAGTGATTTTTAATACCAAGTTTATGAATGACTTCACTCAGTTTTTTTGACAAGATTGAATTAGTTTACATTTTCTCTTTCATTGCCATGATCTCCTGCTTCACTAGCTCATCTTGCAGGCTTATAGTTACCTCTCATTTAATGAAGGCTCCTGACTCTGAAACATTAACGGTCCATTTCTTATGGATGCTGCCTGAACTGCCGAGTCCCTCTAACATCTCAGGTTCACTCAGGATTCCAACATGTTTCAGTTAAATGGCTCATCGGATCTGACTTTATTGCTCTCTTTAGCCAGGATTTGTGTCTAATTCATTGGCATAAATATGGAATTTAGAAGCATCATTGTTTATTGAGTCTGATAAGAACATGGGAAATGAAGTAGGATTTACCCTTTCTAAAATTGTGAACACTAACACACCCTTCAAACAAATTAAAATTTACTGCTTTGTGTTGGTCCAGATTATGCTGGATCTTGTCAGCTACTGGAATTGCCAACCATGGAGCCCACCCTCAACCTGGCTAGTGGTATCTCTCCTGGAATGATGTAGTCCTGACGATTTGTTCTAACAGAAACATATCAAACTGAAGTAAATGATTTAAAGCAAATTATTTAAATTAATAAAAAGAAAAGAAACCAAAAAAAAAGCATGTGCCTCCTGATCCATAATCCTGGAATCTGCTTTGATTTTGTGGTTGTCTAGGATCTGATTTCAGACTTGATCTGAGAATCCCATCAAGAATTAGCTCAGTATTGAACTACTTTATGTTCAGTGACAAACTTTAGTGACAGCAATAGTCCGAGATTACTGAAATGCAGATTGATCCTTTTTAGTCTACGTAATTGTCTACGGCAGACTTCCAAATGACCGACTGCTGTGCATATTTTTGTCTGTGAATCTGACCCTTCTGGACAATAACTGCACCAAGTCTCATAGGGTTATATAGTGTGGAAACAGGCCCAATTTGCCCATGTTGTCTAAAATGTCCCACACACACTACCACCTGCTTGTTTTTGGCCCACATCCCCTATCCATTTATCTGTCCAAATGAGGTTGCAATAGTACCTCAACTAATGGTTTTTTGCAGCTTCTTTCATACACTCATCACTTTGTTTGTGTGTGTGTGTGTGTGTGTGTGTTTTATTTTTAAAAAGTTACTCCTCAGGTTCCTCTTAAATCTCTTCCACCACCCCCCCCCCCCCCCCCACCACCACACTCACCCTAAATCTGTGCTCCACCATTAACTTATTTAAGTAAGGAAATGAAGAGATTTAATTTCTGCAAAATTAGCAGTTGACAGAAATCTTTCTGTCCATTTAACTAATCCTTTCATATGGGAAAAATATAAATTGTTGTTAATTTCCTTACTCTTAGCTTTGTAAGTAAAGGACAACCCTCAGAATTACAAATTATGCTCAATTTCAACAGCTTGAGTTTCAGCTCTGAACTTTTGGCTCAGCAGATGACTTAGTGCAGTTCAGCTCCACATTAGATCTTTTACCATTTTGTAACATGGCCCCATAGCTTGCTTGTTTTAACAAGTTGCAATGACCTGTCCATGTTGTTTAGTCATCTAACTCTGGAACCTGTAGGTGGAGTGGGGAAGGGCAACGGTTAAGGTTGAAGGATTCTCTGGGTCCTAGGAAGCAAAATTTAAAGGACCATTATCTTGCATCTTAATATTTTCTTGCTCATTTATGTATTTTCAGAAAGGAGTCCCAAGTTTTTTTTAAAAACCATTTTTCCATTGTATACTTATCTGTCTAGGTCGAGCTTTTACAGTGACCTCAAGGTTTTTGGTCCTATTACGTAGCTCATCTTTGAAACCAACTGTCTACATTGATCATTGCATGTGATTTTTTTTTGTGTTGGGAATTTTTGCCCCAAATCAACTTTTTTCTCCAATATTAAACACAGGAACACTATTTCTAAGAATATTGCCACTTGTGGTGAGGCTTTTGAAGCTATCAGAAAGAATAACCTTAGTTCTGTTAAGCCATTCGAGACTTTGGAGCAATCATTATTGAAACTCAAGCTGTTGAAATGAGCATAATTTGCAATTCTGAGGGTTGTCCTTTACTTACACGAGTATCCAATAGATATCTGCAAAACTGCGCAGAACTCTTTGTATTTTGGTCTGTACTGCACAGAGTTACACAACAAAAGCAATTCATATATATATTATATACATATATACATATATATATATTATATATATATATATATATTATATTATATATATTATATATATATTATATTATATATATATTATATTATATATATATATATATTATATATATATATATATATATATATATATATATTATATTATATATATATATATCTTCTTTCTTCTTTCTTCTTTGGCTTGGCTTCGCGGACGAAGATTTATGGAGGGGGTAAAAAGTCCACGTCAGCTGCAGGCTCGTTTGTGGCTGACCAGTCCGATGCGGGACAGGCAGACACGATTGCAGCGGTTGCAAGGGAAAATTGGTTGGTTGGGGTTGGGTGTTGGGTTTTTCCTCCTTTGCCTTTTGTCAGTGAGGTGGGCTCTGCGGTCTTCTTCAAAGGAGGCTTATATATATATATTGAAACAATTGCAAGTTGTTTCTGCTGAAATGTTAATATCTGAAGATGGGATTAGTCCTGGACTGATCTGAGTTTGTGACAGCTCAGGCTTTGGCAGAGCGCTTCAGGGTTGGGACCCTTTGTCAGGAGTGAAAAGGAGACAAAAGAAACTTGTAAAGCTGTAGGGAATGGTCTCTGGTGGTTAAAACCAAGGTTATTTGCTCAGTGAATTAATGGGAGCAGTTAGAGAGTGGGAACCAACAAAAGAATGTAGGAGTTGTGAAATGCAGAGAAAGAAGATGTGCCTGGCATGCCCTCCACTCCCGAGGAAAAAAAAGGAGGGGGCGGGGGCAAGCTGAAGAAATATCACAAATGGATAACTGATACAGACCAAGAATCAAGTGACCTTAAGTTGTAGAGTTCAATAATGAGTCCAGAAACCTGAAACTTGCCCCTAAGGAAGATCAGGCTTGTGTTGGATCTCATTCCCACACACCTGTAAATCAGCAGGTGAGTGGAACATTAAAGTGACAGGTAATTGGACACTTGGATTCATCTCTGTGAACTGAACATGGGTGTTCTGAAACATAGTCCCCCAATCTGTGCCTGGGTACTCCAATGCAGATTAAATTACTTTGTGAATGCCAAATGCAGTGCATGAAGTGTAATCTCCCAGGAAAGACAGTTGGGGTCCCTGGATAATGGGAAGGGAAGAAGTGAAAGGACAAGTACTGCATCACTTGTCATTGCAATAGAAAGTACTGTAAAGCAGGTGGTTGTTTGGAACAGAAGAGTGGGCCAGGGAATTAGGAAGGAAAATGCTCTGGAGAGGGGAAGATGTGGGATCTCTTTGAAGGAGGCAGAAATTGCCAAGAGTGATCTGTTGAATGCAGAGAATGGTGGGGAGGACCAGAGGAACTCTATCCTGTCCTGGAGGAGAGGAGGTAAGAGTGGAGGCTCAGAAAATGGATGAGATGTGGTCAAGATACTCGTGTTAACAATAGTAAAAGGGAAACTGTAATTCAGGAAGAAAACAGACAATTTGGAGGTATCTGTATGGAAAGTCTCGTCATCAGAGGAACTGGAAAAATGGCATATAGACCTTGCAGGATGGAGGGTAGGACAAGGGGTAGTGGGAATTGGTAAGCTTGAATTGTAACTACAGTACTTGTAAACCAGGACTTAACACGTTGTCAGTGTTGCTCACTAACCCAAGCAAAATTTTACAGAACCTGAAATAAAAACAGAAAATTCTGGAAATATGCAACAGTTCAGACGTGGAGAGGTAAACATTTAATGATCAGGACTCTGTAACTTTTTGGTACCTTTTTCTCCACCTCAGGACATTTTACTTAGGTAGCTTATGAAACTTAATAATGTGAAACAATGTTTTCTGGAAAAATATAACAGTTTTGTTCTACTTGGCAGAAGTATACTTGAAATAAAGGTATGTAAAATAATAAAAGTAAATTGAAAAATAACTGCTTCCAGTTGGTAGAATTGGTCCTAGAGTTGATAGTCAATGCAGCGAACAATCTGCAGGAGGAACTCAGTAGGTTGTGCAACAATGGAGAAGAAGAACTGTCAATAGCCGCTTTCAGGTGCACCCTCCACCCTGAGGGCGGCTGCAGGAACGAATCCCAGCCTGAAGACTCACCTTTCAGGTGGCTGCCCTAAAAGGCTGCTACATCCCACCTGAAAGGGCCTGTTTTTCCAGAGGCCTGTTTTTTTGTAGCACCTCCGCATCTGAAGGAGGAGGGGCGACTGGTGCCACCCGTCATAAATATGCGGCATAGCAATGGCCATCTTCCCTACCCATAATCCCCCATGCAGGTGGAACCGCTCTGTGTTTCCCATACAGTTCCAGCTGTGTAGGGGTTTATGGGTAGGGAAGACCACCATTACTATGCTGCATTTTGAACAGCAGAGAGCGGCCAGCCAGGCTGTGACAGCCCGCACCGGCCACCCCCCGCTGGACGCCCCTGCCCTGACGTTCCCCTGCCGGACATCCCTGACCTGCTGCTTGATAGCCCCCCTCCCAACTGCCTGAAGCTCTCCACCCCACTGCCTCACCCTGCCTTACTGGGGAGGGGAGGTTGGCGGTATGTTGGGGCAGGGGCGGCTGGCGAGGGTTGTCAGCCGGCGGGGGCTGTCGGGGCAGGGGAGGTCGGTGGTACGTCGGGGCAGGGGGGGAGGGGCTGTTGGGCAGCAGGTGGCTCTCAGGTCATGTGGCGGGGCCTGACAGGCAGCAGGGAGTTGGGTCGCCGGCTGATAGTGTCATCAGCCCTCCCCTTAACAGCCGCTTTCAGGCAGCTGCATTCAGGTGCCTAGGGGGACTTTAGTGTTCCGGAGGAGGGTTAGAATGTGCCTCCTGCTCTTTCAGGTGGGTACCCTGAGAGCCACATAGGGGTAGAATATGCGGCTTTACATTGGGGTATTCTGGCCACCTAAAAGAGCCTAATGTTTCAGGCCAGAACCCTTCATCAACCCTGAGAGTGTAGAGGAGAGATAGCTGATACAGTGTGGATAGAGTAGGAGATGTTGGATGGGATAGTGGGGATAGGTGAACCAGCGAGGGGTGAAGGTTAGAGGGTGGAGGATTTTTAGAGATAAAGGCTGTCAGGGCTGCAATCTGATAAAAAGAGACGGTGACCAGTGGTAAAATGAGAGCTAACATGAAGGACAGATAGGATCAGATGGATCCAAAGAAAAAAGGGGGAATAATCTGGGTGAAAGTGGGTGGAAGAGGAAGGGGGAACCAAAGAGGGTTGGAGAATGGGTGTGTAAGAGGAAGAACAGAGGTAACTTAGAAGAGAGAGGGGACTCATTAAGTGAAATTGTTAGATTTAATGTTCATTCTATTGGGCTGTAGCCTGAAGTGTTCCTCCATTTTCTGGTGGGCCTCTCTCTGGCAGCGAAGAAGGCCAAAGATGGACAGTTCGATGTGGGAATGGGAGGGGGAATTGAAATGACAAGCAACTAGGAACTCAGGATGGCCATTTTGGACAGAACATAAATGATGTAAATGATCCCTAAGTCTTCAATTGACCATAAAACATATGAGCAGAAATAGGCTATTTTAGCCATTCAAGCCTGCCCTGCCATTTAACCATGAGTTGATCTATTTTCCCACTCAGTTCTGCTGCCTGGCCTTCGCCCCCATAATCTTTGATGCTCTGGCTAATCAAGAACCTATCAATCTCTGCCTTAAATACATCCCACGATCTGGCCTCCACAACTGCCTGTGGCAACAAATTCCACAGAATTACCACCCTCTGGCTGAAGAAATTCCTAAACATCTCTATTCTAAGCAGACGCCCTTCAAAGGTGAAGTTGTGCCCTCGTCCTAGCCTCTCCCGCCAATCTTTCTACATCTATTCTATCCACACCTTTTTAAATTCAAAATGTTTCAATGAGATTCCCCCCCCCACCCCATTCTCCTAAATTCCATGTACAGGCCAAGAACTGTCAAATGCTTCTCATATGATAATCTTTTCATTCCCGGAATCATCCTTGTGAACTTCCTCTGAGCCCTCTTCAACATCAGCACATTCTTTCTTAAATGAAGTGCCGAAAACTGCTCACAATACTCCAAGTGAGGTCTCACCAGTGCCTTATAAAGCCTCAACATCACATCCCTGCTCTTATATTCTATTCCTCTTCAAATGAATTCAGCATTGCATTTGCCTTCTTCGCCACCAACTCAATATGCAAGTTTATCTTCAGGCTATCTTGCACGAGGACTCACCTGTCCCTTTGTGTCTGGGTATTTTCAATTTTCTCCCCATTTAAAAAATAGTCTGCTTCCAGTACTTCACGATAAAATTAAAAAGGCTTGAGAATTGGAACTTGCAAGACCCTTTTCGGAGGATCTATGTGACAAGATTCTTAAACTAGAGAATACATATTCAATATGTGCCAGACATTCATTAATCCAATTCAAAGTTGTGTATTGTGTTCACATGTCCAAAGATAAACGGGCTTGTATCTTTTCTAATATTATCCCTACTTGTGACAGATGCAAATCTGATATTGCTATATTGACCCATATGTTTTTGTCTTGTCCATCCTTAGAAATCTATTGGAAAGAAATTTTTAATTTCTTTTCAACTGTTATTTCAGATGGACCTATGACCCAATCCAATAACTACTCCTTTTGGTGTTATTGAACCAGACGTAGGGAGTTTTTCTGCACCTGAGCAATGGGTTGTGGCCTTCTCTACATTGTTGGCTAGAAGAGCCATCTTATTCAAATGAATTACTCTCGATCACCAACAGTGTTTCAATGGTTCTCTCATATTATCTCTTGTTTCAGTTTAGAAAAAAAATTAGATATCATGTATTTGATTCATCAATGAAATCTGAAGCTACATGGTAATCTTTTATGTCTTATTTTCATTTGATGTAAATGTTTCTAATGTGATTACATGTACTCACTCTTCCAGATGAAATATAGCATTACCGTTGTTTTTTGAGTCAACGGTATGAATTAAAAGCTACAAAATATATGTAACCCTCAGGATAAGCTACTCGGATGTTTTTTTTGTTGGTTAATTTTCTTTTTTTAAATAGAGTAGTGTAGGTGTTTTATTTTTTATATATATAATATTTTTGATGTCTTTTCTGCCTTCCTCCACTGCAGTGGAGGGAGGACCGAATGTATACTGTTTGATATATAAATATATATATTGTATTTTTACTTTCATTCCCTTTTCTTCATTTTATTGTATTTATTGTAAAACCCATTAAAAAGATTGAAAAAGAAAAAAAATAGTCTGTTTTTTAACCAAAGTACACTTTCCAACATATTTCATTTGCCACTTCTCTGCTCTTTCTCTAATCCACACATGTCAAACTCTGGCCCGCGGGCCATATTTGGCCCGCAAGATCATTTCAAAAATGTATTAGAGGTGGCCCGCCCTGCAGCGAGAGCCGATGCTGTTTTTTGGTAATGTCACCCCCACCATCCTCCCCCTTCATTGCACATCCTTCCCCATTGTAACACGAGAAATTGTAACACGAGAAGTCTGTCGATGTCATCAGCCGGCAAGCCAGTTGGAAGGCTCCCCACACAACCAGTCACTTCTCCCACCTGTCGAGCGGTGCGGCGGATTGATGAGTGCCTGTGATTTCCTGTCGGCGCGACGGGCATGACAGGCTGCGCACGGCCCCCGGGCAGCGCGAGCCCCGCGCGACTGGCACCGGATGGCCCTTCCACAGCGCGAGCGCACTTCTCTCGGTCGCCACGGCCTTCAGCGCTTGCACCCGCGCGGACCCCAGGGACGGCTGGTTTGGCCCTGCATGTGAAGAGAGAGATGGTGGCTGTCCGCAAAGGCTGATCGGCAGCGCGCTGGGCTTGAGAGGGTGGGTAAGCAGGGATGGGCAGAGGGTGTAGGTGAGGAGTAATGGGCAGGGGAAGTTATGGTGGTGCGAGGGGCAGTTAGAGGGAGGGATGAGTAGAAGGAGGGGTGGATAGGGAAAGGGGAGGGACAGGGCGAGTAGGGGAGGTGTGATTAGAGGGTGAGAGACGGGTAGAGGGAGGAACAGGTTGAGGGGAGAGGCTGTATAGGATGGGGTGGGTAGAGGCAGAGCGAGTGGAGTGAGGGGTGAGTAGAGGTTGGGTAAAGGACTGGTCAGGTAGAGGGATGGTGGGTCGAGGGTGAATAGAGGCCTAGAGCCTGAGGAGTGAGCAGGAAATGCTGAGTCCTGATGCAGGCCAAAATGGACACAGCCTGTGAATGCTGACTACATCTCCACAGGGACCAAATAGGTTTCCCTCAGGTCAAGCAAAGGATGAACTTGAGCTACCTACTCCTGACCTGTAACATTATCCTCCTAAAGTTATATCCTAAAGTTTAACATTACATATGTTGAAAGAAGAGAAAACATGCAGATATTGTTGAAAATTTTCAATAAATATTTAGTTCGGCCCTCGACTTAGTCCAAGTTTTTAATTTTGGCCCTCCGTGAATTTGAGTTTGACACCCCTGTCTTAATCTGTCTAAGTCGTGCAGCCTCCCTGTTTCCTCAACACTACCTGGTCCTCTGCCTATCTTCATATCATCTTCACAAAGCCTTTAATTCCACAATCCAAATCATTAATATACAACATAACAAGAAGTGCCCCAATACCAACCTCTGTGGAACACCACGTGCAACTGTCAACCAATCAGAATATGATCCCTGCATTCCAGCTCTCTGCTTCCTGTCAGTCAGCCAATGCTCTTCCCATGCTAGTGTGTCTCCAATTATACCATGGGCTCTTGATGACTCATGTGCAGGACATTGTCAAAAGCCTTCTGAAAATCCAAATACAAAACATCCACTGTATCTCCCTTTTCCAGCTTACTTGTCACTTCTTCAGATAATTCCAACAGGTTTGTCAATCAAGATTTTTCT